>NC_064820.1:163007500-163632500 GCF_024166365.1 Elephas maximus indicus | reverse complement strand
CTGAAGATGCAGGTTCTACTCAGGAATTTCCATCTAAGAAGCTGTAAATAGCAGCCCAAGTCCTTTGCGATTGTGCTGGCATGTTTAATTGCAAATGGTAATCAGCATCCAATATCTAAGTAGAGAATTCGGTATAAACTATTTTCTAATCCAGGAGGGTTAGAAGAAATAAGAAAGAGAGAAGACAGAAGAGGTAAACAAGCCTGCACAGACCTTTTTCTTGGCACACACAACAAATACTGTAATCCAGATCTCTTCAGCAAATGAGGCAGTTAAACAAATATGGAAAAACAATTAAAGAGGAGTTCAGAAGCATGTGCTCACCTGGTTGGATTGCACTTCATCCTTGCAACGATTCCCAAACTGTTCTTCATGAATTATCTTCAGTAGAATCACTGGGACATTTGCTATAATGCAGATTCCTGGGTCCACTGATTCAGAAAAGGAATCTGTAGTTTTTACATGTGAGTTTTAGGTATACTAATGTTTGAGAACCACTGAGGTCAGCAGCTGTCAGCAGCATAATTCTGAAAGAGTTGTACACTAATTTTGAAGATGTAATTTAGAGAGAACGCAAATTTTGAGTTGACTTGCTCTCGATTCAAGGCCTATGAAGTCCGTGATGACAAGATCTTTGGGCATTCCCAGGCTCAGCCTTCAGGGCCTACTTTATGGAGAATCGCTTCTGGAACCACATCCCAAAGTAGAGGAGTTGGGCACGGCTGCCTTTGTGGAGAAGCAGGGCAGGAAACATCTAACCTCCGATGATTGGAACATTGACAACCTGGAGGCCACCTGAATCCAATAACTGGCTAATCACATACCGTGAACCCACCTGACACCCACTTTATAAACATTCATTTCCATTTATTTATTACACCAACCTTATAAGGTTGGTATTGTGTTTGTGCCCATTATACAGATTAGGCAATTGAGGCTAAGAAAAGTTAGATAGTCTTCCCAGGTCATACTGGTAATTGGTAGGATTAGGACAGATTCCAAGGCTATGCTTTAAATAAGGGGTGGCAAATTATCTGACCCACTGCCTGCTTTTTGTATGGCTTGTAAGCTAAGAATGATTTTTTGCATTTTAAATAGTTGGGAAAAAAAAAAAAAAAGAAGAATACTTCATGACAAATGAAAATTATATGTAATTCAAATCTCAGTGTCCACAAATAAAGTTTTATGGTAACACAGCCATGCTCATTAGTTTATGTATTGTCTATGGCTGTTTTTGTACACCACCAGCAGAATCGAGTACTTGTGATAGTGACCTTATGGCCCAAAAGCCTAAAATATTTGTTCTCTGGCACATTCCAGAAAAAGAAAAAAAAAAAAAAATGCTGACATCTGCTTTAAACAACTATGCCAATATGCCCCAAACTTCAGTCATTGGAGTAATACCTTCATGAATCTTGCCACCTTCTCATACCATCTGGAGCATTATTTATATAGCATTTGCCTTCAAATCAATTAGTTTTCCTTAGGTAAATTTATTTTTTAAAGAAGGAAAAATGTAATTGAAACCAGTACCAACTGGAAGAATATATAGAATTTGCCTTCAAATAAATTAGCTTTTCTTAGGTAAATTTATTTTTTAAGGAAGGAAAAATGTAATTAGAACCAGTACCAACTGGAAAAAATGGGAGGTAACTACAAAAACAAATGCAACACAACAACAATGTATTAGATTTCAGCTAAGTAGTTGGAGCAGACACTGGTGGTATTGGTTCCACTTCCCTGCAGACCCCATCACCACTTCTGTGCACCCCATCCTGACTTCCAGTGTCTGGCATCCGCATCACTTTTTGAAGGCTGCTCTTAAGCTGCTGGAACTCACTTCGCCCACAAGCTCAATGGACTGGAGATGCCTGGGAATCCACTGTCCCCCGGAAGACTGCCCTTATCTAGTACATGATGGGTGTGGGAGAATGAATACCCCAGCTCCCTCACCCCTTTCCTAGGACACTTCTGAGGCACATGTTTTGTACCATTTCTCAGAGCTTTCCTTTAGGGTTAAGCTTTGGTGGCTTAATTTCTTATTGGCTGCCTTTCATTCCTGTGTCACTACTACCCTGCCAGTGTTCCTCCACCTACCAAATTATGCTCATTTAATCCTTATCTCAAGGCCTGCTTCTGGAGAGGGGAGACCCAACTAAGACAATATCTGTTCTCTCAAAAGATTTTGAGCCTGAGAGCTGTACTTTATTATAAAAGAGAGATTAGTAAATATCAGGAAGATTTCGGAGATAAGCTGGCACCTATTTGAGTCCTTTACTCAACATAAACAACAGTGATTAAGTTAGAAAATGAAAAGAAAACACATTTTTCACTATATGCTCTGATAGTACTTAATGCTATATCCACTTGCTACCTCATATCATATTCTTTCTTCAGGGTTATGAGAACCTCACTTGGGAAATCAATGTTTTATCACATTGATTCTCAAAGTGAGGTTTCCAGACCAGCAGCATCAGTAATACCTGGGAACTTGTTAGAAATACAAATTCTCAAGCCCAACCCCAGACCTAGTGGATCATAAGCTTGGGGATGGGGCCTAGAAATCTATGTTTTAACAAGCCTCCAGGTGATTCTTATGCATGCTTAAATTTGAGAATTACTGCCCTACAATAAACAGATTTTTATTTAGCCCTGCTCTCACTGCATTCCTGGATTTCATCAAAATTCAGAATCATCTGAGACTTGCTTCCTCCGGTGAAACGTGACTGATTGACAGTTTTCTGGCCTCTGTTTGAGCCTGCCACTGAGGTGGCTCCTGCTTCTTGCCAAGGCACCCAGGTCAATAATTGGACAGCTCAGATGACTGTAATGAACTACCTCATAGTGAACCTCAAACAGTCTTGAGACTTCTACCCATCTCTCCTCTGGAGCCATGAAGACAAAGCAAATCTCATCTCTAATTAGCCAGCAGAACTTCCTGTCATGTCATTCATTTAACAGATATTTACTGATCATGTACTTTGTCTGTTTCCCCACAGAACCTGTGGTCAAATTGGGAGTAAAACATTAATCAAGTGATCATAAAAGTAAATGTATAAATGGGTACCTCCCGGAACTTCTCTTTTTCTTTATAAAATGCCCAGGTCCATACCACGGGATCCGATTTCTTGTAACCTGACTTCCACTTCCCTGGTCATACTTTTGGGGAGGGGGGCAAGGAAGCTGCCTTTTAAAAAACATAATTTCTAAAAATACTCGACATGTTTTCTGTCCAGTGCTATGTGAAATGAAGTTCAGGTTTCTCCTTTATTTTACCTGCAATCCACTCTTGTTCCCAAAGGGTAGGTTGGGTATGCTTTTTAAATATTTATTAATTAGTTAAGGATTATTTTAATTTTTTTTTTTTTTTTTTTGCCATAGGGGCTAAAGTCCCCAGTGGAGAAATGTTTATTTACTCAGGAAAAATATTTTACTTAGTTATTTTGAAAAAAAGTTAAAAGCCATCCTGCATCCTAATTGTATGGATAAGGAGAGGGGTATCCCAAGTATAATTGAATTCGCATCTACATAGAATTTTCAGTTGTGGAGATGAAAAGGCTAGAAGCTTTTTTATTTAGGACTAAATTTTTCTAGATGTCTTATCAACACAAATTGCACTTGGACTACCATTCCTAGAAAGACCATTTGCAAATCAAGGTCCAGCTCATGGAACACAGACTCTTTGTTTATTTTTTTACTGGCTTGTATAAATTTTTACCTGTAGATTATAATTTGTATGTCTAGATAAACAATATGACCTTTTTCAGGAGTAATTTACAGAAATAAATTCTTTTGACGAGTATGAATGAACTGATTGAGGGTAAAAAATACTTTGCTGAGAAGGCATCTATCTTAGTTATCTAGTGTTGCTAAGATAGAAATACCACAAGTGGATGGCTTTAACAGAAGTTTATTCTCTCACAGTTTAGGATTCTAGAAGTCCAAATTCAGGGCACCAGCTTCAGGGAAATGTTTTCTGTCTCAGTTGGCCCTGGAGGAAGGTCTTTGTCATTAATCTTCTCCTGGTCTAGGAGCTTCACAGCACAGAAGCCCCAGGTCCAAAGACACACTCTGCTCCTGGCTCTGTGTTCTTGGTGGTAGGAGGTCCCCCTGTCTCTCTGCTCACTTCTCTCTTTTATATCTCAAAAGAGATTGACTCAAGATATAACTTAATCTTGTAGATTGAGTCCTGCTTCATTAACATAACTGCCTCTAATCCTGCCTCATTAACATAATAGAGTAGGATTTACAACATAGGAAAATCGGATCAGATGACAAAATGGTGGACAATCACAAATACTAGGAACCGTGGCCTAGCCAAGTTGACACACATTTTTGGGGGATACAACTCAATCTACAACAATATCCTACAGATTCCAAATGTTTTCCAGAAAAAGAAGTCTGAGCAAAAAGCCAAGGAGTGTACCTTTTCTTCTTTTTAGTGAGAATTTGCACAGTTGCAATTTTTCAGATGACCCAAGAATTTTTTTCATGGTGAAAGTCAAGAGATCTTGGGTCACATCATGGAATTTAGGAGACTGTTTTGGGATGCTTGTTTGTTTTGATCTTGTTTGTGGGATTGTATGTTTTGGTTTGTATGGCTTGTAGTGAGATAGGGCAGTGAGGTGATGAACCCCCAAAACAAGCATTTGGACAGCTAACTTTTATCAAATACCTGGTTTTTCACATTGCTTTCATTTTGTTCTACCAGCTCAGAATGTGCTCAGTATATGGGCCTGTTTGAAACAGTATATGTGAGTTGAATGTGCATCCTTTTTCAAACTGGAAAATGATTCAAAACACATGGTCTTTTTCTGGGGATGTGAGAGGCAGAACTGACATGTCCACCATAGTCCTATAGTGTTAGCATTGGAAGAAACGTTGCTGTCGTCATTGCAGTTAGTTGCTGTTGAGTTGATTCCAACTCATGGTGACCCCTTGTGTGCAGAAAGGAATTGCATGGGGTTTTCAAGGCCGTGACCTTTCAGAAGCAGATCGCCAGGCCTATCTTCTGAAATGTCTCTGGGTGGGTTCGAACCACCATCCTTTTGGCTAGTAGTCCAGTTCTTAACCATTTGTATCATAGGTTCTCATTTAAACACCCTTAGAAGATTACCCACATACTGCCTAAATGCCTCTAATGAGGAGGAATTCACCTTTTCAAGGAAAATTTCCTTTGACTTTCGAGAAGCTGTAATTACTTTAAAATTCTCCTTTTGCTCACCCTGCCCAACACCCTCCACCCCACTCCATCCTACAGTTGGAGAAAATGAGACTCAGATTGGTGAATAGACTTGCTCAAGAATAGGAACAGTGAGTGAGTAGTGTGGTCAGACTGAGAACCTAGGTCCAGTGATTCCTGGTCCAGTGCTCCTTCCATATGTTAGACTCCCACCCTTGATTTGGCTATTGAGATAAAAAATGTTTTACTTATTCCTGACACTTGTCCAAAGCAAAGGTACTCTATAAGGGAACGTGGTCAATCCAAGCATAGTTATGCATGAATATCTGACCATGTATCCAAAACCAAGGAAAACAAAACATAGCATAGCAAAGCTAGCTGAAGTTCTGACATAGCTCCAGGTTGGCAGAGGTTGGCCGTGTACCAAACTACATCGATATTTCATTCCAATAGGTGGGGACTATTTACAGGTGAGTCCTGTGCTCACACTTCTTATAATAAAGATGCAACTACACACCTTCTGTTAACCATTAACTACTGTTCCACAGCGATATTTCAGAGTATTCTGAATTAAGGAACAAGGGTAAAGATGAGATACACTTACCTTTTGGTTTTGCCCTTTAGTTATTTAAAATTTGTTAAGCCAGAGTACTGAGGGTTGGAATCAACATTGAGTGGCATAAATAAGATGATCACTTCTTCCTCCTCTTCTTTCCCTGCTCCCTTTTGCTGAACTATCCAGTCTCTGAATGTGTCCATCAAAGAAAAGACACTGAGGAACCTGACGGAGTTGTATGTTGCTGCAAATTTCTTTACGTTGGTGACAGGTGAAGTGTTTTGAATAATGACAGTGGATTGAGCTTGTCGCTGTCCTGAAAGAATGCTGAGACAGTCATTTGTACCTCATCCATGTGGTGTCAGGGTTTTCTTGGCTCCCTCTCTCACTCTTTCCAGCCCCCATGATTTGCTATGCTCTTTTTCTGGTTATAAGGATCTAGTGATCTGTTTCTCTGAAGGAGATCAGTGTGGAGGGTATCACTCCTTGCCCCTTAGAACAGATAGTAGACTACAGCACAAGCTGTCATTAAAACACACACACAGAGTCTTATAGAATTTTGAATTGGCAGAGCTTTTAGAAATGAAACAACTTGTTTACTGAGCGTGGGAGACACTCTTAGTTGATTGTATTTTTTAATTAACTAAGTAGTATTTGGAGCCCTGGTGGCATAGTGGTTAAGAGCTCAGGCTGCTAGCCAAAAGGTCAGTGGTTGGAATCCACCAACTGCTCCTTGGAAATCCCATGGGGGAGTTCTGCACTGTCCTATAGGGTCACTATGAGTCCAAACTGACTCAACAGCACACAACAGCAACACATCAACAAGTAATATTTTGTTAAGTATGCAAGATAAAAGCAGTGGTTCCTTCCACCCTTCTTACCTTATACAATCTTTCCAACAAGAGATGTCCCTGTAATCACATCCCTGATTACTTATCCTGGTGAGCACTGCAGAACATGGTGGACTGTAATAGATTAATCATATCAGGATAGGTACTAATCACCAACTGCCCTTTGGTTACTGTTCCTTGCTCTTTGAAAAATACATGTTGTCTCACTGGGTTGTTAAATGGCAATCATTTTAAATTCGGTCATTGGGTTTTGATGAGCAATATATAGCAATGTATATTGCCCTGAATTTATAAGGTTTTCCCTCTGTTATATTTTCAAAATGTAGTTTCATGAGATGAACTTTAGCTCGGTTTTATCTGGTTTTCTTATTTCTTGCCCTTCTTCCTTCTAACCTGTATACCAATACAATATTTATTTTCCTGTCTATTACTCAGTATTCTTTTGTTGCAAATAATGGCTGGCACCCAACACAAAATGATTTAAGGAAGAAGAAAAGAAATTTGTTGGCTCGTATCATTGAGAATTCAAGTGTAAAACTGTCTTAAGACATTACTGGGTCTTATGCCTCAAATTATATCATCAGGGCACCGGCGTTATCTAAGTTGCAACCATGCTTTCCTTTCATTTGGGTTAACTTCATTTTCAGATAGGCTCTCTCCATGAAGTGGCCATGATGCCACTAGCAGCTTCAAGCTAAAAGTCTACCAGGTTAGCAACACCAGGGAAGAGAGACTCTTTGTAGCAAAAATCCTAAGGCTGGCTTTTACTGGCATAGCTGGTGAGCTAAGGAATCCTTGTGGTCAGGGGATGGACTGTTCTGATTGGCCAGTCTTGGTTCAGGTGCTTATCTTTAGGGATTGGGGCAGTTCCATGCAAACACATGGACTAGAGTGGGGGAGAGGTGGTTCCACAAAGGAAAATCGAGGTACTATATTTTCAGAGAAAGAAGGAAAATTACAGCAGAAAATTATAGCAAATATCTGCTTTAATTAGGAGACCTCTTTGCTCCAGGAGAGAAAGTATAATATAATGACAAGAATTATGGAAAATAAAACTTGTGCTTTGGAATTCAGAGCCCTGGATTCTTTTCCCAGGTTGGTTGAGTGCTAGCTGTTAACTTTAGCAAGTCAGCTCAGTCTCTTTATCTATAAAACCAGACCAAACCTGTTGCCGTCGAGTCAATTCCGACTTATAGCAACCCTGTGGGAGAGCCTGGTGGGTTTGAACTGCTGACCTTTGGGTTAGTAGCCATAGCATTTAACCACTATGCCACCAGGTTTCTTCTTTATCTATAGAATGGTGATAAAGACCCCAAGATTAGAGAAAAAGTAAAAGGACAATGTCTGACACTTCCTACACTCAGTAAAGCGTAACTGATTTAGATGAAATGGCTTTTGTTACTTTTTTATTACACTGTTGTTCTCTGGAACAGTTCAGATATTACCTCCCAGTGGGAAAGTCACTTGAACTCTCAAGCCTCAATTTCCTCATTTGCAAAATTAATTACCAACTTAGCCGACTCAACAAATATCTACAAAGAGAAGACTGTGTGAGGCATTTTTCTAGGCACTGAGTATACAACAGTGATCAAGGCAGTGTCCCATGCCCTCTTGAAGCTTAAATTCCAGTGACATCACAAATAAAGAAGTGATTGACTCTATGTAATATATGTACTAAGAAGAAAAAATACAGCAGATGAAAGGATAGAAATATTTAGAAAATGGAGTCTGAAATTTTAGGTAGGTGGTCAGGGAAGACCTCTTTGGGGAAATGATGTTTGAGCTGTATCTGTAAGGAAGTGAGGGAATGAGTGACATGGGTGCTTGCCAGGGAGAGGAAACAGCAAGTGAAAAGGCCGCTTCGGCGGTCAAGGAAAATAGAAAACCAGTGAGTTAGAGGGCAGTGAGGGGTGGTGGTACGATCAAAGTTGAGACTGAGAGAGTTTAGGCTAGATCATTTAGGGTCTGGTTATCAATGATAAAGAGTTTGGATTTTATTCCAAGTGTGACAGGAAATCAGTAGAATTTTGAGCAGGTGAGTGAAATGATCTGACTTAGATTTTTAGAATATTATTCTGGCTACAGTGGGGAGAAGAGATAATAATGGGAGAAGCAGGAGACCACTCTGGAGGGTATGATGGTGTTCTAGGGAAAGATGATGTCTTGGACCAATGTGGTGGCTCTGGAGGTGATGAGAGAAGGTTAGATTAAGGATTCATTTTCAAGGTATAGGCAATGAGTCTGCTGATGGTTTGGTCATAGGGTGTGAGAAAAAGAGAAGAGCCGAGAATCCTAGAGGTTGTTTGGCTTCAGTAACTGGACAAATGGTGGGGGCCTTTACTGAGATTGGGAAAGGACCAGGTTTTTGTGATGAGAGTGTGACATTAAAGGTTTAGTTTCAAATGCTTTTTAATCAGCCAAGTTGAGATGCTTGGTAGGCAATACAAGTCTGGAAAGGACCCAGAGATATCTAAATATAAGTTCCAGAATCTTCAGTGAGTAAATTGCATTTTAGGCCATAGCAATAGATGTGATCACCCCCAAGAATGACTTTGAATAGAGAAGGAAAGGGGATTGAGCCCCGGGCATTCCAGTTCTTACCAGTTACTGCTGAGTTGACTCGGACTCATGTACCCTGTGTATGTCGGAGTAAAGCTGTGCTCCATAGTTTTCAATGGCTGAATTTTTTTGGAAGTATATCACCAGGCCTTTCTTCCAAGGTACCTCTGAGTGGATTCAAACCTCCAACCTTTCAGTTAGCTGCCTAGTACATTAACTGTTTGCCCCATGAAGGGACTTAGTAATAGGACTTTGTAATGATGTATTTCAAATAAAATATTATCCCAAATTAAAAAATATAAAATGGATAGATATGCACAGAGCTACTTTGCTCAAGGTCAGGTTAGAGGTCCAAAGTCCTGCAGGCTGAGCATTTCCCATACCTGCCCCGGCTCCAGAAATGCCCATGGGACTCCATATTAGACTTAGAGGCCCCAAAGAACAAACATTGAAACACTCAGAGATCGCCTGTGTCTTTTTCAGCTCAGTGGTGGCTGCCAGGTACACATGTTTAGCCTTCCCTGGCCAAGGCGTGGTCCAAGGGCCCAAGATGAGTTTCATCGTTCTGTTATGTAGATAAACAGATTTTGAATTTCTTCTTGGTAAGATTCTATTAGAAAACTAGCAGATGGAATTATAGAATGTCAGATCTGGAAGAGAACCTAGCGATCATCAATTCCAGTCCCTTCCATTTACTGAGGGAGGGGATGATGAAGCTCAGAATGAAAGAGGGGCATGCTTAGAGTAACCCCACAAGAAGCTGAGCTGGATTCTGCCCTTACCTTCTCATATTGTGGAACAAATGCGATGAAAAACGTTGGGATTCTTCTGAAAAAATGAAATTGTACAGTTAAGAGAGCCAGTTTGGACGGGATCAGTGAGTGCCTGTAAACTAAAAGGGAAGGTCTTCCTGTGGGTCTGTGCTAGGGAAACCTTTTTTTTTTTTAATTTTTTTATTGTGCTTTAAGTGAAAGTTTACAAATCAAGTCAGTCTCTCATATAAAAACTTATACACACCTTGCTATGTACTCCTAGTTGCTCTCCCCCTAATGTGACAGCACGCTCCTCCTCTCCACCCTGTATTCCCATTCAGCCAGCTTCTGACCCCCTTTGCCTTCTCATCTCCCTTCCAGACAGGAGCTGCCCACATAGGCTCACATGTCTACTTGAGCCCAGAAACTCACTCCTCACAAGTATCATTTTCTATGCCATAGTCCAGTCCAATCCCTGTCTGAAGAGCTGGCTTTGAGAATGGTTCCAGTTTTGGGCTAACAGAAGGTCTGGGGACCATGACCTCCGGGGTCCCTCCAGTCTCAGTCAGACCATTAAGTCTGGTCTTTTTATGAGAGTTTGAGGTCTGCATCCCACTGTTCTCCTTCTCCATCAGGGATTCTCTGTTGTGTTCCCTGTCAGGGCAGTCATTGGTTGTAGCCAGGCACCACTATGCTAGGGAAACTTTGAGTATTTAAAAGTTAACTTCCCTTAGACTGGGAGTTCTTAGCCTAAGTTCCCGGGTGGGCCTCAGGGAATCCATGGGCTCCAGAAAGTGTGCATGTATGTACATCCACTTCCATTTTTTTTTTTTTTTCCTGGACGGAGAGTTCTCAAGAGTTTACTAGATTCTCCAAGGGATCTATTATTCCCCACTCTCAAAAAAGGTTAAAAAAAAAAAAACCCCAAAACCTGAAAATCTTCATAGAAACAAAATGGCTGACTATCTTAGGCAATGTACTATTTTAATCATAAGAATGTAGTTCCCTATTTCACTAGCTAGTATCCTAATGCAGATCATAAATAAGTATGTTCGGGGACCGGCAAAAAATAACAAGCCAAATTAACGTGGAGTTAAAAAAAAAAAGTACCCATACGTTTTAATCTTCAGAAGACTAGTTGAATGTAAAGAAATATTTCAACATCCATCTGTACCATACGTCAATATACCTATAGCTTTTTGCTCTGGCATTTCTTATTAAATAGTTCTCCAGTACAGTACTTCTACAAAGCAAAAGCTTTAGTAAACAGGAAGCAATGATTATTTGATATCTTTTTCATTAACAGGGAGTTTTATTTTCCTATGTTATCTTCCTGTCTAATCTATTTTTTATTCTTTCACTGTAGGACCAGCTATTTCCTGCAGCCACTGAAGCCCAACTCACCCATGCCCGTTTCCTGTAATGGATGAACTTGATGCTAATGTGAGGTATGCTACATTTCTGTTTACATTGTGCTGTAAATTGTAGACGTTTGTCCTGTGAAGCCTCTGGAAAATAGTTGCAGTCCAGTTAAGAAGCCAACGGATGTGGATTTTTTTCCAGCTTTCATATGTAAGCCCAAGTACGGTACTGTTTGATTATTAGTGTTTCATTGTTTCTGCTTAAATGACAAGTGAAACATGGCTGTAAATTTTCCAGTTACCTATACTGAAAGTCTGCGTTATAAAGGTGCCATTCCTTGAAAATAGATATTCATCTCTGTAATAGGATGAAAGAAGATGTATTTCAATGAGGTAAAAATAGCTTCAAGAATATCCAGCTGTGCTTGTAAATTTTAGGTATAAATTCAAAGAGTTTTTTTTTTTTAATAAAATAACAGTCTTGTTTGCTCATTTCTTTTTCTGAGCAGGTCGTCGGATTATGTGCTTTGATGAAATGCAAGGTATACTTGCACAAAGCTAAACAGTTTTGTTTTGTTTTCCTTTAATTTCTTGCAACCCTTGGAGTTGAACTAATAGGCTGACTCCTAGCAAAGTGTTTTTTTTTTTTTTTCCTTTAAGAAACCTGCTGCATTTTATTTGGCACAACCACATAGTGCAAAGAGATTGTATTCAATAAGGCTTAAATGTTGTGAAGGGATACTACTTGGTGCTTGAGACTGAGGGCTATCCACACATATCTGTAGCTGGCAGACATCCTAAAAAAAATCCATCCTAGGTGCAACCACAGAAGCATTTTTTCTTTCACTCGAGACCTATAGAAAAGCATGTTTCAGGCACAGACCAGGGAACTGTGCCTCTGTGTTTGACGTAGGAGAACGTAGTGACAAAAAGGAGCTGTCAAATATCTTGACAGAAACTCTAGTGTAATCTGCCTTGAGTTACAAAGATGTACTATCAGCCCAACCAGGGAATTCCTCGAGGGTAGAATGTGTCACCTGAAGCCTTGCCTAATCCCCAGCACATGGTGGGTATTTAATAAAGAGTTGTTGATCAGCCAGTCATTGCTGTACTGTATATATTTCCAACAGAGTTCTGTTCTAGGATGCCTAGATACCCAAAAAGACTGTTTACTTAACAAAAACAGTTTACACTCTCAGTAGACTTTCAGCATTGTGGACTTTGTCACTTACCAAAGAAGCTGGCTCAACGTAGATTTTTAGGCTGGTGTCACGTATTTAATTTTCCTCTAAAAGCTTGTAAAATTGTTTGTACACAGAAAGCAGAGTGGAACCTGGACAATCGCAATTCTATTGTTAATTTAAAGGTCAGAGGTGAGCAGTATGAAGGTTAACAAGTTACAAAATTATTCTCAGTTTCTAAATCAAGCTGGGTCAGTTGATTAAAGTGCCTTTTTTGGGGAGATCTTTCAAATATTATGATCCCTAACATTTTCGACTTTTTACGCATTTATTTATAGCAGCATTGATTCTAATGGCAGCATACAATTCAATTAAAGGAACATTAGCCGTTCTCCCTGGTGCTCTGGAAGAGCGGGGCGGGATCTGAGCTAATGTCACTCCCCAGAATCTTGTCTGCGGACCGTCCTCTCTGTCAGTATTCTAACCTGATCCCATCAACATACGCTCATCCTCATCAGCACCCCCTCCACCCACAGTATTAGTAACATGCAAACTCCACCGTCTGACTCCCATTTCCTCCTCAGTACAACTTCTGGATGTCCATAATAAAGGCCATTTTTTTTTAAGCCTGTGATCACCAAACTGTGGTGCATGTTATCACTGGTGATGCTTGGAGATTCTAGGTAGCATAGGAGCAACACTTTTTACTTCAGTATTAAATATTTTAAGGCTACCTCCCTGTAATAAGTAGTATGGCTTTGCATTATCAGTTAGAATCGACTCAACGGCAATGGGTTTGGTGTTTTTGTTTTTGTTTTTGTTTTGGTGGTGAAAGAGGAGCCCTGATGACCCAATGGTTAAACTCTCAGCTTCTAATCAAAAGGTCAGTGGTTGGAGCCCACCAACCCCTCCTCAGGAGAAAAGACCTGCCAATCTGCTCCCATAAAGCTTTCAGCCTAGGACACTCTACGGGGGCAGCTCTACTCTGTGCTGTAGGGTCACTGTAAGTCGGAATTGACGTGACAGCACACAACAACAGTAGTGAAATAAAGTTTACGTTTAAAATGCATTTGCTGAAAATTTAAAATGAGTGTGCTTAAAGAAATTAAAGAGATAGAAACCCTGGTGGCACAGTGGTTAAATGCTATGGCTGCTAACAGAAGTTCAAATCCACCTAGGTGCTCCTTGGAAACTCTACAGGGCAGTTCTACTCTGTCCTATAGGGCTGCTATAAGTCAGAATTGACTCGACGACACTGGGTTTGGTTTTTTTTTTTTTTTTAAAAGAAATTATTTTGTAAATTATTATATCCATTAGTAAGTGAATGTGGAAAAAAATCACCAGGGTACTATGCAAATAACTAGGGCTTGGAAGCCAATGCTCTAGGTGTAACTAGATAAGTGTTCTTATTTTAAAAGTAGGAACCAGAATTCTTCTTTGGTAGAGTAATGTCTTCATTTCTTCATTCAGAAAGAAGCCTATGTGAGGTGGTAGTTGGAGGGCCTGGGTCCTGGCAGAAGAGAAGACTTTTTTACTTTCTCTAAAGACAGAGGAAAATGAGTGAACAGATGAGGGAGAAGACTGGAGAAGGAGAAGATTCAGAGAAAGAGGAGAGCCTGGGCTCTGTCTGGGAAAGAGCTAGGGGGAACCTTCGGTGGCATGGTGGCTGTAACGGACTTTAAGAATAGTTAGGTTGCACCCAGCGGCTCCTTAGGAGAAAGACATTGCCATCTGCTCCCATAAAGATTAAAACAGCCTAGAAAACTTTATGGGACAGCTCTACTCTGTCACATGGGGTTGCTACAAATCAGAATCGACTTGATGGCATGGAACAACAACGAGGTTGCATATCTTTCTTTTTTAATGTGTATGTGTGCCGATCTATCCCAAGATCCAGTTCTTCAATAACATTTTCTAGCCTATGAATTGAAGGTTGAGTGTTCACTATGCATGAAGACATCATGAACTATGAACTAGACTTGCATTATTCCATTGGAAACCCTGGTGGTGTAGTGGGTAAGACCTACATCTGCTAACCAAAAGGTTGGGAGTTCAAATCCAGCAGGCACTCCTTGGAAACTCTGTGGGGCAGTTCTACTCCATTAATTTTGAAAACAACCCTATGAGGCCATGCCATTATTATCGCTGTTTCACAAGATGTGGCAACTAAGGCAAAAAAAAAAAATGTTATGTAACCTGCTCAAGGTCACATCGCTACACTGTCCTCTACTATACTACAAATCCTTTGTATGAATGTGTAGGGGTGTGTGTGTGTATGTGTGCGTGTGTATGTCATGTGCAGTGTGTATAAATTGGTGAGCGGGCTGATGTTCCTGTCTGAGTAGGTGTGGTTTGAGAGAGAGAATGCATGTGAGGGAATGGAAGCCCCAAAGACACAGGACAGCAGGGAAGTAAATGCTCTGAGAAATTTCAGAAACCTGAGGGAATGTTTGAGGCTTCCGAAGGCTGTAGAACTGAGAGGCTCCAGCCAAATTTTCCCAGATATCAAGGGGTATAGAGATCCTAGCTGACATTTATGATTAAATAAGAATATCTAACATTTAACTATTTTTCCGAGCCATACTGCTGGCCACTTCTTTTTTTGGTTTGTTTGTCTTCATTTAATTTAGTTTGCTAATTCAGCTTGATACTTCCTGTTATGTATCTGTCAGCATTCCTGGCTACGGACATCAGAAGATAACTCTGGCTAACATAATCGAAGGTAAATTGGGGGACGCTTATAGGGTAGGGACTCACAGTGACCCTATTGGACAGAGTAGAACTGCCCCATCAGGTTTCCAAGGAGTGGCTGCTGGGTTCAAACTTCTGACATTTTGGTTATCAGCCGAGTTCTTAACCACTATGAGTCAGAATCAACTTGACAACAACAGGTTTTTTGGTTTATAGGGTAGGAGCCCAAAGCATTAAGGTGCAAAATGCTGGAGGACCAGGATTGGAAATAAATAAGAACTTTGGGAGTTCCAGAAGAGCTAGGAAGTGGAGCACTGGTCAACCACAAGAAGAAGTGGTCACCAGAGTGTCCCTGGGTGGTGCAAATGGTTGACACGCTCAATTGCTAACATGCTTGGCTGCTGACTGAAAGGTTGATGGTTTCAGTTTACCCAGAGGCACCTCAGAAGAAAGGTCTGGCAATCTACTTCTTAAGAATCAGCCATTGAAAACCTTATGGCATGCAGTTCTTCTCTAACACACCTGAAATCACCATGAGTCCCAATCAACTCAAAGGCAACTGGTTGGGTTAAATATAATATTTAAACAATGTAGCTCTACCTATAAATATAACTAAAGGACTATTCCTTCATTTATTTGATATACGTTAATTCAACACCTAAACTATGTGCCAGGAGTAAGACCAGTGATTGTTCTTAAGGATCTTACAGTCTAGCTCAACATCAATCATACGCATAAAAAATTTAATGCAGTGCTATAAGAACCTTAATGGAGAGATATACAATGAACTATAGTTCTTTGTGAACTCAGATAAGACAAAAAAGAAAAGGAAATGCCAGGCCCTACTTTTAGCAATATGAGAAGCATTACAAGCATATTTCTCTTAAGTGCCCCCATTGCAGGGTAGGGCAGTCGCCGTAGGATGGATCAACTCATGATAAATCAGGCCCTGGTTGGAGAGGCATGTTCCTGACGAGTCCTCTCCTTTGGTAAATAGTGTCTCAGAAACTTAGTGGTGAGCAGGCAGCTCTTTCCAGACAACCTGACACCCTGGTCAGGTTACCACTCCCTGGTCTGTTTGCTCCCAGTTGGAGCTCTGATGGCGACAGCCACATTCTTTTTGAAGAGGTGTGGAAAGGGAAACAAACAGTGGCTCTGGTGATTTGCAGCAGCTGCTCTTCACAGAACATTGTCAGCCTGCGTTGGGGCAGTAAGCCTGGCAGGGCTTTGCCCCGGTGGTCTCCCTGAGACCCTGAAACCACTTATGGCCCTACCACCTTTAATGCCTGGCTTCAGAGAGAGCCTAGGCTTTTTGTTTTAACTACCAGCTTCTTCCCACTGACCTGTGGTTCTCCTCACCCCAAGTGTGATCTCTAAGGGCAATTCAGGTCTCCAATTTTTCTCCTCCTGTTTCATTACAATTAAAAAGTTTCTGCTTTCCAAGAATTCTATCAATTTTTAGTGTCAGAAAGTACAGGATTCAGGGAGGAGATGAATAGATGAGGGAACGTGCAAATATATACAACCTTGAACTTTGAAGTTCTTAAGATAGTGATCCTCGGCTTTGAGTGAGCAAAAAGTTTATTTTATACTTTGATTCTTTAATGACAGAGGCATCCTTCCATTCCTGCCTTTCCTCCTTGCTCCTCAGCTCTCTACACTTTCCTGTTACACTGCCTCTGGAGTCTCCTGGTCCTCTTCTTTCTTTAGTAAGAACACCTGGTTTAAGATTCTGTTCCTCTTCTATGAAAAAGCTGCTGTACTTTTTCATTAATGTTTCTCAGTGACAACAAAAAAAAGCATCCTATAGGAATGATATATCACATAAATGGTAGCATTTTCCTCCCTTTGAGAGTATTTCTTGGAAACTCTGAGCCAAATCTATAAATCACCACTAGCAAGTGTACCAGATCTCTAGGAACATACTATGGCTGTACCCTAACTGAATTCTATTTTTCTAACTCTTTTTGTCACTTCATCTAGTTTTTGTTTGTGTTTGTTTGTTTTTTGCTTTCCCAACAACATCGTATTTCATTTTATAAGCTATTTTATGGAAGGAGTGAAAGAAGGGAAGAAGGGAGGGAGGCAGGGCAGGGTGGGTAGAAGGAATGAAGGAAGAAGGAAGGAAGAGAGGTCGGAGGGAGGGAAGGAAGGAGGAAAGAAGGAAGGAAGGAGAGAAAGGAATTCAAAAAGGAATTACTTTTCCAGGAGAAGAATCTTTCTTTTTCATATGGTAGGGCTTAATGCCAAGTACCGAGGAGCCACACAGTAGATCAAAAATGGCAAGCTTTTGTATAAAACACAGCAAATCTGAATAAATACCAAAAGCTGTGTACCAAACCAAAAAATGCGTTGCTATTGAGTCAATTCCAACTCATAGTGACCCTATAGGACAGAGTAGAACTTCCCCCTAGAGTTTCCATGTAGCGCCTGGTAGGTTTGAACTGCTGACCTTTTGGTTAGCAGCCACAGCTTTTAACCACTACACCACCAGGGTTTCCAAAAGCTGTATACTTAAATACAAAATATATACTCTTGGTGTAAATGTAGTCACCTACTGTACACATGTGAAAACATTAATTAAAAACCATAACAAAGGTGAGCAGCTGGCTTCAAATTAATGGCCCAAATGTCTTAATTCTGTCATGGTGCTAGGTTGCAATTCATTACTTCATATCAAGAAATGAAATTCGAAGTCGGTGTGACTACAAGAATGAATTGAAATTATACCATCTTTTAGAAAAAATGATAGCAATTTCTTAAATAGGAAAGCTATTTTTTGGTTTGAGTATTAATGCTATTGATAATACCTGTTGTGGCGGTGGTGGTCGCCATTGATTCTGACTCATGGTGACCCTATGTGTGCAGAGTAGAATTGCTCCATAGGGTTTCCAAGGCCGTGACGTTTTGGAAGCAGATCGCCAGGGCTTTTACTTCTAAGGCATCTCTGGGTGGGTTTGAACTTCCAGCCTTTTGGTTAGTAGTCCAGCAGTTAACCATTTGTGCCTTCCAGGGTCTCCTGACAATATACACTCTTCATTAAAGTCTGAGTATAAAGTTGAAATGTTTTTAATGCTAAATAAAGTCTTGAAATAACTCATAGCGTTTGAAATCAATGTGTACAGGCTGCCCACCCTAAAGACTTATCAATATGGGATTGGTCTGGCACCAGAGTTAATTCCTATTTGTAACCTGGCAATAGGAATAGTGAACATGTGCAACTTTAAGGCAGTGAAGTGTTTTGCAGGAAATCTCTCATCAAGCTTTGAAATCTTGACAGCATTAGCATATAAGGAGAAAGTGAGTGGGTACCTTTTAAAAGGGGTTATTTTTATGTTGCTTTAGAAATGTAAATGAGAATAATACTCAACTTTATTACTTAACTGATAAAATGGTGATTATTCAGTTAGTCCTTTGATTAGATCAGGAGCACAGTGGATATGAGCTGGAGCTTATCCTGTGCTGGAAACCCCAGTGCCTCGCGGGCTCACATGGGAACCAAGCTAGAGACCTAGAAAACCATCAGAGGGGAGATGGATGGCATATTTACGTTTCTAAAGCAGTGGTTTCTTGCAGTGTGTGAAATTTGCTGGTGTGGAACTAAGCCAGCAAACCTCTGGATGTATGTGACACTATATAGCTTCTGAAGTACCCCTACCTTGATGATCTTAACTAGCAGCACCACAGGATGCTGGAAGAGTGGGGTTTGAAGAAGCAGAATGGTGTGGGCTGAAGTCTTGGCTTTCCCATGTATTTGCTGTATGGCCTTGAACAAGTTATTTAATTTCTCTGAGTTTTGACATCTCAACACAGGGTTCTTGTGAGGATTATAAGTCAAGTAGGTAAAACTCTTAGCACTGTATGTCACACATAGTACACATTGAATAAATGGCAATATTGTCATTAGTCAGCCCAATAATCCTGAGATGTAGGCATTTATTACTCCTAGGGCTGATACTCAGTTGCTATAATCTAGAAGTTTCTTGATTGCTAAAGTTAGCATACATTTAATTGGCTGGCCTTTTTAATAAGTTGTTACAATTTTTAAATATTTGTACTTGATTGTGCCCATTCTCTGAAGAGGGAACTGAGGCTCCAAATGGTGAAAGAAGACCCTCAGTGTTGCACGTGGTCTAATAAGTGGCACTGTTAGGAAGAGAACACTGGTCCTCTATCCTCTATTCAGCCTTATTTTCTCTTCACTTGTAAATTCCTAGACTTGGGCTCATTTTTCTTTGGGAACTGGAAAATTTGGGATTAAATCCAGTGTGTTTTTGACTTCTGGTCTTGTGCTTTATTTAATACAGCCAGCTCTCCTTTATATGCAATTAATCACTTGATTGATGCTTTCTGCTTAGAAGAAAACACTTGTGACTTATTTTCTCTCTGTATCTGTCAGTGTCTAGTAAGGAAAATAGAAATTGTTGTATATGTCTCAAGTAAAAAAAAAGGGAGATTAAATGCAGGGTATTGGTCATTCAGTATTCAGTGGAGAATATTGAGTATACTATGGACTGCCAGAAGAACAAACAAATCTGTCTTGAAAGAATTACAGCCAGAACACTCTTTAGAAGCAAGAATGGTGAGACTTCGTTTCACATACTTTGGAGGGACCAGTCCCTGGAGAAGGATATTGTCTTGATTATTTAGTGCTGCTATTTTTTTTTTTTATATAACAGAAGTACCACAAGTGGATGGCTTCAACAAGCAGAAGTTCATTCTCTCACATTGTAGTGGGCTAGAAGTCCCAATTCAGGGTGCCAGTTTCAGGGGAAGGCCTTCTCTCTCTGTTGACTCTGGAGAAAGGTCATTGTCATCAATTTTCCCCTGGTCTAGGAAGTTCTTGGCACAGAAACCCCAGGTCCAAAAGACACAATCTGCTCCCAGTGCTGCTTTTTGGTGGTATGAGGTCCCCCTGTCTCTCTGCTTGCTTCTCTCTTTTATATCTCAAAAGAGATTGACTTAAAACAACCTAATCTTTTAGACTGAGTCCTGCCTTATTAGCCTAAGTGACTCTAATCCTGGCTTATTAACATCATAAAGGCAGAATTTACAACACATAGGAAAATCACACCAGATGACAAAATGGTGGACAATCACACAATACTGGGAATCATGACCCAGCTAAATTGACACATTTTTGCGGGGGACACATTCTTGCCGTAGCAGATATCATGCTGGGTAAAATAAAAGGCCATCGAAAAAGAGGAAGACCTTCAACGAGATGGATTGACATAGTCACTGCAACAATGGGCTCAAGCATAATGATTGTGAGGATGGCGCAGGACTGGGCAGTGTTTTGTTCTATTGTACATAGGGTCGCTCCGAGTCAGAACTGACTGGATGGCGCCGAACAACAACATTGGTCATAAGGCTTTGTGGAAGAGCAGAGAGAAGGGGATGCTAACCAGAGGTCAGGAAGCTTCATGAGCCCCACAGCTGCCCCGGATCTGCTGAGACCCTGCAGCCACCACAGCTGTTGCTTATGGAACAATTTGCTGCTGCTCTCACTGCTGAGGGCACCTCCAGATACAGGAAAAATGGTTCCTTTTTCTTTGTTCTCTCACTGTCCGATTCTCCAGTCTGAGTCTCCCATTTACAAAACCTAACTAGAAGCCAGGGGGCCAGGAAGTCCGGAAAATGTAGTTTTTAGGCTTCCAACTCTCTCTGATTGAGATGAGCTCATGAAAAGAGTGGCAAATAACAGGTATAGCTTCCTCCCTATAACTGTAACTTGACATCATGGGGCTTTACAAGCCTGTGAGCTCACATGGGATCACATTAATAGCTGCCTCTCAGTATCCCTGAGTCCTCCATCTGCATCACTGCAGGAAACGCAGTCTTTTGTCAAGCTCTCCTTGTCCAAGTGTCTTTGGGAATTTTTTCATTACCAAAGCAGGGTGATTGTAAGTGACTCTGAACTTGGGGAGCCTTCAGCTCTGTAAGATCCATTGCAGCACCGCTCTGAATTGCACCCTGCAGAATGATCAGCCACTCGGTCTCAAAGCCTGTGCTTTGTCTCTAGTAAAGCAGAAGCCCCTTGCTACTAAAAATCTACGTTATTGCACACGAAATGAGAAGAACAGACCTTCTGTATAATACTTAGTCAAAGTGGATCCCATACTAAAGTGCTTTGAGACAGAAGTGTTACAGATACAAGCAATGCAACATTCCCAATTCTCAGTCTTATTCCTCTCCTTCCCAGGGCACACAGAGGGGTTGGATCCTAATGAATTTTCGTATCAGCTGTCACACGTTTTCAGATATGCTGCTCACATCCATCATCCTAAGTCTAGTCAACATTTCTGGCTGCTTTCCCTATGATGTCTTGTCATCCTTACCACAGTTTGATCCTTGGAGAGCTATGCCAGCCATCACAAGTATTTATTTAATTCTCAGATTTCACTAAGATTTTTATAGATAGTTTCTCAGGACATGAGTAAACCAGCGGCTGCAACTAGCTAGGCAATTTTACAAAGTGGATCTATCTGATTCTCAGCTCTAGCCATTCAGAATTTCCTTTGCACTTAATCACCTAGATTCCAGAAAGACCAGGTCTCTGTTCCTCTTTACAAAAAGAATGGGCTTTTATGAGATTCAAGCAGCATAAGACTACAAGACAAGAGTGCCTGCTCTCACCACTTCTATTCAATATTGTGTTAGAAATCCTAGCCAAAACAATCAAAAAAAAAAACAACCAAACCCGTTGTGCCAGAGCAATAAGACAAGAAAAATAAGTAAAAGGTATCCAGATTGGAAAAGAAGAAGTAAAATTGTCTCTATTCACGGATGATATGATCTTATATATGAAGAATCCCAACAAGTCCACAAGAAAACGTTTAGAGCTGATAGAGGAATTTAGCAAAGTTGCAGGGTACAAGGTCAACAAATGAAAATCTCTTTGTTTTCTATACAACAGCAATGAGAAATGTGAAAGGAAAATTAAGGAAACAATTCCATTTACAGTAACATCTAAGAGAATAAAATACCTAGAAATAAATCTAAACAGGGATGTCAAGGACTTATACAATGAAAACTATAAAACACTACTGAAAGGGATTTAATAAGACTTAAATAAATGGAAAGAGGTCCCATGGTCATAGACTGGAAGATTTAATATTGTTAAGATCTCAATACTACCAAAAGCAATCTATAGATTCAACATAATCTCGATCAAAATTCAAATAGCATTTTTTACAGAAATAGAAAAACCACTCCTCAACCTTATATGTAATGGCAAGAGGCCCCAAATAGCTAAAGCAGTGTTGAAAGAAAAGAACAAAGTAGGAGGACTCACACTTCCTGATTTTAAAAAATGTACTATACAGCTACAGTGTCAAACAGCCTGATGCTGGTATAATAACAGGCACACAGACCAGTGGGATAAAATTGAGAGTCCAGAAATAAACCATGCATCTATGGTTAACTGACTTTTGACAAGAGTGCTAAGTCCATTCAATAAGGAAAGAAGAGTCTTTTCAATAAATGGTGCTGGAAGATTGGATTTCCACATGCAGAGAAATGAAATAGGATCGATGTCTCATACCATACACAAAACACATTCAAAATGGATTAAGGGCCTAAATATGCAAAATACAAAATATAAAACCATAAAATTCTTAGAGGAAAAAGCAGGGCAATGCTGCCAAGTGTAGCTCTTAACAATGGATTATCTAACATAATAAAAACACAGAAAAAAACAAAAATAAACGAGACCTCATAAAAAGGAAAAACTTTTGTTCATCAAAGGACTTTAGCAACAAGTGAAAAGACACACTACCAACTGGGAGAATATCTTTGGAAACCATATATCCCACAAGAATCTAATAGCCAAAATATATATAAAACTTACACAACTTAACAACAGAAAGACAAATAACCCAATCATAAAATGGGCAAAATACTTGAACAGACATTTCACCCAGGAGGACATTCAAATTGCCATCAAACATGTGAAAAGATGTTCAGTATCATTAACCATCAGAAAGATGCAAATCAAAACCACAGTGAGATACCATTTTACTCCCACCAGGATGGCTAAGGTAAAAAAAAAAAAAAGAATTGAAAATAGCAAATGTTGGTAAGGATGTGGAGAAATTGAAACCCTTACCCGTTGCTGGTGGGAATACAAAATGGTTCAGTCATTGTGGAAAACAGCTCGATGGTTCCTCAAAAAACTGAAAATAAAACTACCATATGACCCAACAATTCCACTCCAAAAGACTTGAAAAGCAGAGACTCAAACAGACTTGTACAGCAGTGTTCATTGCAGCAGTATTCACAATAACCAAAAGGTGGAAACAACCTAAAAGCCCATCAACAGAAGAATAGATTTAAAAAAAATGTGGTACATACACAGTGGCACCACTAGGGTTGGTATCACCCAGCACTGTAACTCATAATGTCACCCTCCCCTCTACAGGCAAAGTAGCCCCGCCCCACCCCCCCCAGAAAGTCCCAGTCCAGACTACCCAGTCCTGTCCCTCCCAGCCTCACCCCCGAAGCTCCTCCTCTCTGCCACTGGCCAAGGCAGAGACCCTACCCTCTGGCTAATGGAGGGGTGCCACAGCCCAACCACCCCACCCTGACTAGCAGGTAACATGTCTCCCTGGCAGCCCCTCCCCACAGACCCGGGGATCATTTTTGTGTCACACCCTCTGACAGTGTTAGAGGGTAAAGTCTGCACTCTCTGCGTCCCCCTGCTGACGCCGCTGTATATGCATACAATGGAATACTACTCAGCCTGTAGGAGAAATGAAGTCTTAAGGATGGAGCTTGAAGACATTATGCTGAGTGAGTCAGTCAATCACATAAGGACAAAATTGTATGACCTCACTTATATAAAAAGACAAGAAAACACGAATGTATGGAGACCAAAGATTATTAGTGGTTACCAGGGGTGGGAGGGAGGGGGAAAGGGGGAGTTTAACAGTGTTGGAAATACCACGTTTATTAAAGGTAGGGTTGCCCTAGCTGATTATTATAATTGTTGTCAATTAGTTGTATACTTATGAAAAGAAGAACTTGCAAAAGTTGTGTGGTAGGCATATTTACAACAATAATGAAAAAATATAGCTGCTGAGGCTGCTTATGTACAACCAAAATCCTCATGGGATTTGGTTTCCTGATTTGGTGGTTTAGGGTCATGGTTTCATGGGACATCCCAGTTAATTAGTCTAATAACGTATGTTTAGTGCTTCTGTTCTACCTCCTACTTTGTTAGATAGTGCCTGAAGTCTTAAAATTTTGCAAATAACCATCCAAGGCCATATAATTGGTCTTTATTTGCCTGGAGTAACAGAGGAAAAAGGAGCATCAGAAATAGAAGGGAGATACGGAACGTGGGGCTGATTGCCTCCATGAATAACGGTCTTCTTTGCCATAAGAGCAGAAGAACTGGATGGTGCCCAGCTACCATTACTGAACACTTTAATCAAAGATTCAAAGAACAATCCTGGAGCCATGAAGGTTGGATGAATTTCAGAAACTACTGTCCTAAGATATTTTAAACCTTAAACCAAAAATATTCCCTGAAATCTTAAAAACCAAACAATAGTTTAGCTTAACTAGTAAAAATTGTCTGCCTTGAGCATTAAGCTCTTCTAAGAACTATATATAGGGGATCAAATTGACAACACCAATGGAAAAAAATGATAGAAACCTTAGCTGGCTGTGAGTGTAAGTTAAAAGGGGAGGAACAGCTCAGAAAATGAGAGTGAGGATGGTTGCAGAACTTGAAAAATGTAATCAATGTCACTAAAGGGTACATGTAGAAACAGTTGAACTGGTGTATGTTTTCCTTGTATATTCTCATCAACTATGACAAAATAAGTAAAATAACAAGAACAATAAATAAATAAAAAGAAGAAGCATATAGTCTGATTCTGGGAATTATTTGAAATTCCTTCCAAACTTCTTTCCTTAATCTGTAGTTTTGTCTATCACTTGTAGCTTCTCGTAGTCCAACAAAGCACAGAAGGCAAAATAAGTGGAAGAGGGTTTCAAAGAGGCTAAGTGATTTTTCTAAGCCCTTTCAGCTAACAAGTGACTAACCTGAGTCTTTGTCTTTAAAATCACTGCTTTATTCAAACTATCTTCTAACTATCCAAAGATGATAAGCTATCTTCTAAAGCGTATATAATTTAGATTAAAATGTTACTTAATTAACCATGCCTAAATATGAAAATTTCATTATAATACTGTACTTTGTTTTCTCGAGCCACCCCTTGAAATCTTTTGTTCAACTCTTTTACTTCATTTCTTTCATTCGCTTTAGCTGCTCTGTGTTCAAGAGCCAGTTTCAGAGTCTCTTCTGACATCCATTTTGATCTTTTCTTTCTTTTTAATAATCTTTCACTTTCTTCATGTATGATGTCCTTGATGTCTTCCCACAACTAACGTATGGTCTTTGGTCATTAGTGTTCAATGCATTAAATGTACTCGTGAGATCATCTCCAAATTCAGGTGGGATGTACCGAAGGTCATATTTTTGTTCTCTTGTATTTGTTTTAATTTTCTTCAGCTTCAACCTGAACTTGCGTATGAGCAATTGATATTGTTCTGATTGACTATATTGAGCTTTTCCGTCATCTCTTTCCACAAATGTAGTCAATTTGATTCCTGTGTTTTCCATTGAGTGAGGCCCCCCTATATAGTCATCATTTATCTTGTTGAAAAAGGTATTTGCAGTGAAGTCTTTCATCTTGCAAAACTCTACCATGTGATCTTCAGCATCATTTCTTTCATCAAGGTCATACTTTCCAACTACTAATCCTTCTTCTTTGTTTCCCACTTTCACATCCCAATCACCAGTAATTATCGATGCATCTTGATTGCATGTTTGATCAATTTTAGACTGCAGAAGTTAATTAAAATCTTCAATTTCCTTATCTTTGGCATTAGTGGTTGGTGTGTAAATTTGAATAATAGTCATATTACCTGGCCTTCCTCATAGGCATACGGGTATTATCCTATTGCTGACAGTGTTGTATTTCAAAATGGATCTTGAAATGTTCTTTTTGACTATGACATCCTCCTCAATTTATCATTCTTTACATAGTAGATCATATGATTGTCTGATTCAAAATGGCCAATACCAGCCCATTTCAGCTCACTGAGAACTAGGATACCAATCTTTATGTGTTACATTTCATTTTTGATGAATTCCAATTTTCCTAGATTCATACTTCATACATTCCATATTCCGATTATTAATGGACATTTGCAGCTGTTTCTTCTCAGTTTGAGTTGTGCTGTATCAGCAAATGGAGGTCCCAAAAGCTTTATTCCAGTATTATAACGAAACATGCAAAGACCTGAAATTAGAAAAACAAAAGGAAAGAACATGCTCATCATTTCTCAAGCTGAAAGAACTGAAGAAAAAAAATTCAATTCCTGAGTTGTGCTTTTGAAGGATTTTATGAGAAAAATATTGAATGATACAGGAAGCATCAAAAAATGATGGAAGGAATTCAGAAAGCCACTGTACCAAAAAGAATTGGTTGACGTTCAGCTATTTCAGGAGGTAGCTTATGATCAAGAACTGATGGTATTGAAAGAAGTCCAAGCTGCACTGAAGGCACTGGTGAAAAACAAGTCTTGGAGAACTGATGGAATACCAATCGAGATGTTTCAACAAATGGATACAGCGCTAGATGTGCTTACTCGTTTAGGCCAAGAAATTTGGAGGACAGCTACCTAGCCAACAGACTAGAAGAGATCCATTTTGTCCATTCCAAAGAAAGATGACCCAACAGGCTGCAGAAATTATCGAACAATATCCTTAATAGCACACACAAGTAAAATTTTGCTGGAGCTCATTCAAAAACAGTTGCAGCAGTACATTGACAGAGAGCTGCCAGAAATTCAAACCAGATTCAAAAGAAGACGTGGAATAAGGGATATCATTGCTGACGTCAGATGGATTCTGGCTGAAGCAAAGAACACCAGAAAGATGTTTGCCTGTGTTTTATTGACTCTGCAAAGGCATTCAACTGTGTGGATCATAACAAATTATGGGTAACATGGTGAAGAATGGGAATTCCAGAACACTTAATTGTGCTTGTGCGGAACCTGTATACAGATCAAAAGGCAGTCTTTCAAACAGAACAAGGAGATTCTGCATGGTTTAAATCAGGAAAGGTATGAATCAGGATCGGATCCTTTCACCATACTTATTTAATCTGTATGCTGAGTAGATAATCAGAGCCGCTAGACTATATGAAGAAGAATGGGGCATCAGAATTGGAGGAAAACTCATTAACAACCTTTGATATGCAGATGACACAACCTTGCTTGCTGAAAGTGAAGAGGACTTGAAGCACTTACTGATGAAGATCAAAGACTACAGCCTTCAGTATGGATTATACCTCAACACAAAGAAAACAAAAATCCTCACAACTGGACCAATAAGCAACATCATGATAAATAGAGAAAATATTAAAGTTGTCAAGGATTTCATTTTACTTGGATCCACAGTCAATGCCCATGGAAGCAACAGTCAAGAAATCAAACAACGTATTGCATTGGGCAAATCTGCTGCAAAAGACCCTTTAGAGTGTTGAAAAGCAAAGATGTCACTTTGAGAAGTAAGGTGTGCCTGACCCAAGCCATGATATTTTCAATTGCCTCATATGCACGTGGAAGCTGGACAATGAATAAGGAGGACTGAAGAATAATTGATGCCTTTGAATTATGATGTTGGTGAAGAACATTGAATATACCATGGACTTTTTTTTTTTTTTTACTATGATAACGAACTAGTCTGTCTTTGGAACAAATACAGCCAGAGTGTTCCTCAGAAACGAGGATGGTGAGACTTCATCTCACATACTTTGGACATGTTATCGGAAAGGATCAGACCCTGAAGAAGGGCATCATGCTTGGTAGAGCGTCAGTGAAAAAGAGGGAGACCCTCAATGAGATGGATTGACTCAGTGGCTGCAACAATGGACTCAAACAGCAACATTTGTGAGGATGGCTCAGGATTGGGCAGTGTATCGCTCTATTGTACATGGGGTCACTATAAGTTGGACCCACTCGACAGCACCTAACAATACAACAACAACAAAAATATGACAAAAGGATTTGGACCATAATAGGAGGAGATGAAGTGACTTGTTATTTCACTGCCTTAAACATTTGAGAAGTAAAATTTGCTGTGGGTCAAACACTCTTGTAAGCACGTGACCTATATTATCTCATTTAATCCTGACAAGAATCCTGTGAGGTCCTTACTGATAATAGCCCCATTATTACATATGAGACAACTGAGGCAGGAGGGATTCACTACCTTGCCCAAAGTCACACTGCTAAGTAAGGAGTGAAGCCAGCACTTTCATCTGTTTGCTTGGCATCAGAGTCTATCCTTCAAGCTTCACAGTTTGTGTTTGCAAAGATTTCTAAGTTGTAGGGGGCCTGTCATTAGATACTTTAGAGTGGGGTTCCCAGAACTGAAGGCCTGACAGATAGATATGTCCTGTTCAGGGTTTTAAAATCAATTAAAATGCCCTTAGTATGGCTGGGTGCTCTTTAATTTACCAGAGTAACCATGATTCCCTACCGCCTGAAAAGGAAACATTTTTAACTCTTACTTCACCTTTCACAGCTGCATAGTACAACTGGGCAGGTCCTACAATCTGCCTGACTGGTTCCTGAAGGCTTTTTACTTTATCACTTAGATCTCGGAAACAGTGGCAAGAATTCTTTCCAATTTTATAGAATCGTATTATGACATTTAGTAACTGATATTTTCTCCCAGGAAATTTGCTTTATTACCATTTAGCAAATAAGGTTGCATTGAATTTAAGATCTTTTTTTCAATTAAGGAACTGAAACAGGTTGCTAAATAAATACCTGCTAAATGATTACCATTTTATCACTCAGGTAATGATGTTCAGCCAACGATCTTATTTGCATCTCTAAAGCAATGTAAGAATAATCTTTTTTCCCTCCATCTCCTCTTCCCACTCACTTGCTCCCTAACTTATAATGGCTTTATTAATTTCAATGCTTGCAAAAGATTTCATGCAAAGTTCTCATCTTTGAATCTTCAATACTATCATACTTTTGTGCGTATCAGATATAGATGCGCATTTGTTAAAAACCCTGTCGACAGTGTAACTCACATTTTTAACTTCATCTCAAATGACACCATTGTTCATAATATATAATTTACAATGGGGTTTCGTTCCAACGACTCTGTTGTAAGTCGGTTCTGGCATGAGTTGAATGCTTCATTTTTTGTTGTTGTTTTCATTATTAACACCTTTTATTATCAGTATCTTTATAAATCTGATCTTCATTTGTCTTTGGGGCTTGGAAATATTACAATAAACATCTGCCAGTGAACATCTGAGAAAGATAACATCAACAAATTACATGCTGCATGCAACATTGTATGTAGTATGTATACAGACTGTTGCAAGGGGTTCTTTGCAACTCAGCAACTCAAAGATGTCCTAAGTTGAAGACTGTTTGCAATTCAAACCCTGAAAAGCTGAATTCCAGAAAAAGTGTGTTTGTAGATATAGTGCGTATATATAGTTAGAAAGATTATTTATTTTAAAATTTTATTGTGGTGAAATATATATAACAAAACATTTGTCATTTTGACCATTTTTTCGTGTACAATTCAGTGACTTTAATTATGTTGGCTATGTTGTACAACCATTACCACTAACCATTTCCAAATTTTTCATCATACTGAATAGAACCTCTGTGCCCCTTAAGCAAACCTGTTGCCAAAAAATCAATTCTGACTCATAGCCTCCCTATAGGACAGGGTAGAACTGCCCGATAGAGTTTCCAAGGAGCGCTTGGTGGATTTGATCTGCCGACCTTTTGGGTATCAGCTGTAGCACTTAACCACTATGCTACCAGGGTTTCCCCCTCCCTCCTGTTCCTGGATAACTACCAATAAATTTTGGTTAGTATGAATTTGCCTATTCTAGGCATTTTATATAAATGGTATAATATGTGTCCTTTTGTGTCTGAATTATTTCACTCAGCATAATGTTTTCAAAGTTTATCCATGTCATAGCATGTATCATAAAAGTATTTCTCTTTACAACTGAATAATATTCCATTGCATGCATGTATTACATCTTGTTTATCCATTCATTTGGTGATAGAAACTTGGGAGATATTTTTATTAATGTGGGAAAAAAAAGAACTTTTTAGGTACATATACACAATAGTACAAACAAAGGTATTATAGAAAACTACATATGGAAGATCCTGTAGTGTGATCAATCTGTATGGAAGAGGGAAAAATCATGTTGGAAATTTTGGAAAGGCAACCCTGGCTGGGTGCAGGCTGAATTACAGTGGGAGATAGGAGGTGGGGTCTCGGTCTGAGTCATGAGACTGTTGTAATAGTCCAGGGGAAGAATTAAAGTTGAAGGAGTGGGGTTGAGGAATTTAGGAAGTAGAAGGTCAACCATTGCATGAAAAGGAAGAGGCAGAAACCCAAGATGAGGCACAGGTGGGGAGCAACGGACTGAGAGGAGGACCATGGAAAAGGAGCAGGGTACATAGAGATAAAGAGCTCATTTGGGGGCTGACTGAGATGGAGGAACCTGTGAGATATTCAGGTGAAAAATATCAAATAGAAGTTGGCTAAACAGATATGGAGTACCACGGAGAAATGTTTTGTGGATGACTCTGATCAGAGGAATTGAGTAGTATAGAAATTGACCTCAGAAAGGGACAATGATCTTTTAGGTAAGTAAAAGATGAATGCAGGTCTCCAAATATTAAGATCAAGGAGATTGTCTTTATATGAAACCTTCCCGAGACTTCAAGGACAGTTTCATGCTCCAGCTTGCAAAACAGGATGTGTGCACAATTAGATGTGTGTAAAAGTTATGGGCAATTAGTTCATGTACAAAAGTCTGAACTTTGACCCTTCTAAGCCCCTAAAGTCAAAAAGCTGATGGGAACAAGCCACCTGTTGTCCTCCCTAGGTAATCTGTGACTTACTTCATTATTTCCTTTGTACTTTTGTTCCTTGTCAGTGTATTTGTGAGAATTGTGTCTAATATTTTTCATAGTAAATAAATTATGACTCATGGAGGGTCATGATGCAAGAAATGTACAAGTATTTGGCAAATAAATAGAACTTTGAGTTAGTGTGAGTTTTAGGCAACCAATGATAATTAAGGGTTTCAGTAAATTTCATACTTTAGTAGATAAAATAAAACCCCTCCCTCAAAGGAAATGTTTTCATGACTTGTCCTGGGATTGAACTGAATTTTCTCATTGTGCCATGGACGAAAGTTCACAAAACAAATTGAGTTACACCAGAGAATCTTGAGGACCATGAAACTTGTGGCCAATTTCTGTTTTAACTTAAAACATGTTACTTTCTATGGTTATGTCACCAAGTTCGATAGCCCTGATTGGTGGGGAGGGGTATCAGCCAACCAGTCTTCTGTGCTGGGAAATTGTATAGGCCTCTCAGTCCAGTTCTGTGAGCAATCAATCATCCTGACATCAGGGTAATGACTTTCTACATTATTGACAGAAAAATTGGCTGTGGATATAGATCAGTCTTGAAATCCAGGAAGCTCATTTTTGTGAACAAAACCAGAAAACAGAAAGATTCAGCCCACTTCAGAAAACAGCTGACTTCTAAGAACTTCACTTTTAATCATCTGCAGGAACACCTATGCTGCTAATTAAGAGCATGGAATTTGAAAGGTATTTAAAATTAAAAATAGTCAAAAATCCCTATGCAGTTAGTCATATTAAAAAAACTGTAATTCATATTTGATTAATTTTGACATTCTTTTATCTAATTAGATTGAACTGATGAGGTTTTACTCTGTAAAGAAAAAAAAAAGTAACCTTTTTATACCAGCTTAATTTTAGCACTGTATTATTTAGAATTATATAACCTTGACTCTGCCATTCTCTCCCTACCTTTCCTGTCATTGCTGGAATTAGGCCTCACCCTCTCTTTTCTGAGTGATTGGCATCATTTCCAAACTCCTTGACTAAAGGCTTCCTCCACTAATTCATTTAGCAGCCAAGGAACTGGCCATCTTTCTATAGCTTAAGTCCAATCATGCCTATTACCTCTCTCTTGCGTCAACCTACTCACATTTCAAGTCTGAACTCATTTCTCTCCTCCAGACCCCCAAGCTTTCCCTACCTCCCGACTCCCCTTGGTGCTCCCAGAGCTCTGTGTAGAAATCTCTGATATGCTTTATTTCACAGTTGCTTATAATGATTTGTTGAATATGTCTCCATCCTCTGTTGGACTTCATGTGCCCAATAGTTAGCATACTGTCTGGCATAATATAGTATTTGAGGGATTTAACTACAACTAAGAAAGCCTTGATTTCACTTTTCAACCCTTTAGGCAAGATCTCGTCATCACTGAAGTCCTGCCTTAGGTTTGCATCCAATGGATATTAATAGCCACCACCTCCAGCCCCCATCCGTCACACACATTGAATATCACCTGCAGCCATGGATTCTGAGGCTCTGGGATTTGGAAGGGAGATGGGAAGATGAAAGGAACATAAGTCCTTTGGATTTGAAGTTGAAAAGTCCTCTCCTGTAGTGCTGTTTACAGATTTCCTGGCAAGGGGCCTCTAGTGACAAGGTCAATGTTTCTTTTATTTTGTATCCCCCACCTGGGATCCATTCCTTTGCCAGTGCTGCTGCACCCACCACCATCCCTGCTAGTACTAGCCAACAGGTACTGAGCACTCAGTAAGTGTTGGTGCTGTGCTAAACCCTTTAGAAATATTTCATCATTCACTCCATATAACCACCCTGTGAAGGGGGTGCTCTTATTATCTGCATTTTATAGATAATAACATTGAGACACAGAAAAGTTAATGAGCTTGCCCGAATTCATGCAGTTAATAAGTGGTGGAGCCCAGGATCCAAATCTAGGTTGTCTGAGTCCAGAGCCTAGACCTTAACTGTACACTGCAGCTTCCTCCATACCATTAGGCTACTGTAGTATATCATGGAGACTGGTATTACTACACTGAGTCCTAAGACCACTTTGACTCAACTTAATTCTACAATTGCTATTACTACTACAACTATTTCTATTAATCTTATTATTTCTATTATGCCTAGTACCACAACTATTAGTTCCTGGTATTTATCGAGCACTGTTTTTTGTTCTGGATACAGTGCTACACTCTGGGGAGATGAAGCTGTGCCCTGTGATTCAGAGTATCCTTCCGAGAAGATAATTCCTTTTCAGTGGACTTTCTGTTTCTCTGTGATGGCCTCATTCTTTAGGAATTCTCCCTCATCTCAAATCAGAAATCCTTCATCTGTTGTTGCCACTATCCTCTTTTTCCATCCTCAGCCATGACAGGGACCTAGGGAGCTAGGGACCTAGAAGCTCTCCGCTGTACTGCAACTCCCACTGCAATGTCCTAGAGAGTAGCCACCTGCTTCTGCTTATACATTCCAGTTTTCTTTTTAAGAACTGGTTAAGTTCAGGTAACTTGTTAAATTGGACCTAGTAACCAACTATATTTCAGTGAAGAAAAAGAAAGCGCAGTGAGATTGAATCAAATTATGCAGTATTTTAACACTCAGGTCTAGCAACGAGATTTTATTTGACAGATCGTTAAGCCCATCCTCTGCCCCTTTACTCTTTCTCTCATTTTCTGTGGAGTTGGTCCACATTTTAGCTTTTCATTTGTTAAATTGCTGTCCCCATCTCTTCCCGCAGAGCAGACAAAGCCTGCCTCCGTGGAGAAGGTAAGGCTGTCCAGCTTTCCATACTGGGTTGAATGGGCTTTCCTTAAGACAGCTTCAAATGGCCAGTTCTTTCCTGTCTAATTGAAGGCCATGAGGGAGCAAACAGCTTATTTCCATCTCAGTCCTTAAATGCTTCTCAAACAGATTGCTCTGGTTTAGGAATGCCTCACGTCTCTGCTGCTCCATCGTTTTTTCCTGTTTCCTGCCGTCTTCTCCTCCATTCACTCTCCTATACTGTGTGACGGTCATCCTGCCTCTCCCGCTTGCCCTGTCTTCCCTGTCTTTCCTTTCTCTCTCATCTTTCCACTCTGCCCAATACTCCTACTCCCAGTCACAGCCCACATTTTCCTGCCTCTTCTTTTTCCTCAACATCTTTACTCATTGCCAAACCTTTCCACATTGTTTTCCAAATAGATTTTTAGAAGTACTTCCACATATATTTGTAAACTGACAAGCACTCACTGACTCTCTGCAACGTGTATGGCTCTTTGTGGCTACAAAGAAGTTATGAGGTAACTGTTATGGCTCGTGATAAAGCCTCATATTAATAACTTCTTTATGTGGTACTTCAAAGTTTACAATGTGCTTTCACATGCGTTATTATCTAATTCTTACAACGTCCCCCAAAATACGGCAAGTACTGTATTATTAACTCAACTTGCAGATAAAGTGAAAATTTGAGAGGTTACCTTGAAAGAATTATTTTTTTGCATTTAAAGTCACACTGCCAGTATTTGACAGTACAAATGTTAGGATTCAGATGTTATGATTCTCAGCCCAGTGTTTCCTATACTACACATGTGGCCGTTAGTGAACACGGGAGCATCTGCACGGTAAGAGTGATAGCATATGGTGGTAGTAAAGTATAGGTAGACAGGCATGTTGGTTTTATGGTGTTTGTACCAGATTGGGATACAGGAAGGGTTAACTGCATTTTCTGAAGTTTGGTGAGAAGTTGCTGGAATTTGAAGACAATCAGGATGGGATAGGTTCCGGGGCACATAATAGGTACATGATGGAAAGAAACATGGTTCATAAAGTGATATAAAAAGCAGCTGGCAGGCAAATACATTCATTGTGAATATTCAGAACACAGCAATGGAGAACCTCAAAGTTGACTATTTTGAATCTTATAGAGTATTTTCTTTAAGGAAGTTTCCCAGAATGTACTAGGGACTCATCTACAGTTTCTAGAGTGGAAGGGATGGTCAGGTAAGCCTCCGATCCTGAAATGACTGGGTTTGGGTAATATCACAGAGTGACTCAGAAACATAGGGATATGTTTGGATATCAGTCAGGGCTGGAATGCAAATTGGCATCTGGGTCCCAGGATCCATACAGAAGCCAAGAGCTCAAAGCTGGGACGTAATCCAAATGAGCAGCAAGGATGATTCGCTGTTGAGTATTGTCAGTCACTCAGCATCAAGTGTGGATCTGGTCTTTGAATTCCCTTGATTATGGATGGACCAGATCTCCAAGGCAAGTTCTAATAATGATACTCATGCCCTATAGACCATTTGTTGAAAAGGAGAGAGAAAAAGGAAAATTCTGGGTGAGGCGACATCATCAGGGAGGCTTAGTGAGAAGCTGCCTCTTGAAATATAGGGAAAATATAGATTGTCCATGTACTGGCTAAGTATTTTTTTAAAATATTTTATTGTGTGTTTAGTGAAAGTTTACACAGCAAATTAGGTTTCCATTTAACAATTTCTCTCTCTATATATACATATTATATATATATTGTTCAGTGACATTGGTTACATTTTTCACAATGTGCCAACATTCTCATTATTTCCATTCTGGTTGTTTGGTTTTTATTAATCTAACTTCCTTGCTCCTCCCCCAAATCGTCTCATTTTTTCTTTAGAGTAAATGTTGGTCATTTGGTCTCATATAGATGATTTTAAAAAAAAAAAAAAACACCGTATTCATGAGTGATGTTGCTTATTTTATGAGCCAATCTGTTATTTAACTGAAAGGTGAGTTCCAGGAGTGGTTTCAGTTTCAAGTTCAACGTGTATCTCAGGATGATAGACCTGGGGGTTTCTATAGTCTCTACCCATCCAGTATGTGGCCTTTTTTAAAAATTTGAGTTTTCTTCTACAGTTTTGTCCCGTTCTATCTGAGACCATCTATTGAGTCACAGGTCAGAACAGTTGATAGTTGTAGCTGGGCACCATCTAGTTCTTCTGGTCTTAGGATCAGTGAGGCTGTGCTTTGTGTGGGATATTAGTCCTACAAACTAGTTTCTTCTCTGAGTCTTGGGTTTTCTTCTTTCTCTTTTGCTCTAGACAAGTAGAGACCAATAGCTGTATCCTAGATGGCCGCTCACAAGCTTTTAAGACCCCAGATGCTGCTCACCAAACTAGGCTGTAGAATATAAACTTTATGAACTATGTTATGTCAATTGACCAAGTTGTCATGAAACTATGGTCCTAAGCTGTCAAACCCAGTAAACCAATCCCGTGAGGTGTTTGGTTATGTTTAGAAAGTATCCATAACTGTGCTCACCATGTGCTTTATTATATATATGAATATATATGCAGCACACACGAACATGTATATACATATGCCTACAGATACACCCACATATATATACACACAATACATATATCCGTCCATATCTGTGTAACCTCACGCATATTTTTTGGTTGTTTTTGCTGTTATTCAAAATTGTATTTGTCATAGCATTTAACAGAAAGTTCCTTACTTTTGTGTACTTTTTAGTATCATAATTTACTTTGATCAAGTTGTGCACACTTACATTCAGTATTGCCTTTCCCATTACCAAAAATAACAAGTGCCTACTCTTTAGAGAGTGATTCCCCCTCCCTCGCCCTCCTATTCCCGGTAACCACCAATGAACATCGGTCACGGTTTATATACCTATTCTTGTCTTTTTATAAAAGCGAGGTTATATAATATCTGTCCTTTAGTAATTGACTTGTTTCACTCAGCATAATGTCTTCCAGATTCATCTATGTTATAAGATGCTTTGCGAACTCATCACTATTCTTTATAGCTGTATGGTATTCCATTGTATGTATGTACCACATGTTGTTTATCCAGTCACCTGTTGATGGGCAATGAGGTTCTTTCCCCCTTTTTGTTATTGTGAGTAATGCTGCAAAGAACATAGGTGTGCATGTCTATTCATATCACTGCTATTAGATCTCTAGGATATATACCTAGGAGTGGGATTGCTGGATCATAGGATATTTCTATCTTTTAAAGAAAGTTCCATACTGTTTTCCGTAGTGGTTGTACCATTTTACAATTCCACCAGTAGTGGATAAGGGTTCCAATCTCCCCACAACCTTGTTAACATTTGTTGTTTTCATTTTTTTTTTTTTAATGAGTGCCATTTTTGCAGGGGTAAGATGGTATCTCATTGTACTTTTGATTTGCATCTCTCCAATGGCCAAATCTCTCTAATGGATTTGGCAGTTCGAATCCGCCAGGTGCTCCTTGGAAACTCTATGGGGCAGTTCTACCCTGTCCTGTAAGGTTGCTATGAGTCAAAATTGACTCGAGGGCACTGGGTAATGGCCAAAATGATTAGAAGCATCTTTTCATGTGTTTGTTGGCTGCTTGAATGTCCGCTTTGGTGAAGTGTATGTTCAGGAGTACTTGCTAAGTATTTTAATAGTCCTGTTCTTGAGGATTCTTCCAGTTTTAAGCAAGAGAAACCAAATTAAAACAGGCTTAAGCGACAATGAGAATTTATTAGCTCACCTAATTGACAAGTTCAGAAGTAAAACTTGCTAGACTAGAGCCTCAAAACTTCCTTAGAACTTGTCTTTCTTTCTGCCTCACTAATTCTGGCATCCTCTTAAGCACAGACTTTCCTTGTAGCAGTGCCTTGAAGTCCCAAGCTTGCATCCTATCATCCTCTAATCTCAATAAAACAGAGGTCTTTCTTCCCCATAAGGTCCCTGAGTGGTGTAAATGGTTTGAACCCAGCTACTAGCCAAAAGGTTGGCAGTTCAATCCACCCAGTGGTGCTACAGAAGAAGGGCCTGGTGATTTACTTCTGCAAAATTACAGCCATTGAAAACCCTGTGGAGTACAGTTATATTCTAAAGCACACAGGGCAGCCACGAGTTGGAATTGACTGAATGGCTTTTTTTTTTTTTCCTTCTGAATATTTTCAACAAAGACTAAGAATTAAGACTATTGGATCAGTTTGCATCCATGTAACCATCTCTGAACCATAGTGGTTGACATCATATTTCTACTGAAATCTCCAGGGGAATGGAATGTGGTCATTGGCCAGGCTTGGATTATGTGCCATCCCTGGAGATGAGATGGGGGAAGAATAGGCTCAGCCCCACCCAAACTGCATACATAGGCTGAGGGTAGGAGTGCCATGGTTCACCCCCCAAAACAGGTTCTTCTAACAGGTAAAGAGGAAATGAATGCTTGATTGGCCTAAAAGTGCAGATATCCAACTGAATAGAGTCAAGTTGGATACTGTTGAGTCACTTTTGAATCATAGTGACACCATGTGACAGGGTAGGACTGCCTCATAGGGTTTTCTTGGCTATAATCTTTACAAAAGCATATTGCCAGATCCTTCTCCTGCAGAGCCGCTAAGTAGATTTGAACCACCATCCTTTTGGTTAGCGACCGAATGCTTAACTCTTTGCACCACCAGAGCTCCTTAGATGTCCAATGCAGGGGTCAAAATCCTTAAATAGAAGAGACTAGCCTCAAATGTCAGGGTTCCTTGAAATTTGGTTGTGAAGGAAATTCTTAGATAGCTTAAATAAGATCTGCTTTGCATCATTGTGTCACCATGGACTGACCCAACGTATAGTCTGGACCAGGAATTTCAGGCAAGTGGCAAGTACTGGGAGCCCTGGTGGTACAGTGGTTAAGAACTATGGCTGCTAACCAGAAGGCCAGCAGTTCAAATCCACCAGCGGTTCCCTGGAAACCCTATGCCACAGTTCTACTCTGTGCTGCAGGGTCACTATGAGTTGGAATCAACTTGATGGCAATGGGTTTAGTGGGTTTAGGGGCAAGTATTGAGAGGTTTGCCAGGTGGTAGGTTCCAGTGGAACTGACAATGCTGGAAGGATCAGGGGCTTATTAGGTTTTGAAGAGAGCTCAAATCAGAGATGGCAGCTAAGAGAGATAAGAGCTGATAGGCAGATCACACTAGAGATTTTCATCCCAAGGCAAAAGCTTAGTGTTTGCTCTCTGTATTGTACAGACAGCCCTGGACCCTTGATTTTAGGTAGAAACTTTATGCTGGGATTACCTCTCAGTGAAGTGGTTTCCTGTTGGTAAATGGAAAACATGAAGTTCAAACACTCTTTTCAATTCCAAAGAACCTCTTCTTATTAACAAGCATTAATGACTCTCACTAGTTCAAACAAATGATTATAGTTGACAGTAGAAATGTAAATCTCACTGTAACTAAAGATTCTGCTAATATTACTTCCCTATTTATAGATGTTATTCTGACACATACAAATACGGTTGTGTACGTATATGGTAAATGGATGTACGTGAGGAGGCGGTGGTGACTGTTTTTCTAAGCGTGTATTAACAAGTGCGTATGAGTTGTTGTGTGGATACAGCAGCTGTTGAGTCTTAAGGTGGTTTTCTTTCAGTTAGTCTGAAATTAGGCCCTGACTGAGATGAGAAAGACCATGAGGAAGTCAAGTTTTCCCCCAAAACCAAACTCACTGCCGTCAAGCCAATTCTGGCTTGTAGCGACCCTATAGGACAGCGTAGAACCGCCCCATAGGGTTTCCAAGACTGTAAATCTTTATCGACGCAAACTGCCACATCTTTCTCCCCAGGAGCAGCTGGTGAGTTCTAACCGACGACCTTTCAGTTAGCAGCCGAGTGCTGTAACAACTGTGCCACCGGGGCTCCTTAAGTCTTCCCCGGTATCATAATATCACAAAAGCCTGCAGGGAGAAGGGGGAACTTTACAGATTAACTCTGTCCAATAGAAATATAACACGAGCCACAAATATGAGCCAAGTATGTAATTTAAAATTTTTTTTTAGTAGCTACATGAAAAATGAAGTCCCTGGGTGGTACAGATGGTTAAGCGCTTGACTATTAGCTGAAAGGCTGGCAGTTTGAAACCAGCTAGAAATGCCTTGGAAGAAAGGCCTGGTGATCTGCTTTCAAAATGTCACAGGCTTGAAAACCGTAAGGAGCAGTTCTACACTGCACATATGGGCATGCCATAAGTCATAATCAACTCAGCAACAACTAATACCGACAACAAACATTAATAATTAAAAATAAGTAAAAAGAAATGAGTCTGATTAATTTAGTAATTTATTGAACTGACTATACCTAAAACATTGTTATTTCAACATACAATCAATATAAAATTATTAATGAGGTATTTTACCTTGTTTTCTTTTTTTTTGACTTCATCTTTGAAACCTGATGTGTAGTTTCCATTCCAACACATCTCAATTCAGACTAGCCAAATTTCAAATGTTCAATAGCCTCATGTGGCTAATGGCTACCATATTGGACAATGTATTTCTAGAACACATAGTCCAAGGTCAGCAAATTCCTCAAATGGGCCACCATTCCTCATTTCTACCCCTCACCACACACACTGCTGGTCTGTCACTTCTTCCTGCACCCTGGTCTTGACATGACTTCACTATCCTTCTCAACACTGTGTAGTAGGCAGCCACCACCACCTGACCAGTTACTTGGCAAGTGAAAGAAAGCCATTTTGCCAACAAAGATCATTCAACCACAGATTCTTCCTCCATATTCTTCCACCTTCTTGTTCAGGGCTGCTGAGCTCTTACTGGGTTTTCATGCAGGTGTTCTGCCCTTGCCACGTTGGTGTCGTTAGTTGCCGTCGAGTCAGCTCTGATTCATTGCAACCTTGTGTTTAACAGAATGAAATATTGCCTAGTCCTATGCCATCTTCACAATTGTTGTTACATTTGATCGTATTGACACAATAGTCCATTGTTGTGGCTGTTGTGCCCCTCATTTTCGCCGACCCTGTATTTTACCAAACATGATGGTTTTCTAGCGATTGGTCTCTCTTCAATGTGTCCAAAGTAAGCTAGTTGAAGTCTAGCCATGCTTGCTTCTAAGGAGCATTCTGGTTATACTTCTTCTAAGACTGATTTGTCTGTTCTGCCAGTACACAGTATGTTCAGTATTCTTCGTGCCCTAAGTAAACACGGAGCCCTCAGGAACAGTCTCTCCCTTACTCTAAACTTCTCCCCCAAAATACCAACCAGTTTAGCTTCCCAATCCGTTTGTCTATTGCCTGTTCTTGTTCCCTGGCAATTTATAATGGTTCTATTTAGCATGAAATACTTCAGTTTTTAATATCTTTTTAAGACTTTGTAATATTTTCAACTGCCTCAGTTCAGAATAAAGAAGCTACATTTTCCAAGCTCCTTCTTTGAACCTGATATGTTTTGTGCTTTTCTGTTTTCTTTTGTGACTCTGTCAAGTTACAGCTCATTTCCTGCTTTGGCCTTTTTCTTGATCATCCTCCTACAGCTTCCACGCTCTTGGCTGGACTAGGCAAACCACACAAAGACGTGTGGGAACTCCCTTCTCTGCCGCTTTTCGGGTGTATTTCTAATCACACATTGCATCGATGGCCAGGCTGTGTGGGCTCCCTCTGGCTTCATTAGTGCTTTTCTTGGGCTTCACTGACGATCCCTATTGATAGCCCCACATCGTCTGCACGTAAAATTTGGTCTGCAGCAAGATTCTGAACAAAAACAATTTGGGCTTGAATTGAGGTCAGTGCCTTAGGTGTCCATTCTGTCATTAACTTAAATGATTGCTTATTTTTCAAAAAGAATTTGCTTTCCTGCTCAGGAGGGATATTTTTTGCCAATTTAATAAAATTATTTTATTTTCTTTGAACTGGTAGTGTTTGTGGGTTTTTTTTTTTTTTTTTTTTTTTGCAAACATCATTAGCTTTAGTTCCTTTTTGCTTACTAGATTATTAAAACTGAAAGGAACCTTCAAGATGATCTGGTCCAATCCCATTGTTTTTACAGATCTGGACAATGAGGTTCAGGGAGAGGGGAGATGTGCCAAGGTCACTTACAGTGAGTCAAAGGAAAAGCTGGACTGAGTTCCCAGGTTTCCTGACTCCTAGGTCAGCACTCCTTATCCTTGTGTTCTTTTTCTTACTTATTTTTTTTTTCCTTCCTCTCACTCTTCTCCCCTTTCTTCCTTCCTCTATCTCTCTCACGTTCTCTCTTCTTTTCCACACTAATAGAGAAGCTAATCAACAGCATTAAAGTATAACATTCACAGGTTATATATTTCAGATGCACTCTACTAAACCATTCAAAATGAAAGCAATTGAAATTACTCATAGGTGTTATAATCATCACGTACTTCTGGTCACCGAAGCCTAGGTAATGGTGACGGGAATTTTCGTTAAATTGACAGTGGTCCTTAGTGGTGAACTTTCACTATTCATACCCATTCCTTGAATGAAGACCTTAATGGTTAACCAAATTCATCGTTGATATGAAGGAACACTGGTAGCTTGAAAAATGTTCAAATGATTTCCTTAGTAACAGCATCTTGCTTTTTGCTTTGAGAAATTACCCTCAACCCCCTGAGTCACTGTGTTTGTCACTGTGTTTGAGGTGGCTGAACTGGGCCCCCAGGCTCCAGAGTGGTCTTATTCTTTAGACCTGTCTCCAGTCACAGCACCTGTTCCCTGGCCACTGTGATTGATTCAGGTGGGGATAACCAGAGTGACTCACAGGACTAAATCAGAAGAATGCTCTTGTCCCTGGGACTTAGAGGCCTAGAGATACTGATAGCCATCTTGTCACCTTTAGGGGAGATCCTGCCCAAGAGTGAGTCCGTTAGAGAGGAAGGAATTGCTAAGAAGTGGAAAGTGTGAGGCCAATCCCTTTGACCTTGCCTGAGCCCATGGATCCCACTATGCGTTTACTTTTTCCTCTTGCTGAAGCTTTCACTGATGAAGCCATACACTCTCTTTTGCATAAGCCACTTTGGCTTGGGGTTTCTGACACTTAAAACCAAAACTGTACTAATTCATTATTGTAAGAGACCAGATAAGAGATTTGAACTATGGTAATACTAGTAGAAATGGAAAAGAAATAACGGTGTAAGACTGGGAAATTAATAAATCTAGCTGCGGTTAGGTTCAGAAAATGACCAGAAATATGCAATAATATTAGGCAAATTATCTTGTAACATTTGACACTTATCTTGTTAATTATCCTTGTAAGTATCTTCTGTTTTTAGTGCTGCTGTAACAGAAATACCATAGGTGGGTAGCTTCAACGAACAGAAATTTATTTTCTCACAGTTAGGAGGCTAGAAGTCCGAATTCAAGGCACCAGATCTAGAGGAAGGCTTTCTCTTTCTGTCTGCTCTGGGGGAAGATCCTTGTCTCTTTTCAGTTTCTTAATTCTCTGTTCTTCATGCGGCGTGACATCTATGTCCCCCATCTGTGCTGCCTTCCTTGCTTTCTTGTTCTGAGCCTAAAATGCTCTCTTTATATCTCAAAAGTGATTGGCTTAATACACACCCTACACCAATATAATCTCATTAATATAACAAAGAAATCCTATTCCCAAATGGGATTACATTCAGGAATATAAAACCAAGCTAAATCCCTTGCCATCGAGTTGATTCTGACTCATCTTGACCCTATAGGACAGAGTAGAACTGCTCATAGGGTTTTCAAGGCTGTAATCTTTAAGGAAGCAGGCTGCCACATTTTTCTCCCACGGAGTGGCTAGTGGGTTTGAAATGCCCACCTTTCAGTTAGCAGCCGAGCACTTAACCACTGTGACACCAGGATTTATAATGCATGTTTTCTGGGGAGAAAATCTAATCCATAACACCAAGCTTCATGAAAATAGTTAAGTAATTATGGTATAATGTAGAAGCTATTAAAAACTCTGTTGGCTATTGCTGAGTTTATGAAGCAGGCTGTTACTATATATACACGGGTGATGTAATTGTATAAGCAAAAAAATCTGCGTATGCACAGAAAAAAGTCTGGAATGATATACACCAAGACAGTTAGCTTGTTTGTCTTTGGTGAGCAGTATCGTGGATGTTGAGATGTGTTTCTGTGTCTGTAGTTTTTGACTTGGGAGCATGCATTGCCTTGCAATAAGAACAAAATAAACTGGAATTAAAATAAGACAGTGTAATATTGATTACAGCAAATGAAAGAGGGTAAGTGCTGATCGCAGGACATCAGAGTTGCTGACTAGGAGAAAGCAAATGCCTTGGGGTTAATCTGCTGGGCTGGATGGACTGTTGGGGGAAAGAGAGACAACATGTAGCAGATCAAGTGGGAGGCTGTTGAAATAGCCCAGGCTCCAGGTAATTTAGCCCTGAACTCGGGAAATAGACATAGAGGCAATTTTTACCTATTTTTCCCTCTTGAGCTGATGATCATTACAGTATACTGCGTCAATTTTCCATCAAAGAGAATTTTAAACACATCTGTGAAAAATAAACTACCAAAAAGGTTTAAAATAGGTGTGCCTTTCCCCCTTCCAGGCAAATCCAGGAGCCTGTGTGTCAACAAGCACTAACCCCTCTGGTTATCAAGACAGTTCCCTCCTGGCTGCTTGCATTCCTCCTTTGTACAGACACCCAGAATCCATTCATTGAGCTCATACATGGTCCTTGTTGCCTAGCAACATTAGTGCAATTGCCACGTGTGCTTCTAAATCACGGTAAAGTCATGTCCTTTTATTTCATTTCAAAAATCAGAAGGGGGAGAAATAGAGAAAGACTATGGAAACCAAACTGAAAAAAAGAAAATGCTCAAATTGAATCTTCTAGATCCTAGCATCTGTAGACAGGAGGTTTTTTTTTTTTTTTTTTGGTCCTACCTGAGGAATTCATTGACAAGAGAAAAGTCCTGAGTCAGCATTTCCCCTGAGCAGTCTGAAAGAAAAGAGGCCTCAAGAGCTTAAACTCTTCCTTCCTTCGAGAACTTTCTATCTACTAAGCAATGAGGGCTGAAGAAACAGCCCCACTCACTCCTTCTCTGAGAGTTGTGTGTGATAAGCCATGTTTTATTGGAAGATCAACATTATATTAGGGTTATTCTGATACCTCTTTAGCTTCCCTTATAATCCTCCTGGAAATAATGAACTTTTAAGTTTCTACAACTTCTGGGATAATAAATTCCATTAATTTACTTTTACCTTGAATCATATCTCACACGAGGGCTTCTATGATCAGTACCAAAGATATTTTCACATAGTCAAAACCACCCTTGGAAATTCCTTCCACTGTATGCATAAGGAGCCCTGGTGGTGCAGTGGTTAAGTGTTAGGCTGTTAAAGAAAAGGTCAAGAGTTCGAATCCACCAGCTGCTCCTTGGAAGCCCTATGGGCATTTCTACTCTGTCATATAGGGATGCTTTCAATTGGAATCAACTTGATGACAACAGGTTTGGTTTGTTTTTTTGGTCGTATCTACAAAAATACATTATATAGAATTGTGGATCAATAGCCATCTTTCAATAAATCCACATTGTCATTTTCCTAGAGTTTGAACAGGTCACTATTTCTTCCCTTGAGAACTGTATGAAGTAGCTGGCTTACTTTTTGTGGAGAAGCCTGTTGTTTGAAAATTAAAAACTGTGTATCTTTGACCGGCAGAATTACAAGCCGAGTGGCAAGGTTTGTACCCAGCGAGGGACAGCGGGAGCTGAGTTGACAGAAGAAACAGCAGCTACACAGCTCCCAGCTCATGCTTACCTGTGGGCCTGTGATCTTTCAGCGGCTCAGAGAGCAGAACTGCCTGCAATATTCAATATGTTCCCCTCTTTCTCTCTCAGAGTATGCTAAATGAATATACAGGGTAACTCCACTATGTTGTTATTGTTAGGTGGACGTGAGTCGATTCCAACTCATAGCAACCCTATGTACAACAGAATAAAACACTACCCCCATCCTGCACCGTCCTTACAGTTGTTATGATTAAGCCCATTGTTGCAGCCACTGTGTCAGTCCATCTCTTTGAGGGTCTTTCTCTCTTTTGCTGACCCTCTACTTTACCAAGCATGATGTTCTTCTCCAGGGATTCATCCCTCCTGACAACATAGCCAAAATATGTGAGACATAATCTCACCATGCTTGCTTCCAAGGAGCATTCTGTTAGCACTTCTTCCAAGACAGATGTGTTTGTGCTTTTGGCAGTCCGTGGTATACTCAATATTCTTCACCAATGCTACAATTCAAAGGCATCAGTTCTTTGATCTTTCTTATACATCGTCCAGCTTTCACATACGTATGAGGCAATTGAAAACACTGTAGCTTGGGTAAGGCACACCTTAGTCCTCGAGTGATATCTTTGCTCTTCAACACTTTAAAGAGGTCTTTTATAATAGATTCACCCAATGCAATACATCGTTTGATTTCCTGACTGTTGCTCCCATGAGTGTTGATTGTGGATCCAAGTAAAATGAAATCCTTGACAACTTCAGTCTTTTCTCCGTTTATCATGATGTTGTTTATTGATCCTGTTGTGAGGATTTTTGTTTTCTTTATGTTGAGGTGTAATCCATACTGAAGGCTGTGGTCTTTGATCTTCATCAGTAAGTGCTTCAAGTCCTCTTCACTTTCAGCAAGCAAGGTTGTATCATCTGCATATAGCAGGTTGTTAATGAGCCTTACTCCAATCCTGATGCCCTGTTCTTCTTCATATAGTCCAGCTTCTCGGATTATTTGCTTAGCATACAGATTGAATGAGTATGGTGAAAGGATACAACCCTGATGCACACCTTTCCTCACTTTAAACCACGTGGTATCCCCTCGTTCTGTTTAAACGACTGCCTCTTGGCCTATGTACAGGTTTCTCATGAGCACAATTAAGTGTCCTGGAATTCCTATTCTTTGCAATATTATTCATAATTTGTTATGATCCACACGGTTGAATGCCTTCGCACAGTCAATAAAACATAGGTAAACATCTTTCTGGTATTCTCTGCCTTCAGCTAGGATCCATCTGACATCAACAATGATACCTAGCTTGAATTACTGATAGTTTCCTGTCGATATACTGCTGCAGCTGCATGTGAATGATCTTTAGCACTGAATTTTTTTTTTTTAAACAAATTTTACTTGCTTGTGATATTAATGATATTGTTCAATAGTTTCCACATTTGGTTGGATCACCATTCTTAGGAATAAGCATAAATATGGATCCTTTCCAGTCAGTTGGCCAGGTAGCTGTCTTCCAAATTTCTTGGCATAGATGAGTGAGCACTTCTAGCACTGCATCCATTTGTTGAAACATTTCAATTGGTATTCCATCAATTCCTGGAGCCTTGTTTTTCTCCAATGCCTTCAGCGCAGCTTGGACTTCTTTTTTTAGTACCATTGGTTCCTGATCATACACCTGGAGTGGTTGAACATCGACCCGTTCTTTTTGGTATAGTTACTTTGAATATTCCTTCCATCCTCTTTTGATGCTTACTGTGTCATTTAATATTTTCCCTGTAGAATCCTTCAATATTGCTTCTCAAGGTTTGAATTTTTTCTTCAATTCTTTCAGCTTGAGATATGTCAAGTGTGTTCTTCCCTTTTGGCTTTCAATCTTCAGCTCTTTGCACATGTCATTATAACCCTTTACTTTGTCTTCTCAAGCCACCCTTCGAAATCTTCTGTTCGGCTCTTTGACTTCATCATTTCTTTCTGTTGCTTTAGCTATTCAATGTTCAAGAACAAGTTCAGAGTCCCTTCTGACATCCATTTTGGTATTTTCTTTCTTTCCTGTCTTTTTAATGACCTCTTGCTTTCTTCATGTATGATATCCTTGATGTCATTCCACAACTTGTCTAGTCTTTGGTCATTGGTGTTCAATGCGTCAAATCCATTCTTGAGATGGTCTCTAAATTCAGGTGGAATATACTCAAGGTCTTACTTTGGCTTCTGTGGACTTGTTCTAATTTTCTTCAGTTTCAACTTGAACTTGCTTATGAGCAATTGAAGGCCTCTTCCACAGTTAGCCCCGGCCTTGTTCTGACTGGTAATATCGAGCTTTTCCATTGTCTCTTTCCACAGATGTAGTCGATGTGATTCCTGTGTATTCTATCTGGCAAGGTCCACATGTATAGTTGCTGTTTATGTTGGTAAAAAAAGGTATTTGCAATGAAGAAGTTATTGGTCTTGCAAAATTCTATCATGTGATCTGCAGCATAATTTCTTTCACCAAGGTCATATTTTCCAACTACTGATCCTTCTTCTTTGTTTCCAACTTTCACATTCCAATCACCAGTAATTATCAATGCATCCTGCTTGCATGTTTGATCAATTTCAGCCTGCAGAAGCTGGTCAAAATTTTCAATTTCTTCATCTTTGGCCTTAGTGGTTGGTGCATCAATTTGAATAATAGTTGTATTAACTGGTCTTCCTTGTAGGCCTATGGATATAATCCTATCATTGATAGCGTTGTACTTTAGGACAGATCTTGAAATGTTCTTTTTGATGATGAATGAAATGCCATTCCTCTTCAAGTTGTCATTACCAGCATAGTAGACCATATGATTTTCTGATTCAAAATGGCTGATACTTGCCCATTTTAGCTCACTAATGCTTCCTGGCCAACTGACTGGAAGAGATCCATATTTATGCCTATTCCCAAGAAAGGTGATCCAACTAAATGTGGAAATTATAGAACAATATCATTAATATCACACGCAAGCAAAATTTTGCTGAAGATCATTCAAAAATGGCTGCAGCAGTATATCAACAGTGAACTGCCAGAAATTCAGGCCAGTTTCAGAAGAGGACATGGAACCAGGGATATCATTGCTGATGTCAGATGGATCCTGGCTGAAAGCAGAGAATACCAGAAGGATGTTTACCTGTGTTTTATTGACTATGCAAAGACATTCGACTGTGTGGATCATAACAAACTATGGATAACACTGCAAAGAATGGGAATTCCAGAACACTTAATTGTACTCATGAGGAAACTTTACACAGATCAAGAGGCAGTTGTTTGGACAGAACAAGGGGCTACTGATTGGTTTAAAGTCAGGAAAGGTGTGCGTCAGGGTTGTATTCTTTCACCATAGCTATTTAATCTGTATGCTTAACAAATAATATGAGAAGCTGGACTATACGAAGAAGTACGGGGCATCAGAATTGGAGGAAGACTCATTAACAACCTGCGTTATGTGGAAAGTGAAGAGGACTTGAAGCACTTATTAATAAAGATCAAAGACCACAGCCTTCAGTATGGATTATACCTCAACATTAAGAAAACAAAAATCCTCACAACTGGACCAATGAGCAACATCATGATAAACGGAGAAAAGACTTAAGTTGTCAAGGATTTCATTTTACTTGGATCCACAATCAACAGCCATGGAAGCAGCAGTCAAGAAATCAAAAGACGCATTGCATTGGGCAAATCGGCTGCAAAGGACCTCTTCAAAGTGTTGAAGAACAAAGATGTCACCCTGAAGGTGTGCCTGGCCCAAGCCATGGTATTTTCAATTGCATCATATGCATGTGAAAGCTGGACAATGAATAAGGAAGACCGAAGAAGAGTTGACACCTTCGAATTGTGGTGTTAGTGAAGAATATTGAATATACCATGGACTGCCAAAAGAACAAACAAATCTGTCTTGGAAGAAGTGCGGCCAGAATGTTCCTTAGAGGCAAGGATTGCGAGACTGCGTCTTACATACTTTGGACATGTTGTCCGAACATCATGCTTGGCAGAGTATGGGGTCAGCAGAAAAGAAGAAGACCCTGAAGGAGGTGGATTGACACTGTGGCTGCAACTATGAGCTCAAGCATAACAACGATTGTAAGGATGGCACAGGACCGGGCAGTGTTTCGTTCTGTTGTGCATAGGGTCGCTATGAGTCGGAATCAACTCGACGGCACCTAACAAGAACAAAAACAATGCCTAGGATATCAATCTATATGCATTCCATTACATTTTTGACAATTTCTAATTTTCCTAGATTCATACTTTGTAGATTCCAGGTTCTGATTATTAATGGATGTTTTCAGCTGTTTCTTCTCATTTTGAGCAAATGAAAGTCCTGAAAGCTTGACTCCATCTACATCATTAAGGTCTACTCTACTTTGAGGAGGCAGCTCTTCCCCAGTTGAATTTTGAGCCCTTTCCAACTTGAGGGGCTCATCTTCTAGCGCTATATCAGACAATGTTCTGCTGCTATTCCTAAGGTTTTCACTGGCTAATTCTTTTCAGAAGTAGATTGCCAGGTCCTTCTTCCTAGTCTGTCTTAGTCTGGAAGCTCAACTGAAACCTGTCTGCCATGGGTGACCCTGCTGGTATTTGAATACCAGTAGCATAGCTTCCAGCATCATGCAAGCCCCCAAGGTACAACAAACAGATGCATGTGGGAAATTCCACTATAAGTAGTTTTTTATTTTTTTTTAATTTCCGTTATCTTATCACTTTTTAGGCATTAAGGGGGGGTCCTTAGTTGTTATTCAAGAAATCAGTGAATAAATAATTATTCATTCTTATTTCTCATCCTCAGCCCAGAACCAAAGAGCTGTAGAGTTGAAAACAATCCTAAGTGATATGAACCAATCCCCTACCTGGTACAGGAATCTCTTCTGTAACTCTTCTAATAGAATACATATCATCTCAATGAACTGCTTAGGAATTGATGGCTGAAGGTCAGGCAAGCTCAAGAACCAATGAAATATTAAGTCCAACTGCTTCTGTCTCCTTAATCCCTCTGAAATCCATTTATTTCTCTCTGACAATGTCTTGGATCAGTCCACTATCATTTACCTGGATTACTGCAAAAGCCTTCCAACTGATCACACTGAAGGACTGATGGAAACATTCTCTTCTTTTGCCTTTCTGCAATTCATCTGCATTCTACATCAGAGGTGACGTTTCTAAGATGTGAAACTTGTCATGCCACTTTCCTGCTTAAAAGCCTTCAGTAGCTCCCCATTGCTCTCAGGTTAATGTCCAAACTCCTTAATGTATCTGTTAGGGACTTTCTTGATTTAGCCCCTGGTCTATTTCTTGTATTATACCACTTCACTGCCTGCATTCCGGATCTAGCGAATTTCTTCCATTTTCCCATGTATTCCAGTCTCTTGGTGTTTGGGGTATTCTTCCTCATCTCTTTACCTGACTAGTTATGTTGCATCCTTCAAGTCTCAGCTTAGATATCACTTTCTCCAGGAGGCTTTCATGGTTCACCCAAGGCTTCACTGGGTGCCCCTCTAGGTGTCCCCCTAACATTTTCTTTGCTCCTTCTCATTACAACTCTTATATGATAATTGCCTGTTTATTTATTTATTTATTGCTTCTCCTATAAGACCTTAAGATGCATGAAGGCAGGCATGGACTTGTTTTACCCAATTTCTTAGCGCAATATATGTTCAACAAATATTAGCTGAAAGAATGTGAAGGCAGACCAGGCGCACACTTTGCATTCTACAACTGTCTTATTTGCCTCTTGATTTGACAGCTGTTCATCCAGACTAGATATACGGGTCTGAGCTTATGGACCACTCTTCATCTTAGCTGTCACTTTCAGTATTCAGACAGGGATACACCAGAAATCAGGAATTTGGCCGTTTAGAACTTTACCAAATTAACTTTGAAAGCCTAAATAACTAACTTTCATGATTTCTCCGTTTCCACATTGACTTACCCTAAAAACTCTAGTCAAAGAATAAGATGGGGCTTAATCCATTGGCCTCAAATTATGTTTTAATTTCTTTCCTTTTAGCTCAGCCTTCTGTTGTGTTAGTTCTTCTCAAGTGCCACATGATGGAAAGATTGCTGCCAGAAGCTCCTGCTCTCCATCTTACTACTAAAATAGAATAAGAAAGAGAAAAGAGAGTTTTCTTCTGGTACCTCCTACACAAGTCTCATGATTGTTATGGTAGGACCAAATTGTATATATCCATGGTGATTAACCAATCATTGTAGCTAGTCGAATGTGTTCTCTGATTGGCCAAACCTGGATCACATGCTTGATCTCTGGAGGTGAGTGGTGTCCCACCCAGGCCACATGGTGGAGAGGTTCATCAAAGGCAATTTAGAGCACTGTTTCAGAAGAATGGGAGCAGATGGCTGGAGGGAGGGACATAAAAATGACAACCAAACCAAAACCAAACCCATTGCCAATGAGTAGATTCTGACTCATAGCAATCCCATAGAACACAGTAGAACTGCCTCATAGGGTTTCCAAGGCTGTAAATCTTTACAGAAGCAGATTGCAACATCTTTCTCCCACAGAACAGCTGGTGGCTTTGAACTGCTTATCTACTGGTTAGCAGCTGAGTGCTTAACCACTGCACCACCAGGACCCATAAAAATGACAGAGACCCACCTACAATGACTGATTTTAGTTCCTTCAGCTATTTTAAATCACTCATTATTACTGCCTGTGGCAGAAATTTGAACAGATTAGGTTACCATTGGAAATTTGAGTTTGCTGCTTTTTTTTTCCTTAATCATGTTTGTGTTGTGGTCTGAGAGCATTGAAAATAAATGATCATCATGTACCTAGGCATGGGATTAAGAACATAGGCATGACAAGATGACGAATTGGATGCCTGAGAGGTTAAGCAACTTTTCCAAAGACAAAGTAAAAGAACTGAGACTCACATCCAGATCAAGGTGACCCCTAAAGCCAGTACTTTTACCATGATATCTTCCTACTTCCACCATTATCCATAAGGCTTAACTGAGAAAAGCATTGACTTTATTCTTCCGAACTGATTTACTTTAACACTGCTTAAGTTAGAGGAGCATAAAGATATTATAACTAGGCTTTGTACCTGTGTACCCAATATTGACAGTTTTGCAGCAAAGTATCCAAGTCCTTCAATCAAATGCTGTAAATTATCAATAAGCTGCTGTTTTTGACATGAAGCTACTTCATGGAAGAGACAACTGAGTTACAGATTTATTTTATAAAAATATTTTTGTATGAATTTGCCTTTTAAATTTTAAGCTAAAGCATCACATATAGAAATCTAAGTAAAATTTGAAATAACTCAGAAGCCGCTTTTTAAAACATTACTACAGACAGACTTGAATATGTCACCTTCACAGTAACAAAAACAATGGCAGCGAACACTTACGGAGCATTCAGTACATGTCGGGCATGGCCCTAAGTGTTTCATGTTCACGATCTCATCCAGTGCTCACAGCAACCCTTTGAGGCAGACACTATTATTGTGCTCATTTTACAGATGAAAAGCTTGAGGCTTAGATTTATTAAGAAACTTGCCAAAGGTCATAACATACTACTAGTAAATGGGGCTCAAATATGGGACTGACTCCATGGCTCAGTTCTCTAGTACTGCTGTAACAGAAATACCACCACAAGGGGGTGACTTTAAGAAAGAGAAATTTGTTTTCTCACAGTTTAGGAGGCTAGAAGTCCAAATTCAGGGCTCCGGCTCTAAAGGAAGGCTTTTTTCTCTCTAGGTTCTGGGAGGCTGTCCTTGTCTCTTTTCAGCATCTATTTCTTGATTCCTTGGGGTTCTCATGTGGCATGGCATCTATCTTCCTCCATCTGTGCTTTCTTGCTGCTTGCTTAATCTGCTCTTTTATATCTCAGAAGAGATTGATTTAAGACACACCCTACTTTTTTTTTTCTACACCAATTCAGCCTCATTAACATAACAAAGAAAACCCTATTCCCAAATGGGATTATAACCACAGGTATAGCAGGATTTACAACACATGTTTTGAGAGGACACAATTCAACCCATAACACTCCACTTTTTTTTTTTTTTAAAGATAGTTTTGTATGTGTCTAGTTTTTTTTTTATTAACTTTTATAAAAAACTTTTATTAAGCTTCAAGTAAACGTTTACAAATCCAATCAGTCTGTCACATATAAGTTTACATACATCTCACTCCCTACTCCCACTTGCTCTCCCCCTCTTGAGTCAGCCCTTTCAGTCTCTCCTTTTGTGACAATTTTGCCAGCTTCCCTCTCTCTCTATCCTCCCATCCCCCCTCCAGACAAGAGTTGCCAACACAATCTCAAGTGTCCACCTGATATAATTAGCTCACTCTTCATCAGCATCTCTCTCCCACCCGCTGACCAGTCCCTTTCATGTCTGATGAGTTGTCTTCGGGGATGGTTCCTGTCCTGTGTCAACAGAAGGTCTGGGGAGCATGGCTGCCGGGATTCCTCTAGTCTCAGTCAGACCATTAAGTTTGGTCTTTTTATGAGAATTTGGGGTCTGCATCCCACTGATCTCCTGCTCCCTCAGGGGTCCTCTGCTGTGCTCCCTGTCAGGGCAGTCATCGATTGTGGCCGGGCACCAACTAGTTCTTCTGGTCTCAGGATGATGTAGGTCTCTGGTTCATGTGGCCCTTTCTGTCTCTTGGGCTCTTAGTTGTTGTGTGGCCTTGGTGTTCTTCATTTTCCTTTGCTCCAGGTGGGTTGAGACCAATTGATGCATCTTAGATGGCCGCTTGTTAGCATTTAAGACCCCAGACGCCACATTTCAAAGTGGGATGCAGAATGATTTCATAATAGAATTATATTGCTAATTGACTTAGAAGTCCCCGCAAACCATGTTCCCCAGACCCCCTCCCTTGCTCCGCTGACCTTTGAAGCATTCATTTTATCCCGGAAACTTCTTTGCTTTTGGTCCAGTCCAATTGAGCTGATCTTCCATGTATTGAGTGTTGTCTTTCCCTTCACCTAAAGCAGTTCTTATCTACTGATTAATAAACAAAAAACCCTCTCCCACCCTCCCTCCCTCCCCCCTCGTAACCACAAAAGTATGTGTTCTTCTCAGGTTTACTATTTCTCAAGATCTTATAATAGTGGTCTTATACAATATTTGTCCTTTTGCCTCTGACTAATTTCGCTCAGCATAACGCCTTCCAAGTTCCTCCATGTTATGAAATGTTTCACAGATTCGTCATTGTTCTTTATCGATGCGTAGTATTCCATTGTGTGAATATACCACAATTTATTTACCCATTCATCCGTTGATGGACACCTTGGTTGCTTCCAACTTTTTGCTATTGTAAACAGAGCTGAAATAAACATGGGTGTGCATATATCTGTTTGTATGAAGGCTCTTGTATCTCTAGGGTATATTCCGAGGAGTGGGATTTCTGGGTTGTATGGTAGTTCTATTTCTAACTGTTTAAGATAACGCCAGATAGATTTCCAAAGTGGTTGTACCATTTTACATTCCCACCAGCAATGTATAAGAGTTCCAATCTGTCCGCAGCCTCTCCAACATAACACTCCACTTTTTTAACCGTGATATTGTATTAAAATCTTCATTTGCATTCCCCTGAAAATTAAGATTCCCGAGACTGACATTCAAAGTGTTCCAACCAATTGGAACCTCATATACCATATACCTGACCATATACCAGGTATCCTAACTGTACCAGAACACGTTCCCAAATCCTCCTTGCACTCTCACAACTCTATTTTTTGTTCATTTTCTACCCTTTCTCAGAAATGCCTTCCTTCCCCATCACTGCCTCTCAAAGTCCTTCTCTTATTTCAGTCCCATGTTAAAGGACACCTACTCTTCATTTTCCTTTCCCTCCAGTCTCTGCAATTCCAAATTAGGCTGACCTTCCCTTCATTTATAATTTCAATGACTTTTATGTTTAATTCTTCCTGGCATTTGAATAATTTATCTTTTGGCCTTTCTTCCCTTCCAGATTATAAGACTTAGAGGGCAGTCACCATGTCTTATCTATCTGAGGGCCCCCTACTAAGCAGAGCACAGGTCCTGACACAAAGTGAATGTTTGAGAAGGGTCTGTTGAATGAGTTGGGTTGATTCATCAGCATCAAAGACATAGAATGGTTCTTAATGGAAAGTAATACACCATGGGCTGCACAAGACCAGTCAGGAAGGGGAAACCCTCACATTCTATAGGGCTAATGATCTCAGCTGCAATGCACAGGGATGATTTGTTTTCTGCTTTCTTTATCGTAGCAATATTTAAATTTTTTGTCTGTAAAAGGGTTATAAAGGTCTGCCTACATGATTCTGACTTCAGGGCCAAAGCCAGTTTGTCCTGATTTCAGAGTGTCCCCCTCTTCCTCTATAAGAAAGGGACAGCTGTGGCATATGAGGATCAGGAGCTATCAGAAGCTTGCTTTCCCATGTGGGAAAATCTAGTCTGCAGTAGCAGAGAGAGAATCGAAGGTAAGGAGAGAAGCAGAGACCCAAGAGACCAAACGGGAGTATCTCGGCCACATTTGTTCCCCGGTTCAAATTTGGCTCTGAGCCAATGTCTTTTATTATGGTCATGTGAGATTTTTCAGTGAGTTCCTATACTGAGTTATGAAATACAATGGGTATAGTGATAGTTTCTTTTTTATAATGGTTTAGAGTTTACAAAGTGCTTTCTCTCTATCATCTTATTTTTAATACAGTAGATACCCAGTCATCTCCCCGATGTTCCTACCCAGCTGTTCCAGGGAGGCGTTGGAAGAAATATTCTTAGAACAGCTGTGCCTATCATTTCACTGCTTTTACAATCCAAAGGTTGAAGCTATATGAAGGATGAAGCATTCAGTATTTGTAACCTCTTTTATTATGTAAGTGACATTATTACCTTGTAAAAATGTCAGCTTTGATAAAAGTGTTTATGTAATCCCTTCAGAAGAAAATTGGATTATGAAGGCAAAGGAAAACAGTAGGAGGCCTTGGAAATGACTTGCATAAGAGAAAGCATACTAGAGGAAGACACAGGTAGGAAAAACAAAAGTAGTTAATTATTTTTTAAGAAAACTTTTAGTTGAAGTTTAAAATACACCAAGAAACGTGCCCAGATCATACATCTTGATAAATGTTCTCAAACTGAGAAGACCCAAGCGACCACCAGCCAGATCAAGAAATATAACGTCAGCAACACCCAGAAGCACTCCTTGTCTCCAGTCACTACTGCTCCCTCACAAAGGTAACCATTATCCTGATGTCTAAGAGGCAGTCTTTCAAACAGAACAAGGGGATACTGCGTGGTTAAAAATCAGGAAAGATGTGCGTCAGGGTTTTATCCTTTCACCATACTTACTCAATCTGTATGCTGAGTAAATAATCAGAGAAGGTGGACTATATTAAGAAGAACGGGGAATCAGGATTGGAGGAAGACTCATTAACAACCTGGAATATGCAGATGATACAAGCTCACTGAAAGTGAAGAGGACTTGGAGTGCTCACTGATGAAGATCAAAGACCACAGCCTTCAGTGTGAATTATATGTCAACATAAAGAAAAAAATTCTCACAAGTGGACCAATAAGCAACATCATGATAAGTGGAGAAAAGATTGAAGTTGTCAGGGATTTCACTCTACTTAGATCCACAGTCACCGCCAGTGGAAGCAGCAAGAAACGAAACGACACATTATTTGGGCAAATCTGCTTTAAAAGACCTCTTTAAAGTGTAAAAAAGCAAAGATGTCACTTTAAGAACTAAGGTGCACCTGACCCAATCCATGGTATTTTCAATGGCCTTATATGCATCCGAAAGCTGGACAATGAATAAAAAAGACCAAAGCAGAATTGATGCCTTTGAGTTACGGTGTTGGTGAAGAATATTGAATATACCATGGACTACCACAAGAAAGAAATGAGCTCAAGCATAACAACGATTATGAGGATGGCGCAGGACCCGGCAGTGTTTTGTTCTGTTATGCATAGGGTCGCTATGAGTCGGAACCGACTTGATGGCACCTAACAACAACAACAACCACAAGAAAGAACAAATCTGTCTTGGAAAAAGTACAACCAGAATTAGAAATATTAGAAACAAGGATGGCAAGACTTTGTCTTACATACTTTGAACATGTTATCAGGGGGGATCAGTCCCTGGAGAAATACATCATGCTTGCTAAAGTAATGGGTCAGTGAAAAAGAGGAAGACCCTCAAGGAGATGAATTGACACAGTGGCTGCAACAACGGGCTCAAGTGTAAGAACAATTGTGAGGATGGTGCAGAACTGGACAGTGTTTTGTTCTGTTTTACAAAGTGTCGCTATGAGTCAGAATTGACTCGATGACACCTAACAACAACGAACACCAAAAATTAATTTTGAATTTCATGCATTCTGTATTCTTTTGAGATTAATCCATTTTGCTGCTTGTAGTTAGCCAATTCCCGTAGCTGTTGAGTATTCCATTTACAAGTAGTTGTGTGCCATCAAGTTGATTCCGACTCATAGCCATCTTATGTGACAGAGTAGAGCTGCCCCAGAGGCTGTAACCTTTATGGGAGCAGATCACCAGGTCTTTTCTCCTGCAGAGCCACTGGATGGGTTCAGACTACAGATCTTTCAATTAGCAGGTGAGCACTTAATGCTTATGCCACCAGGGCTCCTTATTGTATAAACATACCACAGTTTATTTATCTTAATTTATTTTGTTATTGATGAAAATTTGAGTTGTATAGAGTTAGTAGTGAGATTGCTTGGGTCACAGTGAGCTTTAGAGGAAGCTTACAAACCGTTATCCGGAGTGGTTGTACAGATTTACACACCCATCAACAATGTATGAGAATAATCATTGTTCCACATCGTTGCCAGTGCTGGTATTGACAATATGGATATCCTTTTTATGAAGTTCCTGTTCAATTATTTTGCCTACTAGCACATTGAATTGACAGCTGTTTTCTTATTAATCAGTAAGGGTTCTTTCTATATCCTGGATATAAGTATTTTCTGATGTATGTTTGGCAAATATCTTCTCCCACTCTCTTAATGGTTTTTTTTTTTTTTAATTTATTTTGTCGTCGTTGATACTATACACAGCAAAAAATACAACCATTCGACTGTTTCTACGTGTACCCTTTAGTGACGTTGATTACTTTCTTCAGGTTGTGCAACCATTCTCACCCTCCTTCTCCTGTGTTGTTCCTACCCCATTAACATAAATTTACTGCCCCCTGAGGTTCCTATCTAATCTTTTGAGTAGCTGTTTTCACTTTCATCCCATATAGATAGATTTGAAAGAGTTTATAATGCTCAAGGCAGACATTCTTTACTAGTTAAGCTAAGCTGTTGTTTGGTTTTAAGAAAACTTCAGGGGATATTTTCCATATACATTTTAGAATTTAGCTGGTCAGTTTCCACAAAAACTCTGAAGGAATTTTGATTGCGATTACACTGAATTTTTAGATCAATTAGGAGAGGCATGACATATTTACAGTATTAAATTTTCCATTCTTGGACTGTATCTCTCCATTTATTTCTTCTTTAATTTCTTTCAATAAATCATTTGTAGTTTCTGTGCAGAGCATTTTTGCATCATTCATTAGATTTAGTCCAAGGTATTCGACGTGTTTGTGTGCTGCTGTTAATGGCATCATTTAAAATTTAATTTACTAATTATTTATTGACGGTGTATGGAAACACAATTTATTTTTACATTGACCTTGTATCCAGCAATTTTCTAAAATTATTTTATTAATTCTAACAGTTTTTTTCCTCAGATTATTTTTGATATACTGTGTACATAATCATGCTTCTTGCAAATAATGGCACTCAGTTTTGCTTTTTCGCACTGGCCAGAACCTCTAGTACACTGTTGGACAGAAGTGGTGAAATTGGACAACCTTGCTTTGTTCTTGCTGTTGTAGAAAAGCTTTCAATATTTGCCTCTTAAGAATGGTATTTGGTATAGGCTTTTTATGGATCTTCTTATAAATTAAGAAAGTTTCACTCTTTTAATCATTTTCTAACATAACTTTTAAAATCATGAACGGGTGTCAGATTTCCTCAAATGCTTTCTCATAGATGATAATGTGAATATTCTTGCTTGTTTTATTAATGTGGTGAATTACGCTGCTCTCTGTTTGAATATTAAAGTAACCTCGCATTACTGGAATAACTCATTTGTTGCTTTATCTATTGTTGCCTTTAATTTGTTAGTATTTTGTTTAGGATCTTTTCATCTATATTATGAGATAAATTGGCCTATAATTTTCCATCTTGTAATGTCCTTTCAAGTTTTTGGTATCTAGATTATTCTGGCCTTTGTTCTCTATAAGATTTTGTGTAAGATTGTTGTAGTCATTCTTTAAGTGTTTGGAAGAATTCACCAGTGAAACTACCCGGGCCTAGAGACTTTGTGGAAAGGTTTTTACTTATAGACTCAATTTTCTTTAATAGACATAGGCCTATTCCGATTATTTTTATTTCTTATTGAGTCAATTTGGTAAATTATAGTTTTCTAAGAATTTTCTCATTTAATGTAAATTTCAAATTTATTAGCATCAAGTTGTTCATATTATCATTTTATTACATTTTTAATGTTTGTAGGATCTCTAGTGATGTTCCCTTTGTCATTCCTGATACTACTAATTTATGACTTTTCTCTCTTTTAAAAACTTTTATAATATGTCTGGCTAGGGTCAAGGTCATTAGCCTTTTCAAGGAACAACTTTTGGTTTTGTTAATTTTCTGCATTTTTTTTTGTTTTTATGTTTTGTTAATTTCTGTTTTAACCCTTTCTATTCCTTCGGTCTACTTTCTTTGGGATTAACTTTCTCTTCTTTTTTCTAACTTCTTAGGTGGATAGTTAATGATGAATTATCAACAATAAGTTTTTCTTATAATATATGCATTTAAGGCTATGTATTTCCCTCTAAGTGCTATTTCATCTGCATACCATAAGTATTAGTATGCCATATTTTAATTATCATTCATTTCAAAATACTTTTTAATTTCCATTTTTGTTCCTTCTGTGACCCATGGTTTATTTTGACATGTATTGTTTAATTTCTGCATATTTAAAAAAATCTAGTTAATTTATTACTGATTTCTGGTTTAATTCCATTGTGGTCACAGAATTTATCTGAATGATTTAATTTTTTTGAAACTTCTGGAGACATACTTTTGGCCGACATATGGTCAAGTTTGGTAAATTTCCATGTGTTCATTAAAAAAAAAATTGTCATTATTGGGTACAGTATTCCGTATGTGTCAGTTAGGTCATACTTGGTAATCCAGATTCTCTAGCTTACTGATATTTTGTCTACTTTCTCTATCTGTTACTCAGAGAGGTGGATTATTATGTCCTTCCCATTCTGATTGTGGGTGTGCCTATTTTCCATATTTTTGTCTTTTTTTTTTTTTGCTGTATATGTTTTGAAGGTATAATATTAAATGCATTAAAGTTTATAGTAATTAAATCTTCCTGATGAATTGATAGTTGTGCCATTTTTAAAAATCCCTCTTTACCTCTGAAATGTTTCTTATATTGTTTATCTGATCTGATTTTGCAAAACTTATACCAGATTTCTTTTAATGTTCCCATGATACGTTTTCCTCCATATTTTACTTGTGTCTTTATATTTAAAAACTATCTTACTTATAAGCCGCCTACCTTTTTTTAATCCAGTCTGATGATCTTGTTATTAATGAAGTATTTAAACATTTATATTCCCATGTTGTAGGCTTTATGTCTCTATATTAATTTTTATTTTCTAGTTGTCCCACCAGCTTTATGAGTATGTTCACCAATATTCTGTGTTATTTTAGACTAATAATTTGTCTTTTATTATTGCATTTTCTCATTTATTGACTTGTTCAATGTATATTCTTTTTAGTGGCTACACTAGAGATTAAAATGTCTATCCATGAGTTACTCGAGTTTAAATTTGTACTTTCACCACTTTGCAGACAATGCTGTACTAGAGTCCCTCCTTCTTGACGGGCCATGAATTTCGATATTTGTTTCTCTGGCATTCTGAGACTGCCCAAGACTTCACACTGATTACTGCTTGGATTTTTAAAACTTTTTTTTTCATGATTTCTTAATAATCAACAATTATACAGAGAAAAATTAGTGCTGAATGTCAGGATCACTTCTTCGTTCCTCTTTTCTTCATGATTTTGACCACTCGGTAAAGAGTTACTTTGGTAGCCCTAAGCTCCAGTTATTGTCTCTGCAGCCTTTGATATTGACAAAAACTTTGCTGGTTTCTCTGCTTCTTAGAAGCTATCATCTATCAGCTTATCAGCCTCTCACCCTGAGCCAAGAATTAGAAACTACCCTCGAGGAAAAGCAGTATACATAATATTGAGTTCACTTCAAATCTATGCTTTTGACCCCTCTAGCCCTGGCTCCCTCTGTAGCTCCACAATGCCTTTAAAGATATATATTTTTTAATCTAGATTTTCTAGTAATTCTTGGCATGAACAATGATTTGCTATAAGCTAGTACATCAGAGCTGAAAGTAGAAGACAAGTGTTCTTAATTTAAAATAGCACAATTTAAACGGCACTGGAGTCATTCCAGAGCTAGCCATCTAAATAAGAGTGTGTTTCTCATAGTAAACTGTGTTTGGGCAAAAAAGAAAAAAAAAAATCGTTCGTGGGGTTTCTATAGAGTGCAATAGAATGAGATAGATTACAGCTTTGAGAGACCAAACATCCTTGTAGCATAAAATGGCTAGTAACATGATATGGACTAATTTTAATACTTTATATATGAACTAATCTGAATTTAGAAAACATTAACTTAACGATTACTATTTGCTATGTCTTGTGCTGAATAAGGTGATAATACAGAGAATTCATTCATTAAACAAATATTTATTGAAAGTATACACGTACTACGCACTTCTGTAGGTTCTGGGGATAAAGTATAGACCAAGTCAGAAAAGGCCCTGGTTTCATGCTGCCTATGTCTTGTAGGGCCTGACAATCACTCTACAAGTACAGGAATATGTATGTGAGGTAGCTTCAGATAGTGATAAAATCCAATAAAGGAAAATAAAACAGGGTGAGGTGTTAGAGAGTGGGATATGAGAATATGAGAAGTTACTTTAGATGGAAAAACTGGGAGGGAGGGCTCCTCTGAGGAGGCAACATTTGAGCATGATTTAAGAGGGCTGGATCTGCAAAGAGGCTGAAGTTCATTCTGATCAGAGGGAGCTGCAAATTCAAAGACCTTATGGTGGGCGTATGATTGTCATGTTCACAGAACAGAAAGGACACTGTGATTGGAGCATGATGGATGAGGGAGGAGAGGCCTGAAAGGGGGTCTGAGATGTAGTTAAAGCCAGATCATGTAGGGCCTTATAGGCATGGTAGCAGTTTGGATTTTCATCTAAGAGAAATGGGAAGACATTTACATGGTTTTAGGCAGAGCAATGAGATTATTGGAATATGTGCTGTGGAGTGATCACTCTGACTGCTGCTTGTGAGAGGGAGGTGTGAGATCTGGAAGACCAGTTAGAAGGCTGCTGCAAAAAATCTGTTCTACAATTCAACATGAATTCTGTTACCAGAAGGAAGGCCACTAGGCAGGAAATCTCAAAATATCTGCCCTACTACTGAGTAGGTTAATTTTAAGTAGAGGTGGAGTTGGTCAGAATTCATTTAACAAGTGTTTGTTTAGTACCTACTGTGTGCTAAGACAGTCTTCTAAGTGCTAAACTACACAACTTGAAGGTCTCATCGACCACTTAACTTCACTTATTTCTCTTATTTTGATCTCATGCCCTGGCTTCTGAGCATCACCTTCCTGCCCTATTTCTTCTTCATCCCTTCTGTCTACCTTCCCTCATTTTTTTTTTTTTTTCTCATTCTGAGCATCCTGTCCCATTTACACTTTTCCTGGCCTTACTCTTTCCTCTTAATTTCTGGTTATTTTCGTTCAGAGTCCACTCACATGAGCCTTCTGCATCCTGGAAGTAAAGCACTCTGTTTCTCTTTTGCGTAAATGTGCCCAGAATGTTGAATGTTCAGTTGCAGATATCTTCATCAGGGCTTTAGTTCCTTTAAAAAATCCATTTGTTTGTTAATTTAACCAAAACCTTTATGGGACTCCTTCCATCTGCTAATCACTGTCTCAGGTGCTGGGGGGTACAATGGCAAAAAACATGAACAAGGTTCTTGTTCTCATTGGGCTTATGATTTAGAGGAGGAAATAAGCCTTAATCAGACAGTTACCGAGATGAGGGTATAATATAGACTGAACAAGTTATGCATGAAAGGAAGTTGACTCTACAGTATGTTTCAGGAACATCATGTAGACTGGAGAGCCAGGTAAGGCTGCCTAGGAAGGTGACAGTTTAAAGGTGTGATGCAGAGGTGGTGGTGAAGGAGCACTCCGAGCCCCGAGGACAGAATGTGCAAAGGCCCTGCTGCAGGACCAATCATGGCACATTGAAGCCATTGAAAAGGGATGGATGTGGCTGGAGTGCAATGAAGGGCAAAGTAATAAAAGATGAAGCCGAAGAAGAAACCTGAGACAGACATTAGGAACTTGGTAAAATACATTCAAAGTTGTAGTTTTAGTTCTGAAAGTACCAAGCTGCTGATTGTTTTTAGGCTGGTGTGTAACACAAATGAGCTTGCATTTTCAACATATCACACTGACTGCTCTTTGGAGAAGGGTTTGGTTGGGGCCTTAAGTGGATGTATATACAGTTCTTTTTCTACATGTGCGAGGAACTGAACTTGTTGAGATAAGCCAGAGATCAATCTGACATGGATGGTGCACTTAAGAAGTCAGACAATCATAGAATTATGCAATAAAGGAGCAATAAAGAATAACCAGTGCAGAATAGGGTACCAAGTGCCATAGGGAGTATCTGCTCTGGGTGTTCAGTGTTGTGGAGTTTAGAGGATGGGGGATTGCATTCACATGAAGCTATGAGAGAAGCCCGAATAAGGAGCATCTGAGCTGGGACTCATGGCATGGGTAGGACATGTACACCGAATTGGACAAAGTGCATTCTAGGCAGGCGAGTAGAGCGCTTCTGCCCTCAGGTCACATCTCACTCCACCTCTTCATGGCCAGCTCACTTGTCTCTCTGCTTCCTTGACAGCCAAAGCCCCTTGTCCAGATTGCTATATAAAACCATGAGCTCCCGGAAGGCAAGGACTGTTTACACTGAATTTTCAGTACTTAATAGAATGCCTTTCATAGTATGGGTGCTCAGTACATATTTCCTGAATAAATGAATGAGGGACACAGAGACAGGAAAAATCCAAATTTATTTAGAATGAGTAATTCAGTTTGACAAGAGGAGTGGTTCTGAACCAGGGCAATCCAGGGACATTTGGCAATGTCTGGAGATGTTTTTGGTTGTCATAACTGAGGAGGGGGGTTACTACTGGATAAAGGCCAGGGATGTTGCTAAACGTCATACAATGCACAGGGAAGCCCTCCACAGAAAATAATTATTCAGCCTAAAATGTTGATAATGTTGAGGTTGAGAAACCCTGAGGTAGACACAAGGAGAATGGGGCAGATAATAAAGTTGGGAAAATAGCCGTAGGTCCGTTAATACAGAGCTTTAGATGCTAGGTTTGAACAGCACACAGTGAGAGCCCTTGAAGGGTTCAAGGTGGGGGATGACTGATTTTGAAGCATGCTTCAGGAAGATGAGTCAGGATAGCTAGTTAGTGAGTTAGTAGTAATTGTACCTTTCAAATACAAAAGAGTTTCCCGTGGACACATTCAGAGACTAGTGATAGGCCATTATCATCACATCCAAAGGTGTTTATAAGTGCGTTTTCCACAGGCTGTATTCATCACTTAAAATGGGTGTCAAATAGCTGTAATCCACACATTCTTGTATTGTCAGATTGATCATTAGCATTTGCTTAATTGTTAGGTCCTCAGCTGCTGCTTCAGATTGTAACAGAAGCACAAACGCCATATGCTGCAATTGATTTGCAGCCACAGACATTGATCAGAAGCCCGTGGGCTGCTGATTGGTGTCTGAAGCAACTGATCTTCAGTACTATATTTGTAACTCACTCAGAGAGATGAAAACATGATAGTGTTGTTGTTAGTCATGAGGATAAATAAGTGTGCCACTACTCTAACTCCTCATTGCAACCCACAGTTGTACGGGCTTTCTTCCCTATAAATGGGATGTATCATTTTTAGAGTTTATATTATTTAAATTGGAAAAGATTTTTTTTAAGCAATTTTTGAGGATATTGGCGTGGGGTAGGACAGAGCCAAAGAAAACCTAACATTTATCTCTTACATCTCACATAAAGGGTTAGGAAAAAAATGGAATTATTAGTTACATTTGGAAGCAATGTAAATTGCTTTCAGCAAGGTGATTCATATATAATGGTCCATGCGTCAACCCCATCAGACCAATAATTAGTATAATGATGTCCATGTAATTCAAAGTAACAAAGATATATGAAGATTTCTCCTTCTGTTAAAATGTTACATCCAGGGTAGTTATCCTTGAAGGATCTTTGAACACCCTTTCTGTGTTTGGGGCAGTTGTTGCTACTCTTGGGTGGAGTGTGGCTTGTGTCCTGAGTGCTATCAGTCAGACTCACCTGAAGAAGAGAGGAATATGATAAGGCAGATGCTGTGGGAAATCCATTCTTTGGCTTTGGGGGGCAGTGGAGGTGGTGTTGGCCCTGGTACCCGCTCCCCAGAGTGTAGGATGTGAGCTGTGGCATCTGTGCCCAGTGGTGGTAGCAGTGTTGGAATTCTCTCTGAAGCTATCCCATAATGTTATTTGAGTGTTTTACTGGCTGGAGCGACTCCAAGCTTGACTCTCAACCTTCCTAGAGATTCTGGAGCTGCTTAATGTCCTATAAATGTTAAATGTTTCCTCTACCTAAATTAGCTAAAAAGGATTTTTGCTATTTACAACTTGGAATGCTGAGCAATACCCATTGTATGAGCCCCTTTGACTAAAAAGAAATCGTGTTTGTACAGAAAAATATTTAACAGTGTTTTTTTCTGCAGGTGGGATTTCTGGAGACTTTAATCTTTTATGTGTTTGATTTCCTTTTCTTTTTGATACTTTTTAACAACAAGGAAGTATTATATCAAAATTCTTAAGGAGCAAATACATAGAAAAAATTATTTTCTATCATGAATGCATTTGTGGAACAAGAGAAATGAGAAATGATATGCTTTCTGAGATTGGGTTGGAATTATTTTAGAAAATAAGAGTCATAGCCATAGTACTTCATGAGGACATAAGATACCATGTTCAAGTGCCAGCTTTTCCCCCAGGTAATTGTGTGACCTTGAATACATCATTTCCTCCTGGGCTTTAGTTCTTTCATTTGCACAGTGAATGGGTTGGGATAGATTGGTGATTTTTAAAGTTGACTCTGTATAGCCTGTATATTGCTGGGAGAAAGGAGAAAGTTTATATGTGACTAGGACCGCAGTGTCCTGTACCCTGAATTACACCAGAGGAGAGTCACATGTATTTGCCTTGCATGTTGGCTTTCAAAGTAAGAATTTCTTTGAAAACAGTTTCCTATTAATAACAAATTTGAGAAGCCATTGACCTAAATTGTCTTTCAGGCCTCCTTTACTCTATGATTTCATTATGATTCTTTTCTGATTGAATTGCCCTTATTATATACATATGTATAACATATACATACACATATGCACGTACACATCACACACACACAGAGAATTACAGAATTTTGAACTGGAAAGGATCTTTGACCTCAATTTTTTATTCTTATATTACTAATCATATTATCTAAGAACCTAGTTCTTGTTTAGAGCTAGCTTGTCTTAAGCACTTACGGGGTTATGAATATTCTATTATTATATTTGCCATACTCCTAATAACATGTATTTTATGTCCTTATGTTTAAAGGGCATAAAATATATGTTATTACGAGTATGTATTATGTTGTGACTGAAATATAAACAAAGCAAATCCATGAATACTTAAAAAGGAGAATATTGTTGCTGAATATAATTTATTATGCTTTCATCGACTCAACGGCAGCGGGTTTTCACTACTATACCTAATGAAGAGTAACAGTTTCCCCATCAGAAAAGGTTATAATAATAATTCATGCTGAAAAGCTTAAACCTGGATTTTATAGATCAGCTAATTGATTTCTCCACCTAATTCAAAGTACATTCTTGGGAGCATATTGAAAAAAGGCAGAGATCAGATTTTCGATGGTCTTGGATTTTACCTGAAGATTCTGGGCTTTATTTTGAAGGCAGTGGAGAGGCAGTAAAAGTTTTTAAGAAGGGACATGATGAGATTTACATTTTAGGTAGGTGAATCTGACTGCAGTGTAGATAACAGATCAGAAGGGCCCAGGTCTTGTGGCATAGGTAGTAGTTAGGAGATCTATTTCAAGTGTGAGTTTGAAGAACTAAATTTGTAGCATTAGAGGTGGAGGGAAGTAAATGGATTCCAGAAAATTTAAAGAGATAGAATACACAGGACTCACATAATTGGATGTGGGCGTGAAGAAAAGTAAGGCAATCAGGATGCTTCTAGGTTGCTTTCTTGGTCAACTGGATGAAACAAAACCAGAAGGAAGGGTAGCATTAAAATGAATGATAAAAAGTCTGGTTTTGTAATGAAGCCATGGAACTTAAATTTATACTATAATTATGGTCCGAGAACTCACAAACCACGAAAATATTATTAAGTTGGGCTCAAGGAGGTCTCATACAGAAAGGAAATTCAAAACTCCTATGGAAGGATACATGCTGAACCCAGGCTGCCCAGAATTCTCACAGATGGATTCCCAGCAAAGATGAATTCACAATCCAAAATTGCAAAATATGTGAAGGAAAAAGCTGCCCTCGATGAGAGATGGCAGACTCCAAATTCAGTAGGATAGTAACCTCAACAAATTCAGATAATAGGCCAATCTGATAAGGACCAGAAAATAATTGTTTACAATTATTAAAGCTTTAAATGAAGGAATCAAAACCATAAGACAATCATGAGACACTATGACAAAGAATAAGCCAACGTAGCCAAATTGAATGTATAGGAAGGAAAATACAATAACTGAAATTAAAAATCCTCAAAGGAAGCTTAAATATGAAATAAACTGTAGCTGAAAACACAATTAATGTACTGAAAGAAAGAAGTGAGGGAATTAACTTTAGCACATATATAAAGAATATCTGAAAGATTAAGAGAGGTGGAGGGCAGAAGGGAAATTTTTAGTATACATTTAACATAAGACTCCAAAAATGAATAGATGAATAGGGAAGAAGCAATATTCAAAGAGATGATGGCTGAAATTTTTCCAGAATTGATAAAAGACAAGAAATTAGTATATAGGAATCACAGTGAGTCCTAAGTAGAATCAATGAAAGGAAATCCATATACAAATATTTTAGTGAAGCTGCAGAACAGCAAAGACACATAGAAGACTAGAAGTTGTCAGAGGGAGGTTTATCTGCAGAACAGCAAGAATTAAACTCTCAGCAACAAGAGAAGCCAGAAGTCACAGGACTATTTATCTTCAAAGAGCTGAGAGGGAATAATTATCAATTTAGGCATTTATATCCAGTCGAAATTCTTTCAATATCAATGCTTAAAGCTTTTTCAAACAAGACTGAGAGAATTTACATAACTGGCCCTCACTTAAACATTCAGGGTGAGATTTAGGAGGAAAAAAACTTGGACTAGAAAGAAGGAATAGAATACAAGAAGCAAGACTAAGCAAAGAATTTGATGAACACATAGGTAATGCTAAACAAATATTTCTTCTTGGAAAGGGGAGACAAATTTAGGGGAGTAAAAATAAATTGGAACCAGGGCTTTGAACCAGTTCATTTTGGTTTGACCCCTACTAAGAATTTGCATTTCCACCCAGATACTCTTAATCAGAATCTACATTTTAGATTCTGATTCAGCATGTCTGGAAGAGAGATACAAATTCTGAGCAGGGGGTCGAACTGAAACAAACTGGTTCAAAGCTCTGGGTAGAACTAAAATCCTGATAAGAAATAGCAGTTTAGTTCGGAGGAGTGATTTATGTTAAAGTGTTAATAAGTATTAGGGTAAGAAAAACACCTTTAATGAAACACAAAAATCACCATCCCATAATAAAAGATTGTTATATTGTACTGCATTAAAATTTAAAGCTTCTGTAGGACAAAATATACCAAAAACAAAGTAAAAAAATAAGCCAAACTAGAGAAGTTATATGTAAACCGTATAACCAACGAAGTATTAGTACCCAGTGTATAAACACAGGATATAAAAAGAGCCCCTACAAAATAATAAGAGAAAAAGACAATCCAACCAGAAAATGAGAAACGAGGCCATTAAATAAATGAAAAGCTACACAGTCTTACAAGAAAGTAGGAAAGTACTCTTACCTTATGAGATACCATTTGGTACCCATCATATTGGCAAAAATTGATAAACCAAAGACACCAAGTATTGGCAAAATGCTGGGAAGCAAGAACTCTTCTTAATTGGAGGGTTAAATGATATACCTACTTTGAAGAGAAATTTGGCAAAAATTGGTATAACTATTTTGGAGAGAAGTAGAATTGAAGGAATACCTACTCAATAACTTGGCAATTCCCCTTCTAGGCTCTGCCCTAGAAAAACTCTTGAACTTGTGCACAAGGATGTTTATTGTAGCAAGCTTGTGGTTTATTCATATGGAGGAATACTAACTGAAATTAATTAACTCAGTATATGCATTTGAGGGCATTGGTGGTTCAGTGGTAGAATTCTTACCAAACCCGGGTTTTGTGTGGCCACCATCCTTCTGTTAGTGGAGGCTTATGTGTGCTATGATGCTGAAAAAAAACAAACCAAACCCAGCGCCGTCGAGTCGATTCCGACTCATAGAGACCCTATAGGACAGAGTAGAACTGCCCCATAGAGTTTCCAAGGGGCGCCTGGCGGATTCCAACTGCTGACCCTTTGGTAAGCAGCCGTAGCACTTAACCACTACGCCACCAGGCCTCTCGGCTAAGGTCAAGTGTAGTATGACACTGAACAGGTTTCAAATGAGCGTCTAGGCTAAGGCGGACTAGGAAGAAAGACTTGGTGATCTACTTCCGAAAATCAGCCAAAGAAAACCCTGTGGATCACAACAGTCAGATATGAAACCAATCGTGAAGATGGTACAGGACCAGGTGACACTTGGCTCCGATGTGCTTGGGGTCTCCATGAGCTGGAGGCTGACTTGAAGGCAGCTAACAACAACAATACAACATAGATATAAACAATGCATACTTATGAAAACTAGGTATATATTATACAGGTAAGTCTCAAAAGCATGACACTGAATTAAAAAAGCAAGTTTCTAAAGGATACAATCAGTATGATACCATTACTCAGTTGTTTCAAAACATAAAAAAGTATGTTTATTTACATACATATAAAAGGACTAAAAACCAAAACCAAACCCGTTGCCTTCGAGTCAATTCCAACTCATAGTGACCCTATGGGCAGAGGAGAACTGCCCCATAGGGTTTCCAAGTCTTTATGGAAGCAGACTGACACCTCTTTCTCCTGAGAAGCAGCTGGTGGGTTCGAACTGCCTACCATTTGGTTGGCAGCCGAGCACTTAACCACCGCACCACCAGGGCTCTAAAAGAACTAAAACATACCTGCAAATGATCTACACCAAGTGATAACTTCTGGGGAGAGTGAAGGATTGGGGGCTTTAGCGATACCCAGTTTTTCCCCCATCCCCCAAACTCAAACCCCTCTCAGAGTTAGGCCTTCAGCCACCTGTGCTGGAACCCTACCCTAAAGGGCAGTAGGCATTGAGGAACTCGCACAATTGCTCCTGATCCTGAATCTGAGAGCTTCTTCCCAGTGAACGTTACTCAGGCCTGGGCTGCCCGGCCGTTCCAGCCTTGTTTGCTCCTAAGACATATCACTCTCTCTGCTTTTTGGAGTGTTTGAAATGTTTCATTATTAGAAATGGTTTTAAAAGTTTTTGAAGAAGCACGTGGTCAACAATGCCAAGTGTTACAGAGATCGGAATAGACAAATGCTGAGAAAAACCCAGTGGCCCTGTAATCACAGAGTTGATAGGTTAGCAGGGGGCCAGCCAGAGCGGGTTGGTGGCAGAAGCAGGAGTAGAACTAAGTCTTATAAGTCTTGGTGTTTCTATTTCTTACACTTGACCTCCCTGCTTCCTTATACAGTCAATAGTGCTGTAACCGGTTGCTGTTGAGTGGTTTCTGACTCATGGCAACCCCGCGTGTGTCAGAATAGAACAGTGCTCCATAGGGTTAACAATGGCTGGGTTTTTTGAGGTAGATTGCCAGGTCTTTCTTCCAAGGTGCCTCAGGTGGACTCAAACCTCCAACTTTTCAGTTAGCAACCGAGTGCTGAACTATTTGCACACCTGTTACGTGCTGTCGAGCTGATTTTTTTTTTAATTTTTATTGTGCCTTAAGTCAAAGTTTACAAATCAAGCCAGTCTCTCATACAAAATTTATATACACCTTGCTATATACTCCTAACTGCTCTCCCCCTAATGAAACAGCACACTCCTTCCCTCTACTCTCTATTTTCATGTCCATTCCGCCAGCTTCTGACCCCCTCTGCCCTCTCATCTCCCCTCCAGACAGGAGCTGCCCACATAGACTCATGTGCCTACTTGATCCAAGAAGCTCATTCTTCACCAGCATCATTTTCTATCCCATAGTCCAGTCCAATCCCTGTCTGAAGAGTTGGCTTTGGGAATGGTTCCTGTCTTGGGCTAACAGAAGGTCTGAGGACCCTGACTTCCAGGGTCCTTCTAGCCTCAGTCAGACCATTAAGTCTGGTCTTTTTATGAGAATTTGGGGTCTGCATCCCACTGCTCTCCTGCTCTATCAGGGTTTCTCTGTTGTGTTCCCTATCGGGGCAGTCATCGCTTGTAGCCGGGCACCATCTAATTCTTCTGGTCTCAGGCTGTTGTAGTCTCTGGTTTTTGTGGCCCCTTCTGTCTCTTGGGCTCATAATTACCTTGTGTCTTTGGTGTTCTTCATTCTCCTTTGCTCCACATGTGTTGAGACTCATTGATGCTTCTTAGATGGCCGCTTGCTAGCTTTTAAGACCCCAGATGCAACTCTTCAAAGTGGGATGCAGAATGTTTTCTTAATAGATTTTATTATGCCAATTGACTTAGATGTCCCTGAAATCATGGTCCCCAAACCCCTACCCCTGCTACCTTGGCCTTCAAAGCGTTCAGTTTATTCAGGACACTTCTTTGCTTTTGGTTTAGTCCAGTTGTGCTGACATCTCCTGTATTGTGTGTTGTCTTTCCCTTCACCTAAAATAGTTCTTACCTACTATCTAATTAGTGGAAACTCCTCTCCCTCCCTCCTTCCCTTGCCTGCCCTCGTAACCATCAAAGAATATTTTCTTCTCTGTTTAAACTACTTTTCCAGTTCTTATAGTTGTGGTCTTATACAATATTTATCCTTTTGCAACTGACTAATTTCACTCAGCATAATGTCTTCCAGATTCCTCCATGTTATGAAATGTTTTACGGATTCATCACTGTTGTTTATTGATTCGTAGTATTCCATTGTGTGAATATACCATAATTTATTTATCCATTCATCTGTCGAAGGGCACCTTGGTTGCTTCCATCTTTTTGTGTTGAGTTGATTTTGACTCATAGGGATCCCATGTGACAGAGTAGAACTGCCCCATAGGGTTTTTTAGGGTGTAATCTGTTTCTGGAGCAGATTGCCAGGTCTTTCTCCCATGGAGCCTCTGGGTGGGTTCAAACCTTCAAGCTTTAGGTCAGCAGTGAAGTGCTTATCTGTTGTGCCACCAGGGCTCCTTAGCCTTACTTCAAACCATAAAAACCATACCATTGCTGTTCAGTGGATACCAGTAGATGGGGTAGAACTGCCCATAGGGTTTCTGAGGAGCAGCTGGTGGATTTGAACTGCCGACCTTTTTGCTTAGCAGTTGAGCTCTTAACCACTATACCACCAGGGCTCCAGCATCACTACATTACTAGGACAGTGGGGAAAGGCTGATAATGAAGGAAGTGAGGTAGGAAAAACTGAGGGCAGGTCATCCTCCAACAAGTGCTGATTCCCGGGAGAGGGAGAGAAAGTACCAGGCTGAGGGGGCTGCAGCTGGCAACTCACTGGACATCTCCTGGGCACAGCTTTGATATCTGCTGGGAGGCCTTGAGCCTCAGTTACTGACTCTCACTGTGGATAAGACCGGAACCCAGGTGGGAGGCTGTAGGATCACAGCAAAAAAAGAGAAAATTTTGTAGCCTGAGTTTCCCTGCGCTTGGGACTGTCTTGTTTCTTCAAAGGCTTCATTAAAGGAACATCATTGTCTTCCACAGCCAGGATCCCCACACAGCCTGCTCTGAAAGAGTAAACAGTAATTCAAAGGTATATAAAATGACAGAAGAGATACAAATCAGTGAAGGAGGATGAAGGCACACGTGTCATTATGCAGGAGGAGCAAGCAGCCCACCTTTCACAGCTCTGCTGAGAGGACAAGCCTGAAAAAGGTGGGCCCAGCTCAGGCAGAGTCTTGATGACATTCTGAAATTCCACCACCCACTACCCAGCTTCCTCCACCCCCAGTATCTCAAGACACCCTGCCCTGGGCCAGTCCTGATTGGTGTGGTGCAGCCAAGTCTTTGTTCTGGTACCAGATCTGTCACCAATTTGTTCTGTGACCTTAAGTCACCTATGTTTTCTAACCCCCTATTTCCTCATTCTCAAATGAAAGGAGTGGGGTTTCCTTTACCTTTAATATTCTGCGCAACTATAAATATCTTCAAGATATTGTCCTCCATGCCACAAAGTATGCTTAGGGTCAAGTGTAATCTACTGATAACAGCTGGAGGAATTACATGTTAGCCCTGATACAGGGATGGCAAACGCAGATGCCTTCAAGGCCCAGGGAGATAGTATAAATTTTTGAGATAGCCAGATATGAGATGTTTGGAGCAGTGAGGACTTGGAGAACTGGAAAGTGTCTGCCTTATCCAAAGGCATTCAAGTGCAAATGCTTCAGAAACACTGTGCTGACAAACAAAAATCTTCTGGGGCCGGATTAGGCCAGGGGTCACCAGTGTGCAGCCTCAGTGAAAGACAAGGGAAATCAGTGATGGTATTTCGGACATCAGTCCTGAGGGGTTTTAGAGTACTGGGGACAGCAGAGAATGAAGAGGTGAGAGTGGTAGTAGCATACCATAGTCAAGACATCACTTTCTATCTCATCCAGCATTCATCTAGCTTTTTCGATACATAGTCTCCGATAGATTTCACTTCTAGCCCCTATACACATGGGTTGAATTCAGTCAACAGGACCTTGGAGGCAAGTCCTGGTCTTCACGTTCATCATATTTTACACGAAAGGGTTTGAACAGCTTTGTTCTGGATCTTACATCCTATGAAGCTAAATATGAAATGCTTCACAATTCATTCATTCATTCAACATAAATTGCCAAGTACAGCTTATGAATATTTACAAGACAGAAATTGCCTCAGAAGCCTAGAATACTGAAGCTAAAATAATCACTCAGTGATCATTGGACAAATATTTACTGGGTGCCAGCTCTGGTTCCAGGCATTGTTCTGGCCTCTTGCATATAGCAGTGAGGAAGGCGAACACGGCTGTGCCGTCATGCAGACCAGCAATAAGCATGGGAGAGAAAAAGGGGTGAGGGGGGGAGATGGAGAAAGTAATACAATTTCAGCTGATTATAAGTCCTGAAGAGAAAATGGTGGGGTAGGGAATGATATCTTTTGGGGGATGGTCAAGAAAAGTGACATTCAAGCTGAGACCTCAGTGATGGAAAAAAAAAGCCGAAGGAAACTAGGGAGGCAGAGCAACCGGAGGGAAGGGCTAGTGCAAAGGGCCTGAAGACAAAGCAAATTTGATATATTTGAGGAAATAAAAACAAGACCACAGTTTTTCCAAGCATAGTGAGAGTGAGAGGGGGTGGTAGGAAATGAAGGCAACACAGGGATCAGATTGTGTTTCTCAGGCGTTGTGGTAGACGGCAAGGGTTAGTTAGGGATTGTCTTAGTCAACTAGTGCTGCTGTAACAGAAATACCACAAGTGGATGGCTTTACCAAAAAGAAATTTATTTTTCTTAAAAGTAAACTAGGCTAAAAGTCCAAATTCAGGGTGTCAGCTATTTCTTCACAGTGAAGTAAGCCAAAAGACCAAATTCAGGGCATCGGCTCTAGAGGATGGCTTTCTCTCTCCATTGGCTCTGGAGGAAGGTCCATGTCCTCGATCTTCCCCTGCTTAAGGAGCTTCTCAGGCTCAGGGACCCCAGGTCCAAAGGACACACTGTGCTCCTGGTGCTGCTTTCTTGGTGGTATGAAGTCCCCATTCTCTGCTTGCTTCCCTTTCCTTTTATCTCTTGAGAGATAAAAGGTGGTGCAGGCTACACTCCAGGGAAACTCCCTTTACATTGGATCAGGGATGTGACCTGGGTAAGGGTGGTGTTACAGTCCCACCCTAATCCTATTTAACATAAAACTACAATTACAAAATGGAGGACAACCATACAATACTGGGAATTGAGGCCTAACCAAGTTGACACATATTTTGGGGGGGACACAATTCAATCTATGACAGGGATGTATATAAAAATTTAAATCCAGGAGCATCAAGTTATAGGCAAAAAGTCAACACATAGGAATCTGGAAGCTTAAGTTCTACTCCAACTTCTGCCACTAACTGCTGTCTGACCTATGCAAGTCAGAAAGTCGTTTACTCTCTTTGGGCCCCAGTTTCCTCATCTGTAGAGTGAGATGGTCAGATTAGATACACTTCAAGGAATGCCACCACTGGAATATACACTCTGTGAGAACAGGGGCCTTATCTCATTTATTTACTGATAATCCACAATGACCAGCATGGTGCTAAATACATAAAAAAAAAAAAAAATACATACTTAGCACTCTATAAACATTTGTTGAACAGATAATGAGGGAGTTTTCTAACTTTAGCATTCTAGGTTTCTGAGGCAATCTTTGATGAATATTCACTAGCCTTTCTTTTTTTTTTTTTTCTTTAGTAATTTGTGCTTTCCATGACCAATCTAGATAAAAAGTTGAGAGGGTAATGCATTGGTATTGTTTTCTGGGCAATTATATCTACTCTGCACACGTCCTCTGGATATACATGGGATAACAATACAATATTTTCAGAGATTGATTTTTGGATTTAACCATATTATCATATATTGAAACCAGTTGCCATTGAGTTGATTCTGACTCATGGTGACGCCAAGTTGGTTACAGTAGAACTGTGCCTCATAGGATTTTCAATGGCTGGTTTTTTTGGAAGTGGATTGCCAGGCCTTTCTTCTGAGGCATCTGTGGGTGGACTTGAACCTCCAACCTTTCAGTTAGCAACCTAGCACATTAAATGTTTTCACCACCCAGGGCTAATTCCAAAAAACATCAGCCACTGAAAACTCTATGGAACACAGTTCTACTCTGACACACATAGGGTTTCCATGAGTCGGATTCAAGTTACTGGTTTAACCATAAATTGAAGGCTTATGGTGTACCTGGCACTGCTATAAGCACTTTGTATGCAGTATTTTATTTGATATTTAAAACCAACCTGTGAGTTGGGAAAACTGGCGCTTAGAAAAGTTAGGCAACTTTCTCAATACCATGCAGATAGGCAGGACTCATTCCAAGCTTTTTCACAGACAGTGCCTTTAAGCATTATAACATATTGCCTTCTGAATTATTGTTTCTTATCATTAATAAGACATACAGGTCCTAGAAGGCTGGGGTAGCAACTCAGCGATGTCAAGGATCCATGCCCCTTTGACCTTCCCATTCTGTTGTCCCTAATGTGTGGCTTCAAGATGGCTGCTGGGGCTCCAGCCATCAAATTTAAGTTCAAGGAGAATAAAGGGAGAGAGGCACAGCCAGCGATAGCCATCCTTTTACTCAGGAAACTAAAAGCTTTTCCTAAACCCCTAACCAGCTTCTGCTTATAACTCGTTGGCCCAAACTGTATCTTCTTGTCCCTGGGAGCAAGGGATGTTGGAAACAAGAGTAGCTTGATGGACCTGAGCATATTGGTGTTCCCAAAGAAAACTGGGGTTCTGCCACCCAGAGAGAATGAGAGAATTGTTACTGGGAAGATTACTGTCCATGTCAGCAGCACCCATGTTAAATAACCTGGCCACTGAATTGTCACTGAGAATCGCTGATTGCTCAGGGGTGCTTGTAAGCTATGATGAGCTATTTTTACTTTATAATTACTTGGTTGTTTTTTTAATATATTTAAGCATGCACATGCGCACACAGAATCATAGTCACTAAGCAAAGTTTGGGGACTATGAATCAAACACCAGGTAGAGTCGTGTAATTGGAAAGGATGTAGTGCTGGTTGGTAAAACTCCTGTTTTCCGTCTAGTTCTGGCTCTGCCACTACCTGCATGGCTTTAAGCAAATCATTTTCTTGCTTTGAGCTTCAGTGTTTCCATCAGTAAAATGAGGAGTTTATACAAGATGAAGTCTAAGACCTCTTGGAGTATTTTCCTTCATTGAACCTACTTATGTAGATTATGAATTGACATTTGAAAAGAAGGGAGAGTGTTAGTTTAAAAGGCACAAAATGTTTTATATGCTGTTATAAGATTTAATTCAAATAACTATTAGACATAAAGCATTTGAAAGAGCTTTTGAATACTACTTGTCTCCACTAAAATTTGGGTAAGATGGGGTGAAAAGCTTTAAAATAAGTTACAGGTAAAATTAGGTAACGGAAGCTGCATAACCAGGAATCAAAAAGATCAAATGTAAACGTTAAAAGGGCTGCATTTTGCACTAAAAAAAAAAAAAAAAACCTATTGCCATCAAGTAGTTCTGACTCATAGCGACCCTGTAAGGACAGAGTAGAACTGCTCCATTGGGTTTCCAAGGAGTGCCTGGTGGATTTGAACTATTGACCTTTTGGTTAGCAGGTGTAGCTCTTAACCACTGCACCACCAGGGTTTTCATTCTACCATCAAGTTGGCGTTAAGAGTTTGGAAGCTTCTGGACTCTGGCATGTCAGTTCCAGGATTACAACCCTCCCTGGGGTGTTAAAGAAGCAGCCAAAAAATGACAGAGCCACTTCCCAGGGAACAGTGGCTGCCCTGAAATGCCTTGCAAAGTGTTCATCATCCCCATTGTCATAGTCATCTAGTGCTGCTATAACAAAAAATACCACAAGTAGATGGCCTTAACAAAGAGAAATTTATTCTCTCACAGTTTAGAAGCCTAGAAGTCCGAATTCAGGATGCCAGCTCCAGGGGAAGGCTTTCTCTTTCTGTTGACTCTGGCAGAAGGTTCTTGTCATCAATCTTCCCCTGTTGAGAAGCTTCTCAGTTCAGGGATCCTGGGTCCAAAGGACATGCTATTCTCCTGGCTCTTTTTTCTTGATATGAGGTCCCCATGTCCCTCTGCTCACTTCTCTCTCTTATGTCTGAAAAGAGATTGATTTAAGATACAGTCTCATCTTGTAGATAGAGTTCTGCCTCATTAACATAACTACTGCTAATCCCATCTCATTAACATCATAGAGATAGGATTTACAACACATAGGAAAGTCAAATCAGATGACAAAATGGTGGACAGTCACACACTCCTGGAAATTATGGCCTTTCCAAGTTGACAGATATTTTGGGGGGACATAACTCAATCCATGACACACATAGTCTTTGTATTCTCTGGGTGAGGAATGGGTGACTGATAGGTGCTACTGGAGGCCTTGGATCTCTCCTTTCCACCATAAAAGTGATGATGATGGTGGTGGTGGCTGGTATTCATGAGTTCTCAATATATGCCGGAGCCTGTGATAACTGCTTCACAGATCTTATCTCTGGGCCTCAGTTTCTTCATATAAAACATGAATAATAATAGTCTTTACCTCATTCTTTCATATAATGGAAAATTACTGGGCGCCCTATTAGCACCAGTCACCAAAGGGGGCTCTGTGCTAGGATCATTTCAAAAGGGCTGCTTAGAAAGTGAAAGGAGATAGTAAAAACAGAGAGCCTAATCCTGAGCCAGAAACCCTGGTGGCATGGTGGTTAAGTGCTACGGCTGCTAACCAAGAGGTTGGCAGTTTGAATCCGCCAGGCACTCCTTGGAAACTCTATGGGGCAGTTCTACTCTGTTCTATAGGGTCGCTATGAGTCGGAATTGACTTGATGACAGTGGGTTTGGGTTTTTTTTTTTTGGTTAATCCTGAGCCTTGCCAGTACTTGGAAGCTTTTATTATTATTTCATTATATTCTAATGACTTTTTATGTGTAGTGAGCATCATCGTCCCCATTTTGTAGCTGAGGCTCACAGAACCTGTGACCTGCTGCAGCAGGCAGAATTCTGAGTTGCCCCCCGCCCCCCCCCCGCCCCGGATTTCCTGCTCCCTGGTATACACACAGGAGTCCCTGGGTTGTACAAATGGATAAGCATTTGCTAAGAACTGGAAGGTTGACAGTTGGAACACACCCAGAGGTGCCTTGGAAGAAAAGCCTAGAGATCTTCCAAATGATCGCAGCCATGAAATCCCCATGGAGCGCAGTTCTACTCTGCACATGTGGGCTCACCATGAGTCGGAATCAACTTGATGGCAACTGGTTTTTGGTTTAGTGTACATACACCTTCTCTCAGGTATTCGATCAAACAGGAATCTAGGTACTGCTGTGAAGGGATTTTGCAGATGTAATTGAGATCCTAAATCATTTGACCTTAAACTAGAGTGGTTATCCGGGTGTGCCTGATCTAATTGCATAAGCCCTTTAAATCTGCAACTGGAGATGGGAGAAGGAGCCCTGATGGCACAATGGTTAAGTGCTCAGCTGCTAACTGAAAGGTTGGCAGTTGGAACCTACCCAGTGGCTTCATGGAAAAAAGACCTGGTGATCAGCTCTTGTGAAGATTAGAGCGTAGAAAACCCTATGGGGCAGTTCTACTCTGTCACATGAGGTCTCTGGGAGTTGAAATTGGTTCAACAGCATCTAACAACAGCAATAACAAGGAATTCATAGATTTGAAGCTTGGTAAGGGTTTGACATGACGGGAAATTCTCCTGCTGTCTTTAAAGATGGAGGGGGCCATGTGACCAGGAATGTAGGCCATTGCCTCTAGTAACTGAGAGTGGTGCCCAGCTGACATTCAGTAAGAGAATGAGGGCTCAGTCATACAGTGGCAGAGAACTGAATTGTGCCAACATCCCCATGAAATGGAAAAAGGACCCTGAGCTCCCGGTGAGATAAGCAGTAAACCCCGCCACCTCCTTGACTTCTGCCTTTGAGACCCTGACCAGAGAATCATCCACCTTGTGCCCAGACTTCTGAGTTATGAAATTGTGAACTAATTAATGGGTGTTGTTTTAAACCACTAAATTTATGGTGACCCACTATGCAGCTATAGAAAAATAATGTACTTACCTTGGGTCATATGGCTAACCAGTGGCAGAGCCAGGGTTTGAACCCAGCTCTGGCTGACTCCAAAGCTTTGTTCTGAATTTCTTACACTGTGAAATTATGCCAATTCAAATTTTATATTAAGCAAGAAATAGGTTCAGATATCTTAAATTGCTAAGTACAAGTATAAAATGTACCTACATGTTGTCATGAATTTGGAATAAACCCTGAGAGCTATAAGAAAAATAAGTTAACTGAAAATAAAAAAAAATTGCCTGAAAGTTACGCATCCTATGTGCAACTCAACATAGTATATTATCAGAATGAGTTTGAAAAAGGAGGAAGGTTGGCCATACCCCCAAGCTTAATTTATAGATGGAATGGTGACATACAAACACAAAGTGGATTTCTCTAGCTGCCAAATTAACTTGGCAGGAACTGACAGCTATGAGTGAGTTGAAGAAATTCTCCTGTAAGAAAAGAACGCCTGGAATTTGGACAAATAGGACTTGGTGTGCAGGAACCAGAAGACTGTACATTGCCATGGCGCCTGCAGTGTTTTGAAGGGCAACTGATTTCCAAAGGCTTGCACAAAGAGTAGAGATGGGCAGAGGAATGCAATGACTCTTCTGTGGAGTAGGCTTGAATCGGGCTTGGTGGAAGAGTGCCCTTGTAAGGGCCCTTCTCCATAAAGCCTAGACTGAAGCTATAAATAATAAATACATATCAAGGGCTACTATTAACAGCTACTTCTAGAAGCTGTTTACATAAATTTTCTCATTTAATCCTCAAACAATCTTAAGAGGTAGGTACTGTGATTATCTTTTACAGATGAGAATCATCAGGCACAGAAGCTGAATAACTTGACCCAGGTAAATATTAAGCATTGACCCAGGGATTGGAACCCAGGCAGTCTGCCTCCAAAGGCTGTGCTCTTGGCTGCCATACCCTTCTGCCTGGCAGAAGAGCTTCAGAAATGCTAAAGTTCCAGGCAAATGCATTATCATCATATTATTGTTAAAGAGGGAGGGACATTTATGGCCAAAATGTAACATTAAATGAAGTATGCATGCTGTATCATTGCTTATATAAGAAGGAAAAAGACACACAGGTAAAACAATTGAATAGAAAAGAACCAATAACAGTAGGTACCTCTGGAGTGGGCTGGCGTTGGGTGTTTGGTAGCAGTCAAGGTGAAGTCTAGGTTTAGGGTGTTTGGAAGTGTCAAAGTGAACTCAAGGTTTATTTGAAATAATTCTTTTATTTTCCTTAAGTGTTTACAATTTCTTATAAGTCAAACTAGCAAAATAGCCCATGGTATAATGAAACAAATCCCCACATACCCACCATTCAGGTTATCCCTCCCTGTTGGCATCCCCTATCTTCCTCCACAGAGGTGATTGTCCTTCCCCCCCTACCCCGACCCCCCCAGCTTTTGGTGTGTATCTTTCCTGTGCATTTCTTCATACTTTTTGGTATATGTGTTCCAAAATAATATTTAATATTTTTACATGTTTTTCACTTTACATAAATAACATCACATTGTATGTATTATTCCACAACTTGCTTTTATTTCTCAACATTATGTATGAAATTTATCAATACTGATATGTGCTTATCTAGTTTAATCTTTTCACTCCTGTGTGACAGTTTGTTCACTTTATGCCTACAGTGTTCTCCTGCTGGGAATATTTAGATGATTTCCAAGTTTTGCAATTACAGAAAATTATTCCAAAAAAAAAAAATCATGCCACTGTGGGTACATATTTGAGTTTCTCTAGGTTTTGTGCATATCGTTGTTGTTGTTAGGTGCTGTCGAGTCGGTGTTCCGACTCATAGCGACCCTATGTACAACAGATCGAAACACTGCCCGGTCTTGTGCTATCCTCACAATCTTTGTTATGATCGAGCCCATTGTTGCAGCCACTGTGTCAATTCATATCATTGGGTATTCCTCTTTTTCGCTGATCCTCTACCTTACCAAATATGATGTCCTTCTTCAGGCATTGATCCCTGCTGATAATATGTCCAAAGTATGTGAGACATAGTCTCACCGTTCTTGCCTCTAAGGGGCATTCTGGCTGTACTTCTTCCAAGACAGATTTGTTTGTTCTTTTGGCAGCCCATGTTATATTCAATATTCTTTGCCAACACCACAATTCAAAGGCACCAATTCTTCTTGGCCTTCCTTATTCATCAGTCAGCTTTCGCATGCATATGAGGTGATTGAAAACACCATGACTGAGGTAAGGTGCACCTTAGTCTTCAAGGTGACATCTTTGCTTTTTAACACTTAAAAGAGGTTTTTTGCAGCAGATTTGCCCAAGGCAATGCGTCTTTTGGTTTCTGAACTACTGCTTTCATAGGTGTTGATTGTGGATCCAAGTAAAATGAAATCCTTGACAACTTCAATCTTTTCTCTGTTTATCATGATGTTGCTTATTGATCCGGTTGTGAGGATTTTTGTTTTCTTTATACTGAGGTGCAATCCATACTGAAGGCTGGGGTCTTTGATCTTCATTAGTAAGTGCTGTAAGTCCTCTTCACTTTCAGCAAGCAAGGCTGTGTCATCCGCATAACGCAGGTTGTTGATAAGTCTCTCTCGAATCCTGATGTCCCACTCTTCTTCGTATACTGCAGCTTCCCTGATTATTTGCTCAGCATACAGATTGAATAGGTATGGTAAAAGGACACAAGCCTGACACACAGGTTTTGTGGAGAGGAGTGCATTATAGGATGGTGTTCGTCTTTACTAGGTAGTGCCCAATTCCTCTCCAATGTGTTGGCACTTATACCAGCAGTTCACACAAAGCCCCATTGTTTCAGATCTACACATAGCCATGCCAGACTTAATAATTATTGCTAATCTAATTTTGTTAGCAATTAGAATGTGTTCATGTTTTGTTCATGTAATTAAAGAAAGGGAGGGAGGGAGGTGAGAGAGAGATTGGAAGAGGAGAGAAGAGAAGAGAAACAAAAATATCAGGCACAAGAATAGAAAGGAATGTAGTTGATGAAGCTGGTATGCAACTGTGGGCTTTGGATAGGGCCAAAACTGGAGCCACAGGAAGACTTAGTTGAGGGTTAGACCTCTATGTAATTAGAGTCATTAAATCATTGAGGCACCTTAGAAGAAAGACCTGGTGATCTACTTCCAAAAAATTGGCAATTGAAAGCTCTGAGAAGTACAGTTCTACTCTGACACACATGGTGATGCTGTGAGTTGTAGTCCAGTTTGTAGCTACTAGGAGTGATGGTGGTGGTAGTAACTGACCATGGGCTGCTTACCTCTCCTCTTACTAAAGACAACACTAGCCTTAAAATTGGTGGTTGAGATGATGCTGTAGTGGATCAGGTTAGGGAGAAGAGACAGGTAGAGGCAGGAAAACAGATAGGAGGTGCACCTAAATACCGTTTTCTTGATTGGACCAGTGAGCCGTAGTTCAACCAGCCAGGCAGCCATTTTATGTACAGAAGATTTGGCACATTTTATAGGGTGTTTGGTGGTTGACTGTCGTGTGGACACACCCATTAGTTATCCTATGATGCTTTCTTCCACTTGAAATATTATAATCAGCTCCATTATGAGGACATTTCAGCAGCAAAAAAATAGAGAAAATTATTTTATATCGCATGGCGATTTATGAAAACTAAAATGAATTCTGTAGTGGGTGAAAACTTGACTTAATGTAGAATGTCAAAGGCAAGTGATTTCCCTGAGAACTTAAGAAGTGCCATATATTATAGAATGCATGGTCCCTCAAGCCCAGTATTTTATCACTAACCCTGGCAATGGGGACATGTTGGTTATCCATGACGTCAACTTTGAATGATTAAGAAGTCGTGTGGTTACATTTTCTGGCACACACCCATGCAGAGTGCTTTCCTGTGTACCTTGAATATAGACCCACTTAGATAAGTCTGTGAATAAAGTTAATCCTCTGGAATCTGAGTTTCCTTACCTGAAAGTATCAGTTATAATAATAATCCTCACCTCTCCGAATTATGTGGGTTAAACAGGAATAACCGGGGAAGCTTTTGAAAACTGAAGGCTCAATTCCAATGCTAATTTTTAAAATCTATCATCATTTGTGTGTGTGTGTGCGCGCGTGTGCGTGTGTGCGCCTGTGTGTGTGTGTGTGTGTGTGCACTTTTAGTGCCATTTGCCCATTTCTCAGATGTTTTACCTATTGCCGATTAGTCTGACTGGGTGTTAGTGGGCTTGGGTAAATAACGGTGCATTTTCTTACCTATTTGCCGTTCTATCTGTAGCTGATAGGGAGCCTGCTAGTTAGATTCTGATTTTTATTTGAAAAAAATGGTAGCATCACTAATCTTGCTGTAGAGATTTCTCCCAGTGGAAATTCCTCACCTTGCTTTCTGCTTTATTTCTCTGACCATTGCCTCTTGTTAGGGGGGATAGCTAATGTGATTTAGTCTCTTGTGGGGAAGAGGGCAATGGTACAGTAATAATGGTCAGCCCATGTTTTCGTTTTAGCTAGTAAAAGCCACCCAACAGCTTGGCCGTTTTACTGATTCAAGAACTAGTTATTGCTCTCTAAACGCCCGGCCATGCTTAGTAAAGGATTCCACAATGACTAAATCTATTTATTTCAGTTTGGTAAGGAGCCTGTGTGGAAACTTAGAACTGTTAACCTCCTTAGAGTTCCTTTAACCTCTTGGATAAAGGAATATTTTTGTGGTGTCATTGACCCGCAGTTCTCTAACCTTTGCTTGCCCCCTCTCGTGATAGAGAGCTCACTACGTTGTGAGATTTGCAGGGCAGCTGTGGTGATCAGGGCAGGGAAGAAAAGGAGCAGCCTTAAATGCCAGGATACCCTTACCTGGAACCATGATGTCCACCACTGCTCACCCTGTAGTGTATGGTGTTCATTATGTTGCTCACTTTCCTTCAGCGCACATTGTCAGCTTGAACTTCATGGTCTCCTAATGCCTGGGTAGGGCCTATGTGAGTAGTTTTGGCCAATGAATTGTTGGACGGAAGTGATAGGAGCCACTTCCAAGATGGAGCCTTTTATTTCCAGTTTGTGACACCTCACCCCCTCCCTGCCACCCCCGGAGTTCTCTTCCCTTCTAGCATGGCTGCTGGCGTATTTAGGATGGTAGCTGCTCCATTAGTCTAGGTCTCTGAGTGAATGTGAGCCTCCCTGACAACCCACAATGGACACGCACACAGAAAAAAAAATAAAAACCTTTGTTGTTTTAAATGACTAAGGGTTGGGGGTTGTTTGATACCAGAGTACAATCTAGCCCACTCTGACTGATACACTCATGACTGAGAACCCATTCTCAGAAACCCTCTTAGTATAGTGTTTCGTACAGTTAATACAAGTGGATTTAAGTTGTGATATGAGAAGAAAAGTATTTGTCATTCTTTCTTCATTTGAGCTGAATTCTACCTTCCAGTATCTTCCCACACTGGTACCAGTCACACTCTTTAGAACTGCAGAGACTCCTTCAGAGTGCCTGTTAATTGCTCGGCTGCTAACTGAAAGGTTGGAGGTTCAAGTCCACCCAGAGGCATCTTCGAAGGAAGGTTTGGCCATCTATTTCTGAAAAACTAGCCATTGAAAACCTTATGGAGTACAGTTCTCCTCTGACACACATGGGGTCACCACGAATTAGAATTGACTGAACAGCAACTGGTTAGATTTCCTTAGCCACATGACAGTGTTTCAGAGACTGGAATTATCTACTCCAACATCTTTAAGCCTTTTGGTCCCCAGGTGAAACCCCCATTTCTTGAACTGCTCTACTTGTGAAAAAAAAGCAAGGGCTAATTCTAAAGGCTTTTTTAGTCTGGTTAGCTATCTTAGATACTTTTTTTTTTTTTAATTAACTTTTATTGAGCTTCAAGTGAACGTTTACAAATCAAGTCAGTCTGTCACATATAAGTTTACATACATCTTACTCCGTACTCCCACTTGCTCTCCCCCTAATGAGTCAGCCCTTCTAGTCTCTCCTTTCGTGACAATTTTGCCAGCTTCCCACTCTCTCTATCCTCCCATCCCCCCTCCAGACAGGAGATGCCAACACAATCTCAAGTGTCCACCTGATATAATTAGCTCACTCTTCATCAGCATCTCTCTCCCACCCACTGTCCAGTCCCTTTCATGTCTGATGAGTTGTCTTCGGGGATGGTTCCTGTCCTGGGCCAACAGAAGGTCTGGGGACCATGGCTCCCGGGATTCCTCTAGTCTCCGTCAGAGCATTAAGTTTGGTCTTTTTATGAGAATTTGGGGTCTGCATCCCACTGATCTCCTGCTCCCTCAGGGGTTCTCTGTTGTGCTCCCTGTCAGGGCAGTCATCGATTGTGGCCGGGCACCAACTAGTTCTTCTGGTCTCAGGATGATGTAGGTCTCTGGTTCATGTGGCCCTTTCTGTCTCTTGGGCTCTTAGTTGTCGTATGACCTTGGTGTTCTTCATTCTCCTTTGATCCAGGTGGGTTGAGACCAATTGATGCATCTTAGATGGCAGCTTGTTAACATTTAAGACCCCAGACGCCACATTTCAAAGTGGGATGCAGAATGTTTTCATAATAGAATTATTTTGCCAATTGACTTAGAAGTCCCCTTAAACCATGGTCCCCAGACCCCCGCCCTTGCTCGGCTGACCTTTGAAGCATTCATTTTATCCCGGAAACTTCTTTGCTTTTGGTCCAGTCCAATTGAGCTGACCTTCCATGTATTGAGTGTTGTCCTTCCCTTCACCTAAAGCAGTTCTTATTTACTGATTAATCAATGAAAAACCCTCTCCCTCCCTCCCTCCCTCCCCCCCTCGTAACCACAAAAGTATGTGTTCTTCTCAGTTTATACTATTTCTCAAGATCTTATAATAGTGGTCTTACACAATATTTGTCCTTTTGCCTCTAATTTCGCTCAGCATAATGCCTTCCAGGTTCCTCCATGTTATGAAATGTTTCACAGATTCGTCACTGTTCTTTATCGATGCGTAGTATTCCATTGTGTGAATATACCACAATTTATTTAACCATTCTTCCATTGATGGACACCTTGGTTGCTTCCAGCTTTTTGCTATTGTAAACAGAGCTGAAATAAACATGGGTGTGCATATATCTGTTTGTGTGAAGGCTCTTGTTTCTCTAGGGTATATTCCCAGGAGTGGGATTTCTGGGTTGTATGGTAGTTCTATTTCTAACTGTTTAAGATAACGCCAGATAGATTTCCAAAGTGGTTGTACCATTTTACATTCCCACCAGCAGTGTATAAGAGTTCCAATCTCTCCGCAGCCTCTCCAACATTTATTATTTTGTGTTTTTTGGATTAATGCCAGCCTTGTTGGAGTGAGATGGAATCTCATCGTAGTTTTAATTTGCATTTCTCTAATGGCTAATGATCGAGAGCATTTTCTCATGTATCTGTTAGCTGCCTGAATATCTTCTTTAGCGAAGTGTGTGTTCATATCCTTTGCCCACTTCTTGATTGGGTTGTTTGTCTTTTTGTGGTTGAGTTTTGACAGAATCATGTAGATTTTAGAGATCAGGCGCTGGTCGGAGATATCATAGCTGAAAATTCTTTCCCAGTCTATAGGTGGTCTTTTTACTCTTTTGGTGAAGTCTTTAGATGAGCCTAGGTGTTTGATTTTTAGGAGCTCCCAGTTATCGGGTTTCTCTTCATCATTTTTGGTAATGTTTTGTATTCTATTTATGCCTTGTATTAGGGCTCCTAGGGTTGTCCCTATTTTTTCTTCCATGATCTTTATCGTTTTAGTCTTTACGTTTAGGTCTTTGATCCACTTGGAGTTAGTTTTTGTGCATGGTGCGAGGTATGGGTCCTGTTTCATTTTTTTGCAAATGGATATCCAATTATGCCAGCACCATTTGTTAAAAAGACTATCTTTTCCCCAATTAACTGACACTGGTCCTTTGTCAAATATCAGCTGCTCATACGTGGATGGATTTATATCTGGGTTCTCAATTCTGTTCCATTGGTCTATGTGCCTGTTGTTGTACCAGTACCAGGCTGTTTTGACTACTGTGGCTGTATAATAGCTTCTGAAATCAGGTAGAGTGAGGCCTCCCACTTTCTTCTTCTTTTTCAATAATGCTTTGCTTATCCGAGGCTTCTTTCCCTTCCATAAGAAATTGGTGATTTGTTTCTCTATCACCTTAAAAAATGACACTGGAATTTGGATCGGAAGTGCGTTATATGTATAGATGGCTTTTGGTAGAATAGACATTTTTACTATGTTAAGTCTTCCTATCCATGAGCAAGGTATGTTTTTCCACTTAAGTGTGTCCTTTTTAATTTCTTATAGTAGAGCTTTGTAGTTTTCTTTGTGTAGGTCTTTTACATCCTTGGTAAGATTTATTCCTAAGTATTTTATCTTCTTGGGGGCTACTGTGAATGGTATTGATTTGGTTATTTCCTCTTCGATGTTCTTTTTGTTGATGTAGAGGAATCCAGGTGATTTTTGTATGTTTGTTTTATAACCTGAGACTCTGCCAAACTCTTCTATTAGTTTCAGTAGTTTTCTGGAGGATTCCTTAGGGTTTTCTGTGTGTATAATCATGTCATCTGCAAATAGAGATAATTTTACTTCCTCCTTGCCAATCCGGATGCCTTTTATTTCTTTGTGTAGCCGAATTGCCCTGGCTAGGACTTCTAGCACGATGTTGAATAAGAGTGGTGATAAAGGGCATCCTTGTCTGGTTCCCGTTCTCAAGGGGAATGCTTTCAGGTTCTCTCCATTTAGAGTGATATTGGCTGTTGGCTTTGCGTAGATGCCCTTTATTATGTTGAGGAATTTTCCTTCAATTCCTATTTTGGTGAGAGTTTTTATCATAAATGGGTGTTGGACTTTGTCAAATGCCTTTTCTGCATCAATTGCTAAGATCATGTGGTTTTTGTCTTTTGTTTTATTTATGTGATGGATTACATGAATGGTTTTTCTGATATTAAACCAGCCTTGCATAAAGCATACCTGGTATAAATCCCACTTGATTGTGGTGAATTATTTTTTTGATATGTTGTTGAACTCTATTGGCTAGAATTTTGTTGAGGATTTTTGCATCTATGTTCATGAGGGATATAGATCTGTAATTTTCTTTTTTTGTAATGTCTTTGCCTGGTTTTGGTATCAGGGATATGGTGGCTTCATAGCATGAGTTGGGTAGTATTCCGTCATTTTCTATGCTTTGAAATACCTTCGGTAGTAGTGGTGTTAACTCTTCTCTGAAAGTTTGGTAGAACTCTGCAGTGAAGCCATCCGGGCCAGGGCTTTTTTTTGTTGGGAGTTTTTTGATTACCGTTTCAATCTCTTTTTTTGTTACGGGTCTATTTAGTTGTTCTACTTCTGAATGTGTTAGTTTAGGTAGGTAGTGTTTTTCCAGGAATTCATCCATTTCTTCTAGGTTTGCAAATTTGTTAGAGTACAATTTTTCGTAATAATCTGATATGATTCTTTTAATTTCGGTTGGTTCTGTTGTGATGTGGTCCTTCTCGTTTCTCATTTGGGTTATTTGTTTCCTTTCCTGTATTTCTTTAGTCAGTCTAGCCAATGGTTTATCAATTTGGTTAATTTTTTCAAAGAACCAGCTTTTGGCTTTGTTAATTCTTTCAATTGTTTTTCTGTTCTGCAATTCATTTAGTTCAGCTCTAATTTTTTTTTATTAACTTTTATTAAGCTTCAAGTGAACGTTTACAAATCCAATCAGTCTGTCACATATAAGTTTACATACATCTCACTCCCTACTCCCACTTGCTCTCCCCCTCTTGAGTCAGCCCTTCCAGTCTCTCCTTTCGTGACAGTTTTGCCAGCTTCCCTCTCTCTCTATCCTCCCATCCCCCCTCCAGACAGGAGTTGCCAACACACTCTCAAGTGTCCACCTGATATAATTAGCTCACTCTTCATCAGCGTCTCTCTCCCACCCGCTGACCAGTCCCTTTCATGTCTGATGAGTTTCTTCGGGTATGGTTCCTGTCCTGTGCCAACAGAAGGTCTGGGGACCATGGCCGCCGGGATTCCTCTAGTCTCAGTCAGACCGTTAAGTCTGGTCTTTTTATGAGAATTTGGGGTCTGCATCCCACTGATCTCCTGCTCCCCCAGGGGTTCTCTGTTGTGCTCCCTGTCAGGGCAGTCATCGATTGTGGCCGGGCACCAACTAGTTCTTCTGGTCTCAGGATGATGTAGGTCTCTGGTTCATGTGGCCCTTTCTGTCTCTTGGGCTCTTAGTTGTCGTGTGGTCTAATTTTTATTATTTGTTTTCTTCTGGTGCCTGATGGATTCTTTTGTTGCTCACTTTCTATTTGCTCAAGTTGTAGGGACAGTTCTCTGATTTGGGCTCTTTCTTCTTTTTGTGTGTGTGCATTTATCGATATAAATTGGCCTCTGAGCACTGCTTTTGCTGTGTCCCAGAGGTTTTGATAGGAAGTATTTTCATTCTCATTGCATTGTATGAATTTCCTTATTCCCTCCTTGATGTCTTCTATAACCCAGTCTTTTTTTCAGGAGGGTATTGTTCATTTTCCAAGTATTTGATTTCTTTTCCCTAGTTTTTCCGTTATTGATTTCTAGTTTTATTGCCTTGTGGTCTGAGAAGATGCTTTGTAATATTTCGATGTTTTGGACTCTGCAAAGGTTTGTTTTATGACCTAATATGTGGCCTATTCTAGAGAATGTTCCATGTGCGCTAGAAAAAAAAGTATATTTTGCAGCAGTTGGGTGGAGAGTTCTGTATAAGTCAATGAGGTCAAGTTGGTTGATTGTTGTAATTAGTTCTTCCTTGTCTCTATTGAGCTTCTTACTGGATGTCCTGTCCTTCTCCGAAAGTGGTGTGTTGAAGTCTCCTACTATAAATGTGGAGGTGTCTATCTCACTTTTCAATTCTGTTAAAATTTGATTTATGTATCTTGCAGCCCTGTCATTGGGTGCATAAATATTTAATATGGTTATGTCTTCCTGATCAATTGTCCCTTTTATCATTATGTAGTGTCCTTCTTTATCCTTTGTGGTGGGTTTAAGTCTAAAGTCTATTTTGTCAGAAATTAATATTGCTACTCCTCTTCTTTTTTGCTTATTGTTTGCTTGATATGTTTTTTTCCATCCTTTGAGTTTTAGTTTGTGTCTCTAAGTCTAAGGTGTGTCTGTTGTAGGCAGCATATAGACGGATTGTGTTTCTTTATCCAGTCTGAGACTCTCTGTCTCTTTATTGGTGCATTTAGTCCATTTACATTCAGTGTAATTATAGATAAATAAGTGTTTAGTGTTGTCATTTTGATGCCCTTTTATGTGTGTTGTTGACAATTTCATTTTTCCACATACTTTTTTGTGCTGAGACGTTTTTCTTAGTAAATTGTGAGATCCTCATTTTCGTAGTGTTTAACTTTATGTTTGTTTAGTCGTTACGTTTTTCTTTGCTTTTATCTTGAGTTATGGAGTTGTTATACTTCTTTGTGGTTACGTTATTATTTACCCCTATTTTTCTAAGTAAAAACCTAACTTGTATTGTTCTGTATCGCCTTGTTTCACTCTCCATATGGCAGTTCTATGCCTCCTGTATTTAGTCCCTCTTTTTGATTATTGTGATCTTTTACATATTGACTTCCGTGATTCCCTGTTATGAGTATTTTTTTTTTTAATTAATCTTAATTTGTTTTTGTGATTTCCCTATTTGAGTTGATATCAGGATGTTCTGTTTTGTGACCTTGTGTTGTGCTGGTATCTGATATTATTGGTTTTCTGACCAAACAATATCCTTTAGTATTTCTTGTAGCTTTGGTTTGGTTTTTGCAAATTCTCTGAACTTGTGTTTATCTGTAAATATCTTAATTTCGCCTTCATATTTCAGAGAGAGTTTTGCTGGATATATGATCCTTGGCTGGCAGTTTTTCTCCTTCAGTGCTCTGTATATGTCGTCCCATTCCCTTCTTGCCTGCATGGTTTCTGCTGAGTAGTCTGAACTTATTCTTATTGATTCTCCCTTGAAGGAAACCTTTGTTTTCTCCCTGGCTGCTTTTAAAATTTTCTCTTTATCTTTGGTTTTGGTGAGTTTGATGATAATATGTCTTGGTGTTTTTCTTTTTGAATCAATCTTAAATGGGGTTCGATGAGCATCTTGGATAGATATCCTTTCGTCTTTCATGATGTCAGGGAAGTTTTGTGTCAGGAGTTCTTCAACTATTTTCTCTGTGTTTTCTGTTCTCCCTCCCTGTTCTGGGACTCCAGTCACACGCAAGTTATCCTTCTTGAGAGAGTCCCTCATGATTCTTAGGGTTTCTTCATTTTTTTTTAATTCTTTTATCTGATTTTTTTTCAGCTATGTTGGTGTTAATTCCCTGGTCCTCCAGATGTCCCAGTCTGCATTCTAATTGCTCGAGTCTGCTCCTCTGACTTTCTCTTGCGTTGTCTAATTCTGTAATTTTATTGTTAATCTTTTGGATTTCTACATGCTGTCTCTCTATGGATTCTTGCAACTTATTAATTTTTCCACTATGTTCTTGAATAATCTTTTTGAGTTCTTCAACAGTTTTATCAGTGTGTTCCTTGGCTTTTTTTGCAGTTTGTCTTATTTCGTTTGTGATGTCTTGAAGCATTCTGTAAATTAGTTTTTTTATATTCTGTATCTGATAATTCCAGGATTGTATCTTCATTTGGGAAAGATTTTGATTCTTTTGTTTGGGGGGTTGTAGAAGCTGTCATGGTCTGCTTCTTTATGTGGTTTGATATGGACTGCTGTCTCCGAGCCATCACTGGGAAACTAGTTTTTCCAGAAAATCCGCTAAAGAAAAATGCAGTCAGATCCCTATCAGAATTGCCTTTGGATTATAACTGCCACCTTGTTCCCTGTAAGGATGAAAGTCTGAGATTTGGATCATATATGCTTGGCTGTAGCTGGTTCTGTGTTTTTAGTCCAATTAGGGGTGGATTTTTGGTCCCTGGGTTGTTTTTTTGTTTGTTTGTTTGTTCCTTCTCTCAGGCCGAAAGAGTGGGTTAGGAAAAGACCAAAAGAAAAAAAAAGGGGGGGGGGGGGGAAGCAAAGCCGCCGCGGAGCCGGAGCCATTCTCCCTCTGGCTCAGGCAATTCGGATGTTAATGAAGCCGCCTGGGGAGGGTGGGGGAGGGATCAGAGAGATAGGAGAGTAGCACCTCAGAATATAGCCAGAGTTGCTTGTCTTGCCTGGAATGACTATTATATCTGAGATTCCCGTGGGGCGTGTCGCCTGTGTGTGCTGGCTGTGTGGAGATTGCCCCCGGAGGTCTGGCCCACTGAAGCCACGGTCAGATCCTCCTCTACCAGTCCAAATCCTAGCGTCAAGGTTCCCCTGCTGGGACGCTTTACTCCCAGCTCCAAAATCTGTCGCTGCCTCCCGGGGACTTCTCGTCCCGCCAGCCGCGTCGCCGTGCCGCCTCCATGAACCGGATGGGCCCCTCCTGGGGTTAATTCAGGGGAGTGGAGGAGCTCCCCGTGCTTGTGCCATGACAGCGCCCAGTCAAATGCCCGGTGGCACGATTCCCTGGCTGGGACGGTGCTTTCCCAGCTCAGAGACCAGTCACTTCCTCCTGGGGACTTCTCCCTCCGGCTGCATCGCCATGCTGCCTGCGCGGACCGGCTGGGCCCCCTCCCGGGGTGAGTTCAGGGGGGTAGGGCTGGGCTTCTTGTTTGCGCCATCAGCTCCCCTAGGCTCTGCCCTAAATCGGGCGCCAAAGGTTACCTGACTGGGACGCTGGCTCCAGGCTCCGAAAACAATCGCTGCTTCCCCGTATTTGTTCATTTTCCGTCTCTAAATCTGTGTTTGTTGTTCAGAGTTCATAGATTGTTATGTACGTGATCGATTCACTTGTTTTTCCGAGTCTTTGTTGCAAGAGGGATCCGAGGTAGCGTCTACCTATTCCGCCATCTTGGCCCTGCCTCTACCTCCAGCCTTTTCTTAGATACTTTTAAGTATCTCTGGATAATCATTATCCAAGACAATTCTCAGGGTATCCCTAGAGCATCTTTAGCATTCATGGTGCCTTTAAGATCTCACACACTGAGCAGGGTGTGTTGTGTTCTAAGGTAAGGACATGAAAGGGATGAGGGACAACGGAAAAGTGTTAAGATCTGTGGTTTGAATGTCCTCACAGATTCAAATAATTTTGGGGATTTCAAGTGCTAAAGGATTGAGTTTTAAAATAGGGATTGATGGTTGGAAAATGGGATATTTGAAATTGAGGCTGTCAAGAGTTACAACAAGTTGGTACTGGCAACTTCGAGGCTTGAACATTGTATTGAGTAACTGAGGAAGTATGGAGCACAGGGTTCCTGGAGGAGAGCCGGTTAGGGAACTGGTAATTCTCAAAGGAGTTGTCAGAACTTTTTTTTTTTTTTAAGAAAGTAAGCCTTTGCATTCATCTGAATTCCAGATTATCTATGTTAACTTTTAGCTTATCTTGATTAATTATGTCACTTGTTATTAAATTTTCTCTAATGTTTTGAACAGTCACCTTAGTATACCATAGGAGCTAAGAGCTCACATTCTGGAATCAAGAAAACCAAGAAGTTCAAAAACAGAACCTTCTACTTACTAGCTGGGTGACTTTGGGCATGTCAGTTTGGGTCTCTGAGCCACAGTTTCTCTATCTGTAAATTGGGTATAGTAGTAATACCTGTCTCCACAGACATATTGTGATGATAAAATGAGTGAATGCATGAAAAGTAGCACTCTTCCCAGCAAGTAGTAGCACTCATAAAATGGTAATAATTATTCTTTATCTCATTGTTATTGTAGCAGAGAGGCCTGATGGATTGGAAAGCTGCCACAGTCAACTCTAGGGGATACCCTTATTACATTTGTACATATTTTCAAGCTAACCACGAAATTACATTTTAAATCTCTCAGCAGTGTTTAGTGCATGGAAGGATTTCCACCCCATACTTTACTCTGGTAAGGAATTTCCTCACCTCCCTCCCCCTCACACACATCAGATATTTGTAAGATAATGAAATATAGCTTTCTATGGAAGATGCGGGAAACCCTGGTGGTGTAGTGGTTACGAGCTACAGCTGCTAACCAAAGGGTCAGCAGTTCGAATCCACCAGGCGCTCCTTGGAAACTCTATGGGGCAGTTCTACTCTGTCCTATAGGGTCGCTATGAGTCGGAATCGACTCAATAGCACTGGGGTTTTTTTTTTTTTTTTTTTTTTTTTTGGTTTATGGAAGATGCATATTGCAGCTGTTAAAAATCCCTCAGGGCTGTGAGTGAAAGAGGCTTGAGCCTGGAGCAGATCTTCCAAATTTTCTGCTGCTAATTTGTTCTTTACTATTCCAGCCCTTGATGTTCATCAGTTTTTAACGGCATATGTCCAGCACATCAATGCACTCAGATGCAGTTGATTGGTACGATGCATTCAACAACAACAACAAAAGCCACACTCTTGAAAGTCAATATCCTTTTCTAGACCAGTGATTCCCAATCATATCAGATCAACCGCTGCCCTTCCGTTTTTTAAAACAAATATTTTGTAATGCCCCTTTACTATACCGAAATATTTCATGAATAATATAACCAATCTATATACAGTTTCAAAACGTATCAGCATAATACCTTAACTGGAATATAAAGAAGCAATAAAAGGAAAGTAATTTATAATAAAATACTCTATATTTCCATATGTAAATACTGTCAACAGTAGAAAGTATAATAGTTATATATGTGCATTTGTACATTAAATAGCCATGAATGCAACAACAACCAACAAAGGCTAATAGAGGTATGTTGTGTTGGTATCCCCAGTACCATGAGTGGCATTGCTGTTGGTGACATATCGAGAATACTTGTTCTAAGCAAAACAAAAACATAGTCTTCTTTCCATTTAGTCTATATAAAATATCATGCAAGAAAATGCTTTGAACTTATATGTAAAAGGAGTTAGGTTCTAGATTAGGTAAGTATAAACAAATTTTTCACTTACAAAGGTGGCAGGTATCCAAAAAAAACCAAACCCGTTGCCATCAAGTCAATTCTGACTCATAGAGACTCTATAGGACAGAGTAGAACTGCCCCACAGAGTTTCCAAGGAGCGCCTGGCGGATTCGAACTACCAACCCTTTGATTAGCAGCCGTAGCACTTAACCACTATGCCACTATAGTGACCCTAGGACATTCTAAAATCGTGTAGAAGGTGGATTTTTTTTTCTTTTTATAAGTCATTGTTTCTCGTAACTTATTGCCCCTCTTCCGCTAAATATCTGTATTACTTCCCACTCATAATTACAACCCAATGCCCCACAAATATCTCAAGCAACCTCTTGGAGCTGGTATCACCTCCATGGAGAACCATGTTCTAGGTAGGCTGACTGGAGTACAGCAAGGGGAAAATTTTTTTAAATTACTAAAGGCATCTTCTTAAAAAAAAAAAAAAAACTGCTGTTGTCACTCTCCCCTTTATACTCCAGACATATCAAGATGTAAATATAGTCGTGTCACCCCCAATGCCAACATACTTAAAACTAACTTGTGGCTCCCCATTGAAGACTTCACACCCTCCAAGCCCCTCCAGATCTGACCCTTGTTGGCCTCATCGGATACCATGCCTCCCCTTACTCTCCGAATTCCAGTTATGGGGTCTTCTTTGACTTTCTGAAGTAAGTTATACCTTTCTCACTATTGTTTCTCCCATCCCCATCTCCAGGCCTTTCCTGCCTTTCTTCTGCTGACTCCTATTCCCCTTTCAAATCTCAACTCACATGTCACTTCCTCAAGAAACTGTTTCCTGATCCGCCATCAGGGTCAATGGCAACCTGTGCACCTCCTTTCACTGCACTCACCATAGCTGTGGTTTTACTTGTATGTGTTGGAAAACCTGGTGGCATAGTAGTTAAGTTCTACAGCTGCTAACCAAAAAGTTGACAGTTTGAATCTGCCAGGCACTCTTTGGAAACTCTATGGGGCAGTTCTACTCTGCCCTATAGGGTCACTATGAGTCAGAATTGACTCAATGGCAATGGGTCTTTTTGGCATGTGACTACAGTATTTGACTCATGTCTGTGTCCTCCAGTAGCCTCTGAGCTGCATGAGGGAAGGGACCATACCTACTTTCTCATCTCAGTGCCTGAAATAGAGTAGATTCTCAATTATTGTGTTGAGTGCCTATACGGATGATTGAGTGGATGAAGGAGTGGTTGAATGGACAAATAAACAAACATAGGCTTATAGCTAAGCTGAGTTTGTTGGCCAAGAGTCTTTTTGTGTCATTGAGTTTGTTTGTTTTCTGGTTGGAGCAGAGCTTACACCCAGCTGCTTAGAGAAATTAATGCTCTCATTTATGACCTATGTGACAAGAACAAGAAGTTAACCTTCTAGTGTGAAGAGAGAAGGGTTGACTGTGTGCCAGGAGTGTGAGAGAAGATGGGATTCCTAGAAGAGGGAGCAGCCCCTCCATATTCTTTAGTTGAATAAGTAATACTTAACTATAGCCTTGTAGTTTAAAAGTCCAATAACATCCCAAATGAAAAAATCCCCCATCACCTTCCACTCCCCTGCCCCAGAGTATTTATGACTAAAAATTGGGTATGCATTGTTATGAACACAGTCTATGCATTTACATATCTACTTATCTACCTATCTGTCTGTCTGTCTATCTATCTATCTGAATTTACATATCTATCCATCACCAAACCCATTGCTGTTCAATTTCTACTTATGGTGATCCATGTGTTACAGAGTAGAACCGCTCCATAGGCTTTTCTTGGCTATAATCCTTACAGAAGTTGATCCCTAAGCCTTTCTTCCATGGTGCTGGTGGCGAGGTTTGAACTTACCAACCTTTAGTTGCGTAGTCCAATGCAAACCATTGGTACCACTCAGGGACATATACGTTGTTGTTGTTGGGTACCGCTGAGTCGATTTTTGACTTACAGCAACGCCATGTGACAGAGTAGAACTGCCCTGAAGGATTTTCTAGGCTGTCATTTTTTGGGGAGCAGATCACCAGGTCTTTCTCCCGTGGAGCTGAATATGAACCACCAACCTTGCAGTTAGCAGCTGAGCACTTAACCATTGAGTCACCAGGGCTCCTTACAGGAATACATATATACACACACACCTCTCTTCCTCTGACTTTTCCTCAAATGCCTATGCTATTATATTATGTGTACTGGTCTATGTCTCCTCTCTTTTATTTAATCATGTGTCTTGGAGATACATTTTTATTGTGATTATGCACAGACTGTCCTCATTTTGAAAATAAAATATTTCAGACATAATCAAAGGTACTGAGAAGAATATAAAGAACACTTCACCTATGTGCTCACAACCCAGCTTAAGATACGAAATATTACAAATACAGTTGAAACCACTTCTTGGTCAAGTAGCTCCCTCCTCCGTGACCCTGCCCCACAGCTACTCTCCTGTCTTCCTTGTTTATCACCCCAATTCATCATCTTATACTTTTATTACTGTGTGTGTAAATCTCTTCTCATTCTTTTTAATATGTGCTTAGTATTTAAGGCTATCAAAGTGCCATGATTTAATCAACGGATGTCTATACTGTTTCCAAGTGTTCACTCTTACAGACACTGTAGTAGAACATACCCTTCTACATGTATCTTTGGACACGAAAGCAAATGTTCAAGTGTTTCTCTAGAATATATATGTGGGAAAATGTGCATTCAAAATTTCACGATTCTGCCAAACTACTATCCAAAAGGCTTTGCCACTGTAGCCTCCTGTACGTTGTCCTCAGAGTGCCCCTTTCAGCACATCCCTACCAATTTAAAAGATTATCAATATAGTTTTTTTGCCAATCGGGAGGGTGAAAATATCTCATTCTTTGAAGTAACATTTCCCTGACTACTTGTAAATGTGTGCATCTTTAAGTAAGTTCATTGGCCATTTGTAAAAAGGACACTTGGTTTTCTATATGAGCAGGGAAGAAACATTGCCTGACTTGGGTTTCAGAGCTAGAACTCTGACTTTTTTGTAGAGAATAGGCCATAAGGGCCAAGGATTCAAGACAAGAGTTTATTGCAAGAGACTTAGTTAGAGATTATGGTGGCTTGGATTAATTTCAGTGGTGTCACTGATGAGATGTGGTCAGATTCAGAATGAAGTTGAGAACTCCAAAATATCCACAAAAGGGAAAATTTTGTTTCATAGCAACTTGGGGTGGATGGGCAAAAACTAAGAGAGATTTATTTCTTTAAACTCTGCAGCTCCTGGCTTCATTTGCAATTAAAAACTTAAAATTAAGTGTATCAATTAGTAAGGTTAATAACTGAGTGGAAGAACAATACTTGCAGGTTTAATAGACTCATTAAGGCAGTTTTATAAACAAAGCCATATATAGGCAATATATATAGTTTAAAAGAGTACATATATATTGCATTAGGAAAGTAATACGTTTGATCTGGGAAATTGGGAAAAGTAGAAAAGCATAAAGAAGTAAAGCTTTTCTAGAATGCTGGCATCTAGAGATAGTCATGTTGGATATATATAATTTCAACATTGGGTTATGTGTTATACAATGTTGTTGTTGTTGTCAGATGCCCTTGAGTCAATTCTGACTCAGACTCATAGAGACCCCACATACAACAGAACGAAATACTGCCCAGTCCTGGGCCATTCTCCCAATCGTTGTTTTGATTGAGCCCATTGTTGCAGCCGCTGGGTCAATCCATCTTGTTGAGTGTTTTCCTCTCTTTCACTGACCCTCTACTTTACCAAGCATGATGTCCTTCTCCAGGCACTGATCCCTCCTGATAACATGTCCAAAGCATGTGAGACGTAGTCTTGCCATTGTTGCTTCTAAGGGGCATTCTGGCTGTACTTCTTCCAAGACAGATTTGTTTGTTCTTTTGGTAGTTCATGGTGTATTCAATTTTCTTTGTCAAAACCACAATTCAAAGGCATCAGTTCTTCAGTCTTCCTTATTCATCGTCCAGCTTTCACATGCACTTGAGGTAATTGAAAACACCATGGTGTGGGTCAGGCGCACGTTAGTCTTCAAGGTCACGTCTTTGCTTTTCAACACTTTAAAAAGAGTTCTTTTGAGCAGATTTTCCCAATGCATTGCATCGTTTAATTTCCTGACCGCTGCTTCCATTGGTGTTAATTGTGGATCCCAGTAAAATGAAATCCTTGGCAACTTCACTCTATTCTCTGTTTATCATGATGTTTCTTATTGGTCCAGTTGTGAGGATTTCTGTTTTCTTTATGTTGAGGTGTAATCCATACTGAAGGCTGTGGTGGTCTTTTTGTTCTTCATCAGTAACTGCTTCAAGTCTTCTTCACTTTCAGCAAGCAAGGTTGTATCATCTGCACATCACAAATTGCTAATGAGTTTTCCTCCAATCCTGATGCTCTGTTCTTCTTCATAAAGTCCAGCTTCTTGGATTATTTGTTCAACATATAGATTGAGTAAGTATGGTGAAAGGATACATACCTGATACACACCTTTCCTGACTTTAAACCACTCAGCCTCCCCTTGCTCTGTTCAAACGACTGCCTCTTGATCTATGCACAGGTTCTGCGTGAGCACAATTAAGTGTTCTGGGATTCCCATTCTCTGCAATGTTATCCATAATTTGTTATGATCCACACAGTTGAATGCCTTTTCATAGTCAATAAAACACAGGTAAACATCCTTCTGGTTTTCTCTGCTTTCAGCCAGGATCCATCTGACATCAGCAATGATATCCCTGGCTCCACGTCCTCTTCTGAATCTGGCTCGAATTTCCGGCAGTTCCCTGTCGATATACTGCTGCAACTGCTTTTGAATGATCTTCAGCAAAGTTTTACTTGCATGTGATATTAATGGTGTTGTTCGATAATTTCTGCACTTGGTTGGATCACCTTTCTTGGGAATAGGCATAAATATGGATCTCTTCTAGTCGATTGGCCAGGTAGCTGTCTTCCAAATTTCTTGGCATAAACAAGTGAGCACTTACAGGACTGCATCTACAACATAGGTACCTTATTATATGTATAAATATTAGGTACCATATATGTAGAGCCCTAGTGGCTCCGTGGCTGAGAGCTCTGCTTCTAACCAAAAGGTCAATAGTTGGAATCTTCGAATCTCCTTGGAAACCCTGTGGGGCAGTTCTATTCTGTCCTATAGGATCACTACGAGGCAGAATCGACTCGACGGCAACGGATTTTTCTTAACAGGTATACCGAACCGAACCCAGTTTGTATAATTTATTTGTACATATGAGTGTATATACATGTTTGTATGCATGTATTTATATCACATACACATACCAGGTTTGTAATTGAATTCTACTCCACAACATTTAGGTGTAAGTAACGCCACATTTCTTTCAGTCTCTAAATTAACTTTTCTATGAACGCTTCAAGCTGGATCTTGAGGATAAATTCATTCTCAGTCATTTTGTGGAATTCTTCCTCTTTCTGGGTTAAGCCAGACCCTTTGGTTTCAATCTCTTCTCGTCACTGCCATCTGTCAGGTTGTCTACCTCCCTGTGGTCCCTTGAAGGCAGGAGGCTATGCTGCTTCCATGTCAAGCTTGACATTAGGGTTTCTGATCTTAGTGGTCAGTTTCTATGGGCACTGAGAAGTAGCATGGTGTTCCTTCCTCCTGCCCTTGAAATCTACAAAACCCCTTCTCCTCCAAGTCACAGCTCTTCAAATTGCCCTCCTTCCCTAGTTAGCTACTTCTGCTTCTTGGTCAAGTGATTATGGTCTGGCTCCAGGGACTTCTGCCTTCATCCATACAACTTGAAAAACTCATAATCAACATTGCTGAGAACTCAGAACACACATCTTATTCCCCTTCTTGGGATAGAGGAGGAAGATAACTACTCATTCCTTCTAGTCTTCCTGTGGTTTTAAGAAAAAGATCAAAAGTTAATCCCTCAATAGTTTTTTTTTTTTTTTCCTTCTGGTTACATATATAAACGTACATTTTTATATGGAAAATTTAGCTTAGGTTCTACTGTTTCGTACCTACTTATAGCATTGTACAGTGTTTATGAGCACTTTTCCCTGTCATTAAATATCCTTTTCAAACCTGGGTTTTAATGGCTGAGTAAATATTAAATAAATATGAAGTTGTTTATATAACCAAGACCCAAATTTAGACACTTAGGTTGTTTCCAATTTTCCCAATTATAAACAACTTGGCTGTCAGTAATAATGCCTATAAGTCTTTATGAACAGATCTGCTAATTTATTTCTTTAGGATAAATTCTTAGAAGTGGAATTTTGGGGAATGGTTGTTTTTAAGGCTCTTTGTGTATTTGTCATGAGCACCATCTAAATTAATATTTACCTCCTGTAATACAGCTCTCAGGTTTGCCATGTTGAAAAGCCACAGCAGATATTTTTAAATGAGCATCATTTATATGAGTTTTGTACCCTTCACCCTAGGGGTGCCTAGTAATGAGGTGTAGAAGGGAAGGAAGAGAAGGGAGCATCTAATGCAGATAGAGACTCTGAACCTCAACCTTTCTCTGGGTAATACCAGTTACGCTCCACCTGCCTTCCTCTGTTGCCACTACTCCCTGGCCTCCTCTCATGGATCTTGTACACAGCGGGGTGAGTGCACACCTGTTAACAGTCAGGTAGAATGCAGAACCTTTCTCTTCAGCACTCTCATGCACATTGAGATATTGGATACTCTCCACTTCTCGTATGCCTGTGACAGCTTGATATGTCCCCAAGCTCTTCCCCCATACATTTGTATACTACCTTCTGAAATTCCTGTCTACTTCTACGAAAGTTTAACCTGTTTTTTTTCCCCCTTTCTTTCTTCGTTACATTTTTCTTCTTGGCTCTGTCAAATTTATATCTCTATCACTTATATCTGGAAAAGCTCCAGTATATCCTTACTCACTAACTCTCTTTTCTCTGGACTCTGTTTTTACTTGTCATCTGAAAGCCCCTAGCCAAATTACAACATGCTGACATAATGATCAGTCATCAACCAGGCTGAGTTTTCTTCTATACTCTGAGAAATATAGAGGGTCAGGACACATGTGAATGCCATTTGTGTATATGTGAGATGAACAAACAAGATTAATAATAATAGCTAACACTATTGAGTACATACTATATCCCTGGCATTCATGGATTTTCTTATTTAACCTTTGTGACAACATCAGTGTTCTAGAAGATGACTGGTAAATATATTTAGAAGTATTACTAGCTTTCAGAGTACACCCTGGGAAAGCCTTTGTTATTCCCTGGGAGAGATTATCTGTTTAGAAGTCTGCATATGATGTCACCTAGACATTATAAGTTGTAACTCAGAGAGGTGATTGAAGTCCCCAAAGTACCTGAATCAAGGAGTGGTTTAGACATGGAATTAAAAGGAACCCCGGTGGCATAGTGGTTACATGCTACGGCTGCTAACCAAAGGGTCGGCAGTTTGAATCTGCCAAGCACTCCTTAGAAACTCTGCGGGGCAGTTCTACTCTGTCCTATAGGGTCGCTATGAGTCGGAATCGACTTGACAGCACTAGGTTGGGTTTGGTTAGGTTTATTGAGCCCTAGTGGTGCAGTGGTTAAGACATATGGCTACTAACCAAAAGATCAGCAGTTTGAATCCACCAGCTGCTCCTTGGAAACCGTATGGGGCAGTTCTACTCTGTCCTACAGGGTCGTTGTGAGTTGGAAGTGACTCAATGGCAACAGGTATTGAGTTGAAGAATTAAAAAAAAAAACTATTTTATGGCCACTACTACAGTTAAGCTCCTTTCGGGCAAAGACTAACTTGTACATTTTTGTTGTCTAATATTTATTTATTTTGCCAGGCACTATGAGTACCAACATGAGTAATTGTGGATCTTTAAATGAATATTTAAGATATAATGTGATAAAAGCTATGACATATGTAATTATAGGGGTAGGAGTGGCATAGTGGTTAACTGCTATGGCTGCTAACCAAAGGTTGGTTGTTTGAATGCATGAGGCACTCCTTGAAAACTCTATGGGGCAGTTCTACTCTGTCCTATAGGGTCACTAGGAGTCAGGATGGACTCTACGGCAATGGGCTTGGTTTGGTTTTTGGGTTGGAGTATAGAGGAAGAACACAGCCTTGGGGTCAGGAATGGCTTCCCACAGAACAAGAACTTTAAACTGAATACCAAAAGATGTGCAGGGCCTTGTCAGGTGAAGAAGGGAAGGGGAGTGAAAGGGGTTTAATAAGTGTGTCCTACTTACCTGGAGGAAACCCTGGTGGTGTAGTGGTTAAGTGTTACGGGTGCTAACCAAGACATTGTTGGCAGTTTAAATCTACCAGGTGCTCCTTGGAAACTCTAGGGAGCAGTTCTGTTCTGTCCTATAGGGTTACTATGAGTAGGAATCGATTCGGCGGCAATGGGTTTGGTTTTTTTGGTTTACTTGCCTGGATGGCATTTGGGCATTTCTCTGTAGTAAAGGTGATTATGGGGCACTACCAGAAATAAAGTGGGAGAGCTAAGTAGGGAACTAGAAAACCTGGGTCAAGATTTGGTATTTTACCAAAATTTCCATGCCAAGACATTAAAAGATTTTTGAACAGGAAGGAGGCATGAGCTAATTCATTCTGGGAAGAAAAAAAAAAAAAGTCATTTTGACATCAGTACTGAGAATGGTTGAGAAAGAGGGAAGAGTCAAAGCAGGGTGACTCATTAAGAGGGGTTCATTCATTCACTCATCCATTCCGAAATACTTTTTGAGCTCTTTTATGTGTCGGGCACAGTTTTAGGAGTAAGAAATACACCAGTAAACATAACAAAGTTCCTGCTTTCAGTGGGCTTACGCTGCAGTCATTCTAGTTTGGGGTGGGACATAGTAGGTAGCAACTATGAAAATCAGTAGTAAGGGACTAGATACAGAGCTTCTGTTAAGGGTGATGGTATAATTTGGGAACAGGTAAGGGTGATAATTAAACAAAATCAATGTCACTGATGTATACATGTGAAGATTGTTGAAATGTCAGATGTCTTGTTATATATATATATATTTTTACCATAATAAAAAAAAATAATATGGGACAAGGGAATGAGAGTGATGGAAGGTTCTATCTTAAGTAAGGTGGTCAGAAAAGCCCTCTCTGAGGAGGGAACATTTGAGAAGAAACCTGAATGAAGGGGTGAGCCATCCTGATGCCTTGGGTTGGAGAGACACAGGCAGAGGCAGCATCAAGTAAAGGCCCCTGAGGTGGGCTCGTGTTTGGTTTCTCAGGGAACAGTGAAGACGCTTTTGTAGTGGAGCAAAATGAGAGAGGGACAGAAAGGTAGGAGATGAGATCATAGAAACAGCCAAAAGCCAGATCTGTAGGGCCATTAAGGCCATGGTACGGGCTGGGCGATGAAAACGGTTAACACACTGGGCTGCTAACTGAAGAGTTGGGGCATCAAGTCCACTCAGAGACACCTCAGAAGAAAGTCCTGATATCTACTTCTGAAAAATCTGCTTACAAACCCTGTTTAATACAGTCCTACCCTGACATCCATAGGGTTGCCGTGAGTGAGCAACTCGTCAAGGGCTCTAGGTATGACTCTGAGTAGGACGACAAGCCGTCTCAAGGGTGGTGTGGAGAGAAGTGACATGTTTTCACCTGAACATTTTGTAATGCTCATATTGTATGTACGAAAGGATAGGAGGAGGAACACCAATGAGGAGGCATAATGTAGTTTAATCTAGGGTGGTAATGGTGGAGAAGGTGGGAAAGGGTCAGATTCAGGAGCCATTTTGAAGGTAGAGCTAACAGAATTTGCTGATATATGTAAAGTGTGCGAGAAAGAGAATTGCTAAGAACTACTCCAAGATTTTTGCCCTAAGCAACTAGAAAAAGAGATTTATTGAGATGGGAAGCAGGTTTTAGGTGAGGGAAATCAAGAATTCCATTCCGGACATGTTAAATGTAAGCTGTCTAGCAGGCTGATAACTGAAGAAAGAGTAGGCAGTAGGATGTGAGTGGTTGCAGCAGTCTAGGCGAAAGGTAAAATACAGGCCCCAGTTACTTATCAACGGCAGATTGGAGAGAAGTGAAACAGATTCAGGAGATACTCAAAGTAGATAATGACTTAGGTAAAGAAGAAAGAGAAATTGAGTAAGATACCAGGTTTCTGGCTTGCTCAGTTGGAAGGGTGTTGCTTTCCACTTAACGAGGGAATCCAAATGACTCCCAGCTAATAGTTTCCAAACCCTGGTGGCTTAGTGGTTAAGTGCTATGGCTGCTAACCAAAAGATTGGCAGTTAGAATCCACCAGGCACTGCCTGGAAACTCTATGGGGCAGTTCTACTCTGTTCTATAGGAATGCAATGAGTCAGAATCGACTGGATGACAACGGGTTTGGTTTTGGTTTTTTGGTACAGGACTGAGTGACTCTGTACCATATTCTTCTTTAGACCAAGCTTATCCCTGGTTTCAAAAGAGCATGTTGTCAAACACTTTCTGTGAATGATCAGGTAGTGCATATTGTTGGCTTTGCAGGCCATAGAGTTTCTGTTGATATTACTCAACTCTGCCTTTGTAGTGCAAAAGCATCCGTGGAAAATTATACGTAAACAAGTGAGCATGGCTGTGTTCCAATGAAACTTTATCTACAGAAACAGGTGGTGGGCTAGATTTGGCCTGATGATCATAGTTTGGGATCCCCTGTAATACGTACAAGCCCTGGTGGCACAGTGGTTAAGAGCTTGGTTGCTAACTAAAAGATCAGCAGTTCAAATCTACCAGCTGCTCCTTGGAAACTCTATAGGGCAGTTCTACTCTGTTCTGTAGTGTCGCTATGAGTTGGAATCAACTCGATGGCAATGGGTTTGGTTTGGTTTTGGTAACAGTAACACTAACCAGTTTCTTTCTTCATCTAGTCATAAGATTTTTACACTCTCTACAAGAGGTAGAGTGAGAAGGGAAATTATATTACTGAGTAACAGGAAGCCAGGTCCAGGCAAAATATGCAAAGCTGGATCACTTAGCATTGGGCTCAGTGATAGAGGCCAATGGGATAGGAAGCAGCTGTTATCAGACTCTGGGAAAATCCCCTCTTCTCTAAGTCCTTATCCTTGGGGTAAATGATTGACCACAGTGAAGAGTCACCTGTGATCCATTTTTTTTCCCTTAGCTGGATTTCCTGCAACCACAGGGGTAATTCAATGAAATGCTCAGCCAAATACTGAAAACATGTTACATTTCTTAATCCAAAGTACCTGTACCTGGTGAACATGTTCCTGAACGATTGTGGGTAAAGAAATATTTACAAAACATACCAGAGACCCTGTGCTGAATTCACTTAGAAAGAAAAAAAATACATTGTAAAGAAATTATCTCTGGAACCGTTTGCTTAGTTCCAGGTTTGAAATAATGGGTTTTCTTACAGTGAAACCCACCTGTAAGGTATAATTTACTGAGCCCCTGACCAGTGCAAATGGTTGATGCACTTGACTGCTAACCTGAAAGGCTGGAGGTTTGAGTCCACCCAGAATGCCTCAAAAGAAAGGCTTGGTGATCTTCTTCCAAAAATCAGCCATTGAAAACCCAATGGAACACAGTTCTATTCTGACACTCTTGGGCTCGCCAAGAGTTGGAATTGAATTGATGACAACTGGGTTTTTATCATTTCATTTCCAAGAACAGAACCCCTGTTGATACCACCTTCTGCCATCATCTCTGGCTTGGTTTTACCTTTAGGCATGGCCTCAGAGAAAAGCGTCTTTGATCCTGATACCTTTTGTATTCCTTACAGCTTTTAACTCCATTATACTCCATACAGACAGACTCTTCTTTAAGCTTTGAAGTTTTTCTTGTGCCCAATATGTGTGATCTTTGGGCTTCTTGAAATCTATTAAGAGCTTGCCACAAAAATTTTCCTCCACTTGTTTGCACCTTCCCCAGCTGTGCCCCAGCCACCCTCCATCCCACCCCCAGCCCCATCTGTAGGGTTTTCAATTCAAAAACGAAACAATCTAAAAGAATTCTTTTAGGATTGCATAAAAACTCTATTATGCATAATTGCCATCCTTTAAGGATTTATTCTTTTTTGTCCCTCACCATTTTCTATAGCCTGCATATTTTTACGAGACATATTAAGCTGTCATCATCAGCATTTTGGAACTTAAATTTCTGACAAAGAGCAAAACTTTAGTATCTTTTTAAAAGGAAATTTCTTTAATTGCCAGTGAGCATATTTAAAATTGAGTGGCAAAAGCACTGAACTTGAAGTCAGAATGTCCAGGTTTAAATCCCAGCTCCATCACTTAATAGTTATGGGATGTTCTCTTAATCTGTCTGAGCCCCAGTCTCTTCTTCTGAAAAGGGGGCATCATAATATTAGATTACAGGGTAATTGTGAAAATTAAAAGCATTTAAGTCATTAAGTTCCCTAGTGCAGTGTTTGCCATATGGTAGGTGCACAATAATTATTTCTTAAATCAGTGTTAAAATCTACCCATTTGCAAGTAGGAAGTTTCAAACCTAGGAGCAATGAGGGAATGAGGGTTAGATTAAGGGCATCCCTTAAAACGTTCTAGGTTATGTTGTTGCTGGGTGCCATACTGTGGTAACCTTGGGGCAGACCTGCCCCATAGGGTTTTCTAGGCTGTAATCTTTACGGAAGCAGATCACCGGTTCTTTTCTCTCATGGAACTGCTGGGTGAGTTTGAACTGCCAACTTTTTTGTCAGCAGGTGAGCTCTTAACTGCTTGTGCCACCAAGGCTCCTTGCTCTAGGTCATGGGGGTCCTCAAAGTGTGGTCCCCAGACCAGCAGCATCAGCATCACCTGGGAACTTGTTAGAAATGCAAATTATTGGCCCCACCTAAGACCTACTGAATTAGAAACTGTGGGCGTGGGGTTTGGCAATCTGTGTTTTAAGCAGGCTTCGAACCAGTTTCTTCTGGTTCAACCCTGCTGAGAATTTGCATCTCCACCCCAGATGTACTGAACCTGAATCTACTTTTTAACAAGATTCCCCTGGTGGTTCTTATGGATTCCCCAGGTGATTCTTAGACATAAGAATCACCTGGGGATCTTGTTAGAGTGTAGATTCTGATTCAGTATATCTGAGGGTAGAAAAGCAAATTCTCAGCAAGGGGGCTGAATCGGAAGGAACTGGTTTGAAGCCTTGGCTTTAAGAAGCCTCCCCGGTGATTCTGATGCTGGCTGGTGATTCTGATGCGTCACTGCTCAGATGTTTCTCATTATGAAACAATCTTATACCAACTGTCTTATTTGGTCCTTCAGTGAAAGCACTAAATAGAAGACCTGAAAACTTATTTTAAGAACCCAAAGTAACGTAAGCCAAATAATAAGAACTAATTCCCCCTCCCTAAGAAACTTCTACATAATTGGAAAATACAGTGAAAACTGTGAAAGCCAGAACTTAACGGACTGCCTTGTTTTTCCAGGTCTCACAAGTTTTCTACTTTTGACAGGGTGCAGTCTTACCACTTTTCTATGGCTCGTTTTAGTGGAAAACATTTGAGTTTTCCTTCTCTAACAAATTTCCACTTTACACAATTTCTGGCTTTCACAGGTTTTACTGTATAAGATTCCAAATTAAGTGTAACATCAAGGAGATATCTAGATTGTGGAAATAAATGAAGATCTCTCAAATGGGAACAAACAGAGGCTATATATTTAGAGCAAGGAGGTCAGCCATCATCACTTGCATCTGGCAGAGATACAAAGACAGGGGAGTTGGAAAGTTTTATAATGAAAAAAAGGTTGGGCTTCAGGTATGCTGTGATTGGAGGTTGTTGGCATGGCTGGAACATCTTATGTGATTGACTTAGGGAGCATCTTGGACTTTCTGTGGTTGATCCAATTTGGAAGCAGAGAGGAGGAGAAGATAGGGAGGCTGGTAGTCACTGACCAAGGCCTTTTCTTTCTGGACGCGTTGCTGCAGAGATTGTCCATCAGTTTTATTGTCATGTATCATCTGGCCACTGTCCTTTCGCATAGTCAGTCTCTCAATAAACACCTAGGGAAAGAAAGTGCGTATATTTAAAGGAAATGATATATGCTTTAGAGAGGTTGTTATGTGCTCTCGAGTCAATTCCTATAGTAGCAACCTTATATGACAGAGTAGAACAGTGTTACAGTTATATTATTGCTCAAGTTATTGATTTTAGGGAAAAACAGTGAGCATATTCATGAACTCTTCTACTTATTCTTTAAATAAAAAGGTATTTTAAAAAGTAGTCTACTTGAGAAATATTATCAATGCAAACATTAGATGAGCTTAACTCTCCTATATGAACTTCAACTGCCAGGGGTAATGTGCATGGCAAGTAAGAAAGGTAAAGAAGAAAAGACACCCATGACATAATTAGGGTATATACCCAACCTCTTATCATTATAGAAAACACTGGGGACCTTATATTTAAGGTCAAAAAAATTCTCATTAGAAAAACAATCCAGTTTTCAGCAGGCTCTCCCTTTTAAATCAGAATACCTTTAGCTCCAGGACTTTGAACAAGTCCCTCCAGTTCTACCCTCTGCTGAGAATTTGCATTTCCATCCCAGATATACTGAATCAGAACAAGATCCCCAGATGATTCTTATGTGTATGTATATATCACCTGGGGCTTTTGTTAAAAAGTAGATTCCAATTCAGTCTATCTGGGGTGGAAATGGGAATTCTCAGCAGGGGGTAGAAGCGGAGGAACTGGTTTGAAGCCCTGTTTAGCTCTTTGCATGGCCTGTTGATTGGTAAGAAAATAAAACACTGCTTTCTCTAATTTTCATGCAATTACTTCACAAAGGACCATGCAGTGGAGAACAGGATGAGTGAAGGAAGCACATTTACGGGGAGTATTTTGAACCACCTGGGATCCTTCATGTTGTGCTGTGTGCATTGTGAAGAACGATGTTGCCTTTGTGGTTGGCACCGGGGTGAATTATCCAATAGGCAAGGTAAGCATGGTGCTTACCTTGTGTTATGGATTGAATTGTGTCCCCCCAAAATATCTATCAACTTGGCTAGGCCATGATTCCCAGTATTGTGCGATTGTCCACCGTTTTGTTATCTGATGTGATTTTCCTATGTGTTTTAAATCCCGTCTCTATAATGTTGATGGGAGCCCTGATGGCCCAGTGGTTAAGTGTTTAGCTGCTAACCAAAAGGTAGGCAGTTCAAATCCACCAGCCACTCCTTGGAAACCCTATGGGCCAGTTCTACTCTGTCCTATAGGGTCACTATGCGTTGGAATGGACTCCACAGCACACACCAACAACAACATGATGTTGATGAAGTGAGATTAGCAGCAGTTATGTTAATGGGGCAGAACTCAATCCACAAGATTAGATTGCATTTTAAGCCAATCTCTTTTTAGATATAAAAGAGAGAAGCAAGCAGAGAGGCATGGTGAACTCATACCACCAAGAAACCAGAGCCAGGAAAATAGCACGTCCTTTGAACCTGGGGTCCATGCATTGAGAAGCTCCTCGACCGGGTAAGATTGATGACAAGGACCTTCCCCCAGAGCCCACAGAGACAAAAAGCCTTTCCCTGGAGCTGGCACCCTGAATTCAAACTTCTAACGTACTAAACTGTGAGAGAATAAATTCTCTTTATTAAAGCCATCCACTTGCCGTATTTCTGTTGTATTAGCACTAGATAACTAAGACACCTTGCTTACCAGGTCATCTATAGTGAACAATTGCACATTTTTTCACCACATCAAAGATTCTGCTCCTAGGTATGGCTGGCATCTTTCTCTTTCCCAACCTCACACCACCTTCCTACAGAATCAAAGCCTGTTTTCAAATTTATAATCCCTGACAGAGGTAGATGACCCAGCAAGCAAGGTAAGTGTGAATTTATTTGTGCCTGTTCACTAATCTCTAGTGAACAATTTCACATGGATTTCACCACACAAAACCCATGTGAAATTGTTCACTACAGATTAGTATGTAAACACAAGTAAGCACGTGCCTACCTTGCTTTTTTGATAATCTGCCTCTGTTTGGCACTCACAACAGGTGAATGAGAGAGGAGGCATGTTCTGCAGAGATCATTGGTCTAATGATGGAGCTCTTTTATCAAATATAATTTTATTATCAAGTTCAATACCTGAAAAAGTAAAAGTTATGAGAAGGGGGAGGGAGGGAGGAAGGGAGGGAGGGAGAGGGGTATCCACTAATTAGATACTAGATAAGAACTACTTTAGGTGAAGGGAAAATCAACACACAATACAGGAAAGGTCAGCACAACTGGAGTAAACCAAAAGCAAAGAAGTTTCCTGAATAAACTGAACACTTCGAAGGCCAGCACAGCAGGGGCGGGGGTTTGGGGACCATGGTTTCAGGGGACATCTAAGTCAATTGGCATAATAAAATCTATTAAGAAAACATTCTGCATCCCACTTTGAAGAGTGGCATCTGGGGTCTTAAATGCTAGCAAGTGGCCATCTAGGATGCATCAATTGGTCTCAACCCAACTGTAGCAAAGGAGAATGAAGAACACCAAGGACACAAGGTAATTATGAGCCCAAGAGACAGAAAGGGCCACATAAACCAGAAATTACATCATCCTGAGACCAGAAGACCGAGATGGTGCCTGGCTACAACCGATGACTGCCCTGACAGGAAACACAACAGAGAACCCCTGAGGGAGCAGGAAAGCAGTGGGATGCAGACCCCAAATTCTCGTAAGAAGACCAGACTTAATGGTCTGTCTGAGACTAGAAGGACCCTGGTGGTCATGGCCCCCAGACCTTCTGTTAGCCCAAGACAGGAACCATTCCCAAAGCCAACTTGTCAGACAGGGATTGGACTGGACAATGGGATAGTAAATGATACTGGCGAAGAACGAGCTTCTTAGATCAATTAGACGCATGAGACTATGTTGGCATCTTCTGTCTGGAAGGGAGATGAGAGGGCAGAGGGGGTCAGAAGCTGGCTGAATGGACACAAAAAGAGAGTGGAGGGAAGGAGTGTGCTGTCTCATTAGGAGGAGAGCAATTATGAGTATATAATTTAAGCAAAACAAATCAAACCCAGTGCCATCAAGCAGATTCCGACTCATAGCAACCCTATAGGACAGAGTAGAACTGCCCCATAGAGTTTGCAAGGATCGCCTGGCAGATTTGAACTTCTGACCCTTTGGTTAGCAGCCGTAGCACTTAACCACTACACCACCAGGGTTTCCAAGGAGTGTATAGCAAGGTGTATATACATTTTTGGATGAGAGACTGATTTGATTTGTAAACTTTTGCTTAAAGCACAATAAAAATTAAAAAAAAAAAAAAAAAGATGAAGAACTGGTCTAGTTGCTCTGCCTCCTTGACTTCCCTGGTTCCCAGGAGTGGCCTTGCGGTACTTCCAGGAAACTATCAAGGAACATATTTTTGAAGTCATTTGAAATTTTCTTTGCTCTTGGCTTCCATGATACCACACTCACCGGGCTTTCCTCAGATATCCCCCAACAGTCTCTGTCGGCCTGCTCTGCTGGTTTCCCCTCTATTACATGGTTTAGTACTGGAGTTCATTAAGCCCCTGGCCCTCTTCTTAGGTGATTGCATCCATCTCCAAGTTTCTAAATCCCATCAAAATGCCCCATCGTCTCTTCTGAGTTCCAGATTCATATATCCAATTGCCTACTTGACATCTCCACTTCACACTTAACATGTTTTTTTTTCTTCCTTCCATCTCATTAAATTGTACCAACATTCACCGATACTCAAATCAGAAAAGTGATTTTTCATTTCTGCTTTCTACTCCCACCCCCATCCATTGTTCTTTCCTGTGCCATTACTCCTCAAATATACCTTTATTCTGCCCACGTCTCTCCGTCTCCACATCTACCGTCTTACTCTAAGCTATTTGTAATCTCTTGCCTGGACTCTTGCAAAGGCGCCTGAGATACTGACTTACTTGCTGTCACCTTTACACACACCCTCACCTGTGTCACTCCTCTGCTTAAATTGCATAAAAACCTCTTCTTGGTATTCTCATTTATTTTCATATAAAACACAAACTTCTCACCTGAGCAGACAAAACCCTCAGTGTTTGGCTCCTGACTACTTTTCAGACCTCATCTAGATTTTTTTACCCGTTGCTCATTCCCCTCAGAGGGTGAACACAAAAGGGCTTTCCCGTCTCAGGGCCTTTGTATGTGCCCTTCCCTGTGAAGGCTCTTCTCCTGGTTCCTTCAACTTGCGGACCCTCTGCATGTGTCAAGACTCAGCTGACAGTCAGCTCCAGTGTCCCCTGACTACCTAAAGTTGCCCTCTAGCCCAGTTATTCTCTATCACACCATCACGTTTATACCATTAGTAATGTGTGATTCATGAACTGATAGCACTGACTTCACCTAGGAGCTTCTGAGAAATGCAGAGTCCCAGGCTCCACCCCAGACCTAAGGAATCAGAATCTGCACTTAACAAGATCCCCAGGGGGGTTTTGTGCATGTTGAAGTTTGAGCAGTGTGACTTTGAAGCACTCATCACAAACTGTATTTATGTATGTATTTAGCTCTGTTCTTGCTTATTGTCTGTCTCTATCAATACTGTGAACTCCATGAAGGCAAGGTTTTGTCCACCTTCTTTAGTGCTTATCCCAGTGCTCAGCAGTGCTTGACATATGTTTGGCACTCAATAAATATTTGATAAATGAGAAATTTAATCTAACTCCCATGGAGAAATTGAGGCTCAGAGAAGCAAGTGAATTTTTTTGCAGTCACACAGCTGGTTATTAACAAGGCCAGTATATATATATGTATATTCCAGGAGCCCTGGTGGCACAGTGGTTAAGCACTTGACTGTTAACCAAAAGGTCAGTGGTTTGAACTCACCAGCTGCTCCACAGGAGAAAGACGTGGCAGTCTGCTTCTGTAAAGATTTAAGCCTTGGAAACCCTATGGGTCACTATGAGTCAGGATCGACTTGACAGCAAACAACAACAATATATATATATTTATTTATTTTTCTTGACTCCCAAGAAAGTGTGTGTCTGTCCTTCTGTCTGTCTGTGTGTCCTTGAAACTAATTACTCCAGATGATATAACAACCAATAACCTATAACTTCCTTTGCTATGGTTCCTGTATGAGTTTCTGATATTAATAACAATAATTACTTACTATTACTCCTATGGGTCAGTTTACCCAGAATTATTGTCTTTATGATTTCTTTTATTAAGAATAGAGAAAGTGGCAAACTGCCAGCAAGTTTGTGGACTCTCTTTACTAATGGATCAAAAGATTACGGAAAAAGCAAAACAAGAAGAGAAAGTAAAATTTCTCCTAAGAATAGCTGTCAAAGAACCAATTTAGTGGAAAGGATAGATCTTTGGCCAGATAGAACCATCTGGTAGCAGTTGCCAGCATTCCTGGAGGGGGGTCAAAGGCAAGCCATAGATTTAACATGGATTTTGCAGAAGTGGTTCCTGATTTATTTTAATCATTGTTGCTGGACTTGCATTTCTTTCCATGGACAGTTCTACCTAATTACGAAAGCTCTTTTTATGGTTCAATTTTGCTTGTCACTCACAGTTTAAAGTTTAGCTAGTTCTAGTTCCTAATTGGCATGCCACAAATGAACCATAACATTGAACTTGGTGCTCTCTGACCCTGACATTCCCTCTTGATTTGAAGTATATTTTCTCGGGAACTAGAGGTGTTCCTCCCAGGCACTCTGAATCTGTTTTCTTCTCCCACAATCGGCAGAGGTGGCACGGGCTTTAATGGCGAGGCTGCGGTTGATGGAGAACCCGTGTTCTAGGGATATGTTTACAGTATAGATGGTGACTCAGGAAGTCTCTAAAATCAGCCAGCCCATCCTGCCTCAGTACAGGAGCCCTATACACTGTCCTCATATGTGGTCATCCAGGTATTCTTAGGCACTTCCCATGCTGGAGAGCTCAAAACAACACCAGGAAGGTCATTGTGGATCATCTTTAGTTGTTGGAAAGGTTTTCTTATGCAGAATCAAATCTTGTCTCCCTCTAGCAGTGATTCCCAACCTTGGTTACGTATTAGTTTCACTTGGGAGCTTTTAAAAATTCTAATGTTCAGGCTGCAACTCAGAACAATTAAATCAATATCTCCGAGGGTAGGGCCCCAATATCAGCGTTTTTTTTTAAGGTCCTCAGTGATTTCCATGTGCAAGCAAGTTTGAGAACCACTGCTTAAAGGCTGCTCATTGTTCTGTTTAGATATACAACCTATACGGCATTGAGTATGGCAACCCGATCACTGAGCCTTCTCTGACCCAGAAAAAAACCCATTGTTCTATTTAGATATACAACCTATACGGCATTAAGTATGGTAACCCTATCACTAAGCCTTCTCTGACCCAGAAAAAAAACCCCTTCTCTGACAGCCCTTATTAAATAGCCAGTCCTTTATCCCCCTAGGGCAGCCTTGCTTCTCTTACTTGCTTATATCTTTTGCCATAGCACATAATACCTGCTGACAGCTTACGTATTTTCTTTTTTATATATTTGCTTTCTCTCCTCCTGTAAAATGTATGCTTCTTTACGGGTAGGGCTTTGTGTGTTTTGCTTCTTGCTGCTTCCCTAGAACCTAGAACAATGCCCGATGCAGAGTAGGTTCTCAGAAAAGATTGTCGAATGGATGAATGGGTGAATCTACACTAATTTCTCAATGGTAGAGTTTTTACCTTCCATGCAAGTGACAGATTGATTATGGGGAGGGCACAGAATTGGGCAGCATTTTGTTCCATTGTGCATGAGGTCTCTGTGAGTCGGGGTCTGACTCGACAGCAGCTCCCAACAGCTGTTTCAAATGACAATTGTTTGTATAGTTAAAGACAGCTTTTGTGTTTCATCCCTGGGTCTTCTCTTCTGTAGGCAAAAATCTCTTCTGTACCTTCAAGCGGTCTTCAAAGACATTGACCAATAAACCTCACTGTTATGAATTCAACTCTTTATCCTTTTACTCAAATAGCCAATAATTGAGCACTAGTCTAGACACTGTGCCAGGCACTGGGAATTGTTGTGAATAAGGTAACCAGAGTCAATCTGGAGGGTGAGGCACACTCAGTAATTAAAAACAAAAATCGTTTCAGATAATGATAATATAATAAAGAAAATTTAAAAAATTCTATTAGATGTGAATTTTTTGAATGGGGGTTAAATTTAATCTGAGACCTGAATGACGAGAAGAAGCCAGTCATGTGAAGAGGTATTCCAGGAAGAAAATATAGCAAGTACAGAAACCCTAAAAGGGAGCAAGCTTCAGATGGACTCTGAGTCACAGGCTGTGACTTGGACAAAGAGCCAATATTGGCTCCTTTGATAGACACTTGCCTCAGTTAACATGGCCTAAGACCCAGTGATGCAACAGTTAGGCGCTCAGCTGCTAACTGAAAGGCTGGCGATTCAAACCCACCCAGCAGCTTCAAGGGAAAAAAAACCTGGCGATCTGCTCCCATAAAGATTACAGTCTAGAAAATCCTATGGGAAAATTTTACTGTATCACACGGGGTCACTATGAGTTGGAATAGACCCTATGGCACCTAATAACCACAAGAAGATCTGGGAATTTTAAAGTCCTTTCAAACTTTATCAAGAAGAACATTTTATTAGTCCATAAAAAATAAAACTTTTTCCTGTAGCTCCTAAATAGCCTGTAGATATTATGCTTTCATTTATAATATACGCTCACTTCCAAGTTAATAAAACAAAATGCTGAGTTTATACTTGTAGGGCAGGGATTGAAGAATCGAATTAGATCCTGAAACTGACAAGAATACAAATTCCACCTAGGTGGTGCAAACAGTTAATATGCTCAGCTGCTAACCTAAAGGTTGGAGATTCAAGTCCACCAAGAGGTACCTCGGAAAACAGCGGTTGCTGAGAACCATATGGATCAGTTCTACTCTGACACACATGGGGCCCCCAGGAGTTGGGGTTAACTCAATGGCAACTGTTTTTTTTTTTTTAACATCAAATTAGTTCTTGGTGGCCACATCACTCTATTTCCTCACTGAATTAAATTTTCCTGTGTAACATTTGTACTGTTAATAGTTATAACTTAAGTGTGGAAGGGAGGTTTAGATGAATTACCTGGAATTTATTTTCATCTGAACCCCAGCTGTAAAGACTTGAAAAAATAAATAAGTAAATAAGCAAGAAAATAAATAAACAAGCCACTTCTCAGCAGAATGGAGGGAATTTCTGGCTCTCCAACCGCTGTAAGATGGGTCCCTTCCTCTACTTGGCACCTTGTCTTCTTGCTAGGCCAAATGATAGAAGTCGTAGACAAGGCCAGAGCCAGGACTTGGCAAGCATCTGCCATTTGGAGCCAACAGCCTTCTTGATTTTCAGTCAAAAATGCTCAGTAAAGACAGATAATCTTTGATCTGGGGGTCAATGTGTTCCCAGTGGTAGACTCACAGGAGAGGCATGCTCTTCCAGACCAGCCACAACCCAGTTCCGCTCTCTGAGACTCCATTTCCCCATATTGAAACGTGGGGTTTGGGTTTGGGGGTTTTAGGGACTTTTCAAACTTCATCAAGAAGGGTATTTTATTACTCTATAAAAAAAATAAAAACTTTTTCCTGTAGTTTCTAAATAGCCTGAGATATTATACTTTCATTTATAGTAGACACTGACTTCCAAGTTAATAAAACAAAATGCTGAGTTTACACTAGGAGAGCAGGAATTGAAGAATCAAATTAGATGCTGACATTGACAAGAAAACAAATTTGACCTGTGGAAAAAAATGGTAAATATTGGACACCCATAGAAGTGTAGCTCAAGGCAGTAAAAGAAAGTCCCTGAGCTTACTGATTAAAAAAAAAACAAAAACCCCTTTGCAATCAAGTCGGTTCTGACTCATAGCAGCCCTATAGGACAGAGTAGAACTGCCCCATAGAATTTCCAAGGAGCGCCTGGTGGACTTGAACTGCTGACCTTTTGGTTAGCAGCTGTAGCACTTAACCACTATGCCACCAGGGCTTCTGAGCTGACTGATCGGCTCCTGTCTTTCCAATGGACTTCGCAGATCCTGAGATCAATTTAACCAGGTGAACTGATATAAGAACACCCCTAAGTCATGATCTTCCCTCTCTGGGACAGCTCACCTGTAAACCCAGCTTCTACATGGGCTGAAATGGGGTACTGAAAAAGGGTGGCCTTTTTATTTATGCAGATTGGGGTTTAAGTCACCATCTTTCATTCATTGAACACCATCATACGTTGAACGCAATACATGTGAATGATGTATTCAGTATACATCAGCGAATAAATCAGACGGGGTCCGTGCCTCGTGGAGCTGACAATCTAGCTGCATAGGTACACAAAACAGGAATCAACCACATACATTTGTGAGTGCAAGCTGAGGTAACTGCTCTGAAAGAAAGAGACCAGTTCAGTACTTGTGTGACCTCAGGCTGGAGAATTCACCTCTCTGAGCCTCCTCTCCTCATCTGAAAAATGTGGATCATACCACAAACCACATGGCTGCCATGGTTAATCCAGATAACACGTAAGTGATGGACGCAGACCTGCATTGTGTCAGGTGTAAAACCAATGTATGTTGCAGCTGCTACGGGTGAAGTGACCTTTCTGAAGGTGAATGAGGAAAAGATGGGTTTTCTCTCTGTGTTTCAGACTTTCCTCCAATCCTTTGTTTCATTTTGTGTGACTTACAGTTCCAAGGAGGGTTTTGGCTCAGTGGAGAAGGTCGTGCTGCTCACGTTTCTGTCAGCGGTTATCTTGATGGCCATCTTGGGGAACCTGCTGGTGATGGTGGCTGTGTGCAGGGACCGGCAGCTAAGGTGAGCAGCATGAGGAAACCTGGGTGGCGTCCTGGCCTCTCCCTGGGGAGCCAGGGTCTGAACATTTCCATCAGGCTTTCTAACTACCGCAGAAACAAAAGAAATGCATGGCAACAATTTTTGGAAAATAGAGAAGGGAAAAGGAGATCATAAAACTCTAACATAACTAGTGTTAGCAATTAAGTATGTTTCCATCCTGTCTTTTTTTCTTTCCTTCTTTTTGAAAAAGAGTTGTTGTTACTCTATATACATTGTTAAAAACATATTTAATCTAACTTCCCTGCTTTATCAATGGTTCAAAGAAGGGGTGGCTGACTAATGACTGATCCAGCATTTAAACCTGGGTCTTCTGCTCTTTCCACTTTACTAGTCCCAACCCTGGCTGAAGTTAGAATCACCTGCAGAACTTTTAAAAATTACTCATGTGTGCTATTGTATGTCCCATGAAATATTTGGGACCATGTTGTCGTTGTTGTTGTTGTGTGCCATTGAGTCATTTCTGAATCACAGTGATCCTATAGGTCGGAGTAAAACCACATAGGGTTTCCTAGGCTGTTATCTTTACGGGAACAGATCCCTGAGTCTTTTCTTCTGCAGAGCTACAGGTGGGTCTGAACCACTGACCTTTTGGTTAGCAGCCAATCTTAACCTTTGCATCACCAGGGCTCCTTATTTGAGACATTTTTACACTAAAAAAGTTATTCATTGTTTATTTGAAATTCAAACTTAACTGGGTGTCCTGTATTTTATGTGGCAACCCTAGGGGTTCTGAGCCAATTAACTTAGGGAGAGAAATGAGCATTGGTACCAGTCCATAAAAAGGGATAAAGATGCAGTACTTGCCTTTATCTGCTGCCATTCTCTCTAAGCAAGACATGCACCGAACAAAGGAGGCTGCACATAAGTGTCAAAGTACAATTCTGGCAAGTGTCACAAGTAGGAAGTCCACCACCATTTGTGAGATGAGCATCTTGGGAGGGTCCTTGGGAATGAGAAAGGGTGACTAGGGGGATGCATGGACCAGAAGAGAGAGCACCTTGCATAAAAAAGTCCTGCAGTAGGGAGCTCGAGGTCTAGAGGGACTCAGATAAGGCCAGTGTGGCCAGCCAGAGGGGAGAAGAGGGGGCTTTTGATGCAAAGTGGGTCTGGAGAACTCACAAGAGACAGGATCACACAGGGCTGTATCAGCCGTGTTACAAAAGGGAGAACTGAGTCTCACAGAATACATTACACATGTGTCTTTTCCTGTTCCTCCTTTCCATCTTCCCTTACCTCCTTTTCCTCTCTTCCTCCATTTGTTCCCTCCCTCCTTTCTTCCTCCCTCTCCCTGACTCCCCCTTATACTTTTCTCCCACAGGAAGATAAAAACCAATTATTTCATTGTATCTCTTGCCTTTGCGGACCTGCTGGTTTCGGTGCTGGTGATGCCCTTTGGTGCCATCGAGCTGGTTCAAGACATCTGGGTTTATGGGGAGATGTTTTGCCTCGTCCGGACATCTCTCGACGTCCTGCTGACCACAGCTTCGATTTTTCACCTGTGCTGTATTTCACTGGATAGGTAAGGATAGAGCAACGTGCAACGTGGGACTGCATGCTGGAGACGATGGTCAGACTGATATTGTGCCTTGTCTTTCTTTCTTCTCTGATTCATTAAAAGAAATGACTCTCCCAGAGGGAAAATTGGTTATTCAGTTATTCATTCACTCTCTGGCCTTTTTAGTCAGGTATTTTCTTAGGCACTGCAGAAAAGAGATTAATAAGACCTAAAACCTGCCTTCAGGGTGCTTACCATCTAGACAGTAACAGGTATGAGGAATCTAGTGTAACACATAGCTCTGAATTTTATACTGATGATATGAACAGAATTCTGAAAAATCCTAATGGCGAGAATGAACGTACCTACCTAGTAGGTAGCCGGAACTGTTTGGAACGATAATGCCGTATGTTTGAAAATGACCTTTACCTGAAAATGCACCCATATCATACGTTGTGTGTGTGTGTGTATTTAGGTATGTGATTGTGGGGGAGGTGGGAGGGAAAGAGTCTAAGAATTATTATAAAATCCCCAATAATTGTTTGTCTTTTGGACTAACATTTCATTCCCATTGCATAATTTTGTTCTTCTTCTTCACATTTGACTTCGACAGGCCTAATGACTTCCATCTTTGTGTCATTTGCATTATGTTGGAGATATATACTTATCACTCACATCAGCACTTTTCACTTTCCAATTCCTGCTCATTTGTATTCAGAAATAAAGGCAGAATGTAATTTCAAAGTCAGATGATTACACTCACATACGCTGCTGTCAGTGTAGTCATATGGAAGGGGCTAGCTCCCAAACGAAAGCCTGGGGTGCACGTTATGTGTTGTCAGAATAACCCGGGGAAATCACTTACTGTCTCTCAAGCAGGCCAACAGATCCAGCTTCTCCTCTAATCTTGGCACAGACCACTGTTTCTTTAGTCAAGGACTAGAAAAGTAGCTGATTGGAATTCAGGATTGTGGTATTTCTAAAACATGAACCTTTAAACACTAAAATCATAGGCTGCCCAGAGAATTGCTCACACTGAGCGAGGTCCTGAAGGACCAAAGTCAGCTGAGTAAACAGCCATTCATCTCCCATCTCGTAGACGTGTTGTCGTTGATTGGAATGGCAGACTTAATCACCTGCTCTACTTAAATTGCCCTCCTTTCTTTCTCTCTTTTGCTCTGCCAAGAACACACAGTTGAATGTGCTTAAGTTAAATGCATGTCTAATGAGAATCCAGTACGCAGCTAGAGATAATGACCTGGGTAAAACTTTGGTGTTGGCTGGCAGGCAGCCGAATCATGTGTCATAGTTTGAAATTTGTGTTTATTAGCTCATTTACAACAATCTGAACTCAGTACATGAAAGGATTTTTAAGAGTTTGGTGGCATAGTGGTTAAGAGCTACAGCTGCTAACCAAAAACGTCAGCAGTTCGAATCCACCAGGCACTCTGTGGAAACCGTACGGGGAAGTTCTCCATCCTATAGGGTCACTATGAGTCGCAATCGACTCGATGGCAATGGGTTTGGCTTTTTTTTATGTGTGTACTGTACGAAAATCCAGGGTAGCAGGCATGTGATCTCTGCCAAAATGAGTGGAAAGACAGACAGTATTGTGGGATTTGGAGATGGCAAGATGAGGGTGATCAGGGCAGCTGGAGGTAACCTTGAAGTTTGGGCAAAAGCCACTGAAGTGTGGGAGACAGTATAGAATCAGATCTTTCCGGTGTGGACAATTTACTTTGACATCCCTGAGAAGCCTGAAGGTTTTCTAGGCAGGTTTGGCTTCAGAGTTCCAAACTTACACTCAAGTTCTTTTAGAGTCATGAAATTTGCACTGAGTAGGCCTGAGTTATTGTGAGTAAGTACAATTGGTCATGAAAAACCATCTGCTTTATAACTGAAGAGATCTGGGTTCAAATCCAGGAGGCTTGGTGGCACAGTGGTTAAAGAGCTTGTCTGCTAACCTGGAGGTCAGCAGTTCAAACCCACCAGCTGCTCCACAGGAGAACGATGTGGCAGTCTGCTTGTGTCCTGTAGGGTCACTATGCGTCAGAATTGACTTGACGGCAATGGGTTTGGTTTGGGGGTTCAAATCTCAGCCTTGCCACTTTTTAGTTCTGAGAATGGCAATAAATTACTTAGTCTTTCTGAGCCTCAGTTTCCTCATCAATAAAAATGGGGGAAATAGCACCTATTGTATAAGACTGCAGTTAAAATTAAATGAAGTAATCCAGGTAAAGCCTAGCATTGGTGCAGAATGGACAGCACTCAGTGTTACTGTCCATATAGCCGATGATCTTTCTCTCCAAACTCGGGCCTCCTTCTCAGCGAATGGTACTCCAGCAGCTGCATCAGCCAGAAACCAGGTCACTATTCTTAGTAATGATCTTTCCTTATCCCCTACATCTAAATGACAAGCCCTATTGGTTTTCCTTCCTAAGCAGATCCTAGGTCAGCAGTTCAAATCCACCAGCTGCTCCTTGGAAAACCTATGGGGCAGCTCTGCTCTGTCCTATAAGGTCACTATGAGTTGGAATTGACCCGACAACAACAGTTTTAGTGTGGTTTTTTGGAAGCAGATCCCAGCTGTCTATTTCTCTCCAGTCTATCACTCTAGTCCAAATTAATATCATTTCTTGCATCAGCCACTGCAACCTCCTCTTACTTGCTCTCTCCAAGTCTATTTTATTCCCCTTCAGTGCACTCTCCACGTACAAGATCTCATGACCATCTTTTGAAAGATTCGACTTTGATCCTATTGCTCCTTTACTTAAAACCGTTCAAGGGCTGTTGGTTGCACTGAGGATCAAGGTCAAGCTCCTTGGCTTGTAGGACTGTGCATCGTCTGTTTCTGTCCACATCGCCAGCCTAGTCTCATGCCCCTCTCCAGCCTCACTGACTAGATTCTGGCTGCATTGGCCTTTTGTCTCTTTTTCCAATGCTCTGTGCTCAGCCGCCTCAGGGCCTTGGTTCCTCCTCTGCATGGAAAACTCCTTTGCCCCCTCCTCTCTTGCCTGTCCTTCAGCTCTTAGCTCAATCTTTTCTTCTTTAGAGAAGCCCACTCTAACCCCGTCAAACCCGTTCTTCTGTGTAGAATTTGGTGCAGTTGAGATTAAAATCAGCTATGTAATTTCCTGTTAAATGTTTCTCTGTCTCCTGCAATGGAAGGAAACTCGAGGCTGTGAGCAAGGGAAGGCCTTGTCCTCATGGAACTTACATTCTAATGGAGGAGATGGACAATTAGCCATTAGGTATTTGGTAAACACTTACTGAACAAATGGAGTGTTTAGCATGTTCTCTTTTTGAGAAATGTTAAAATATCCTGCCAGTAACTTCCATTTAAGGAACCCTGGGGTGCAGTGGTTAAACACTTGGCTGCTAACCAAAAAGTGGACGGTTTGAACCCACCAGAAACTCCACAGGAGAAAGATATGACAGTCTGCTCCCATAAAGATTTGTAGCTTTGGAAACCCTAAGGACAGTTCTACTTTATCCTATAGGGTCGCTATGAGACGGAATCGTTTTGATGGCAACAGGTTTGGTTTTGGTTTTTTTTTTTTAACTTCCATTTCCTTCTCTGTCACTAAAAACCAAACCCACTGCCATCGAGTGGATTCCGACTCATAGCAGCCCTGTAGGAGAGCAGAACTGCCTCATAGGGTTTCCAAGGCTGTAAATCTTTACAGAAGCAGGCCGCCACATCTTTCTCCTGCAGAGCTGCTGGTGGGTTTGAACTATCGACCTTTCGGTTAGCAGCCTAGCATTTAACCACTGTGCCACCAAGGTTCTTCTCCTCTTAAAGTGGGGCATCAAAATCTTCACTACCATAAGTTAGATGGAGTCAGATACTTCTTTTAATTTTTTTTTATTATCATACTTTAGATAAAGGTTTACAGAGCAAACTAGCTTCTCCTTAAACAATTAGTACCCATATTGTTTTATGACATTGATTACCAATCTCACAACATGTCAACACTCTCCCCCTGTCAATGGAGTCAGATGTTTTTGTTTGGTTTTCTTTTCCTCTAGAACCTGGGGAATTAGCCAGTTGTCTCTAGCATTCGCTGTGCAAGAGTGAAACTCTGATGGGACTGGAACTTCCACCCCGAACATTGCAGGGCAGTGTTTTAGCCTGGCAGGGTATGATTTCATTTATCATCCAGCTTCTGTTTTTGCTGTGACTCTCCTGGCCTGCAGGTGGGCTGGGCAGGACTGGGCCACGGTATGCAGAGGGTGTCCTCAGTGAGGTGCTAACCCTGTGATTTCCTGGCAAGGTGCCACATGCTCCTCCTTCAGGCTGCAGCATCTGCTGGGATGACTGGCACCAGTGCTTCTCAGGCAGGAATGCTGCCTTTGATTCCTAATTCCCCCCAGATTGTAAACTCCTGGATCAAAGCAAAATGCAGGGCTCCTTTAATAGCATAAAATGCCTCCCCAGATACCATTCTCGATTCTCTGTGCTTCCTAGTGCTTTGAGAATTGAATCCTGTTAACAATGGAAATGCATGGCCTCAGAAAAAATAATTTTCCAATATGACACAAATAAGTGCATCACATAGTATGGGGTCAGGGGAGGTCACAACTGCATTAAAAAGCCTTATAGTACAGTTGAGTTCTTTTAAAATTTAAACTTCTGAATGATAACCAATCAGGTATCTATAATCGAGCACTGATTGAAGCAGTGGAATATAATGCAGATGTTAAAAACCATGAGAAACAGCTATATGTGTGGTCCTAGAAAGATCACTGCTGTATTCAGTGAAAAAAGAGCAGTTTCGGACTTTAATATTTACTGTAACTCCTGTTTTGTAAGATAAATTTATAGATATAGGTATATGGATGTATGAAAGACAGAGATTAGAAACATGAATGAATTTGCACCAAAGCATTAAGCGTTAATCTAGTGTAACAATCTCTTTTCTAATTGTTACTCCTTATTTTATTATAATAGTAATACTTGATCCTTGTAAAAAAATGCCATCAGTTTACAAGAACGTAACAAGGTCCCCAATTCTTTCTCTTCAACTCCTCAGCCACGCACCCTCGAGGTAACCACTGTAACTAGTAAACCCCTGTAATTACCCTCTCCGTGATTTTCTATGCAGTAAGCAGACTTGTTATGTGAATATGTTATTAGTTTACCCAAGTGGATTTATGTTTTAAATAAGCCATTGAAGAGGAATTTCCTCATATGTATCCCAATGAATTGCTGGAACGTAGTGTTCTTATCAACTTTCTTATCAGATAATATGTTAGTAAGGTCTCTTTCAACAACATGTGATAGAAAATGAATCGATTGGTTCAATTACCTGAAAAATTTGGCTTCAGACATGGTTTGAGCAACGTAATCTGTCTCTCTTCCTCTGTCTCTTTCTCCCTCTCCTTTTTATTTCTGTCTTACCTTCCTAGTTTCTCTGCCTCTTTGCCTGCCCCTGTCTTTAAATCTGTCCCTCTTTCTGTATGCCATCCCTCCTTCCCTTTGGCTCTTAGCTCTGGTTTCTTGTTGGATTCATTCTCAGGCTAGGTTCTTCTACAAGGAAAGAAACATGGCCACAGGCTACCTGAGTCTTGACCTGTCCTTAACTCATTAGACCATAGGAGGAGAATAAATGTTATTCCTCATGGAAGAACCTTGGAAGACCAATCACTGTGGTCTGTGATGACATGTCATGATTGCTGGGTGGAGGTGAGGCACTGTGACTGGAACTTTACCAGAAGTGCATGACATGGGAGAATGGCAGTGCCCACTGGAAAGGGGGATTTGGGGTAGTCAGGAACAACAGACATCAACTTCTCTTAGGCTGACGGAAGGACCCAGAGATCTCTTAATGGAGCCTCAATGATGAGACAGAGGTGTGCCATCCCCAGTTCCTCTCTATATTAGGCCAAACATCCATAGATACTCCCACAGCCTCATATTCCATACTTTTCAGAATTTTAACCATTGTGTCCTCCTTTCCCTGAACATGCTCTACTTTGTCCTATATTTGGCATTATCTGCCCCTTAAAAAAAAAAAAAAATTATTTCACTTCATCGAGAGCACCATTCTCTATAGCATTGCAATATTTTCTGTTGGGCACATCCAATGAGATGTTGCCCTTCCTCTTGGCGTCCTGGTAACTTGATGTGTTGTACCTGCAAAATCCTTTAACAGTTTCTCAGACACAGATTTTCTTTTAAACAGTTCACTTGTAAAATAGACAAATCTGACTCAAAGGTTGCCTATTTCATCCTGTGCTGAGATAAGTATGTCTACATTTCTTAATCATCTCCCTGGAGTATAGAAATGAAACATGTCTGTCATTGTGAACTTGTGTCACACAATTACATTTGTTATGCCAATAGAATTGAAATCCATTTCTGCTAGGAAACCATATCATACATTTCTTCCCTTTATATATTCTTTGAGTTGGAATTCATACCAAAGAACATGAACTGGTACTTTACTATTCATTTCATTAAATATTTATTGAGCACTTACTAATTGTCAGGAGCTATTTTGGGCACTGCGAATACAGTGAGGAACATTCGGAATAGGCTCCTGACTCACAGAGCTCTTAGTCTGGCACAGAACACAGATAGTAAATAGGTAATTATCGTAAAATTGGTGGCCATTAAAGTAGAATAAGAAGGAGTCAAAACAGCTGCCGGAGCACATGGTCTGCAAAGCAGGCAAGCCTCCTAAGGAGGTAATTTTAATCTGGGATCTCCAGATGACAGAGCTGTCAGTAGGTGAAGGAGGAGAAGGTAAGGAATAGGAAGAGACAGTTGGGTGAAACAGTGTGTGCAAACCCCTAGAGATTTATAAATGACACCTTATCAACTATAGGTTAAATCCTTAGCTTGGCATTCAGTGCTTTTCCCAATGCGTACTGACTATTTTTCCTCCACCCATGAGTATGATGTGCTTCATCATGACTCCATGTCATTACCTTTGCCTTGAGTTCCTTTTCTTTTCCTGGTGAACACCTATGCCTCTTCGATACTTTGCTAAGATGTGTCACCTTTTCCACAAAGACTGGCCAGGCTCCATTCCCAGAAAAGTTTGTTGTTGTTGTTTTTTTTTCTCTGAGCTCCCATAGAACTTTGAATATAAGCATAGCAGTCATTGCCTGTCTTAATTGGTTTATATGTCCATATCGCCCTAGACTGTAAGCTCCTTGAGAATAGGTCTTTATCTCTTCCATTCTTGTGTTCCTACCACAGGCACACAGTAGCTGCTCTATGCATGTTTGGCTGGGCATGCAATGCTCTGAGATGTGACCTGTGGTGTTTGATATGACTTTGGTGTTAGTTTCTCTACATTCTTCGAACCCTCAGAATAGCAGGTGGTTACAAATGTGGCCTGTGGTGTTAGACTACTTGGATTTAATCCCAGTTTGGCCAATTATGGAAACCCTGGTGGTGGAGTGGTTAAGAGCTATGGTCACATAACCAAAAGGCTGGCAGTTTGAATCTACCAGGTGCTCCTCAGGAACCCTAGGGGGGCAGTTTTACTCTGTCCTATAGGATCCCTATGAGTCAGAATCGACTTAATGGCAATGGGTTTGGTTTGGTTCTGGGTGCCTAATTATCAATTGTGTGATCTTGGGGAAGTTATTTAATTTTTCTGAGTTTTATCTGCTTATTAGTAAAATAGTATTAATGATAATACCCTCTCTTTGGGGCTTGGGAGGAACAAATAATTGATTGCATGTAAAATACATAGACCTGTGCGTGATACCTAGTGAGCATTCAATAAATGTTATCTACAAGTATTAGTCCATTATTGTTTTCCTTCCAAATGTAAACTCCAAGTGGCTAGAGTGGGTGTCTTCCCACTCACAGAGAGTTACCTTCCTCTCCCTTCCTCACAGCTGAGTATCCTTCAAGGTTAGATTCTTAGTCTTCCAATTCTGGGTATATCCCCTCAAGCCTTTGTAGAGTTCATCCATCCTTGTGGCTTCACCTGCACCTCTGCTCTTATTTCTTCTGCAGTCTTGTCCCACATTGAGTTCCAGGCTCATTCTACATCTGCCTCTGAGCATCTGTCACGGATTGAATTGTGTCTCCCCAAATATGTGTCAACTTGGTTAGGCCATGATTCCCAGTATTGTGTGGTTGTCTTCCATTTTGCAATTGTAATTTTATGTTAAAGAGGATTAGGGTGGGATTGTAACACCCTTACTAAGGTCACATCCCTGATCCAAGGTAAAGGGAATTTCCCTGGAGTGTGGCCTGTACCAGCTTTTATCTTACAAGAGATAAAAGGAAAGGGAAACAAGCAGAGTGGGGGACCTCACAGCACTAAGAAAGCAGTGCCAGAAGCAGAGCGCGCCCTTTGGACCCAGGGTTCCTGTGTAGAGAAGCTCCTAGTCCAGGGGAAGATTGATAACATGGACCTTTCTCCAGAGTTGAAAGAGAAAGAAGCCCTTCCCCTGGAGCTGATGCCTTGAATTTGGACTTGTAGCCTACTAGAATGTGGGAGAATAAATTTCTCTTTGTTAAAGCCATCCACTTGTGGTATTTCTGTTATGGCAGCACTAGATAACTAAGACAGCATCTTTCTGTTATCTTAAGCCCAATGTGCCCAAAGTAGACATTTCCATCCTACACTAGTATCTTGCACTTTGTACATCAAAGGTACATCTGTTCTTGTAGTCATTTAAATACAATTCTCTGAGTTTATCTTTTGCTTATCTCCCATGGCCAGCCGGTTGCCAAATCCTAGCCCTATTTTCAGAAATGTCTTTCAAATCCATCTCCCTCTTCTTTATTCATTTTCTCCATTTCATTCTGGTTAGTTGTAATAACTTCTTAGTTATTATTCCTATGTTGCATTATCTTCCAGGTTCTTCTTTAAATATGTTTTCTTTTCTGGATGTCCTCAGCTCAAACAAATTCTAGGATGCCATGTATTCTCCTTCTCTCCTAGAAAGGGTTGCTTTTCCTGTCCTTGCCCTGCTTACTAACCTCACCAGAACATGGACTTTGGCAGATGCGTGTTTCAGTCCCAGTTCTACCGTATCCTGGCTGTGTGACCTTGGACAAGTGGATTAAACTCTCTGAGCCTCAGTTCCCTCATATTTAAAATGAGGACAATGAGAGCTGCCTTGCAAGTTACTGTAAGAATTAGATAAAATACAGAATGCACATAGCGTCCTCTCAATACAGGCGTACTATATAGTAGTAATAGTAGTAGTTGTAGCAGTAGAAATGAGCTATTATCATTAGAGAAATGCTGTGTCACATATATATCTAAGGCACTGTAAGAAACCAGGATGGATGCAGGGAACCTCACTGCTTTTTGGAGCCAGAGAGGACTTCCCAGAGGATGTGACCCTTGAACCGGATCTGGAAGGGTCAGTTGCATGGTCAGCCACTGTCTGCTGACAGGTTGATCAATTTATACGTGCTCTAAAGTATTCCTGGTAACCTTTGTGTCCTGTAAACCCCTGCTAAGATGTTCTCAGGTGACATTTTGAACAGGTTATCATATTTCCCTTAGTCTGTAAGAATTCAGGAAGACACCGTCCTAGATAGCTGATACTCTCCTTCTTGAAGATTTCCTTATCATAAAGGTACAGAAGGATATGTAACAGAGAGCAGCATAGGAAACATTAAATCTGCAGCCTACACATGCGATTATGATTCTTGCAAAGACCCGATCTGACATCTTCCAGGTCTCTACAGAAAGAAATCTTCCCCACCTATTACCCCCCAATTTCTCCTTCCTGGAGTTTAAGGTCCTGCCTCTGCTTTTGGCCACACTCTTAGCCCCCCTTCCTGTCCCTGGCTTCTGGTGAATATCGCTTCTGGGGTCTTCCTCATTGAGCCTCCAGGTGACTGGCAGTTTGCCAGGAGAAACCACAGAGACAAGATCTTTAGTTTCTTCTTGAAGCTAATATTCCTTTTCTCTCTCCTCCACCTCTTCAAAGGAGGAAACAGAGGAACTAAAACATAATAAAACCAGCTACTGAGAGCAGGAAGACAGGTCTCTCTATCCAGAGCTCTGCTGTAAAACTTGGCTGGATCACCTCCTAGAGGGGGGATGCTATCCGGTCAGTGAGCCCCCACACTTACCCCCAGATTGTATATTACCTGTTTGCCTCTGTCCTGGTTATCCATTGCCATGTAATATTTACCCCAAAACTTAATGGCTTAAACCATAATTTATTATTATTAGATCTCACAATTTGGTGCAACGGGAATTTATGATTGGCTGAAATCACCTGATGCTATTCAACTGGAGGCTGATCCAAGGCAGCTCATTCATGTGGGGACAATCTGGAAGGTGGGGCTCAGCTGGGCGCCTCTCCCTGTCCATCTGTCCATTGGTCCTATATCTCTGTACTTGATCTCTCCAGCAGGGGGCTTAGACTTTTACATGATAGGACAGGGCTGTAAGAGAGGAACAGTCCTTTCAAAGTTAGGCCAGGGACTAGTATGTAACAATTCCCAAGTTCTCAACTGGTCAAAGCAGTCACAGGGCAGACCCAATTCAAGGAAAGGGGACATATATACCCTCTTGGTAGGAGGAGTGTCAAAGAATTTCCAGCCACTTTAACCCACCACAACTATAATCTCTTATAAAAACTTAGATGTAATTAATCCATTTTACACATAAGAAAACAGTGACACAAGAACTCATGTGTCCAAGGTTGGAAGGGAAATTCATGAAAGGTCTGGGACTAGAACTCAATAATTTTTTTGCTAAGGCAAAATACTTCTTCTAGCTCACATGAATCCGAACTCCATGTAGCTCTTTGTCCCCTTAGCCATAAATTTTGAAGGTCATTAGCCTGTGCTTTATAAATTAGGAGAGGTGAAAAAAAAAAAAAAAATCCGTGGTAGGAAGGCTTTTCTTTTCCTGATTCCATCCAGATACTCACATCTTAGAAGCCAGCTTCTACTTCATCTCTTCCCTCCTATAGTTGACATTTCTTTCTTTAGCTAATCTTGGTTCTGGATTTGGTTTAGTGATCATCCCGGATGCTACCTTCAGCAATCTCAGGTAGGGAAGCCTGGATCTGGATTAAGTCCCCAGAGGCTGCTACATGTAGTCAACTCTGTTACAGGTAGCCAGCCTGGTCTCAGTGCTTCCATTCACCCTTGGGAACCAACTCATTCACCTTGTGGTTTCTTAGAATCACCTTTTGGGAGAGATGTTGTGTTGAGTGACTTCTATTTTATTTTTTAAATAATACAGACTCCCCAGTTTCAAAATCTATTTATATCAGTTTACAATATTGTATACAAAACAGAAGTTCATATGTGTATTTTTTAAATTAGAGGGAATGGGAGTAAAGATAATAATATATGCTATTAAGCTTCATGTATCAGGAACTTTTAAGTTTTTAAACATATTATTTCATCAAGTTTCACAGCAAGTTAATGAGGTGGACACAATTATTGCTGCTTTACAGATGAGGAAACTGGATCCTGGAGAGGTTAAGCAACTGGTCCAAGGCCAAGGCGTTAATAAATGGATAAGGCAGAAGGAGTTGGTACCCAGATGCGAAGACATAAAGTTTACTGCTATGATCTCCTCCGCTTCTCAAAGTCTAGGATTCCAAGTTGTACTCATGCCGCCTTCCTCTGCCTTCCGTGTGGTTGAGAGGGCAGGAAATGAGGAGGTAGAACTTTCCTTAATTGCAGGAGAAGCAGGGAAGGATTTGCATGGAGCTTAAAATATACAACTGTCTTATAAGAGTTGTCAAAGTAAATTGTGTCCCCAGAGACATTTAAAAGCAATTTGATCACACATTTATACATGGGCTATGACTGGGGAAGCTGGTGACTGGTCTACCAAAAGGGATTTTTTTTTTTTTTTCATGGAGTTTTATGAGCAATACTTTGAAATGTTTTGCATAAGAAATTACTTCGTAAATGCCTTTGCCATATCTTAGTTAATCCTGGCCATCTGGAGCCTCACTTGTCTTTTGAACATTCATTCAACCACTTTGTAAAAGTCTCCTAGTTAAACAATAAGAATTGTCTGATGGTGAGGAATCCCGGCGGCCATGCTCCCCAGACCTTCTGTTGGCACAGGACAGGAACCATCCCCGAAGACAACTCATCAGACATGAAAGGGACTGGTCAGCGGGTGGGAGAGAGACGCTGATGAAGAGTGAGCTAATTATATCAGGTGGACATTTGAGATTGTGTTGGCAACTCTTGTCTGGAGGGGGGATGGGGGGATAGAGAGAGAGGGAAGCCGGCAAAATTGTCAAGAAAGGAGAGACTGAAAGGGCTGACTCAAGAGGGGGAGAGCAAGTGGGAGTAGGGAGTGAGATGTATGTAAACTTACATGTGACAGACTGATTGGATTTGTAAACGTTCACTTGAAGCTTAATAAAAGTTATTAAAAAAAAAAAAATTGTCTGATGGAGGGCTAGAAAACAGACCTTGCAAAATAATCTATTCCTAAGGTGTGCCAGAATTGCTTTCCCTGCTGAACGCCATCCATTAGCCTGTGGGTCAACAACCTCTTCTCTTGAACTTTTTATAATTCAGCTTCTTTAGTAGGACATACATCAGTGCTGATTGTGATAGACATTTTCCAGTTCAAAAAATGTTTAATGACTCCTCCTCACCTAGCATTAAAAAACTTCTCAGACTGTGGTTCTCACAAAGTAAGGTTCCCAGACCACCAGCAGCAGCATCACCTGGGAAGGTATCAGAAATGCAAATTATCGGGCCCCTCTCCAGACCTACCAGCCATCTGTCTTACATCCGTGAGCCCTCCAGGTGATTCTAATGCACGCTGAAGTCTGGGAACCACTGCTCCGAGACCCGCCCCAGCCAGCCTTCTTAGGCTTGTTTCCTTCTACTCTCTTACAAACACTGAGCTACCTTGTATTCTTTGTTTACGTGGTTAGGTGGATATGAGGATGTATATTATACATGTGATATATATATATTATACATGTAAAATGGAGCCCTAGTGGTTCAGGGGAAACCCTGGTGGCCTGGTGGTTAAGTGCTACAGCTGTTAACCAAAAGATCAGGAGTTCAAATCCGCCAGGTGCTCCTTGAAAACTCTGTGGGGCAGTTCTACCCTGACCTATAAGGTCACTAAGAGTCGGAATCGGCTGACGGCAACAGGTTTGGTTTTTGGGTTTTTTTTGGTGGCGCAGGGTTAAGAGCTTAGCTGTTAATCAAAAGGTTGGCAGTCTAAACACACCAGCCACTCCTTGGAAACCCTATGGGGCAGTTTTACTCTGTCCTATAGGGTCACTATGAGTTGGAACCGACTCAATGGCACCTAACAACAACAACATGTAACATATATATTATATACTTATATATATAGTATAATAATATATAACTTATAATATTACATATATTATGTAATATTACATAATATAATATAATACAAATAATAAGGTCGCTATGTTGTGTAATATCTTTGTCTTTTGAGCCTTTGTCCATACTATTTGTAGCGCCTAGATTACACTTTCTCCTCCACCACCCTTACTCAGACTCTAAAACCCAACTTAAAAGACGCTTTTACTGGAGAAAGCTTTTCCCTGTCCCTCTACTAGGTATGACCTTTCACATCTTCAAAGCCTGGTAGCACTTTTTAATGGAATTTATTTTAATTGGTAGTGATTATTTATCGTTTTGTAAGCATCCATTCTACACCTAGCCTTGGGGATACAGTGGTGAACAAGGACCTTATAAATCAGTTAGGGGAAGACTTTTCTTACCTCTTCTCCTAGGTCCTAAGCTTTTTTTTTTTTTTAATTTTTATTGTGCTTTAAGTGAAAGTTTACAAATCAAGTCAGTCTCTCACACAAAAACCCATATACACCTTGCTAAACCCAACCTAGTGCTGTCGAGTCAATTCCGACTCATAGCAACCCTATAGGACAGAGTAGAACTGCCCCATAGGCTTTCCAACACCTTGCTGAAAAAAACCGTTGCTACACACTCCCAAATACTCTCCCCCTAATGAGACAGCCTGCTCTCTCCCTCCACTCTCTCTTTTCGTGTCCATTTCACCAGCTTCTAACCCCCTCCACCCTCTTATCTCCCCTCCAGGCAGGAGATGCCAATATAGTCTCAAGTGTCCACCTGATCCAAGAAGCTTACTCCTCACCAGCATCCCTCTCCAACACACTGTCCAGTCCAATCCATGTCTGAAGGATTGGCTTCTGGAATGGTTCCTGTCCTGGGCCAACAGAAGGTCTGGGGGCCATCACCACCGGGGCCCCTGCAGTCTCAGTCAGACCATTAAGTCTGGTCTTCTGAGAATTTGGGGTCTGCATCCCGCTGCTCTCCTGCTCCCTCAGGGGTTCTCTGTTGTGTTCCCTGTCAGGGCAGTCATTGGTAGTAGCTGGGCACCATCTAGTTCTTCTGGTCTCAGGATGATGTAGTCGCTGGTTCATGTGGCCCTTTATGTCTCTTGAGCTCGTAATCGCCTTGTGTCCTTGGTGTTCTTCCTTCTCCTTTGATCCAGGTGGGTTGAGACCAATTGATGCATCTTAGATGGCCGCTTGCTAGCATTTAAGACCCCAGATGCCACTCTTCAAAGTGGGATGCAGAATGTTTTCTTAATAGATTTTATTACGCCAATTGACTTAGATGTCCTCTGAAACCATGGTCCCCAGACCCCTGCCATGCTGGCCTTCGAAGCATTCAGTTTATTCAAGAAACTTCCTTGCTTTTGGTTTAGTCCAATTGTGCTGACCTCCCCTGTATGGTGTGCTGTCTTTCCCTTCACCTAAAGTAGTTCTTATCTACAATCTAATTAGTGAATACCTCTGTCCCACCCTCCCTCCCTCCCCCCTCTCATAACCACAAAAGAATTTTTTCTTCTCAGTTTAAACTATTTCTCAAGTTCTTATAATAGTGGTCTTATACAATATTTGTCCTTTTGCCTCGACTAATTTTGCTCAGCATAATGCCTTCAAGGTTCCTCCATGTTATGAAATGTTTCACAGATTCCTCACTGTTCTTTATCGATATGTAGTATTCCATTGTGTGAATATACCATAATTTATTTATCCATTCATCTGTTGATGGGCACCTTGGTTGCTTCTATCTTTTTGCTGTTGTAAACAGTGCTGCAATAAACCTGGGTGTGCATATATCTGTTCGTGTTAAGGCTCTTATTTCTCTAGGATATATTCCAAGGAGTGGGATTGCTGGATCATCGTATGGTAGTTCTATTTCTAGCTTTTTCAGGAAGTGCCAAATCGATTTCCAAAGTGGTCGTACCATTTGACATTCCCACCAGCAGTGTATAAGTGTTCCAATCTCTCCACAGCCTCTCCAACATTTATTCTTTTGTGTTTTTTGGATTAATGCCAGCCTTGTTGGAGTGAGATGAAATCTCATTGTAGTTTTGATCTGCATTTCTCTAATGGCTAATGATCGTGAACATTTCCTCATATCTGTTAGCTACCTGAATGTCCTCTTTAGTGAAGTGTCTATTCATATCTTTTGCCCATTTTTTAATTGGGTTATCTGTCTTTTTGCAGTTGAGTTTTTGCAATATCATGTAGATTTTAGAGATCAGGCACTGATCAGAAATGTCATAGCTAAAAACTGTTTCCAAGTCTATAGGTAGTCTTTTTACTCTTTTGGTAAAGTCTTTGGATGAACATAGGTGTTTGGTATTTAGGAGCTCCCAGTTATCTAGTTTTCTTCTACATTTTTAATAATGTTTTGTATACTGTTTATGCCATGTATTAGGACTCCTAACGTTGTCCCTGTTTTTTTCTTCCATGATCTTTATTGTTTTAGATTTTATATTTAGGTCTTTGATCCATTTTGAGTTAGTTTTTGTGCATGGAGTGAGGTATGGGTCTTGTTTCATTTTTTTGCACATGGATATCCAGTTATGCCAGCACCATTTGTTAAAAAGACTGTCTTTTCCCCCATTTAAATGTTTTGGGGCCTTTGTCAAATATCAACTGCTCACATGTGGATGGATTTATTCTGGATTCTCAATTCTGTTCCATTGGTCCATGTAACTGTTGTCGTACCAGTACCAGGCTGTTTTGACTACTGTGGCGGTATAATAGGTTCTAAAGTCAGGTAAAGGAAGGCCTCCCACTTTGTTCTTCTTTTTCAGTAATGCTTATTTATCCAGGGCCTCTTTCACTTCCACATGAAGTTGGTGATTTTTTTCTCCATCTCATTAAAGAATGTCATTAGGATTTGAATCTGAATTGCATTAAATGTATAGATGGCTTTTGGTAGAATAGACATTTTTATAATGTTAAGTCTTCCTATCCACGAGCAAGGTATGTTCTTCCACTTATGTAAGTCTCTTTTGGTTCCTTGCAGAAGTGTACTGTAGTTTTCTTTGTATAAGTCTTTTACTTCTCTGGTAAGATTTATTCATAAGTATTTTATCTTCTTGGGGGCTACTGTAAATGGCATTGATTTGGTGATTTCCTCTTTCATGTTCTTTTTGTTGGCGTAGAGGAATCCAACTGATTTTGTATGTTTATCTTGTATCCCGATACTCTGCTGAACTCTTCTATTAGTTTCAGTAGTTTTCTGGAGGATTCCTTAGGGCTTTCTCTGGATAAGATCATGTCATCTGCAAATAGAGATACTTTTACTTCTTCCTTGCCAGTCTGGATACCCTTTATTTCTTTATCTAGCCTAATTGCTCTGGCTAGGACTTCCAGCACAATATTGAATAAGAGCGATGATAAAGGGCATCCTTGCCTGGTTCCCGATATCAGTGAGAATGTTTTCAGGCTCTCTCCACTTAGGGTGATGTTGGCTCTTGGCTTAGTATAAATGCCCTTGATTATGTTGAGGAATTTTCCTTCTATTCCTATTTTTCTGAGAGTTTTTATCATGAATGAGTGTTGAACTTTGTCAAATGCCTTTTCTGCATCAATTGATAAAAGCATGTGATTCTTGTCTTTTGTTTTATTTATGTGGTGGATTACATTAATTGCTTTTCTAATGTTGAATCATCCCTGCATACCTGGTATGAATCCCACTTGGTCCTGGTGAATTATTTTTTTGATATGTTGTTGAATTCTATTGGCTAGAATTTTGTTGAGGATTTTTGCATCTACATTCATGAGGGATATAGGTCTGTAATTTTCTTTTCTCATGGTATCTTTACCTGGTTTTGGTATCAGGGTTATGGTGGCTTCATAGAATTAGTTTGGTAGTATTCCATCCTTTTCTGTGCTCTGAAATACCTTAAGTAGTAGTGGTGTTATCTTCTCTGAATGTTTGGTAGAACTGTGCAGTGAAGCCATCTGGACCAGGGCTTTTTTTTGTTGGGAATTTTTTTATTACCTTTTCAATCTCTTCTTTTGTTATGGGTCAATTTAGTTGTTCTACTTCTGTTTGTGTTAGTTTAGGTAGGTAGTGTGTTTCTAGGAATTCATCCATTTCTTCTAGGTTTTCAAATTTGTTTGAGTATAGTTTTTCATAGTAATCTGATATGATTTTTTTAATTTCAGTTGGGTCTGTTGTAATATCGCCCCTGTCGTTTCTTATTCAGGTTATTTGCTTCCTCTCCTGTTTTTCTTTGGTCAGTTTGGCCAGTGCTTTATCAATTTTGTTGATTTTTTCAAAGAAACAGCTTTTGGTCCTGTTAATTCTTTCAATTGTTTTTCTGTTTTCTGTTTCATTCACTTCAGCTCTAATTTTTATTTTTTGTTTTCTTCTAGTTCCTGAGGGTTTCTTTTGTTGCTCTCTTTCTATTTGTTCAAGTTGTAGCAATAATTCTTTGATTTTGGCCCTTTCTTCTTTTTGGATGTGTACATTTATTGATATAAATTGGCCTCTGAGCACCGCTTTTGCTGTTTCCCAAAGGTTCTGATAGGAAGGGTTTTCATTCTCATTGGATTCTATGAATTTCTTTATTCCATCCTTAATGTCTTCTATAATCCAGTCTTTTTTGAGCAGGGTTTTTTTTTTTATTGTTCAGTTTCCAAGTGTTTGATTTCTTTTCCCTGCTTTTCCTGTTACTGATTTCCACTTTTATGGCCTTATGGTCAGAGAAGATGCTTTGTAATATTTCAATGTTTTGGATTCTGCTAAGGCTTGCTTTATGACTTAATATGTGGTCTATTCTAGAGAATGTTCCATGTGCACTAGAAAAGAAAGTATAGTTGTTTGCTGTTGGGTGGAGTGTTCTGTATATGTCTACAAGGTCAAGTTGTTTGGTTGTGGCATTTAGATCTTCCGTATCTTTATTGAGCTTCTTTCTGGATGTCCTGTCCTTCACCAAAAGTGGTGTGTCGAAGTCTCCTACTGTTATTGTGGAGCTGTCTATCTCAATTTTCAATGCAGATAGAGTTTGTTTTATGTATCTTGCAGCCCTGTCATTGGGTGCATAAATATTTAATATGGTTATATCTTCTTGGTGTATTGCCCCTTTAATCATTTTATAGTGTCCTTCCTTATCCTTTCTGATGGATTTAACTTTAAAGTCTATTTTGTCAGAAATTAATATTGCCACTCCTGCTCTTTTTTGATTATTTGCTTGATATATTTTTTCCATCCTTTGAGTTTTAGTTTGTTTGTGTCTCTAAGTCTAAGGTGTGTCTCTTGTAGGCAGCATATAGACGGACCTTGTTTTTTAATCCATCCTGCCCCTCTCTGTCTCTCTATTGGTGCATTTAGCCCATTTACATTCAGGGTAACTACGGATAGGTATGAAGTTAGTGCTATCATTCTGGTGTCTTTTTTGTGTGTTGACAGTTTCTTTTTCCCACTTGATTTTATGGGCTGAGTAGATTTTCTTTATATATTGTCCTTTCTTCGTATTTGTTGTTGATTTTGTTTTTGCTGAGTCTGTGTTTTTCCCTTGTATTTTATTTTGATGAATAGGATAGCTTGTCTCCTTTGTGGTTACCTTATTATTTACCCCTATTTTTCTAAATTTAAAACTAACTTTTATTTCTTTGTATCGCCGTATCTTCCTCTCCATATGGAAGGTGTATGATTACATTTCTTAGTCCCTCTTTATTATTTTAATGTTGTCTTCTTTCATATAGTAACATCGCTGTTACCCTGTTTTGGGCTTTTTTTTTTTCTATTTAATAATCTTGCTTTGTTTTTTTGGCCTTCCTTGTCTGGGTTGACTTCTGGTTGCTCTGCCTAGTGTTCTAGTCTTGGGTTGATACCTGATATTATTGATTTTCTGACCAAAGAACTCCATTTAGTATTCTTGTAGTTTTGGTCTTGTTTTTACATATTCCCTAAACTTGTGTTTATCTGGAAATGTCTTAATTTCACCTTCATATTTAAGAGACAGTTTTGCTGGATATATGATTCTTGGCAGGCAGAATTTTTTAAATATGTCATCCCATTGCCTTCTTGCCTGTATGGTTTCTGCCGAGTAGTCCGAGCTTATTCTTATTGGCTCTCCTTTGTAGGTGACTTTTCGTTTATCCCTCGCTGCTCTTATAATTCTCTCTTTATCTTTGGTTTTGGCAAGTTTGATTATAATATGTCTTGGTGACTTTCTTTTAACATCTACCTTATGTGGAGTTCGATGACCATCTTGGATAGGTATATTCTCATCTTTCACAATATCAGGGAAGTTTTCTGCCAACAAATCGTCAACAATTTTCTCTGTATTTTCTGTTATCCTTCCCTGTTCTGGTACTCCAATCACTCGTAGGTTATTTCTCTTGATAGAGTCCCACATGATTCTTAAGGTTTCTTCATCTTTTTAATTCTTTTACCTGATTTTTCTTCAAATATATTAGAGTCAAGTGATTTATCTTCGAGTTCAGAAATTCTAGCTTCTACTTGCTCAATTCTTCTGCTCTGACTGTCTATTGTGTTATCTAATTCTGTAATTTTATTGTTAATCCTCTGAATTTCTGGCTGCTGTCTGTCTATGGATTTTTCCAGCTTATTAAACTTTCCATATGTTCCTGAATAATCTTTCTGAGTTCTTCAGTTGCCTCATCTGTGTGTTCCTTGGCTTGTTCTGCGTATTGCCTCATTTCCTTCCTGATGTCTTGAAGTGTTCTGTATATTAAACTTTTGTATTCTGGCTCCAGTAATTCCAGGAATGCACTTTCATCTAGAAGATCCCTGGATTCTTTGTTTTGAGAGCCTGTTGACGTGATCATGGTCTGTTTCTTTATGTGACTTGATATTGGCTGTTGTCTCTGAGCCATCTATAAGTTATTGTATTAGTTTATGCTTGCTTACTGTGTCGTAGCTGCTTGCTTTGTTTTGTTTTGGTATACTCCTATGGGTTGCTTGAGTGAGCTAGCTTGATTATTTTTGCCTTTGGAGCTCTGGTGTCCTGTCCCCAACTGGCTAGAGCTGTTATCATGTATATCAGTCTGGGAGTCTATTCAGTTTTCTTGTATGAATTCAGCTCAGGCTTCCAGGTAGCTCACCATCAAGTGTGCAGTACAGGCTCAGAGGGGCAGGGGTGATTGGTGTATATGCCAGTAACTGATTGTAGCAGGGGGTCACACGCTGAACAAAGCAGGGGGCTGAGAACCAACCCCCAAGTGTCTCTGAAGAAAACGTGTCTCTGTTCCCTAAAGCGTGCTGGTGGGTGAGTTCTCCAGAGGGAACATGAACACCCAAAGTTTTGGGTTGTAAGGACTGGGAGGTACCAGTTATCTTTGGACCCCTGTTGCGGGTGGCTGGGTGACCGGAGTGGAGCTACCAGTCCTTAGGTTCCTGATGTGGGTAGGTGAGGACCTTGTTTAATAGGCAAAGCAATGTCAAACATCAAACACTCACCTGTCCACCGCACAGCTGAAATGGTTGGAGCTTGTCAACAAGGGCCTATTCTCCCGAAATAGGCCCACACAGGTCCATGTAGAAGGGAAAGGTGCTCAAGGTCCACGGATGGTTTATGCCTGGACAGGAGCCACTTCTGTCCTGAGCTTCCCCAGTTAATGGAGCTAGAAAATTATCTTTTCCCCCCAGTTGCAAATTTTTTCCTTTTCCAGGGCCTGGGAGATGGCTCTAGGTGCTCACCAGGGTCTATCTCAGGTCCAGGGATTCAGCTGCTGAGGCCAGCTTGGGGGTGGGGTGGGGGGGCACGGTAAAGTATACACAAGTACTTAGCTTTTGCCAAGAGCGCCATTCTCCTCAGGTTCCAGAGGTGCAAGTAGGCTGTGTGTCTGGCTGCTTCTCCCTGAGGAAACTGCAGCCAAACACTAGTACCAGCCCGCTGCCGCCACCACCGCTCCAGGAATGATGCCTGAGTGCTCCACGCGATTGAGTTCCAGTAACTCCTCTCCACTTCTGAACTGTCTCTTCCTCCCCCTGCCCGTCAGTTCGTTTTCTAAGCCTGCCTTTGATGCTCAGAGCTCCCAGCTTGTCACAAATATACTCATTTCACTTGTTTTTTTGGTCTTTTTTGTAAAGAGGGCTCGACGGAACCATCTGTTATTCTGCCATCTTGGCTCTGCCTCCGGTCCTAAGCTCTTTGAGGGAAGACAGGTACCTTGTTACCCTGTGAATCCCCTAGGCTGTATTATGCTGTGGTGGGCAGGGTGGGAAGTGATGTACAGTTCTTCTCTGTGCTGTGTAGGATATGGGGGAGTTCCAGAATAGTGTACTCTCCTTGAGGCACCCTATTTTAAGAGATAATAACACACCATAGCACATGCCTAGGAAGTGGAGCACCTGCTATTGGTGAAAATCACTTCATCTGAAACAAAGTTTCTCAAAATCAGTGCTGTTATCATTTTGAACCAAGAACTCTTTGTTGTGGGAGGCTGTCCTATGCATCACAGAGCATTTAACAGCATCCCTGGCCTGGCCTCTACCTTCTAGCTGCCTGTAGCACCCCTTTCCCATTTGTGACAATCAAAAATGCCTCTTGATTGAAAATCACTGATCTAAAGAACTAGGCTATTTTAGAGGGGATTTGGAGGCTTCGCGATTTCCAGTTCCTTTCAAATTTTGAGATTAAGTACTTTTATGTTTTGATATTTTTTTCTAAAGTGGATTTGAAAGAATTAAAATAAATCTCTTGAGGATTTAAGAGAGGCAGTAAAGAGGAGTGGTAATGATGAAGTTAAAGTCCTGGCACTTGAGTCAGTTTCCCTGGGTGAGATCCCAGCTCCAGCTCTGACCACCTCTTGGACCTTGGGCAAATTTCTGACCCTCTGGGTTTCTATTTGCTCATTGTGAAATGAGTGCATTTCTAGTTCCTGCCTGAGAAGTGATTGTGAGGATTAAATGAGATAATACAGGTAAACCCCTTGGTAAGTAAGTTAATACTAGTTATTATTATGAGCTCAGCCACTGTGCTCTGCCTGACCTCCAAAGAACTAGCAATTTTAATGAGCTTCCTCTACCTGGTGGTGCTATATGTATACTGAGGAACAGTTCACCATAGGACTTTTTTTTTTTTGTATTTTTAACAGGAGCAATGTAATCCCAATATAGGAATTGCAAAGCAACTACCACAGATAAAAATCAAGTTATCAGATTTCTGTTCTAGTCCTCGATACATAAAGAAAAGAGTTGTATTTTAGTTTAGTTAACACTAGAACTGAATTTCTACTGGTTATTTTATTCAGTGATGCTTATGTTCCCCTCTTTAGATTCTTGAGTACAGTCTTAAAGAGGGTGTTTATTTTTCTAGATTCTTTGCTTGAAATTAGAGCTGTTGTCTCAGGCGGGCCAAGATCGAGAGCCTTGGATCTGCAGAGTCAAGTGGGTGCATTAATTTAGTTTCCCCATAAGAACCCTATATTCTCTACACCATACTACTTAAAAATAAAAATATGTTTATCATAAAGCAGAGATTGAAAAAGATATAGAGGACAGATTTAAGTAAAATACATGTTATTGTTATTTTTAGTTACTGTAGAGTCAATTCCAAATCATGGCGACCCCATGTGTGCTCCATCAGGTTTTCAAGGCTGTGATCTTTCAGAAGCAGATTGCCGGGCCTATCTTCCAAGGCACCTCTGGGTGGGTTCAAACTGGCAACCTTTTGGCTAGTAGTCAAGGGCTTAACTGCACCACCCGTTAGGTAATTTTCTTATTCATCCTTATCTATCTGTCATTCACAATTTAACCGACTTGATTCAAATTAAAGTAAAATACAATTCTATCTTTTCCTTATTTATTGCTAATTTATTAAGTAGTAGATAAAGAAATTTTCCCAGCATGGCACAACCACCCCAGTCCACGCAAGAGTAGCTTTCTAGAACTGTCTGTGCCAGGGACCACCCAAGGGTTTCGCCTTTGGACCCCAAGTAATGAGCTACCCAAGGAACTTTATTTCAGGCACTCATTGTCTAGGGCACTGGATATTTATGTACAACTTGTAAGAGGCTGGTAATATGTGTACTATATCCACAGTACCCCCTGGGTGTTTGATTTCAAAATGAAACGTGGTACCATTACTCATTTCTCTGTAGCAGCAGCTTCTAATGACCTGAGATAATGTACATGAAAGCATAGAACGTTTAGACAGCAGAATTTGGAAGATCTTATTGTCTAGGGGATGTTCATCCTGCCATGGGAGTCTGGCAATATTGCTAGCCAAGTTAAACTGAGAAAGAGAGGTTTTCATAAAAATGTTATGAGCACCAATATGAGCATACATTCTAAAGTTCTCTTTTATCTCTTATCTTCCCAACATGACCCTCTAAATATTCATATCCACCTATGGAAATGTAAAGAACCTTCTCAGGCAAAACGCACTGCTTCCTCAAGCTTACTTTTCATCCTGCAAGATATTTAATCCTGCTTTGTCTTTTTGAACTTTTGGATTTCTGTGACATTGAAGATCCATTCAAACTTCCTGAAATCTGGGCTGTATTCAACATCTTGGCACCTGGTTCCAAACCTCAAAAATCATAACTTATGTAGCAAAGATAGGGCAGTCTCTGGTCTTCACCTCTCCCTCTTTGGGGCGGTAGATGCAGGGGCACTGTAACTTGAGCCATGATCTGGAGGTACTTTTGAATAAAACAGTAGTCGTACTTAAAGCGTATCTGTGATGGACAAGGCTGCCATTCAAAGCCATTTTGACTGCTTGGTGTAAGGCAGGATACTTTGATTACAAGCAGACCAGTTTAAGAACAAATGCAAATTTATTGGAAAGATCTGTGATGACTTGTTTAATTGAAGGAACAACTAAAGAACAAGAATCTGAAGGGGCAAGAACATGGCTTCCCAGAGATCCAGGAATCTGAGGCTGATCTCCAGCCCAGCCAAGATGCTGCTGCTAGAATAAAGGGAACTCCACCAACTTTCCCATCTTCGCATCACTTTGCATGATATCCAGATTCCCAGGAGAAAGTCTGATTGGGTCACTCCTTGGCTACGAAAGGGAAAAACACAAAAAGTCTCCCGGACGCTGCAAGCAATGGGAGAGATAATTCCCCAGTAGGATTTGGGATGCTATAAAGGTCATCAGTTCAAATCCACCAGGCACTCCTTGGAAACCCTATGGGGTAGTTCTACTCTGTTCTATAGGGTCGCTATGAGCTGGAACTGACTCGATGGCGGTGGGTTTTTTTTTGTTTTTTTTTTTTTATTACCAAGAGAAAGGAGGAAGGATGCTAAATGGACAAAACCAAATGTCTCATCTAGGAAGTGAGAAAGGGAACAAAATTAAAAAAAAAAAAAAATTGTTTACCCACTTCAAATTCATCATTAACGCTATGCTAATAAACCTCTGATGACTGTTAGTATAACCACTCACCAAAATCCATATTAAATTTGTCTTATAAAAGTCAGGAGCATTGAGGAATTACCGCTTATCGTGGCTCTTCCCATTACTGCATTGCCTTTAATTAGATTTTGCTACTATGTTGGTTTTATAGATACAGAAAACAAATCCCCAAGAAGCCCCTCTCTTTATTCTTTGGTCTGTCATTCCTTGGACCCTGGTTCATATCAGGCCCCCTCACTGGGCTCTCCAGCCCCAGGAAGCTTCCTGGAAGCATGGTCATCTGCCCCTTGCTGCCTTGGTGTGAAGGATATCATTCTCCCTTCTGAGCTCCCAAGGTACCCACTTGTGCTCCAACACTGGTCTCTCCTTCTCATTCCACCCTCTCTCCCAACTCATCCTACTACCACCTTCAAAGAATATAGCCATTGTTACATGAATTATGCTTTGAATTAAGAAAAGAAAAGAGGAGGTGGAAGAAATTAACAAAGTGAACTGCAAAAAATGAGGGGTAGAAGGGAGTGGCTCATCATGAAATAATATAAAATCTTAAAGAATAGATTTAGCCTCCACAGTGTCTTTTTGCACTTATTTTCTGACTCTTCCAAAGGAAATAGCTGATAGATCTGATCTATTGTAGTATTTTGCACCTCATCAAATTCTGTGACATGCTGGGCCTGAAGAGGTGAGATCCAAGGCTAGAATAACATGCTGAATCACTCTGGGGGTTAGAGACTTGACTATTGAGAGGGGCAGGTTGCAGGGGAAGGACCCAGCACCTGAAGTAGGAAGAAAGCTAATCCTATAGGCAGAACATGGACTCAAAAAAGAGTATACAGCACATCCCATGAGGGTGATCAGACCTAGATAAATGGAGATGTCCCTACCAGCAGATAGGAAAAGATGGAACAAGATATACTTGAAGTTTTACATTCTTGGCATCGGAGAATGCAGAGAAATTGTAGCCCCAAGTGCAAGGCACATCTCCTGGGGCTAAGAAATGATAAGAGCAAGAAAGGGCTCTGAAACAGAGAAGAGGTTCTTATGTTTAGTAGGCATGTGAATCTGTTGGTTGGCTGGATGTGTCAGCTGGGCAGGATGGGCTAGATTATGCTGCAGCAACAAACAGCCCCCACATCTCAGTGGCCTGTGTTCATCATGGGTCACTTGGGCACTCTGCTCTACTCATCCTTACTCTGGGATACAGGCTGATGGAGCAGACAAAGCCTTGAGTGTTCCCTGGAACTGTGACAATGGGGGAGAGAGCTCTGGAGAGTACCGAAGGGCAATTACATGGTCCAGCCCAGAAGTAACACAAGTCAATTCTGCTCACAACTCATTGGCCAGTGCTAGTCACTTGGCACTAGCCAACCACAAGAAGGCCAGGAAGTGCATAAGCCTGAAAAGGTACGGGGGTAAAGACTTAGCATACATAGCAAACAACAGTCATGACAACCATTTGTCAAAATGCAAACTCCAGGTCCCTTTCCAACAGGTTTGGCTCTGGAGCCACGGATCCTGGAAATCGGCATTTTAAATAGGTCACCTCAGGTGAATCTGATTCAGGGAAGGTTCCTGGGGCCACAGATTAAAAAATAGTATCTTAAAGCACTACCTCAGTACAGGTGGCTGGTCCAGAAGAAGGGGACAGAGCTGGGGTGTCGAGCCAAGCCTGGGTTACCTCATGTTGGAAACAGTTACCAAAGAAGGCCACAAGGTTCCTGGACACCAAGACCAAGAGGAATGGGAAAATCCCCTAAAATGCTCAGACCCTTAGGTGTGTGTTGAGTTCCTCCAGATACTGGGATAAGAGGGATGTGGGCAGAATCCAGGCAATGGTGATCACATGTGACCTAAATTATACATTTATATTAGTGGAAACTTATTGTCCAGAATACATAGTTCATTGTATAATCACTTTGTTTTCTTTTCTCTGTTCTTTTCTTGCTTCTCTCTCTCTTCTTCTTCTGCCCAATTCCATTTTTCTCCATTATTCTCTTTTCTTCCTTCCTCATTTTTATTCTCTTCTTCCCCCTCCAATTCTTCTCCTGTCCCTCAATCTTTCCTCTTTTCTGTCGCCTTTCTTCATGCCTTTCTTTCTCCCCTGCTCTCTCTCCTCTCATCTATTATTGTCCCCTTCCTATCCCTCCATTCCTCCTTGCCCATGGCACCCACCCCCTCTATTCTCTCTCCAGGTATTATGCCATCTGCTGCCAGCCTTTGGTCTATAGGAACAAGATGACCCCTCTGCGCATCGCACTAATGCTGGGAGGCTGCTGGGTCATCCCCATGTTTATCTCTTTTCTCCCTATAATGCAAGGTTGGAATAACATTGGCATAACTGATTTGGTGAGTACCTACATAGTTCCCACTGGTTTTCACTAAGACTGCCTCTTTGCTTGTGATTCTAAATAAGCAAACAACATCAGGCTGGGTGAATATTTCTAAGAAAAATGCTGATAGTAGCCTGAGTGACAACAATAAACAAAAAGCTAATATTTTTGAATACTTCATATATATGTCAGAATGTGAACTAAATACTTTCTATATAACCCTAAAAACATCCTTTTGGAAAAAGTATAGTTATTTTCCCAGTGTAACTGATGAGAAAAGCCAGGCTAAAAAAGGTTAAGCAACCTGCTCAATGTCAGAAAGCTAGAGATAGCAGAACAGGTGTTCAAAGCTTGGCAGCTGGACTCCAAAATTAAGCCTGAGAGATATGATGCACCTCAAGAGGCCTTCAGCCTATTTCATGTTAAAATATGAGGTCTGCAGTGAACAGAGAAGACATGTCAAGTCGGTGGAGACTGCCAGGAACGGAAGAGAGCACTGGGCCGGGAGTCAAGGGAACTGGGTCCCAGGCCCCACTGTGTCACTGATCCGCTTCCTGGGGATGGTATTGAGAAGATCCACTGGTCCTCAGTGGAGAAGAATGCCTGCCAGGAGTGTAGGATAAGGTCATGTGTCACATATGCCAGGTAGTTGTCAACCCTTGTCTAGATCTCTAAAAGCCCCTCCAGCTGTGACATACTATGTTTGTAATACTAAACTTGTAATGAAGATCAAAAGCTATAGTCTGGATTCATTAGCAGAGATATATTTCCTAAGGAAGGAGTCCTTTGCTGGCACAAACAGTTAAGGCTGCTCAGCTGCTAACCCAAGAGTTGGCAGTTCAAATCAACCCAGAGGTCCCTTGGAAGAAAGGCTTGGGATCTATTTCTGAAAGATCAGAACCATTGAAAACCCCAGGGAGTGCAGTTCTACTCTGACATGCACGGGGTTGCCATAAGTTGAAATCAACTCTACAGAAACTAGTTTGGTTTATTCCCTACAGAAGTTGTCAAGAAGTCACTTTAAAATTGATCCCAGGATCCATGTAGATGTAGGAAGGGGAATGGAAGGGAAAGACTGAGAGCAAGCTCTGGCCCTACTGGAAAAGGAGCTACCTCTTCCTCTCTACATTGCATTCCTAGTTCCTACTCCCTAATCCCTGTCATTTTGTCGTGTGCTGCCAAGTCAATTCCGATTCATAGTGACCCTATAGGACAGAGTAGAACTGTTCCATACAGTTTCCTAGGATATAACCTAGGGAGTAGAAAGCCTGTACAAGGGAAACTGTAGGGGTATTTCTCTCTTCTTTCAAACATTTCGTTCTATCATTCCTGGAAGAAATGTAATCTGAGTTTCAAAAAACCCACAAAAACAAAACAAAACCTGTTGCCGTCAAGTTGATTCCAACTCATAGCGAACCCACTGTAGAATAATAATAGCCAACAAATGCTGAGCATTTACTACGTACCGAGAGCTATGTTCATCATTAGTTCTGTGAACCTTATTCAGGCCTCTCAACAACCCTATGCAGTGGATCTTATTCTCCCATTTTATAGATCAGGAAACTGAGAATCAGAGAGGCTATATCATTAGCTAACATGACACTGGTAGAAAGGGGTGGTGCCTGTATCTGAGCCCAGGCTTACTGGACTCCAGGGTCCATGCTCTTAATTTTCATGCTAAACTTACTCTCTAATGCAGAATATCTCTGGAAGCATAAGCTTTTACGAATTAGAAACTTTCGATAAGCGTTCAGACTCTCACCTTCTGACATAGAATATCCAAGGTAAATAACCTGATACATTTTTGTTTACTTAAGAGAGATAGAAGCATCCCCTGTCTGCATGGCACATCCCCTATCTCTCGGACATCTGCTTACTATTAACATACCTAATATTTATGATATTGCAATTGCATTTTGTATCTATCTGCTCATTTGCACTTGAATCTGCCTAGAGAGATGCTAGCACAACCCACATGTTTCCAATACATAAACCCACTGCCATCGAGTCGATTCCAACTCATAGCGACCCGATAGGACAGAGTAGAACTGCCCCATAGAGTTTCCAAGGAGCGCCTGGCAGATTTGAACTGCCGACCTTTTGGTTAGCAGCCATAGCACTTAACCACTACGCCACCAGTGTTTCCTTCCAATACATATATAACCAAAAAACCAAACCTGTTGCTGCCAAGTTGATTCCGACTCATAGTGACCCTACAGGACAGAGTAAAACTGCCCCATAGGGTTCCAAGGAGCACCTGCTGAATTTGAACTGCTGACCTTTTGGTTAGCAGCTAAGCTCTTAACGACTATGCACCAGGGCTCCAATGCATATATACTCACATAGTATATATACGTAAACCTCTGTACACATACAAATATAGATAAAGCACAGGGCAGTAACCTACTCCAAGGACTCTCTTTACTCAATGGAATCACCTGTGCTTTTAAAGCTAGTCTTGCCAGACACGAAGCGCTACTGCATCCACAGATTTTACAAATCACTAACCACACCAACCAACTTCAGGGCTATTAATGTAACTTGAAAGGAACCCCCTCAAAATTCAGAGCGTGTTCATATAACTACTTTCTCTGAGAAAAATAAACCTTGAGAGATGAAAGAAATCTTTCAAATCTTTTCTCTAGATTCCACCTAGTTGGAAAACGAATGGCTTCAGGCATTTCAAGTATTTGAGGGAAAAAAAAATGACCAGAAATTAGCTATTTCAGTTCCTGCAGGAAGTCCTCCCTGACTTTTGAAGGCTAGGAAGTCTTCCCCCTCTTGTACCTCTTCTTAATCTGTGTTTTCATCGCCTAGTCAGCTCTATTCAGTAGAAATGTAATGGGAATTGCAAGTGAAAACCACATATGCAATTTTAAACTTTTTTAGAAGTTGCATTAAAAAAGTGAAAACAGGTGAAATTAATTTTAATAGATTTATTTAACTCACTATATCCAAAATACCATCGTTTCAACATGTAATCAATATAAAAATTATTAATGAGATATTTTAAATTATTTGCATAGAACTAAGTCTTCAGATTTTTTTCTTCAAAATTCAAGAAAAAATTCAAGCCTTGAGTTGCAATAGTGAAGGATTCTATGGGGAAAATATTAAATGATGCAGGAAGCATCAAAAGAAGGTGGAAGGAATACAGAGAGTCATTATACCAAAAAGAATTAGTCGATCTTCAACCATTTCAAGAGGTGGCATATGATCAGGAACCGATGGCACTGAAGGAAGAAGCCCAAGCTGCCCTGAAGGCATTGGTGAAAAACAAGGCTCCAGGAATTGATGGATTATCAATTGAGATGTTTCAACAAACAGATGAAGCACTGGAGGTGCTCACTCGTCTATGCCAAGAAATATGGAAGACAGCTTCCTGGCCAACTGACTGGAAGAGATCCATATTTATGCCTATTCCCAAGAAAGGTGATCCAACCAAATGTGGAGATTATAGAACAATATCATTAATATCACACGCAAGCAAAATTCTGCTGAAGATCATTCAAAAACAGCTGTGGCAGATATCAACAGGGAACTGCCAGAAATTCAGGCCCGTTTCAGAAGAGGACGTGGAACCAGGGATATCATTGCTGATGTCAGATGGATCCTGGCTGAAAGCAGAGAATACCAGAAGGATGTTTACCTGTGTTTTATTGATTACGCAAAGGCATTTGACTGTGTGGATCACAACAAACTATGGATAACACTCCAAAGAATGGGAATTCCAAAACAATTGTGCTCATGAGGAACCTTTACATAGATCAAGAGGCAGTTGTTCGGCCAGAACAAGGGGATACAGATTGGTTAAAAGTCAGGAAACATGTGGGTCAGGGTTGTATTCTTTCACCATACCAATTTAATCTGTATGCTGAACAAATAATACAAGAAGCTGGACTATATGAAGAAGAACGGGGTATCAAGATTGGAGGAAGACTCATTAACAACCTGCGTTATGCAGATGACACAACCTGGCTTGCTGAAAGTGAAGAGGACTTGAAGCACTTACTAATGAAGATCAAAGACCACAGCCTTCAGTATGGATTACACCTCAACATAAAGAAAACAAAAGTCCTCACAACTGGACCAATGAGCAACATCATGATAAATGGAGAAAAGATTGAAGTTGTCAAGGATTTCATTTTACTTGGATCCACAATCAACAGCCATGGAAGCAGCAGTCAAGAAATCAAAACACGCGTTGCATTGGGCAAATCGGCTGCAAAGAACCTCTTCAAAGTGTTGAAGAGCAAAGATGTCACCCTGAAGACTAAGGTGTGCCTGACCCAAGCCGTGGTATTTTCAATCACATCATATGCATGTGATAGCTGGACAATGAATAAGGAAGACTGAAGAAGAGTTGACGCCTTTGAATTGTGGTGTTGGCGAAGAATATTGACTATACCATGAACCGCCAGAAGAACGAACAAATCTGTCTTACAAGAAGTGCAACCAGAATGCTCCTTAGAGGCAAGGATGGCGAGACTGCGTCTTACATACTTTGGACATGTTGTCAGGAGGGATGAGTCCCTGGAGAAGGACATCATGCTTGGCGGAGTACAGGGTCAGCGGAAAAGAGGAAGACCCTCAACAAGGTGGATTGACACAGTGGCGCAACAATGAGCTCAAGCATAACAACGATTGTAAGGATGGCTCAGGACCGGGCAGTGTTTCATTCTGTTGTGCATAGGGTCGCTATGAGTCAGAACCGACTCGACGGCACCTAACAACAACAACAAATGTCTTCAGATGGAAACCCTGGTGGTGTGGTAGTGAAGTGCTATGGCTGCTAACCAAAAGGTCGGCAGTTTTAATTCACCAGGCGCTCCTTGGAAACTCTATGGGGCAGTTCTACTCTGTCCTATAGGGTCACTATGAGTTGGAATCGACTCGATGGCATTTCTTTTTTTCTAAGTCTTCAGAATCTACTGTGTAGTTTACACTTACAGTATATGTTAATTCAGAACACAGTTCAAGTTCTCAGTAGCCACACGTGGCTGTGCCTGCTGTATCGGACAGTACAGATCTAGAGCCTCAACTAGGCTCTGCACTCTGGGCAGACCTGGCTTCGGTCCTCAAATTCTAGCATATTTCCTCGTTCATGGTAGCTTCCCAATAAATATTTGTTAAGTGAATGCAAAAGATTCTGAAGGGTAGCAGGGCAATGGAAAGTTCTTGAAGCAATCAGCGATGAAAAGATAAATATAAATCTTCCCTATCTCTCTCACTCAGCCAAATGAGCCTGTACCAACTTAAAAACTAAAAGTGTGAAAAGTTCTCAGGAAATGACAGAAAGATAATACATTCTTAAATTTATTTGTAAATGTATACTATAATAATCTCTCTTATTCATGAAAGTTTGAATTTTTTTCAAAATATTTCTAGAAGTATTGTATCATTTTATCCTCACAATACCTCCATAAAGATAGTAGGCAAAGAAACCAGTCTTCCTTCGACCGTTTTACAGATGAGGAAACTAAGGTTCAGAGAGGTCACGTCATTTGCCTAGGGTTTTGTTAGTGTTTGAATTAAGATTCAAATGCTAGGCTTTTGTCATTGTTGCCACTTTAAGAATTTATTTTCAAAGGTGTTTATGGTAAGAAATTCTAACAGAACAGAAAAAGAATACAATGAAAATTAAATTAGATCTCCCTTCACCCTAGACAGCCAATCCTTTTCCAAAAGGCAACTTCTGTTAACCTTTTCTTCTGTGTTCTAAAGTGGTACAGGAACATACAACCATACATAAATAAATGTGGTGGTGTGGGTATACACACACACACACAAATACCTGTATTATATTTATTATAGTCGTGTGTGCATATACACATATATGTATATCTGTACGTCTATATTTACACAAAAGGAGGCATACAAAATATATATTCTACATCCTGATTTTTTCAAGCCTTAGAGATACGTAACTATACATATATAAAGGGTCTTTTTTTTTTTTGACTGGTACATGATATTCTGTAATGTTGATAATTAATGATTTGTTTAACCATTCCCTATTGATAGACATTTAGGCTGTTTTCATTTCTTTGCTGTTCTAAACAGTACTACAGTGAATATTCACGCACCTGTACCAGTATGAAAACCCTGGTGGCGAAAGTGGTTAAGAGGTACGGCTGCTAACCAAAAGGTCGGCAGTTCGGATCCACCAGGCACTCCTTAGAAATCTATGGGGCAGTTTTACTCTGTCCAGTAGGGTCATTATGAGTCGGAATTGACTTGATGGCAAGGGGTGTGGTTTGGTTTTTTTGGTACCAGCCTATTTTTAGACTTAAATTCCTAAGCAAGGGATTGCTAAGTCAGAGTATGTGAATTTAATTTTTTTGTGGGTTCTGCCAAACGATCCTTTCAGTAAGTCGCTCCAGTTCACACCCCACCAGTTATGTATGAGACTGTGCTTATTCCCCCCACCACCCCCTGCACGCACACACACCTAAGGCAGGAGCTTTGACTCCTAGTCCAGTGCTCCTTCCAGTCCCTGGTAGCTCCTCCAGAAGTATAGTAGACAGTAGCCCTGTAACTAGTGGGCCTTGAACAGGAGAGTACAGAAGCTGAGTTGTGCTTTGGCATATCCTTCCCCTTCCTGACCCAACCCTCCTAACTTGCCTGCCTCCTATATCCACAAATGCACACACGTTTACTTCCCTTCTGTATATAGTTGATCACCACTTCTTTTCATTCGTGTGATGCACCCCTATTCTACATTTCCATTTTTAGAACCACCACTTCAGCCCAGGTAGAACATGTCATGGCGAAGTTTCTGTACCATGTGCTCCTCCCACAGCCAATTTACATGGTTTTATAGCTATGTTTCTGAACTTAGACTCTGGGTAATAATATCTTGTTTTTTTTGTTCGTTTGTTTGCTTTTTCATCATCACTGCTATTTATTGGACATTTACAGGCAATGTGTTAAATGTTTCACATGTTTTAATCTCATGGAATCAACACAACATTACCATGTTTAATATTCATTTTATAGAGTAAGTCTTAGGACTTCAAAAGTTAAACTCCAAGTAGCTGCCCAACTCATTTATTTATTTGTTTCAGAAATAGTAACTGAATCCCCACTATGTTTCTAGGCCCTTAAGAAATTAGTAGTGAAAAAAAATTCCAGCTCTTGTGGCACTTAAAATATAGCCAGGGGGAGCCCCAGTATACTTCTGGTGTTCAGTTTTACAAATAATAATAATAAACAGGTGAAAAGATAATGATGGGAAGATGTTATTTTAGACGTGAAGTTTACCTTCTTTGATAAGATAATGCTAGAGCAGAGTCCTTCAGAAAAGAAGTGAGCATGAAAAAGTGTCCCAGGCCAAAATAAATGCAAAGGCCCTAAAATGGGAGAATGCTTGCCAAGTTTGGGGAATGGCTTAGCAGGTTATGGAGGACATTGAGCAAGGGGAGAAATGATAGGAGTAGAGATGAGAAAGGTGGCCTGGGGCTAGATGATGGTGTTTACTCTGAGTGATAGTGGGTGCTTTAGAGGGTTTAGGGCAGAGGACTGACATCATTGTGGCCTATGTGTTAAAAGGATCTTTTCTGTTAAAATGTGAATAATGCCTATGGAGTGGCAGAAGTGGAAATAGGGAAAATATTTAAGAAAGAATTGCAGTAGTGCTGGCAAATGATGATGGTGACTAGGGATGGTAGCAATTTGAGGTGGTGAGAAGTTGTCATATTTCGTGTATTCTTTCACTCTGTAATTGGTTGAGCACTTACTATGTTCCATACACTGTTCCAGGTCCTCGGGATACATCGTTGAACAAAATAGGCAAAGATTTGTACCCTGGCAAATTTTATATTCTACCAGGGAGAGAAAGACAGTAAGTGATGAGATAAAAGTAAAGAGATCGTATAAGATATTAGGAGATGGTAAGTGTTATGGAAAAAAATGTAGACAGGGAGCGGATTGCAATATTACATAGGATGTTCAGGTTAGGCCTGATTGAGAAGGTGACATTTGAATAAAGACTTTAAGAAGTGAGGGCGTTAGCCTTGTGGATAGCTTGGGGAAGGATATACCAGGCAGAAGGAACAGAACTAGTGCGAAAACTCTGAGGCAGGATGTGCTTGGCATGTCAGGGAGGCTAGTGTGGCTGCTGCAAAGTGACCAAGGGGGTAAGAAAGTAGGAGAAGAGGTAAAAAGAATAAAGGCGAAAGGTAATGTAGGGCCTTGTAGGTTGTTTTAAGGACGTTAGCTTTCACTTTGAAATGAGAAGCCATTGCAGGATTCTGAGCAAAGGAATGACATGACTTATGTTTTAAGAGGATCTTTCTGGATGATCTGTTAAAAAAAAAAAAAAAAGATGGTAGGGCAGCAAGAGTAGATGCAGACACTCTAGGAGAGTGTGAAGTAATTCAAGGGGGAGAAATGATGGTGCTCCAACATTGGTGGTAGCATTAGAGATTTTGAGAAAGAGTTGGAATCTAGGTATATTTTGAAGATGGACTCAACAGGATTTTCTGACAGATTGGAAGAGGAGTGTGATGGAAGAAACTGAGTCAAGTATAACTGAAAGGATTTTTGACTGAGCAATCAGATAATTGGAGTGAGTGACCATAAGTCCAGATGGGAAAGATTGTGGTTGGAATAAGGTTTGTGGCTGGGCAGGGTCAAAGGCTTGCTTTGAACAGCATAAATTTGAGTTGCCTGTTAGATATGCCTATTAGATATATGGTCGCTATGGGTCGGAACTGACTGGATGGCAGTGGGTTTGGGTTTCCTAGATATGCAAGTGGAGGTGTCAAGGAAGAAGCTTGATAACAAATTCTGGAATTCATGGGAAGTCTGGGCTAGGTGGTGCCAACAATTTGCGCTCAACCTGAAGTTTGGTAATTCGAACTCACCCAGTGGTAATGCACAGGAAAAGGGCTGGTGATCTGCTTCTATTAAGATCACAGCCAAGAAAATTCTATGGAGTGGTTTTACCCTGTAACACATGGAGTCGCCATGAGTCGGAATCTACTTGATGGCAACTAACAACTATAGCATCAACATTAGATATGCAAGTGGAAGTATCAAGTAAGCAGCTTGATATCATTATCTGGAGTTCCTGGGAAGTCCTTGGTAGGAATAAATAAAAATTAGGACATTATCAAAGATTAGATGCCATTTGAAACCTTATGAATGTATAATATTACCTAAGGAATTCAGGTAAATAGAGAAGAAAAGAGGTCTAAGGAATGAAGGTGTCAAGATTCCAGAGAAGTGGAAACTTTAGCAATGAGCCTAAAATCCAGCATGCAATTTTTCCTTAAAGCATTTGCTAAACTTAAACTAAAAGCAACTGCTGGGAGACTAAAACCTGGGCCGAGATTGTAAAAGTCTTGCAATGCTGGGAATACAGAGGATGTGCCAAGATGGACATCCCTGGGAAACACCCCTGGTGCTTTAATTGAGACACCTGAAAGCTCACCACCTAGGAATAAGGGAAAACTGAAAAGAGACCAGCCGTCATAATGCATTAAACCCATATTCAACTGAATTGAGGTGTCCTATCCAGATTTTTTTTTTATCCAGAGTCTACCTGTCTGACAGAAGAAAATTAAATCTTGTCTACAGTAGGTTATCACCATTCAGAGACTCAGCAATTTTTTTTTATATATAATGTCTGTCATTTAACTAAAAGTTACCAGTTTTTGTTAAAACAGAAATAGCCAAAAACAAAAAACATAAACCCAGGCAACAGAAGTACACCTGCAGACAATCTAGATACTGGAGATATTAAACAAAAGCTTTAAAATAGCTATGGTTAATATAATTGAAAAAAATAGTAGAAAACATGGAGACTTTCGCTGGAGAACTAGAATCTATAAAAAGGAATCAAGTGGAAATTCTAGAATTAATAAACACAATAAATGCAATAAGTATAATAGATTAATTTATTAATAGTAGAAACCCTGGTGGTGTAGTGATTAAGTGCTACAGCTGCTAACCAAAGGGTCGGCAGTTCGAATTCGCCAGGCGCTCCTTGGAAACTCTATGGGGCAGTTCCACTCTGTCCTATAGGGTCTCTATGAGTTGGAATCGACTCGATGGCACTGGGTTTGGTTTGGTTTTTTAGATGCAGCCAAGAAGACTGAAAGTTAGATCCATAAAAAATATCCAAATTGAAACAGAGAGTGAAAATAGGTAGAAAGTGTATAACAGATGTAGAGCATAGACAAAAATTCTAATGCTGATACAGTTGCAGTCCCAGAGAAGAGAAAGATAATGGGGCAAAAGTCATATTTGAAGAAATAGTGGCCAACAATTTTTTTAAAAAAGACAGATGAAAGCCAACAGACACAGACTCAAGAAGCTCTGTGCAACCTCAGCAGGTTAAATAAAATAGAATTGCCCTAGGCAATTCATAATAAAACTGTTGAAGAATAAAGACAAATACAAAAATCTCAAAAGCAACTAGAGATGCCTCCATAAACAACTGCCTTCTTTGCCGTGAGACCAGAAGAACTGGATGGTGCCCAACTACCATTACTCAATATTTTGATCAAAGATTTTATAGAAGAATCCTGATCAAAAGGGGGGAAAATGCAGACCAGACCTTCAAATCCTCATGGTCTGCAGACTTTCTGGAGTCAAGGAAGCTGAATGAACCTCTGAAACTATGGCCCTGAGATAATCTTTAAACCTTAAACCAATATCCCCTGGAGTCTTCCTAAACCAAACAATAGTTTAACTTAACTAGTAAAAAACATCTGCCTTAAACATTGTGCTTTTTTCAGAACGATATATATGGGATCAAAGTGACAACAGCAACTCAAAGGATTAGATAGAAACCTTCGGGGGCAGTGAATTTATGTTAATGAGGGAGGAACAACTCAGAAAAAGGGAGTGAGAGTGCTTGTACAACTTGAAGAATGTTACCAGTGTCACTGAACTGTTCATGTAGAAAACATTGAATTGGTGTATGCTTTGGTGTGTATATGCTCAACAATGAAATAAATAATTTTTTAAAAAAATTATACTCAACAGGAAAAATTAAGATTCTGCTGACTCTGCAAGAGAAATGGAAGCAATACAACAGAATAACATTTTTAAAAAGATTAGAGAAAATAGTTTAAATTTAGAATTCTATAACCAATTAAAGTATTCGTTAAAATAAAGATGAACTAAAGACATTTTAAGACAAACAAAAAACTGAGAGAATTTGTCAGTAGTGGGCTTGACCTAAAAGTGATTTTAAGGAAAAATTTTCAAGTGAAAAGAAAATGATCCCAGATGGATACATCAAACTGCAGGGAAGAATGTAGAGAAATGATAAATATGTGAGTAAATATAAAATAATTTGACTACATAAAAGCTGAACAAAATTAAAGCAAATCCATGAGAGCCAAAGTACAACCTTCAGTACATCCCACCTGAATTTAAGAGATCACTTCAACAGTAGATTTGACACTTTGAATACTAATGACCTAAAGCCAGATCAGTTGTGGGATGACATCAAGGACATTATACATGAAGAAAGCAAAAGGTCATTAAAATGACAAGAAAGAAAAATCAAAATGAATGTCAGAAGACACTCTGAAATTTGTTTTTTAACATAGGGTAGCTAAAGAGAGCAGAAGAAATGATGAAGTAAAACAGCTGAACAGAGTATTTCAAAGGGCAGCTTGAGAAGACAAAGTAAAGTATTAAAATGAAATGTGCAAAGACCTGGAGTTAGAAAACCAATAGGGAAGAACATGCTCAGCATTTCTTAAGCTGAAAGAATTGGAAAAAATTCAAGCCTCAAGTTGAAATATTGGAAGATTCTATGGGCAAAATATTGAGTGACACAGGAAGTATCAAAAGCAGATGGAAGGAATACAGAGTCACTGTAAAAAAAAAGAATTGGTCAACATTCAGCCATTTCAAGAGATACCATATAATCAAGAACCAATGGTATTGAAGGAAGAATTCCAAGCTGCACTGAAGGCATTGGCAAAAAGCAAGGCTTTAGGAATTGACAGAATATCAATTTCTTTGTTTCGACAAATGGATGCAATGCTGAGGTGCTCACTTGTCTATGCCAAGAAATTTGGAAGACAGCTACTTGGCCAACTGGCTGGAAAAGATCTTTATACGTGCTCATTCTAAAAAAGATGATCCAACAGAATACGGAAATTATCAAACAATATCTTTAATATCACACACAAGTCAAATTTTGCTTAAGACAATTCAAAAATAGTTACAGCAGTACATTGACAGGAAGTAACCAGAAATTCAAGCCAGATTCAGAAGAGGACGTGGAATGAGGGATATCATTGCTGATGGATCTTGGCTGAAAGCAGAGAATACCAGAAAGGTGTTTACCTGTGTTTTATTGACTATGCAAAGACATTCGATTCCGTGGATCATAACAAATTATGGATAACATTACAAAGAATGGGAATTCCAGAACACTTAATTGTGCTCGTGTGGAACCTACACATAGACCAAGAAGCAATTGTTCGAATAGAACAAAGGATACTTCATGTTTAAAATCAAGAAAGGTATGTGTCAGGGTTGTGTCCTTTCACCATATTTATTCAGTCCGTATACCAAGGAAATAAGCCAAGGAACTGAGCTGTATGAAGAAGAACGCAGCATCAGAATTGGAGGAAGACTTAACAATCTGCGATATACAGATAATACAACCTTCCTTGCTGAAATCAAAGAGGACTTGAAACACTTAGTGATGAAGGTCAATGACTACAGCCTTCAGTATGGCTTACACTTCAACATTAAGAAAACAAAATTCTCACAAGTGGACCAATAAGCAACATCAAGATAAATGGGGAAAAGATTGAACTTGTCAAGGATTTCATTTGACTTGGATCCATAATCAATGCCCATGTAAGCACCAGTCAAGAAACCAAACAAGGTATTGCATTGGGCAAATTTGCTTTAAAAAACTTCTTTAAAGAGTTAAAAAGCAAAGATGTTACTTTGAGGAGTAAGGTGCGCCTGACCCAACCCATGGTATTTTCAATTGCCTCATATGCATGCAAAAGCTGGACAATGACTAAAGAAGACAGAAGAAGAATTAATGCCTTTGGATTATGGTGTTGGCAAAGAATATTGGATATACCATGGACTACCAAAAGAAGGAACAAATCTGGCTTGGAAGAAGTACAGCCAGAGTGCTCCTTAGATGCAAGAATGGCAAGAATTCGTATCACAAATTTTGGACATGTTATCAGGAGGGACCAGTTCCTGGAGAAAGACATCACGCTTGGTAAAGTAGAGGGTCAGCAAAAAAGAGGAAGACCCTCAATGAGATGGAGTGACACAGTGGCTTCAACAATGGGCTCAAACATAATGATTGTGAGATGGTATAGGACCTGGCAGCTTTTCATTCTGTTGTACGTAGGGTCGCTATGAGTTGGAACTGACCTGATGACACCTAACAACAACACTTAAAACAACAACAATAATAATATCTTGTGTGTTTTAAAATATATGTAGAATTAAAATACATAAAAAAAAAACAGCATAAAAGGCAGGAGTAGGTAATGGGAGCTAAAGTGTTAAATATCCTTACCTTGCCTAAGAAATGGTAAACTTATTAATATAAAATACACTGTAATAAGTTGTCTCTGAAATAAAGAATAATAAAAGAATGTATAGTTAATGAGCTAATAGAGGGAGAAATAAGGTGGTAATACTAAATAATTGATCATGCCAAAAAAAAGCAGTAAGGGCGGAAGAGAGTGGACTAGAATCTCTACCCTCTCATTTCATAGATGAGCATGTTAACTGTTTGCACCACCCAGGGACTCCTGAGTATGTGCTTACCCTTTGACACAGCAATTTCATTCCTAAGAGTATGCCTAAAAAAAATGAAAATATATACAACACAGATGCCAAAAAAAATATTTTTACAAGAATATTATTAATAGTTGTATTCAAAATAGCTGAAAACTAAAAACAACCCAAATGCCCATCAATAGTGGAATGGATAACTGTAGTTTAATCCTACAATGCAATATTATACTGCAACTGAAAGGAATAAATTACTAGTACATGCAATAATACAAATGAACCTCACAGATAAAAATTGAATGAAAGAAGTAAGATACAAAGAGTATTGCTTTATTATTCCGTTGATATTAAGTTGGAAAACAGCATTAATCTATGGTGACAAAGGTCAGTGGCTACCTTTGGGAGTAATGATGACTGGGAGGGGGCATTTGTGAGTTTTCTGGAATGCTGGTAATATTCTATAACATGATTTGAGAAATGGTTGCACAGGTGTATTTACTTTGTAATAATTTATTCATCTGTACATTTAATATGTATGTGCTTTACATGTATTTTATTTCAATAAAATATTTACCTGCTGAAGAAGTATGTCAAAAAGCACAGATAGATCATTTAAAATGAGGGCTGGATGTAGCAACGTGACAGTCATTGATCTCTTAACCCGAGCAGTTTCAATGGAGTGATTGGGATGAACACCTACATAGAGTGACTTCAGGAGAGAATGGGAGGAGAGTTAGTTGGGGCAGGAAGTATTACCTAGGTCCCGGCTCTTCTGGTTGGATTCTAAGGCCCTTCATGATCTTGCCCTGCCCAATCTATATGATCTTTTCTCCCATGATTCCAAAATATCTACCCTTTCTTTCTCCCTAACTTTAAGGCCCCTCTTGGCTGTCATTCTATAATGACACTTTGAATGTTGTGCTACCAAAATGAGAACAGCCTTCAGTAGAGCACGGAGTAAGCAGGAAAGTGCCCCCATGATATCTCCCAAAAAGCTAGGTTTAATCTGGCAAATAGCAGTGGTTCTCAAATGTTGATTTGCTTTAGAATTATTTATTTAAAAAAAATAATAACTTGTTAAAAATGAAGATATCTGACCCCCAGTCCCCCAGAAACTTAGGCCCAGTAGGGCTGTGGGGGTGGTACAGGAATCTGCACTTATAATAAGCACCCCATGTGATTCTGATGTTACTAGTCTATAGACACCCTGTTAAGAGACCCTTGTATATTGTGTGCAAGCAGACATGGGAGGGAGAAGAGAAGCAAACTTCTACTACCAGTTGGGTAGGTAGAATGAGGAATGATTTTGTCCCCATTTTGCCTCTGTTCTTTCCTGGAGCTTTCACCCCTCTTTTATAGACAAAGCCACTGCACCCTGAGATGTGATCATGTGTCTCTTTCTACCATCAAGGTTCTATATGTTTTAGGTTTATAAGACATAAACAAAGCTGTGGTGATAAACTTTCTTCTTTCCTTTTCCTTTGCTCTTCTTCCTTTTATTCTTCCTTTCCTTTTCTTTCTTGTTCCCTTCCCCTTCTTCCTATCTCATAATCCTTTCTCTTCTTTTTCATCCTTTTTTTTCTTAACTCATTCTCCACTGTTACTTCACTTTCTCCTTCCCTTCCTCCCTCCCTTTTCCTTCCCCTCCAACTTTCAGATAGAGAAAAGAAAGTTCAACCAGAACTCTAATGCTACATACTGTATCTTCATGGTCAACAAGCCCTATGCCATCACCTGCTCTGTGGTGGCCTTCTACATCCCGTTCTTCCTCATGGTGCTGGCCTATTATCGCATCTATGTCACAGCTAAGGAGCATGCCCACCAGATCCAGATGTTGCAACGGGCAGGAGCCCCATCAGAGGGCAGACCTCAGCCAGCAGACCAGCACAGCACACATCGCATGAGGACAGAGACCAAAGCAGCCAAGACCCTGTGCATCATCATGGGTTGCTTCTGTCTTTGCTGGGCTCCGTTTTTTGTCACCAATATTGTGGATCCTTTCGTAGACTACACTGTCCCCGGGGAGGTATGGACTGCTTTCCTCTGGCTCGGCTATATCAACTCCGGGTTGAACCCCTTTCTCTACGCCTTCTTGAATAAGTCTTTTAGACGTGCCTTCCTCATCATCCTCTGTTGTGATGATGAACGCTACCGAAGACCTTCCATTCTGGGCCAGACTGCCCCCTGTTCAACCACAACCATTAACGGATCCACACATGTGCTAAGGTGAGTCCTTAGGGGGTTGACGAATTTTGTTGATTTACATTGCTCAAAAGGGGTAATTCCCCAGTTTCCTGTTTCCAGAGGGGTCATTCCTGAAAACCTGTGCAGTGTTTACAAAGATTAAAGAAGATTCTATTATCTGGTTATAGACTAGTTTAGTGAGGAAAGGTTCAGGCTCTGGAGGGAAGCCATCTGCATTCAAATCCAGTCTCCACAGTCCTGTTACTTTGAGCAAATCACTTAACCATTCGGAACCTTAATTTTATTTTATTTTTAAATTGAGATCATAACCACTACATCTATACCACAGAGCTTTCGTGAGGATCAAATTAACTAGTGTATGCGGAGCACCTAATACGCACTTAGTAAATGTTATCTATTATTACTGAAAGCTATCTTTTAGAGTAGTGGTTAAAAGCACTGGCTTTAAAGTAAAATAGATTTTATTTTGACTCTCATTGCCCCTACTAATCATCAGTATAATTTTCATAATCTCTTTTGGTTGCACTCTCCTCAATGGTAAAAAATGGTGATAACAATAATACCCATCTCATAGGATTTTTGTGACAATTAGAAATAATATATTTATATTAGGGCCTGACATGTTGTAAGCACTCATAATACTATTAATAAAATTATTAGTATTAATAGGATTCGTAGTAATAACATACAGCCTGATATCCTAAGATGGTCATAAAATAACATGATAAACTAATAAAAATAGAACAATAGTTAATAGTAATGCCATATGACAAATGACATAATAGAGGTATGGGCCATCTAGAATGGAATTATGAGTAGGAAACAAGCTGATTTGGCTTAGGGGAATCACAGAAGAGCATTTTATAAGAATGTGAGACATAGCAAAGATACCAGGAAAGCCATTCTTGTCTGGAAGTGCAGCATGAGGAAAGAAATGGAAATGCGAAAGAGCATGGAAAGATCAATTGACTTAACCAAGGTCACATAGGTTTGATGGACGTGGTAGTGACTTTGGAATTGAATGCTGAGAGACTAGTCATAATAATGCCTCTTTCCAAATCCTGAGAATTTTCTGGCCACCCTGGGCTAGAGTTACTCTCAGCAGTGAAAAGCTTTATGAGACGAGTAAATTCATCCTGTAACAAAGGTGAATTGTTAATGATATTTTTTTTTTTCTCTGCCCTGGGATGCACAGGAATTTCCAAACAGCAGTTCCCTCTTTGAGATAAGCCTTTAATTTTTCTGGTGATGACAGTATTCAGCTGTTCTTGCAGCTGAAAATTGGGGACTTTTCATTTGCATATGTAAGAAAAGAAGAGAAAACAGGAATTGCTATGAAATATAAATGCTGTGGCTCAGAGGCTGCTCAGAAGCATGAATTCAATATTCTGCTTACCAGTGTGGGCAGACTTGTAGCTAAAGCCTAGTAAGGTGTCGAGATTCCTGCTGTTGGAAGGACCTCAAAAGATACTCCTAAAGGTTGACATTCTCTCTTAATTATTATGCCTTAGCGAGTGTCATAGAAGGAATCCAACCATAAAGTAAAGAGTATGTACAAGAACTTCTGTGTGGGCGCCAGATAGTTTTTAGCTATTTAAGCTAGCAGTTGCCTAAGTACAGGCTGTCGACAACTTACAAACAGTGTATGCTCCAGCAGTGTATTTGTTAAGTCAGTTGGTTAGAACTTAGTGGCCTTTCCCCACAGAAATAATCATAGAAAGGGTTTGGGGATTTCTAATGCAACCCAAGAAATTTTTCTTTACTCATGGTGTACTATTTTACCCCTACTGCTTTTGAAAATTCTCAGCGTGATTGTAAAGCATTGAGAGAGCAGTTTAGAGATGGCTTATAGGCATACTCTCCGTATTATATTCCTTACATTACTTCATGGAATCTCGAAAAGTACAAGAAGTTAGTCTTAGGTATTTTTCTATGAGGATGGAGAAGCTTATAAAAGTAGGGGTCAGTCATTACACAGAGAAGACTAATTGAAACCTGAATCCACTAGAGGATAAGGCTTACAAAGACAGGGACCCTGCCTGTTTTATTCACTGCTGTGTACCAAATGCTATGGCTGCTAACCAAAGGGTCTGCAGTTTGAATCCGCCAGGCGCTCCTTGGAAACTCTATGGGGCAGTTCTACTCTGTCCTATAGGGTTGCTATGAGTTGGAATCGACTTGACGGCACTGGGTTTGGTTTTGGTTTAGTGTACCAAATACAACATTCCTAATATACAGTAAGAACTTATTTTATGAATTAATTAATGGATCCTAAAATTAATTTTCCAGATCAGTTAGGTTATAACTTAACTCGACTTAAGAAAACTTTTCAATTTTCCTGAAAAATCACACAAGTAAGGCATTAACAAATCTAGATGAGTTTAAGAAATGTAAAACTAAATGATAAAAGGTAAAATCAGCCTTCGTCCTGTAATCCTATTCCTATCCCCAGAGACAACAATTAACATTAATCAGGTGACCTTTTCGATGTGTTTACAAACATTCATAAGAATGCACAAAATTATAGTTTTTTTTTCCTTTATTTTACATAAATGGAAACATTCATATGCATTTTTCTGCACCTTGATTTTATCTTTTAGCAGCACATTTTGGAGATATTCCACTTCAGTACATACAGATCTAACTCATTTTTTTTTTAACTTCCCCACAGTCTTCTGTGCTAAAAATACATGTTGAATTTTATTTAATTATTTCCCACTAGTGGGAATGTAGGTGTTTCTCATTTTTTGCTATTACAAATTGTACTGTTTCTAGTGCTTTTGCACACATTTCTTGGTGTATGTGCCAGTGTTTTTTTTTTGCAGATAGCTACCATAAGTGAGATGCTGTACTGATATTTATATCCATTTAAAATTTTGATGTATACCATAAAATTGACTGCCTACAACACTGTAGCAATTTGCATTCCCCTCGGTTGAGTGTGAGAGTATCCTGTATTCCTTACTCTCAGAAACACTGAATATTATCAATCTTTTATTATTTTGCTTTTTTGAAAAAATGCTTTCACATAATTTGCATTTCCCAGATAATTTGGGAGGTTAGTTATTGACTATATTCATTCTTACCTTCATATATTTGGCCTTTTTTATATCAATGTTGTATTTCTTATTAGTTTCTTGGTGTTCTTTACCATATTCTGACTATTAAGCCTTTGTTATATAATTTGCAAATACATCTCCCCATTTTCTACTTGCTTTTCTAACTCTAGTTAGCTTTTGTCATGTATAAGTGTCAAATGTTCAAATGTTGAAAACAGTATTCTCATGTGACTTCTCACAGTTGGTCCACCTTCCTTCATGAAATACTTTCCACACTGATTTTTCAAAATACCTGCTTTCCTGGTTTTTCTTCTACTCCCTCCACCCCCCACCCCACAACCTTTTCTCTGTTTCTTTTATCAGTCCTTACACCCCTGTCTGGTCTCTAAATGTTGAAGTTCTTCAGGGTTTGGTTCTTGATACTCTTCTCAAACAACACTCTCTTATATATGATTTCAAAATCCATAGCTGTAAATATCATCGACATGTTGTCAGCTCTCTCTCAAATTAGTATCTCCAGATCATAGCTCTCCTCTGAGGTCCAGACCAGAAGATCTCATTTGCTTCCTTGACAACCCCATATGGGTGTCTCTTAGGAAAACTCAAAGTTAATGTGCTCAAAACAGAATTCTTATTTCTCCACATCCCCTCACCCCCCACAAATTTCCTCAGTCTTCTCCATCTCTATAAATGAAGCCATCATTGACCATGTTACTAAATCCAGACATCTCCGTGTGTTTCTCAGGGAGAACTAACATATTAGAGGGCAGATTTTAAAAAGAAGAAACAACTGAATAATATTGAAATAAAAATGGAGTTAAATAGGAATAAAAGTAAAATCCAATCATAGGAGCAAAATATGAATCACGAAAGTGTAGGATGATACTGGAGTAAATTTATAGCTGTGTGTGTAAAATTTGGAACTTGATAAGTGTGCCTTTATTATCTTTATCCAAGGCATCCATTAAAAAGGTACTGGACAGTCACCAGACAGCTACTGCCGTGTTATTACTAATAGTGGTCATGATACCTAACATCATTCCAGACAAGAGTGTGCCCATTATTATATTTAAGCACTGTGCATGTATCATAGCATTTAATTATTACAACACCCCAATGAGGTAGGTATTATTGTTAGCATCACTTTAAAGATGAGAAAACTGAGGTTTAGAGAGGATAAGTCATTTGCATAGAAGCACACCAGTAGTAAATAATGAAGCCAAAATTCAAATCTAAGGCTTTCTGACCCCAGGACACAGTCTTGTCTAGCCCAGGAAAAGCCAGAGTTAGGATTACCACCTCCCATGCTGATCTTAACCATTTGGATACAGTTGGTGAGTCAGTTATAAAGCTACCAACTCTAGTACCTTCCTGCTCATGTTTCTCTATTTTGTCTACACCCAAGTCATGGCAGACCAGTTACTTGTTCAAATCCAGGCATTTTCAATCTCTTTTCTAAGAAAGAAACAAGGTTCATTCAAATGGGCCTATTCTTAGTAATCTCTTATTGGTTTGCCTGGGTACTCATTGGTCATTCAAAGACATAATCAGTTTAAAAGATGTCCACCTCAGAATTGATATCAAACTCTTCCTTTTACAGTTTGTATAGCACACCCTTTTCACATTTTTTTTTTTTTTTTTTAGTTGGGACAGTGTCCTTTATTTCCTCTTGGTGGCAGTGGCCTGTTTATAGTACTATTTTTCACGGTGTTAGTGCTGCTTTAGACTGTAGAATTCCTTGTTAAATTCTTATTAGACCATATGTCCCTTAAGGGTGAAAACTGTGACTTTCTGCTCTATATACAAATAGTCCTTCACAAAGTGCTTCCAAAAAAGTAGATGAGCAGACGATTAATACGTTTTTTAGTTGATGAAATTTCTTTATGGTTATTCTCAGGCTTATGAAGGATTAAAATAATCACAATTAATCTTCCCTGAGGCCCTAAAAAATATAGAGGGTTGGAGCCCTGGTGGTGCAGTCATTAAGAGCTATGGCTGCTAACCAAAAGGTCGGCAGTTCAAATCTATCAGCTGTTCCTTGGAAACCCTATGGGGCAGTTCTCCTTTGTCCTATAGGGTCACTGTAAGTCAGATTCGACTTGATGGCAATGAGTTTTTTATTTTAATCTACAACCCAAGGAAAGAGATAGGGAGAGCCAGTTCATAACAACATGGAATTTCAATTTTCCATGTTGAATTAGAAACAGGCTAATCTGGCCTTAATAATTTAGAATACTAGGTTTCCCAAGCTTAGCCCTATCCTTATAGCCCTTTGTTGTATATAATATTTTATTATTAAACAAGAAGATGAATAACCAATTTAATAAAATATGCTTTTTCGAGGGGTTCTCCAAGGACTTTGATCCCTAAAATTGTACTGACTGATATATGTGTAGTAGCAGAGATGTCTGCAGTTGTGTTTGGTTGTTTTCTAACAGCCTTTTTTGGAAATGTCTATCCCAGGATCAAAATATAGAGGTAAAAATACCCTTTGGTTGGCTGATTAACTAGTTTGTCTTAATATGTAGGTTACATAACCTTCTAAAATGGTTTCCAAACATGAGTTATTGTAATATAAATGTTTCTTGGGGCAGTTTTAATTTTGAATGCACACATATATTAAACAGAGGCATAATGCCAGCATGTGGGCAGTAGATTCTGAGAGGTTCACTATGTGTGTAAACTGATAATCAGTGAAATTTGGAACCAAGGATCTTTGTCCTTGTCAGATCCTTAACCTGGTCCTGTAGCTAGGTGTTCTGCATCCATCGACATCCCCCTTAATCTCATAGTAGGCACTTTTCCTGTTCTTGGAAACCCGTACCAAACATAATGGTAGAGAAGCAAAGAAAGAACCTAATGATAAAACATTGGCGGCATTCCTAATAAAGTCAGGAATAGCACAAGGATGCTTTATTAACTCTTCAACATTATACGTGCAAAACCCAAAAGACATAAAGAAGAAAATGGAGCATAAAAATTGGGGAGAAAAAGAGCAAAGCTACAAATATGAATCAACAATGTGATCATTTACATTACCAGTGCAAACTGTGAGAACTCAGAAGACAATTCACAAGGAAATCCAGAGGTAAGATCAGCATTCAACAATCAATGGCTTTACTACATACTAGAAATAACTAATTAGAATGTGAGTTAGGGAAAACAGTGCCATCTTCAGAAGCAATAATGCTAAAGTTCCTCAAAAAATATATATAAAAGAAGAGTGTAAGATCTTTATTGAAGGAAAAGAGCCAGGAATATTGCTGAGGGATCACTGTGGATAGCAGAAGAGATTGCTGTAAAATCCACATTTTGCTGTTATAGGAAACTCATCAGAAGTCCAGGTTTGCAGATTCTGGGCCCTGATTTATTAACTTCTGAGATTTGATTCACAGTAACCATGTACTGAGCACCTAATGTACCAGACACTATATATGCACTGGTAGATATAAAGATGAATGAGACCTGGTGTCTCACTGAGCTCATAGTCTGAGGAAAGACACATAAGCAACTAATCACAGTATAGTGGGTATCACTGGAGGTGTGTACACGTTTTACAGGAGCTGAAGGAATTGCTACCTAACCAACAATTCCCTTGTTACCACCAATGACAATTGTCCTATCTCTTCTTGAAGTCCTGCAATGATAAGAGTCAGGACTTCATGAGTCCACTTCAGAGATTAGAAAGCTCTCTGGTTTAAAAAGATCTTCCTTGTATTGAGTTGAAATATTCATCCCTATGACTTCTACTCACTGGCCCAAATTCTGCCTTGAGCAAGAGAAGACCAGGCTGTGTCTTTTTCCTTATGATGACACTTTATGAATATTTTAGTCATATGTCCTGTAAAAATGGCATGACAGGGGCAGCGTCTGACCTCCTGTAATTTCACAAGGGGGAAGGAAAATCAAGATCAACAGGCCAAGGCTGATTCCTCTGAGGCAGAGGTCCTTTTTACCAATTCTGACATGGCCCTTCCATGGCACCCTCTATTTCTCTGCTGGGTTTGATAATCTGTTGCACTGGCCACATAAAACTCACTGACAATACTCACAATTATGGGGCCTATTGGGGAAGTGACAGGTTACAATTCAGGTTCAGAAACAATCAGGATATAGTTTTTCAACCAGGACAGCCTCTTTTCAGCCGTGCCCATAGGCACACCTCTGTCTTGCCCCTTGGCCACTTGGTTCCTCAACCTGGCCTCTGCTTTGCTCTGGCAAGTGCTACACGCTCCACTCGTTGTTCTTCCTTCTTGGTGGTGTTGAGATGCTGCCTTCCCGACTCTGTGATGGCTCATTTTAAACCTATCGGAATGGCAAAACAGACCAATCCCCTCATTAAGGTTCAGTACACTTTATTTGCGTGGTTCTTCTGCCACAAAGGTGCCATCCACCTTATTTACATTATTAGCAAGCTATCCAATCCCCTTGGTGGGCCACAAGCACCTCATTTGCATATTCTACTCAGTCATTTGCTAGGAGTTTCAAAATCTATGGCTAGAAGGGCCATATTAATTCACTGCACCGCATGTCCCTTTTGCAGCTTTGAAGAGTATTCCAATGTCTGCTATTATTCTCCGTTCAGTATTGGGGGAGGCCTGGAGAACATAATTATGTACCCTTTTTTTCGGCCCTCATTTTTATTTTTCTCGATCACTTTTCCCTCAAACTATGGTCAGGAGACCACTCACGTTAGAATCACCTGAAAACTTAGCAAAAACGCAGATCCCTGGACCCCAATGACTCAATCAGAACAAGGCTAGGAAAGCGATTTTTTTTCCAAGATGAATCTCATTCACATTAAACATTGAGAACCACAGTCTAGGATTATTATGGATTGGAATGCTTCAAAGCTTGCTGACACTGATTGCACTTCAGGGTTTATGACATATTACAATTCTTAGGTCCTTACAGAATCTCTTAAAGGATATTTTGTCTGATGTAAGCTAGTGAAGTATGGGAGAAAATTCCTTTTGAAAGCTTGCCTTGGTTCAGTCATGATTCAAGCCACCTGACTGTCTCCACCTGGGATCGCAATGCAACCACAGTCTTTACTTATCCTCATATGACTAGACCACAATGACTAGGTGACAAGGTAACTGAAAGGTGATGGCAACAAGCCCTAGTTGGATTTGATTTCTGGGTTCTTTGTCCATTGGATAAATGTCCAGGACTTCACCCTTGTTGTTCACTGCTGAGACCTAGTTAAGTGCCTGGAACATTGTGGAACTGGACAAATGAATGAGGGATGCTTCTGTCCCTGCCCCCCTGGCCGAGCTTCTGTTTAACTGTCTGGTCCCTGTCTCCATGATGATTATCCCAGATGATCCAAGGCAGAGGGGGGACTAGGGGTGCTGACTCTAACCTTAGAACAGAGATTTTCTCTACATGAAATCCACTGAGGATTTCAATTTTGGCTTCTTTAGTAAATAATCCCTGTCCTGCCTATCTCATTATTTCATTGTGAAAATCAAACGAGATAATGGATGTGAAATTGCTCCACTAACTGCGAAGTTCTGTCCTCATGGGAGAGACAATTATGTTGTAAGAACAGACTATTTATAAGTTAGACAACACAAGCAGAGATTGCATGCAAAGTTTAGCTTTGGAGATTGGTTTCTCTATAATCACACCATGCCTAGACCTCTTCTCTGGCTCCTCAACTTCAGACCTTACTCAAACCTACGACATTCACCCAATTCCAGCAAAGGCTGCAACCTGTTGCAATCACCTTCCAAAGAGCTTCTTGCATATCTGACTTGGCTCTTAGCTGCTGTCCCCCATCATCCACCCTCAACCCCCCTGATAAACAGGTTTCCCATTGACCTGGAGACCTCTAGAGCTGGGCTGTCCAATAGGGTAGCCATTAGCCACATGGGGCTATTTAAATTTTAATTAACTAAAATGAAATAAAACTAAAAATTCCATTTCTCAGACCCACTAGTCACATTACAACTGTTCAGTAGCCACACGTGGCAAGTGGCTATCCGATTGGACAGCACAACTATAGAATATTTCTATCTTTCCATCAAGTTCTATTAGACAACACTGCTATAGAGCTATGAGCCTTCTCTTTGTAAGGAGACAATATAGCCTTTCACTCAGTATTAAGAACCTCATCAACCAAAGGTCAATGATAAACATAAGAATACATGTATGTACCGTGTATGTTATTGACATCTCCGTGCATGAGATTAGCGTTTTCAGATTCATATATGTGATTAATTGTTGTTGTTGTTAAATGCCATTGAGTCAGTTCCACTCATAGCGACCCTGTGTAACCACAGAATGAAACATTGCCTGGTCTTGCTCCATCCTCACAATCGTTATACTTGAACCCATTGTTGCAGCCACTGTGTCAGTCCATCTCATTGAGATTGAGGATCTTCTTCTTTTCTGTTGACCATTTACTTTACCAAGCCTGATGTCCTTCTCCAGGGACTGGTCCCTTCTGATAACTTGTTCTAAGTATGTGAGACAAAGTCTCGCCATCCTTGCTTCTAAGGAGCATTCTGGCTATACTTCTGCCAAGTCAGATTTGTTCCTTCTTGTGGCCAAAACCAACCAAACCCATTACTGTCGAGTCAATTCCAACTCATAGCGACCTTATAGGACAGACTAGAGCTGCCCCATAGAGTTTCCAAGAAGCCCTTGGCGGATTCAAACTGCTGACATTTTGGCTAGCAGCTGTAGCTCCTAACCATTATGCCACCAGGGTTTCCCTTCTTCTGGTAGTCCATGGCATATTCAATATTCTTCACCACCACCATAACTCAAAGGCATCACTTCTTCTGTCTTCCTTATTCATTGCCCAGCTTTTGCATGCATGCGAGGCAATTGAAAATGTCATGGTTTGGGTCAGGCCCACCTTAGTCTAAAAAAGTGATATCTTTGCTTTTTAACTCTTTAAAGAGGTCTTTTGCAGCAGATTTGCCCAATGCAATGCGTCGTTTGGTTTCTTGACTGCTTCTTCCGTGGGCGTTGATTGTGGACCCAAGTAAAATGAAATCCTTAAAAGCTTCAGTATTTTCTCCACTTATCGTGATGTTGCATATTGGTCTAGTCGTGAGGGTTTTTGCTTTCTTTACATTGAGGTATAATCCATGTTGAAGGCTGTAATCTTTGGTCTTCATCAGTAAGTGCTTCAAGTCCTCTTCTTTTTCAGTAAGCTAGGTTGTGTCATCTGCATATTACAGTTGTTAAAGTGTCTTCCTCCAACCCTCATATTATTTGCTCTTGGATTATTTGCTCAGCATACACATTGAATAAGTGTGATGAAAGGGCACATCCCTCACGCACACCTTTCCTGATTTTAAACCATGCAGTATCCCCTTATTTTGTTTGAATGACTACCTCTTCATTCCTGATGAGCACAATTAAGTGTCTGGAATTCTCATTCTTCACAATGTTATTCATAATTTATTATGATCCACAGAGTCGAATGTCTTTGCATAGTCAATGCAATTAACAGAGGTGGAAAATATAAGGACAGGTAAAAAGTGAAAGTGAGCAAGAGACAAAGAGAATGGGTTTCCACAAAAAAACAGTTAAAAAAAAAAAAAAGCATTCCATCTTATTGCCCCTTGGCATTTCCTTTAGAAACAACAATTATCGGAATTTATAATTGTATTTCTTTTTTATTTACTTGTTTATTATCTGTATTTTCCACCAGACTATCAGTACGTGAAGGCAGGTAATGTGTCTCTCTTGTTCCCTAAATTCCTCTAGGGTGTAGCACATTATTCAATTAACATATTTATTAAGTGAATGAATGCTTTTATCATGCCCTATTGTTCATCTGGACTGTGTGTACTAGACTACGTAAAATTTCACCACTTTTTAAAATATTTATAGGTTCCATAAATGGAGTAGATGTTTTTTCCACTGGAAAACCATTGACAACTTTTAATCTGAATATACCCGAATTCCAATTTTAAATTAAGGTCTTCACACCGTGAATCAGAAGATTTCACCCACGGATGAAGAAATAATTTAGGTCTTATTTATTTTGGATCTTTAGAGGTTTCTGCAAATGCTTAAAAGTTGTTTGACATTTAAAAGCCATTTTATTACCTTTACCTTGAACTTCGGGGGTTACAATTGGATTGAGTATTTCCCTCATTTTTTTGAGCCAAAGCAGACCTAATCTGGGTGAACCAAAGATAGATGAAGTTGACCTTGCCTTTCCCTCTCCAGGGCTGGCTACATAATTTTCCCAGCAGCCCAATGCAAAATGAAAATGTGGGGCCCCTTGCTCAAAAAGCAGGAAAAAAAATACCACTAATGGTAATAAAATATAAAGCTTTTTCTTTTTTAATCAGCAGTCTCTCTCTCAACTTCTGTTTTTTATTTGCAATTTACCATAGTTCTAGTAAAGAAAATTTTAAAATTTTAGCATGAATTTTACCATTTATATTTATATTGTGCAATGCTAATTTTAAATGCAAATGTAAGCTTTTAACTCATATGCGGAATCACTGAAATTACATAATTCATGTTTCATAGTTGGTACATGCATCTGTATTTCGTTCTTACCAAAACAGTGTGCACAACTAACTCAAATGTTTTTATTTTATTTCTTAATATGTGCACACGCTACCACCACTCTCTACCTTTGGCCTACTGATAAGTAAGAAAGGACTAGACGAAATTATGGGTTGCCATAAATTCCTTCTCTGTCAGTATTTCAGCTTAAGGGGTTGGCTAATACAGGAAAGTAATAGAGAAGGAAAGGATATGCTAGGGTTCCTTGGTGGTCCCTGGGTCTTAGAATACTATTGCCTTCTTTCTACATTTGGCAAGCTCTGGTTCAAAAGCATCCTTGCACCTGCCCCCATTACTCAGTCGTAGATGAGTTGAAATGAAACATGAGCAGAGAGTTCCTGTAGACCCATGATGTGTGGGAGTTCAGCAAAACTCAAAGCAAATACAAGGTGTGCATGCTATGGAAGCTAAAAATATAGAGACCATGGAAGAAAGGGAAAGGCTTTGTATATAACTTGCTTGCCATGTACTTGCTTTGTGTCTTGCTAAACTCTTTTATGCATGATGGGTCCAACAGAATTGTGTGCTCATGGGGCATTGCTAATGCAATAGGGCAGCAAGGAACTGCAGCGTACTCAGGCATTGCATGTATCTCCTCTGCTCACGTGCATGCTGCATTGTCCCTTCAGACTTCACAAGTTCAAAGATAAAATTATTAAGAATTTCAAGATGGTAACAGCAGAACATTAAACTAAGCATTTAAGCCTTCTGAGCATGGGGCCCTGTGTGACTGCACAAGACACACACTCTTGAAGCTGACCCTGCCTCTACCCAGCCTCAGCCCAAAGCATCTTCTCAGAATGCATTGATCTTCTTGAAGCCACACCAGGAAAATAGTGAGAATAAAAGATCAAAAGAGTTCCACTTGTCTCATCAAATACTCAGAATTAAGAAAGTTAACACCGTTTGCAGAGTATACCCACCCTTCAGAAGTTCTCTAATTAAGTGACCTAAGCTGCCCTCCCAGATGCCCATATCTGGACTAAAGTGCTGAGGCCTAAACATTATCCCACACTCAGACTTACTGTTGAGGAAACATTTCTGCCTTGGACTTAGTGGAAGGTGAGCAGAAGGAATATAACCAAAGGAAATCCCACCCAATGTAGCCTAATGATTGCAGATGCTGGGGTCTGGCGGATCTGGGTTTTAATCCTATCTGAGATCTTCCATTTACTATTGATATGACTTGAGCGTGGATCAAACATCTCTGGGTCTCTGTTTTTTCACCTGTAAAGCAGGGATGATAATAGAACCCATGTCCTAGGGCTTCTCTTACGGTTAAAGATGGTAACATATGTGCCATGAAGAGCCTTTTACATTTTAAATGCTCAATTAACGCAAGCTGCTATCTTTGCTATTGTAATTTTACATATAACGTTGTTCACGTCTTGGTAAAATACCCTTCTCTAGTTTTCCAGTTATTTTCTTAGCCTTCTGATAACCATTTCTTAGGAAATGAGTCAATAGAAATCTCTATGCTCTAAACACTGCCCCTTCAATGAGGAATGCAGAGCTCCCACTGCTAGACGAAAAGCCAGAAATTAATTAAATTAATCACACTGTTTATAAATAATTGTTTAAGCAACATGAGACAAGACTTGTTTCCTGGGTACACAATGCCCTGTGCTGAACAGTTGGGTCTGTTATTTTGAATATGCCATCTGGCGTTTCAATTACCTGTAGGCATTTCTTCCACCCAACATAAAACATGCTAACCACGTCAGACAAGTTGAGTACATTCTATGGGTATTTGTTTTACCCCTTTTGCTCTGCAGATGCTTCCCCTGTCAGGATGTCACAGTTCTCTGAGATTGGTATCCACAATAAAGGGGGACTGTGCATGCCACCCTGCAGGACAGGCACCAAAACAGCACCCAGCCCCAGAGATGCCCACGGTGGTTTGTCCAGGTCCAGAATGGAAGCAGTGTGGAGTGGTGCTCTGGCCTACAACCTTGGCTGCACATTAGAAACACCCAGGAGCTCTGAAACACTCCCCGAGCCTGGCCTCCACTTGTAGAGTCTACTCTGATTAGTCTCCTGGGAGCGAAGACATCCATATGTTTTAGGAGGTCTAATGTGCATCAGTCCCTGGATGGTGCAAATTGTTAAGGCATTTGGCTACTATCCAAAAAGTTGGTGGTTTGAATCCAACTAGAGGTGCCTTGAAAGAAAGGCCTGGTTGATCTACTTCTGAAAGATCACAACCATTGAAAACCCTATGGGGTGCAGTTCTACTCTGCCACACGTGGTATCGCCATGAATTGAAATTGACTCGACGGCATCTAGTCTGGTATAATGTGTAGCAGGGTTGAGAATAACTGGTGTAGTGGAAAAAGCAGAAGGCCTGTCTTCTAATCCCTTACTGACCCAACCAGCCATCATCTCTCAGCACTGATAAAACAAAGAAGTTTAATTAGATAGTGTTTCAAATTTCTGCCTGTTCCGTGTCCTAGACTACAGAGATTGTGTGAATTTAAACCATTGGTTCTCAGTTGGGGGCGATTTTACCCACCAGGCAATATTTGGTGATGTCTGCAAACACATTTGGTCAGCACAACTTGTGGGTGCTTTTAGCATCCAGTGGTAGAGGCCAGGGATACTGCTAAACATCCTATAATGCACAGGGTAGTGCCCCACAACAAAGAATTGTCTGGCTTCAAATGTTAAAATATTACTAAGGTTGGAAAACCCTGATTGAAACTAATCCTCTGGTCTTTGCAACAGAGGCGTCTTACCACTCACAGGGAACACTGAGAGAGATCCTTTAACAGTTCTACTTCAGAGAAGCCCCTGAACCATTTGGCCGCTTTTAATCCCCATTCAAGGAGCCCTGGTGGTACAGTGGTTATGTACTCAGCTGCTAACCGAAAGGTCAGAGGTTTGAGCCCACTAGCCACTCCATGGGAGAAAGATGTGGCAGTCTGCTCCCGTAAAGATTTACAGGCTTGGAAATCCTATAGGGCAGTTCTACTTAGTCCTATAGGGTCACTTTGAATCAGAATCTACTTGACAGCAATGGGTTTGGTTTTTTGGTTTTAATCCCCATCCATTCCCAAAACAAGGGGGAAAAAGAAAGCCCTGTAGAAGGTGATAAGTGTTGTTTCTGGGAGGAAGGGTCCAGCACCACTATGGCTAGAATGCAGGCAGTAACCTTGCAGATATACCCTTTCTACCAGGCAGGCTCCATGAGCTTGTTCTCTTACAGAGTGTACTTGGCAGGGACACAACCCTCCCGATTTAGTCAGAGCAGCTGTTCAGGAAGGAATCGCCTCCAAAGTATGCAAAGAGACCCAATGGAAAACCACACCCACATGTAAATGTGTGGGCTCAGTCCGTAGTGTAATGATGCAGGCCTCTGCCCTGAAGAAGTGTAGAAGCTTCAACTAATAGTGGGCGTTCACAAACTGGAGTGTGGCCCGAAGAGAGTACTACCATGATTCTCTTTGTAGAATCTATGATGGATGAAGAGCAATGGAAGGAACTGGGATGCTGAACTTAGAGCAAAGGAGATTCAGGTCATAAGCATTGTTTTTATATTTCTGAAGGACTGTCATGGGAAAAAGGGATACGACTTGTTCTGCATGGCCCCAAGGGAGAGAGGTAGGAACAAAGAGTTGAAGTTAGAAGAATATATATTTCAGCACAAGATGAAATGAGCTGCCTTACTAGGGAGTGCCTAGTAAAGTAGCATGAGAAAGTCACTTAGAGGTGTCGATTGACCATCAGTCACTAGAAGCATTGACTGATTGTCAGTCAGCATTGCTGTGGAAGCAGTAGGAGGATACAAAGATGCTTTCAGACCCTTCCTGTGTGATACTGTGGGCTACAGAATTATGGAAGTCCTCCCACAGGGGAGTGAAAAACCTGCTTCAGCCAATTGTAGTATTTTGTTCAGCGGAAGCTGGAGAACTTCTGGAAAGATTACCAGTGAGAAGAGATGTGTCAGAGGTAATTTTGGCAATTTCAGGAACTATTCTGTTTTCTTTCCGTGATTGTGCTGGCAATCAGTGGCTAGTAGGAAATGTAGACATTTCTAAGGAAGAAGTGTATCCTGGAGCTCTATAGATGCTCAGTGGTACACAGCAGCTTTGATGGCAGAGAGTCTGCTTAAAGGAAATATTGGTCATATCCATCCAACAGGATAAATATTTGTTGTTTGAAGCTTTATTGTCCAAATGATTGCTGTTTAAAGATTTGTAGAGAGGCAGAGCCTTTGGCTGGGATTCAGGGGATGTCCCCTCCATTTGGTTTTCAGGCTTCATTCTTCTTCATATGGTGACAGTTAGGATCAGGATTTCAGGCTCTGGAGAAGACAGGCAGGATCCCAACCTAGAAGGAACCAGGATATCAGTGAAGCAGTTTAGTGTTATGGTTAAAAGCATAGGACTCGCTATGTGACAGACCTCAGTTTGACTCCTGGTTCTGCCACTTTGAAACTGTGTGATCCTGGGCAAGTTACTTGACCTCTCAGTGTTTTGGTTTCTTCCTGTGTAAAATGGGAATAAAGGTGGTCCTTGTTTCATAAGACTTTTGTGAGGCTAATGTAAGATATTGGACACATGGAGCCTGGAACATGGTAAAGTATTGGTAAATTGTACTCTTGTTACCATAATCATCATCTTGTAAAGCAAAAAGGCAGGAACAAAGGTCAGTAGGACAAGGCTCCTATTTGTGGACCACTTTATGATGTCAAACTCACCATAAGGTCCTCTCAATAAGGGGATAAGTTTGTCCCTGGGCAATGAGTAGGGAGATGGGGAAAAGTACTTCAACTGTAAGAAGAGGTGAGCTGTGGGGAAGGGAGAGAGGTAAAGGGTTCTAGCTGGTTCTGCCACAAATGCTGTGAAATCATCTCCAAGCCTCCAGCAGGGAAACACATTGCATGACCTCTGTTGTATAAATAAACAACTGAGAATGCTCTGGACTATATTCAAACAAAGAGTCAACGATCTACTTCTCACAAAATGATTTCTGAATTGTCTTTTCTTGGTTCCATGCCTATTTCAGGTTATATTTAACAAGCTGCTTAGAAACATTTCACAGGGTTGTTTTTGAAGATCTTTTTATTCTCTAAGAAATGGGTGAATCTATATTTTGATAAATCTGATAAACAAATATATTTGGTGCCTGCTTGTGTTCCTTTTATCCTTCTCGGGCTTTTGTTTTCTTTGCAGCATAATTTAATTTTTTCTTCTCTTTGTGAATTGGCTGCCTACATTGAGTTTTGGATTTTGGGGAAAGGAGACTGTGTGTGTTTGTGTGTGTGCGTGCATGTACTCACACGTATATATGATTGTCATGAGTGATAATTTGTTGCTTTAGCAATAATTTTGATTCCGGGTCCAGTCATCACCATCTTTGTCATCATCTTTATCATCATCATCATCATCATCTTAACAGCTACTTTTCACTGAGCATTTGTTTATATACCAGCTATTGTGGTAAGCTCATTTCATATGTTATTGTTGTTGTTAAGTGCCATTGAGTCAATTCCAACTCCTAGCAACCCCATGTGTCAGAACTAGGCTGTAATCTTTATGGGAACAGATCGTAGGTCTTTCTTCCGCAGAGCTGCTGGGTAGGTTCAGACCACCAATATTTCTGCTAGCAGCCCAGCACTTAGCCATTATGCCACCAGGGCTTCTTGTATTACATACACTATCTCATTTAATCCTTAACTTATTCTGTGGAATAGATATTAATATCCCATTTTTTCAATGGGAAACTGAGACTCAGAGTGATTACCATATTTTTACAAAAATAATGCAGACCTTCTACATTTGTTTGCCAACCTAGTCCTCCCTTCACGAGGTATTTTCGTAAGCACTGTTATGCCACTATTTTTTTTTTTAACATGTTACTGTAAAAAAAAAAAAATTGAATAGTGCTGTGATGGCTAAGATTGTGTGTCATCTTGGCTGGGCCATGATTCTCAGTGGTTTGGCAGTTAAGTAATGATGCATGTTGGCAGTTATGTAATGATGTAGTTTGGCAGTTATATAATGATGTAATTTTGCAGCTATGTAATGATGTAGTTATCCTCCATGATGTGATCTGATCTGATCAGCCAATCAGCTTTAAGGGAAGTTTCCCCGAGGGTGTGGCCTGCACCCAATATATATGGATATTCTGGCAAAGCTTGCTTGCTTGCTTTGAATACTGCATTCAGCTCATCATCATCTGACCTCCAGTTCTTGGGACTTGAGCCAGCTGCCTGCCGTATTACCTGCCAGTGTTGGAATTCATCAGCCTCCACAGTCTATGAGCCAGTGGTCTGCCATCTTACCTGCTGATCTTGGATTTGTCAGCCTCTGCAACCTATGAGCCAGTGGCCTACCATCTTACTTTCTAGTCTTGGGTTTGTCAGCCCCTGCAGCTATGTGAGTCAGGAGAAATCTCCAGCCTGATGCCTGACCCATGGACTTGGGACTTGCCATAACTGCATAAGCAATTTTCTTCAGATAAATCTCTCTCTCTCTGTCTCTCTGTGTGTGTGTGTGTGTATATATATATATATGTAAAACCATTGCCATTGAGTCGATTCAAACTCATAGGGACCCTGTAGGATAGAGTAGAACTGCCCCATGGGGTTTCTAAGGAGTGGCTGGAGGGTTCAAACTGCCAACATTTCCATAGCTCTTAACCAATGTATACGTATATGTACGGAGCCCTGGTGGTACATTGGTTAAGAGCTAGGCTACTAAACAAAAAGATCTGTCAGTTTGTTGTACTGTGGGGGCTTGCATGTTGCTGTGATGCTAGAAGCTATGCCACCAGTATTTCAAACACCAGCAAGGTCACCCATGGTGGACAGGTTTCAGCTGAGCTTCCAGACTAAGGCAGAATAGGAAGAAGGACCTGGTGGTCTATTTTTGAAAAAAATCAACAGGTGAAAACCTTATAATTAGCAGAGGGATATTGTCTAATACAGTGCTGGAAGATGAGCCCCTCAGGTTGAAAGGTACTCAAAAGATGACTTGGGAAGAACTTCTCAAAGTAGAGTTGACCTTAATGATGTATATGGAGTCAAGGTTTCGAGGCCTTCTTTTGCTGATATGGCATAACTCAAAATGAGAAGACACAGCTGTAAACATCCGTTAATAATCAGAACCTGGAATGTACGAAGTACGAATCTAGGAAAACTGGAAATCATCAAAAATGAAATGGAAGGCATAAACATTGATATCCTAGGCCTTAGTGAGCTGAAATGGACTGGTATTGGCCATTTTGAATTGGACAGTCATATTGTCTACTACGATGGGAATGACAAATTGGAGAGGATTGGTGTTGCATTCACCATCAGAAAGAACATTACGAGATCTATCCTGAAGTATGATGCTGGCAGTGATAGGAAAATATCCATACTCCTACAAGGAAAACCAATTAATACAACCATTATTCAAATTTGCACACCAACCACTAAGGCCAAAGATGAAGAAACTGAAGGTTTTTACCAACTTCTGCAATCTGAAATTGATTGAATATGCAATCAGGATGCACTGATAATTACTGGTTATTGGAATGAGAAAGCTAGAAACAAAGAAGAAGGATCAGTAGTTGGAAAATATGGCCTTGGTGATAGAAATGATGCCATAGATCACATGATAGAATTTTGCAAGACCAACGACTTCCTCATTGCAAATACCTTTTTTCAACAACAAAAATGGTGACTGTACACATGGACCTCGCCAGATTGAATACACAGGAATCAAATCAGCTACATCTGTGGAAAATGACAATGGAAAAGCTTAATATCATCAGTCAGAACAAGGCCGGGATCCAACTATGGAACAGACCATCAACTGCTCATATGTAAGTTCAAGCTGAAGCTAAAGAAAATTAGAATAAGTCCACGAGAGTCAAAGTATGACCTTGAGTGTATCCCACCTGAATTTAGAGACCATCTCAAGAATAGATGTGAAGCATTGAACACTAATGACTGAAGACCAGACGAGTTGTGGAATGACATTAAAGACATTATACATGAAGAAAGTAAGAGGCCATTAAAAAGAGAAGGAAAGAAAGAAAAGGCCAAAATGGATGTAAGAAGAGACTCTGAAACTTGCTTTTGAATATCAAGTAGCTACAGCGAACAGAAGAAATGATAAAGTAAAACAGCTGAACAGAAGATTTCAAAGGGTGGCTCGAGAAGACAAAGTATTATAATGGCATGCACCAAGGCCTGGAGTTAGAAAGCCAAAAGGGAAGAACATACTTGGCATTTCTCAAGCTGAAAGAACTAAAGAAACAATTCAAGCCTTGAGTTGCAATAGTGAAGGATTCTGTGGGCAAAATACTGAACAATGCAGGAAGCATCAAGCAGATGGAAGGAATACACAGAGTCACTGTACCAAAAAGAATTGGTCAATGTTCAGCTATTTCAGGAGGTAGCATATGATCAAGAACCGATGGCATGGAAGGAAAAGTCCCAGCTGCACTGAAGACAGTGGTGAAAAACAGGGCTCCAGGAATGGATGGAATACCAATTGAGATGTTTCAACAAAGGATGCCGTGCTAGAAGTGCTCACTCATCTATGCCGAGAAATTTGGAGGACAGCTACCTGGCCAACTGACTGGAAGAGATTCATACTTATGCCTGTTCCAAAGAAAGGTGGTCCAACCCAATGTGGAAACTATTGAACAATATCATTAATATCACGCTCAAGTAAAATTTTGCCGAAGATCATTCAAAAGTGATTGCAGCAGTACAACGACAGGGAACTGCGAGAAATTCAAGCAGGATTCAGAACGTGAAATGAGGGAGATCATTGCTGATGTCAAAAGATCCTGGCTAAAAACAGAGAAAAGCAGAAAGATGTTTACCTGTTTTATTGCCTTTGCAAAGGCATTCTACTGTGTGGATCATAACAATTTACGGATAATATTGGAAAGAATGGGAATTTCAGAACACTTCGTTGTGCTCATGAGGAATCTGTGCATAGAGTGGCAGTCGTTCGAGCAGAACAAGGAAATGCTGGGTAGTTTAAAGTCAAGAAAGGTGTGTGTCAGGGTTGTAGCCTTTCACTATACTTAATCTGTATGCTGAGCAAATAATCCAAGAAACTGGACTATATGAAGAAGAATGGGGCATCAAGATTGGAGGAAGACCCATTAACAACCTTTGATATGCAGATAACACAACCTTGCTTGTTGAAAGTAAAGAGGACTTGAAGCACTTACCGATGAAGATCAAAAACCACAGCCTTCAGTATGGATTATACCTCAACATAAAAAAAAACAAAAATCCTCACAACTGGAGCAATAAAGAACATCATGAAAAATGGAGAAAAGATTGAAGTTGTCAAGGAATTCATTTTACTTCATTTACTTGGATCCTTAATCAGCACACATGGAAGCAGCAGTCAAGAAATCAAATGGTAAATTGCGTTGGGCAAATCTGCTGCAAGAGATCTCTTAAAGAGTTAAAAAAAAAAGTTGTCACTTTTAAGACCAAGGTGTGCCTGACCCAAGCCATGGTGTTTTCAATCGCCTCATATGCATGTGAAAGCTGGGCAATGAATAAGGAAGATCAAAGAATCGATGCCTTTGAATTATGGTGTTGGCAAAGAATATTGAATATACATACCATGGACTGCCGAAAGAATGAACAAATCTGTCTTGGAAGAAGTATAGCCAGAATGCCCTTAGAAGTAAGGATTGTGAGATTTCGTCTCACATACTTTGGACATGTTATTAGGAGGGACCAGTCCCTGGAAAAGGACATCATGCTTGGTAAAGTAGAGGGCCAGAGTAAAGAGGAAGACCTTCAATAAGATGGATTGACTTGGTGGCCAAAACAATGGGCTCAAGCATAACGATTGTGAGGATGGCACAGGGCTGTATGGTGTTTCATTTTGTCATGCATAAGGTCACTATGGGTTGAAACCAACTCGATGGCACCTAACAACAACGACAGCATATGCATATGTATATATATGTATGTATGTATGTATTTGGAAAACCTGGTGGCGTAGTGGTTAAGTGCTATGGCTGCTAACCAAAGGGTCGGCAGTTCAAATCCACCAGGCGCTCCTCGGAAACTCTTTGGGGCAGTTCTACTCTGTCCTATAGTGTCACTATGAGTCGGAACCAACTCCACGGCACTGGGTTTGGGTTTTTTTTTTTTTTTCAATGTATGTATTTACACTTCCCTGGTTTTGCTTCTCTAGAGAACCCACCCTAAGACAAGAGCGCTTAAGAAAATGCCTCATGGGGGGAGGGCACGGTTGGCAAACAAACATAGACGGTGAGTGTTATTTGTGTAAAAATACAGTAAATAACTTGACCAAGGCTTCACAAGTGGTGAGAGCAGAGCCAGAATTCTAACAAATGGCCATCTGATTGCAAAGGTCTTGCTTTTAACCAATAAGCTGTATAGCTTTCTAGTTTACTCAAAATTCTTTTAAAAGAATGCAGAATTTTTTATTCTTAGACATAGAAAGAACTTCAGAAATAACGTGGTCAAATATCCCAACCAACGCAGTGATTTCTTCTACAATTTGTTTAATAGGTGGCCATCTATTTCTCTTCCCACTGAGGGGCAGCTCATTATTATGCAAGGCATTCTATTGTTTGAGTGACCCTGGTGTAGCAAAAGGATCCCTGATGACACAAAAGATTAAGCGATTGGCTGTTAACCAAAAGTTTGGCAGTTTGAACCCACCTGGGCAGAAAGATCCGGAGACCTGCTTTCATAAGGATTACAGATAAGAAAACCCTATAATGCAGTTCTGTTCTGTCACATGGAAATCCTGGTGGCGTAGTGGTTAAGACTTCAGCTGCTAACCAAAAGGTCAGCAGTTCAAGTCCACGAGGCCCTCCTTGGAAACCCAGTGGGGCAGTTCTACTCTGCCCTTTAAGGTTGCCTATGAGTCAGAATTTGAGTCAGAATTGACTTGACGGCAGTGGGTTTTGTTGGGTACTCTGACACATAGAGTCATTATGAGTCAGAACTTACTTGATGGCATCCACCAACAACAATAGTTGTGGCAAAGTCTGGTCAAATTTTACTTCCCTATAATTTGGCATTCTAAAAGCCTAGAATCTTATGGCTGAAAGTGATAACAGGGCTCAAGAAGTCCAGTGATTTTCAAATGTTTTTTTCAGGTGTAGAAATCTTGTGTTCAAATGGAATCTTATTTGGAAGTGTGAACAAATGAAAATAGAACTGCTTTGATAGAAACAGGTGTTAGTGTGGGTGGGGGGAGGGTGAACAAAATCCCAGCATTGCTCCTATCGTTCCAATGTCTACTGTGGCCTCTCCATGAGGTAATTTGTTAAAATTCCTGTTAAAAATAGCCTGAAATAGACTGGTGAACCCAATATTTTACAGACAAGAAAACTGAGGCTGGAGAACTTAAAAGTTGACTTATGGTAATGCAGATATATGAGCCCAGTGACAAAGATGAGAACCTAGGTCTCAAAACTGTTAGCCGACTTCTCATTTATTCCTTCATTGATCCATTCATTCATTGTTTTTTAATTGAGTGCCTGATATGGTACAGGCACTGTGCTAGGTACTGGGGATACATCAGAGATCTAGATAAGAAATGTCCCTGCCATCACGGAGCTCACAGTCAACCTTTTACCATCCCACTTCTCTTTGTTGCTCCAAACTCTGCCGTAGAAGCATTTAAAAAAAAAAAAAAAAAACTCCCTTGTCAGCTTTGCAACCACTCTTGAAATGACAGGATTGTGGCATCATACACCATCCTGGTGAACTTCTGGATTCAGTCCAGCTTGTCCATGGCTTTCTAAAAGGGTGGGTTCTAGAATTGAACTCAAGGAAGTCTATTCACATACTTTGGTGGTTTTAAGGTGCCTTTTCCCTGAAAGGGCTACCAATTATAATTTATTTTTTTCTACCTCAGATTTTCTTTTGGGGCTCTGTGTATAATATGTTGTTGTGTGCTGTTGTCTTAGTCATCTAGTGGTTCCATAACAGAGATACCACAAGTGGATGGCTTTAACAAAGAGAGGTTTATTTTCTCACAGTCTAGTAGGCTAGAAGTCCAAATTCAGGGTGTCAGTTCCAGGGGAGGCTTTCTTTCTCTGTTTGCTTTGAAGGAAGGTCCTTCTCGTCAATCTTCCCCCAGACTAGGAGCTTCTCTGCACAGGAGCCCCGGGTCCAAAGGACACTCTCTGCTCCCAGTGCCTCTTTCTTGGTATTATGAGGTCCCTGACTCTCTGCTTGCTTCTCTTTCCATTTATCTCTTGTAAGATAAAAGCTGGTGCAAGCCACCCCCCCAGGCAAACTCCCTTTACATTGAATCAGGGATGTGACCTTAGTAAGGGTGTTACAATCCCACCCTAATCCTCTTTAACATAAAATTACACTCACAAAATGGAGAACAACCACACAATATTGGGAATCATGGCTCAGCCAAACCAATGCACACATTTTTGGGGGGACATAATTCAATCTACGGCAGCCATCAAGTTGATTCTAACTCATAGTGACCATATAGGACAGAGTAGAACTGCCCCATAGTTTCCTAGGCTGTAATCTTTATGAGAGCAGATTGCTAGGTCTTTTCTCCTGTGGAGCCACTGGTAAGTTTGAACTACCAACCTCTCAGTTAGCAGCCAAGTGCTTAATCATTTTGCCACTAATGCTCCTTTGTGTATGATATAACCATGAAGAAAGAGAAGCTGTTTCGTGTGTATCATTCAAGAGGTTGGAAAGGACATGCAGACATGTGGAATTTTAAACTGTAAATGCCAGCTGGTTTGGGTTGTAATAGAATAACCTTGGACAGTACAGTGTGGTTTGCAGTGGACAGATAGTGAAGGGCATGTCAAGCCTGTTTTGGCCTTCCCAGTCTGATTTTCCAGTGCATTTCCCTCAACTCTGTTCCCCCCTCCACCCCCTCCCCTGCAGCCTTGCTCCCACCACCTTACTCTCTATGCAACAGGCAGGCATGATTGGTCAGCTCGAATAGTGAGTTCTCCAGCATTGGGATTATTTCTGCTGCCTGAAATGCTCTTTTGTACTTTCCTACCTGGCACAAGCCTACTCATTCCTTGAGGTGTGATGCCGATATGAACTCCCTAAACTTTACTCATCCCCGGCCCCTCAATCTCCCACAAAAACTAATAGCTTCCTCCACTGGACCTGCTTTTCCTTCTCTTAGAAGCTCAGCTCATCCTCCACAGTGCCCGAAATACTCTTTATGCACCTGACATACCCTCAGCTCCCCTGGGCAGCTTCTCAAGGGCAGACTGCTTTCTTACCTGCAATTCCTAGGGATGGGGGTGCCTGTTCCATGAAGGTGCACATTTAGTGATGCTGGTTGAGGGAAGTTCTGGAGCTGGACTACCTGGATCAGATCCTGGCTCCACCACTAGGCCTCATTCCTCTCATTTAGAAACTGCGAATAATAATAGAACACAGGTGACAGGACTGATGTGATGATTATATGAGATAATCTATGACTTGCTTAGCATAGCTATTGGCACCTCATCAACAATAAATGTTAGCTATTTTTATTTTAGTCTGTAGTTCTAAGGCATTTTCTCCTAGGTATGGTTAGGTTTTGTCATGTTGAAATAGTTCAGCAGAAAAGACAGGCAGCCAGTCTGATCCCCTAAAGACTCGACATTCCAATGATTTGTCATTTAGGAGCAGTGGGGGACAATGGGAAAAAAGTCTTGTGAAGGTGATTGGTTTGACCTCATAGTTAAATTATGTAGAGAAATAGAGAAAGAGGTGCACTGGGATCAGAATAAACCACACCCCAATTAAGTCTGATTTGATCTTACACTTTGGCATGCTAGGACATGAACAGGTCTGTGGTTGGTGATAGAAATAAAAAGCACCTGGGAATACGTTTTGTCCAGAAGCCTCAAGGTCAGTTCTTCCAGTCTGTGCAAATTCAGCCATGAGGGGTTGTTTCTGCAAGCAGCGCAGAATAGTAGAAAGAGTTATGGCTTAAGGTCCTCTAAGATCTTGTATGTTCTTGCCAATACACTAAAAAAAAAAAAAAAAAAATTTTTTTTTTTTTTAATGCTCTTCAAAATTCAGTTTTCTCATCTATGTAATGGAGAGATGGAAGAAAGCAGTGTTTCCACTGGGAGCCTTTGTCCCTTGCATGCTTTCATAATTTTGACCATACCTACCTTCTACTTATGCTATTATTTGCTTAATATTTGTCTTTTAAATACATTTTTGATGTAAATAGATGTATTTGTAAAGGAAACTCTGTATCTTGACCTTAAATACAAAACCATATAGAGGTGATTTTAAAAATAAATGCAATGAAGAGATGATGCCCATCTAACATCACTGAATGTTTTGATCAAGGACCCAATAGATGGATCCTGATGAAAAGGAGTAAAATCATGGAACAGAACTTCAAATTCATATGGAAACCAGACTTACTGGATCCACTGAGACTGAGGAAACCCCAAATCTATTGCCCAGAAATGATTTTTAAATCTTGAACCAAAACTATCCCATGAAGCCACCATTAAACTAAACAACAGCTCAGCCCAATTAATAGTGTTTGCCTTAAGTATTGCACTCTTATAAATAATTATTTATATGAGTTCAAACTGACAAGTTAATCTAAAATGCAGATGAGAACTTTAGGGGCAGAGCACCTAAATTAATGCTTATGAAACAATATGGACAGAGATAGTGAGAGTGGTGACACAATGTGAAGTACATGACCAATGTCATTGAAGAGTTCTTGTTGAAATTTTGTATGGCTGTATGCTTTATTTGTTATAAAATAAAACTCTAACAAAAAATATTAATAATAGACACAATGAAAAAAAACAAACTTACTAAAATTCAGCTGGATCTCATTACTGGCGCAAGGCCTGCCCTCCATTTATTAGGCTGTTAGAGACATGTTGAAGTCAGAGGAGAGCCAACCTGAGTGTTATTCTTTAAAACAACCAGAATGAATGAAAGAAATGTCAAATATTCCTGATGGGGTTTATTGCTGTTTAATGATGATATGCCTGTCATCTGGCATATCATCTATGGAATACATCCATGTTTGGGAAACACTGGATCTTCCAGCTTTGGTAATCCATAACGGGTGATTATAAATCTAAAGACAAACGAAGAAACTGACCAAGGACACTGCCTTTTGAGTAACTGAGCTTACTGATAACTTAGTACAAACCTATGTGATCATTGTCTATAGACAGTTTTTACCAGCTAATCGTACCCAGTCATTGCATTTTTCATCACATGAGGAGCACCTAAAAATGCTGCTTTCTGCATATCTCTTCACATTTTTTGCCTTCTCATTTTCCTGATTCATCATCAAGTCTTTTCTCATTTCCTTATCTTCAATGTGATAAAATCCAATAATTCCTGCTTGTCCACTTTGCTAAAATGGGCTGTTTTGGATCTCATCTCAGTGCCTCTATTCCAATCCCTTATAGATCATCATGGAATGCTCTGGCCCTTCTAATTCACTTGTTCTTTCTCTCTTCTGCCTCCCAAGTCTCTTTCTTTAAGCTCTGCCTCAGGTATGAGTAGAATAACCGGATATCCACCTGCTCAGAGAAGCTCATATTCCTCCTATGTGCCCAAGAGTCACCTGGCAACACTTTGTAAAAATGCAGATTTATGCTCCCCTCCTACCCTTGCTGTCAGATGTCTGCTGTGAATCTTGCAAATCTGTATTTGTAACAAGATTCCCAGATAATTAGGATGTACATGGTGCCTGGACCACTTTGAGAAATATGATGTAGCTAGCGATTCTTCTACTCCTCTCCCCCTCTTCCTCTCCTCCTCCCCTTCTTCTTCTCCTTTGTTTTTCTCTTCTCCTCCTCCTTCTTCTTTTTCTCCTCCCTCATCTTCTCCTTCTTAAGGACCACAGGTAGTTGTAAGTCTCTTTCATTAACTGTTAATACTTCATTTCAAAACTTTTCCTACCACGCAAATGATTTCTGTGCTTCCCAATGGATAGAACTCCTTGTTTGGGAGGCAGAATGCCTGGTTTATAGCCCTGGATCCCCCACTAGCCATAAGTCAATCCATGCCCCTACATTGCATTTTTCTCATCTTCTGAAATGGAAATAATGCTCTGTACCTTGCCTACCTCACAGGTTTGTGTTGAAGACTAAATGGAAAAAAGGTATGAAGATACTTGGCAAATTGGAAAAGATTTTACTAAAACTATTGAAACAAAAAGCTGCATTTAATAACTCATCTGTTAAAATATTGGAGAAAAATTCCTTTTTAACGATGTTTTGCATAAGGAATTTGAGTGGTTCAGCCAATGTTTCTGATAGAGCATATGCTCGAGGAGAGACAGTTGTGATCTCGCTGCATTTTAAGCTGTGGCATCTCAGCTCCACCCTATCCTCTCCTACCCAGATACATTTAACAGCTTTGCAATGTAATTTCACAGATTCAAAAATTGAGGTCTTTCAGATTCCTTAATACAAATCCCAAAATTGTCCTTCCTGTGTTTCCAGTGAAATCTCTTTCCTCTACATGGAATATAAAGTATCAGATACCAACAATAGAACATTAAAAGCCAAATTTGAAGCAATTACCCACAGCTTTGGAGAACAGTCCCACACACAGCTGGTGCCCAATCAGAAGGCCTGTGTCTTGTCACCCACCATCTCTGCTACTCATAGAATCAGAATGTCAGAGCTGCAAAGGATCTAATAGATTATCTTCCCCCTCATTTAACAAATTGAGAAAGTGAGGCACAGGAAGGGTGTTAAGTCCCTCAGAGTCACTCGTGGAGAGATGCTAAGAAGTCATCATCAGTCCAGGTCCCTGTCTTCTAGTTCACTGCTCTCATTGCTACATTCTGCTGCTTCCTTTGCTGCATTAATAGGGTGATTGTGTCCTTTATCTTTCAAATGGGGCACTGTTGAGGGTGAAGAGCCCATTGAATGTTACACCTGTATGCATTGAGTGCTATCTTTTGAACTGGAAGGAGGTCTGTGGTGGTCTTCCATAATTCTCTGTTTTAGCCCTGTCCTATTCAACAGTTTCTTCATTAGTGAAGACTTAAAAGACAAATGACACTAAACTGTTAACCAAATATGTCAATTCAACGGTGCAAATGGAGACTGTTATGGGCAGGCTGAGATATAACATCACCTTGACCTTTTCCTCAAGTCCCTGTTTGGCCCTGTTGAGAGGAAGTTGGCTGTGAGTTGGCCTTGGAGTTACAAGCTGGGCCATTGTCCAGCCTGCTCCTTTCTTTGGCCAGGGTTATATTGATGTAATCTGAATATAAAGGGATAGCACCAGGCACCAAACAGCAATTCAAGAGTGATTACAATCTTTATTTGAATCTTTAGAAGAATTGTATGAAAGAGCCAAATATAACCTACAGGAAACTTATCAAAGAACCTCCTCTTTAAAAGATCCCAACTACTCCAGAATCTTCCATACACCCAAAGTCTTAGCTCTCTTTAACCCATCTTCCTGCCTTCTCTCCCATCTTCTCTCCTAGTTCTTTATTATATTTATTCACCTAACCCCTCTCTCTGGATTTATTCTCTCCCCTTTCCTCCTGCTTTTCCAGTTTTTTGTTTTTATTTTTCACATATTCTCCAAAATTCTGTATCCCAAAAATATAGCAACCAAGCTGGCAAAGATTCTATTGTAGTAGGCATGAGAGATTGGCAGAAAAGAGTTCCATGTTAAACGTCCCTGTCACACAGGGTTGCAGTAAAAGAAGAAGCCACATCACACTGTAGGCTTCCTGTAGGACTGAAATAGGATATAGCACGTGCCCCTGTACATAGTCCTTTCACCTGGGAGTCCATCATAGTGAGACAGGGAAATGCTGGAGAGATAGACAGCAGGACCTGAACACTGAACTTAGCCGTGATAGTTCTCAAGATGATGAGTGACAATATAGTGGAACAATTAAAAGCACAGGCTTGGTATCAAAAAGGACCTAAATTTAAGACTTGGCCCTGCCACTTATTAATAATATGTAAGCTTGGGAAAAGTATTTAAACTCTCTGAAACTCAGTTTCTTTGTATGTTAAGTAAGTGTAAACTACATGAGTAATGCAGATAATGCACTTAGCCCAGCGCCTGGCATATGAGTGCTGCCCTAATGGGTGGTAGTTTTTATTGTTGCTGTAATGACAATAAAAACAGGTATGACACAAAGGGAATCTGACCAATGAGGGATGAGAAATCCTTCCTTCTCTCTTTCCTTCCATTCTTTATATTTTTCTTTCTTCCATAGACATGTTCAACAAATAAGACAGGGAAACATATAAGAAGGCATGTAAATAAGTGAGGCAACATCAAGTTGTCTAGGGAGCTTATACTTTTAAAGCATATGTGGAAAATCTGGAAGAAGACCAAGGATGAGTCAAAAAGCTATGCTCAGAGCAAGTAGCAAACCCAGGAATAGTTAAATCTCATTAGTTAGGGGAGAATTCTTGCATATTTTGCAGCAATAAGCATAGTCTTCCAACCAAAAAGAAGAGAACATTGTAGGGAGAAAGTTACAGTCCTAGACTGATAGAAAGCATTTAACTGCTTTCAATGATTTTAAATCTCAGGGGCTTGAAGGCACTGGTTGTTAGAACCACTGACTGGTGCTCTTTGAGGGCTGGAGAAATGGAGGAAGCCTGGAGACCAGTAAATATTGCCCCAATTTTAAAGAAAGGCGAAGCTACACTCCAGAAACTATACGCTTATAGTTTGAAATAGACCTTATCAAAATTCTAAGACAGTTATCACACAAATAATTTGTGATCGAGAATCAGTGTCACTTCATTAAAAAAAAAATAATTCACGCCAACTAATTTCATTATATACTAGTACAGATTTACTGACAGAGCCCGTTCAGCAAGGTACTGGACAAAGCTTTCATGGGAGGGTAGACTCAACCGGTAAAGCAACCAGGCACACTGAGTTTTACCTGTCTGACGGGAAGGAAGTCTGTGGTGGTGCTCCGTAATTCTCTGTGTCAGTCCTGTGCTGCCCAAGCCCTTCCTTTGCCTGAATACATTAATGGTATATGCTGAGCACATGATACAAAACTGAGCTCGATAGGCTCTTACCAGCATGTAGGAAACCAGATAATCTTTAGATGCTAAATAAGCACCCCTGGAGGTACAGCAGTTAAGTGCTTAGCTGCTAACTGAAAAATTGGCAGTTTAAACCTACCCAGTGGGTCCACAGGAGAAAGACCTGGCAATATGCTCCCTGAAGATTACAGCCTGAAAAACCCTGTGGGGCAGTTCTACTCTGTCACGTGGAGTCTCTGTGAGTGAAAATCGACTCAATGGCACCTAGAAACAACAACAGATGCTAAATAAACCTATCTCGAATGTTGAATTTGTAATGATTTTAAATGATCTCAACTGACTAGAAATGATCCTAGACCTGTAAAATGAAATTTAACTGGGACAAATGGAATGTCCTAGGTTTTGACTCAACCAACCAAACAAGTAAAATAGATAAACAAATTAAAACATAAATAAATATAAATAAAGAACCACAAGAGTGGATGGCCATTTGTCTCAAAAAGATGAAAGATCTTGCATTGACCGCAAACTCAATATAAGGCAATAGTATGTTACCATTGTCAGATATGAACTTACTTTTTGACCACATTCATGTGTAACCGTGAAGATGAAAAGTGCCTGCTATAAGTCAGGCTCACTACAAAGACTGGTGTTCCTTCCTAGTACTGTATGTCCGGAGAGATCATTGTAATATGGATGGGTATTCACAGCACAGTGTCCATTACAGGAAATAGTCTAGAAACCATAATATGTATAATGATGTATTAAAGAAAGTGGGAATGTGTAGCCTGGAGAAGACAAAATCTGGAGGATAGAATTAGTCCAGTGGCCTGGGAGGCACAACAGTTCCACTAGGTAGAAGTTGTAGGAAAGCAGATTTGGGAAGAACATTGATAAGCTATTTAAAATAACTGAAGTTGCCACAAAATAAGATGGGCTGACTTGTCCCTGGAGATTCCTAAGTCAAGGCTAAACAACCACCCATCTCTGTGGTGTCAAGGGTTTTCATGCACTGGGTGGGTTCTTTCATGAGATGATCTGTGATGTCCATTCCAACTCTGAGCTTCTATGATCTTCTCCCCTCTCCAGGGATGCAGTGGAGTGTGGTGGCCAGTGGGAGAGTCAGTGCCACCCCCCAGCAACTTCTCCTTTGGTGGCTGCTCAGCCCAGTGACACTTAGACCCCTGGGACAATGACCCAGAAGACAGCTATGCCTCCCAAGAGAGGGCCAGGTCCTAAGCTGCTGCTTGTATTTGACTGTACCTGGTGTTCCCGTCACCTGAGCATTCTGTTGGTGCAGATGCCCCATGCACAATTGGCTGTTCCTCCAGGATTCCAGCAGGTGGCATTTGAGGGAGTGAGGGCACAGAAAGGCCTCCTGTTCACTGTGGTTTCTCCAGAGATCCCCCAAGAAGGGATCTTTTAACTTCCTGGCACTCCTCCTTCTGGAGTCTCCGTCCTCGCCTCACATTCTCTTGAAGTTCCTGGCATGTTCCCCTTACTGTGCCTGCTCTGTCTCACTCCTGTTCCAAACACAATCGTTCACTGTGTCCTATCTCAGTCATAGATGTCTCCAAATACACCTTCTTTGATGTGTCTGCTCACAGACACTGTCAAGACACATACCTCTTGTGTCTGTCTTGGTCAGAATTGTGTTCCAAAGCACACATTCCTTGCTTAGTAATGTCCATCACCGTACTACTCACTGTCTCATCTTAGTCCTGTTCTGTACCACATACTAATATCCTTTCCTCCCCATGTCTGGGTTCAAATGTGTGTCTTCTTGGCCAGCCCCTGTGTCAGTCACAGACGTCCAGTTGCTCTTCCTATCTCCAGTGCCACTCCTCTTCAGGACGCTCTCCATTTATTTACCATGGAAGAAACAGGGACAGAGATCTGTTGGAGGGGAACGGTTTCTGCAGCAACCCTGGAGGGAAGTGGAGACAGACAGACAACTTCTCCCTCCCCGGTGCCGTGGTTCGTGGTCACAGGCCTGTCTGCTCTGAGATGCTTCCTTTCTTCTCCAATTGGAGTGTGGCATCTTCTCCCAGAGATCCTTGGGCAGGGCTGGCTGCATCATAGATGTGTATTAAAAGACTTTTGAATATTTTCCCTGAGCTTGTGAAGAAGCCCATGGAACCAATTTAAAACCCTTACATCCTGTTGATCCCAAAGGAAGAAAGTCCACACTGCAGAGATTTGTCACCTCCTGCAGTCCTTCAGGTCAAGACCAAGCAGTGATGGGAGGAGCAAAACAATGCTTGGCTTGAAGTCAGGGAAACTGAATGAATTCTGGCCCTGGCTCTGCTCCTAATATGCTCTGGGATTTTGACCATCATCCTTCCACCTACATGTGCTGACTGATGTTTGAACTAGGTGATCTCTAAGTTCTCTTTCCATTTTTCGGACAACAGGATACTGCCACAACCGTCAGCTACCTCGGAAAACCTTGGCCTGCCTGTCTTTTGGCTTTGTTTCAAAGGAACTGCACTCTTCATCTGGGCCCCTTAAACCCCTGACCTTGCCAGCTTTACCCTTCTGATTCTCCTGGATGTATTCATTCAAAGCTGAGTCCCTGGCTCTTGCCAACTGCCCCCAAGCAAAAGTCCCAGGAAGGTAGATGCTGCCATTCCCCTGAGCCATGTGAGGTTTTAATTTTGATCTTGGCTGTGATTTGAAAGCATCTCGGGACTTTACTCTTGCTCTCTTTTTCCTGCTGCTTCAGAAATGTCAGTTATCATTTCTGTTGATGTTTACTTTAGTTCTGGAATCAAACCAGACAGGAGAGAGACTCGGGGTAGGAAGAGAAGATTGCCGAAACTATCTAAATGCCAAAATGAATTCTCTGTCATTTGAAGGCTTAATTTTCTTGGAGAGAAAGTCATGCCTTGGGGAAGGAAAAAGAGCCTCTGAAAGAGAAATATCATTTAACCCCCCCGTATGCTATTGAGAAATCTCTCTCCATTGCGGTAATGCTCTTTGTGTAGGCTGGGACTCTCACTCATCAGTGGAGCAGATTCAGCTGGGGATCTTTCCTGGTCAAATATGAAGGAAGCTTATTTAAGTTCTGATTTCCACCCTGTATCTATGGCTGGACCAATCCCCTTTCCTTTTCAAGTCACTATTCCCCTCCCATTACTGGGCTCAGGACTTACGAGACAACCACCAATTTCAAGATGGTCCTTTTCTAATATAAAGGAGGGAGCAGCAAGGTTCTGAGTCCCATGGCTCTGAGTCCCACTCTGCTATGGCTCCCCCTACACCCTCCCTACCATGTGCGCTCATTGGCAAGGATGGGCACAGCAGAGAAGCAGCGCACACACAACTCAATTACTGAACAAATTACTCAACCTCTCTGGTCCCACAGAGAATCTTTCTTGCCTACTTTAAAAAGTTGTTTTGTGGATAAATAAGAAAATTTGGGGGAAAACATTCTGTAAATCATAAAATGCTATTCTGTATGTTTATTATTATTTTGGATACTTGTGTAATCTCTCCAGATCTCTCAAGAACTGGAAATTTGCTTACCAAGAGGTGAAACACTTTAGAGAATGAGCTTTTAATGTTAAAAAACAATACCAGATTGCCCAACACACATTAACATTGGGGTTGACACCATGAACACTCTTATTGAAGGGATTCAGTTATTCTCAGAGAAAAGGGGTAGGTGAGGAAAGAGAGGGGACTACAGGCTAATTTTGGTAAGAATGAGTCTAACTTTTCATGTAACTTCAAAGTCACATCTAATAAATACCTATTTGCCATGGAAAAATTTGTTTGGAGAAAAAACAAACTGAGCTGTGGAAATCATCTCCTGCCTTGTAAATTCAATATATATATATATATATATATATGTATTTTATGGAAAAAAAAATTCAAACATTGACCAGACTACTAATGACCAACTGACAAGAATGTGACATAAAGAGCCTGCTAAAATACAGAACCAAATAACTTCTGAGATGTTTTTCCTAATCTGATAAAAAAAAATCTGATAGTCTGTAAAAATGAGTGTTAATTATGGTTTACTGTTATTTTAGCTCACACCTCAATTTTGGTTTACATTTTTAATAAAGTAGAATTACAAATGGAGCCACTTATACAGTTTATAATGCACTGAGTCTCCTTGTGTAATGGACATGTATAGTACATGTGTGGTCTTTATATGGAACTTGGAACACAATTTTATAGTTTCAAAGGATTATACAATTTAATTGTTGCTATATCTTTGCTTCTATGACATGGTTAATTGTATCTATGCTTTATTTGAAGCTGAAGTTTTGGAGGTAATAGGATTCTCAATTCTAACTTTATTTCTGTGGAAAACACCCTTGACTTTATGATGGTCTATTTTTTGATGCAGTCCCCAGAAATGTATTCTGGGGGAAAAAAAAGCAGGAGCCTATATAGAGTTGTTTTTATATTGATAAATTCTATTTATTGATAAATATTAATATATTACACATATGCACAGTCTGAACATGTAATGTAAATTGTATATTGAGGGAAATCTTAAGTTCTAAAAGCAGTAATTGGATTTTGAATACTGAATAAAATGCCAAAGTCAGTCTACATGTTTCAATTCTGTGGGGCTTCTCCATAACCTCCAGTAGCCCAACCCATCCCTCAGAAAGGTCATATGAAGCTGGAGAATTTTGTCGCTAGTATATTCTTTTCAAGATAAAACCAGAAAGCCAGGGTTTCTGAATAATGTAATTCTACCACACCATTGTCAGGACCTCAAACACCAGGACAGAGCTTGTTGATATGGTCACCTCAAAGGCAGAAGATGGGACCAAGCGCAGCCACTCTCGGGGCACAAGCCATGGGAGACATTCAAGGCACTGTGATAGCTATTTATCCAAGGATCTTGGATTGAGATTATTAAGCATGTGTCTCTTTGTTGAATCCTGCTTTGGCATCATGAACCACTCAGGAGCCTGGAAATCAGCATCCTTGATCTGCTATGTACATCATGAACACTTTAATTTGAAGGGATTCTGTTATTCTAGAAGTAAAGGGGTGGGTGAGGAAAGATAGGGGACTACAGGCTAATTTTGATTAAGAGAGCCCCTGGGATGTTAGGCTCAGGGGAAAAAAAAAAAACTCAGTATATGTTAATGACATCCAGGCCCCATCTTTTCTGAGTGTCAGGCAGTAAAAAGATCCTTGCCACCAGTCAGGAGGTAGGGTACTAATTCCAGCTCTTCTATTTAACTCTTGGGGCCTCTACCTCTCACATATAAAATGCACGGCCTGGACAGGACTTTGGGTTTCAAGCAGAATCCCTTCGTCAAACAAATATTTACTTGGCACCCCATTACACATAAAGGCTGAAGCAGGATGCGAAATAGGTAGGTCTTGACCGCCCCCCCTCCATCTCAGATCATTATAATCCAAGCCCTTGAAAGAACCTTCTTTGAAGCCTGAAGCTCTAAGCAGCAGCACCAGGAAATACCTTTTAAAAGTCTGTGTTGGTTCTTGTTTTCCCCCCACTTAGTTTTTCAGAAGTGATGTCTATAATACTCTTGTGGGCTATTTCTCCAGGTGACAATTCTTTCTGTAGAAACACTTCTCCCACTTACAGGTCCTCTTTCTCTATACAGAAAATGTTCCATCTCCTGAAACTTCCATCCTAGAAAGGCTTCACCCCCTGTGAATCATCCACTATGTTCAGGCACAGTACTAGACCTCTGAGACCTCCCGCAAAAGCATGCCTCAGGACTAACCTTGCCTTGGGAGACTGTTTGCTTCCTTGGTTTCTTTCCAAATTGTCTTTTTTCATTTTGGAGCAGCCATTCTCCAAACTCATCCAAGCGGGAGCAACTAGCATTAAGAGCTTGGCTGCTAACCAAAAGGTCAGCAGTTCAAATCTACCAGCCCCTCCTTGGAAACCTTACAGGGCAGTTCTACTCTGTCCTAGAGGGTAGCTATGAGTTGGAATCAACTCGACGGCAATAGGTTTGTTTGTTGGTTGGTTATGTGCTGGGTAGGAGTCCATAGGTGGTACAAAAGGTTAACATGTTCAGCTGCTAACCAAAACGTTGGTTGGAGTCCACCCAGAGGCCTCTCTGAAGACAGGAGTAGCAGTCAACTTCTGAAAAGTCAGCCATTGAAAACCCCATGGAGTACAGTTCTACTCTGATACACATAAGGTCACCATGAGTCAAGTCAGCTCAACGGCAGCTAATTTCTTTTAGTTTTCCTGCGGTAGATGGCTTCTATTTGTGATACAGTTTAATTCTCTCAACAACACTACAATGTTCAGAGAAACAAATATTTTTTGAACACCTACTATGTGACAGGGCAGAGGTGCATACATAAACAAGACTGACAAGGTTTCTGCTCTCATGGAGCACACACTCTAGTTAGGAGCCAGAAAATACACACGGGACATATATAAATGAGTTAGATAAGTTTCCAAAACCAAAAAAAAAAAAAACCCATTGCCATAGCATCAATTCCAAATCATAGTGACCCTATAGGACTGAGTAGAATTGCCACATCGGGTTTCCAAGAAGCAGCTAGTGGATTCGAACTGCCGACCTTTTGGTTAGTAGCTGCAGTACCAGGGCTCCTAGGTAAGGTTAGATACTGACAAGTGCTGTAAAGTACATAAAAATAGAGATGGGGGAGGGACCCATACTGGTAGCTGGGCAAATCAGGGAAGTCCTCAATGAGGAGGGGACCCCTGTAACCTGGGACAAGAATGTTGAGTAGTCAGCCATGCATTAATGTGGGGGATATCGTTTCCAACAAAGGGAACAGCAAATGCAAAGACTCTGAGGCAGGAATGAGCTTGGCACATGAGGCTGGAGCTGAGTCAATGTGAGGAAAGTGGTCGGAGATGGAATCAGAGATGGAAGTAAAGACTGATAATAATTCGGCAGCATTAGACACCTTCCTATGTTACTTACTATGTGCCGGGCTTTATGGAAAGCACTTTACATAGTACCGTAGTTATCTAGTGTGGCTAATATCACAAGTGGATGGTTTTAACAAACAGAAATGTGTTCTTTCATAACCTAGGAGGCTAGAAGTCTGAATTCAGGGCATTAGCTCCAGGGAATGGTGTTTTCTGTCTGTCAGGTTTGGGAGAAGGTCTTTATCATCTATCTTCCCCTGGGTCTAGGGGTTTCTCAGTGCAGGGACCCCGGGTACAAAGGATGTGTTCCACTCCTGGCTCTTCATTCGTGGTGGTAGAAGGTCCCTCTCCTCTCTGCTTCTCTCTTTTATATCTCAAAAGAGAATGACCCATGATACAACCCAATCCTATAGATGGTGTTCTGCCTCATTAACATAACTGCCTCTAATCTTGCCTCATTAACATCACAGGTGTTAGGATTTACAACACATCAGATCCCAAATTGGAGGACAGCCACATAATACTGGGAATCATACCCTAGCCAAGTTGACACACTTTATGGGGGGACACAATTCAGTCCATAACAAGCTCTAAAACACAACTCTGAACATGCCATTGCCCTGCTGAAAAATCCTTCAGAGCCCCTCATTGCCTTCTAAATTCTAGGTGCTCCTCAGGTTTCTTACCTGTTGCCGTCAAGTCAGGTCTGACTCATAGCAACTCAGGTTTCCTAAGTCTACTTTTTTACAGTTTTCCTCCAGTTATTCCTCTTCGTCCCGTTAAAGCAAACTATGTACTCCATGTTCCATTCACTTTCCCTTGGCATTTACACCTTCGGGTTATTAGTCCTGCTGTTCTTTCCATTGGGCAACCTCCCCCAGCATCTCTTGTATGACCCATCCCAAGTGGCACCTTCTACTTGAAGTCTTTTCCAGCCTCCAGAACAGCATGAAGTTTCTGAACTATTCCAATCCCCAAAGCACTTTATTTGTTCTTCTCTTACAACATTTTGCAGTGCTTTTCAGTGCAGTTCATTAATTACACCCTTTTTAAGAGCCCATATCAGATTGTGAGCCCTTTGAGGATAGCAGCCAAGTCTTATTGCCCACCTTTTTTTCTAATGCCCAACATAGGTCTCTGTGCACTGGAGCAGTCCCATAAATTCATTGGAATTTGGAGTCTTTCATTGTTTATGATATCTACACTGCAGATATCTTTGGAAGAATTTGGAGTCTTTCGTTATTTATGTTATCTGCACTGCACCATCCCACTTAGCTCTTCCAGCCTCAGATCTCACCGCTGCTGTACCATTTAATACTCTGCCCACTGCAAAAGCTGCAGCCTCCTGATAAGAAGAAAATCTTTCTGTGACAGTTTTGAATATAATCAAGATGTTTATCACATTTCTTGCAAGTAGAAGGATTAGAGTTTTAATATACCGTTAGTTCTCTGATTTATGGCAAGTTTTTTTTTCTTTCTTTTTTGTTCACGTCTGTCTGTGGAAAAGAAATTAAGCTTAAAGTTTTGTATTTATAGAATGCAAAAAATGAATCAGACTAAAGTTGTGTGAGTTACTTGACATTTGTACAATCCTAGAGAATATTGGATACTATTTTCTTGGTACTGGCATTTATCAAGACAGCACAAAGCAGGGAGTGAAAGAAGGGTAGACCAGGCAAAGGAGGTGAGAGTGCTCAGGCAAGGGTGTAATAGCGTGTCTGAGTCATCTAGTGCTGCTATAACAGAAATACCTCAAGTGAATACCTTCAACAAACAGAAGTTTATACTCTCACAGCCCGGTAGGCTAGAAATCCAAATTCAGGGTTTTAGCTCCAAGGGAAGCCTTTCTCTCTCTGTCAGCTCTGGAGAAGGGTCCTTGTCATCAATCTTCCCCTGGCCGAAGAGCTTTTCCATGCAGGAATCTCGAGCCCAAAGGACGGGATCTGCTCCCCGAGCTGCTTTCTTGGAGGTATGAGGTCCCTCTGTCTCTCTGCTCACTTTTCTCTTTTATGTCTCAAAAAAGATTGGTTTAAAACACAATCTAATCTTGCCAGTAATCCTGTCTCATTAATATCAGAGAGTTAGGATTTACAACACACATTGCAAAATCGCATCAGATGACAAAATGGTGGACAATCACACAACACTGGGAATCAAGGCCTCGCCAAATTGATACACATATTTTTGGGGAACACAATTCAATCCATGACATTCCACCCTTTGGCCCCCCCAAAAGTCATATCCTTGCCACATGTAAAACATATTCACCCCATCATATCATAACAAAAGTCTTAATTTAACTCCAAAATCCCAAAATTCTTTTTCATCCGTGAAATCTGGAATACAAGTTATCTGCTTCCAAAGTACAATTTCCATTTCTAATGGGAGAAATTGGAGGAAAAGAAGGGATAACAGGCACCAAGCAAGTCACCAGAATACATCACCTTAGTTCTCAAGGCTTGAAGATAATCCTCTGTTCTCTGAGACCGTTTACACAATGGAGGAAGGTCTTTGTCATCAATCTTCCTCTGGTTTAGAAGCTTCTCCATGCAGAAATCTTTGGTCCAAAGGACTCACTCTGCTCTGGGCACTGTGTTTTGGTGGTATGAAGTCCGCATCTCTCTGCTCACTTACCTCTTATATTTCAAAAGAAATTGGTTTAAGACACAATCTAATCTTGTAGGTTGACTCCTGCCTCATTAACATAACAGCTACTTATCCCATCTCATTAACATCACAGAGATAGGGTTTACAACATATAGAAAAATCACATCAGATAACAAAATGATGGACAATCACACAATATTGGGAATCAAGCCTTAGCCAAATTGATACACATATTTTTGGGGAACACAATTCAATCCATGACATAGGGTATGTTCAATAGATGTCAGAAAATGTCCACTTTTGCCCCCAGCATCCTTACTAACTGACTGTGTGACCTTGGGCAAGCCCCTACCCCTCTCTAGCTTCAGTTTTACCATCTATTAAGTTGAGAAACTTTCTGTGGTCAAGAACTTGAGCTTTGGCATCAAACAGACATGGGCTTTTACTCAGGCTCTACCAGTTATTGATTGTGGGACTTCAGTCAAGTGTCTTAATTCTCTAAGCCTCAGTTTCTTCTTTGCAAAAGAATAGTAAGAATACTATTAACACATTCCCTAGAGTGTTGTGAGGCCGCAGGGGCTTAAAGCACATACAGAGTGGACCACGGTCCTTGGCATACAGTAAGCTCTCACTGAAGCGTAGCTCTTACTATTATTACTCTGGATTCCATGACATTTGAAATTCAGAAGCAGCCTGTAGAGTCATATGGAAAGGGTGTGAGAAGCCCTGGGTGGGGAAGTGGTAGAAGTGGCAGGCAATGATTGTTTCCCTGCCAGCTGTCCAATCTGAAAAGGGACAGGTGAGAAGACTATCCAGGAGAAGTTGGAGATGGTAAGGGATGTGGCTATGGAATCAGAGAGGAAATATATACATGATCAGCATGGGTAGGAAGTGGGGTCTAGTTGTCACCTGGTTTCTTGTTATGGGACTCTTGGGCCATATCTCTGTTGGTCTTTTCTGATTCGTGAGTTTCATAAACAATAGTCAAACTTCATCTTCTATGAGGGTAAAATGACACATATTTATTGAGCATCTAATACATGGTAGTACCACCTGGATACTTCGTATCTTATAACATTTAATCCTCAAACTCTCCAGCTGTGTTTCTTTGGGCAAATTACCTAACTTCTCTGAGCCTCAGTTTCTTCATTGGTAAAATAAAGGTGTTAAAAATTCATAAGTTTAAATAATTTAAATAAAATTGTGTATATGATAGCAATTAGAACACTTCCAGGCAGATAATTGGTAACTTATATTATTATTACTGCTTTATATAATAACCCCTATTTTATGCCTGTGAATATCCTGGCAGCCTAGATGACTGGCCATAGAAAATTGGTCTGGAACCTTGGATGAAAGGGCAGACATTATCTGTACTTTAAACAACTTGGTTGAGATCAGATAATTTAATTTGGATTGAGTCTCTCCTACTATTGAATGCCATTAGGGGCTTATGTCATTTCATTCTAGCCTTGGTCTTCTGAATTAGCATGGTGATCATTAGTATGTGGTCTTCTTGTCAACAGTGTCCAAATGGGGCCCATATGCCACTGCCTAATGATGAAATTCTTGGCCACAACACAGACCACCCCCCTTTCACTCCACGTTTGTTCTACAAAGCCTTATAGCAGCTTCTCTTTATCATCCTTAGGAACTTGCCATGGGGGAGTCTATGAGTCATCTGTTACTAAGGCTTTGCGAAAGGGAACTTGGGCCAAGGTTTTATAATTTCAAGTGAAAAGCCACTGGCTGGCAGAGCCCAGGCACCATTTCTGGTGGGACCTCTCATCCCAAAAGGGCAGAGAGTGGGCAGTTGGTGTAGAGGATGTGAGTCAGTGGAAGAAACCAGGAAATAATAGCCCAATCAGGCTCACCCTTATCACTGACTGCATCGCCTTTCCTCAGCACAGAGCCTTCCAGAAACATTGAACTTGTAAAGTTAAAAGGCCAAAGTTTTTCCTGAATTCTGTCTCATCTAATAGGGGCCCTCTCACTGGAGAGAAATTTCTATTTATTTTCTAATTCCCTGGCATTTCTTTTCAATCCAGATTTTTCTATTGTATCTAATGGCTTCTGTGTGGTACCCCGTACGATGGGGAAAAAAAACACATGGATTCTGATTCCACTTAGAATTCTGCCATTCACCAGCTGAGTAAATTCTGTCAGGCTATTTACCCCTCATCTCTGGGTGCACAAACAGTTTACTTTCAGCTGCCAAACTGAAAGTTGTAGAATAAAGCTCTGCTGATCTGCTTCTGTGAATGTCACAGCCAAGAAAATCTGTGGAGCAGTTCTACTCTGTAACACATGGGGTCTTCATGAGTTGGAATCGACTTGATGGCAATGGGTTTGTTTTTTTTTTTTTTCTTGGTAGTTACCCCTCTGGCTTTCAAATTTTTCATCAAACATACTCCGCAGCTTATATCATAGATACTAATTGAGTTGTTTTATTCATTTACTTGACAAATGTTTTTGTGTGTTAGAGGAAAGATACATCAGTTAATTTTGTTCATTAACCTTTGAAGGCTTCCATGTTAAATAGGCGGAAAAGATATGGTCACAAAAACTAGAAAGCTGGGCAAAAATGTATAGGTCTGGGCAACAAATGCAAAGTATTACTATTATTGTTATTAGCGCTTGTCCAGGATTCCAGGTGAAAAGTCATCTGTGACATTTGTACTTTTTATGCCTCTTACATTTATTTACTTTCAAATTCTCTTTCTTCGAAAAAAGTTACATCTGGTCTTTTCTCTCCAGTTTCACTGCCACTTCTAGGCAGGTCCTTGTCACCACATGCTAGGACAACTATCACCACCTTCTACCGCTTCTATTTACATTCTGTACATGCTGCCAAGTTAATCTATGTTAAAAGCACACAGACACACAATAATAATGACAACTAACAAAGAGAAAAAATAAAGTGGCACCCACTAAAATTTTCCATATTCAACCCCTCTACTCAAAAACTTTGAACAGTTCACAGTTGCTCATTGATACGTTGTCCACAACCATGCCTGTGCCCAACTGAGTGTGGAACGAACAAAAGTGGGCCAACTTCCACTTCCTCTTCCAGCCATCAAGTCCATATGTTACTTCCCTCTCCCCTGCTGCAAACCACTAACCATGCCTTTTCCCTTCCACTTGCCAGTGAAAGTCAAGGGTTATTTCATGGGTTTCCTTGTCCATGAAGCTTAATCCAGCCCATTCTGATCTGTTTAATAAACTTTCCATGGGAACTAGGACCCTGGGGCAACAGCCATCATCTCAGTGAATGTTCTCAGACCCACACACAAAAGAGAAACATACCAACTAGCTGTCTCAGCATAAAACCACCATCACCACCACCACCACCACCAATAAGCAACACAAAGTAAAAACTATCCTCCAATTGACAAAGCTCTAAGATTTCATGTAGATAGAATATCTGAAGTGAACCACCTCAGGAATATAAGGAATAATTGTTATTGATTTCATCACTATCCTAATCTTCATTCAAACAAACTTTTTTTAAACATTCACTATGTGTCAGGCAGAGTCCCTGAATGGTGCAAATGGTTAATATGCTCGCTCAGCTGTTAAACAAAAGGTTGGTGGTTCAAATCCACTCAGAGACACCTCAGAATAAAGCAAGCCCTGGTAATCTACTTCCAAAAAATGAGACTTTGAAAACCATATGGAGCATAGTTCTACTCTGACACACATGGGGTCGCCATGGGTAAGAACCCACTCGGTGGCAACTAGCTTGGTTTGAATTTTATGTACCATGGATTGTGCCAGTATTAATGATGCAAAATAATAGGGAGCTTGTTACTGCAATCTCTGTGGGCCTTATCTTGGGGCTGAAGATAAAATGGAAGAGACTGTTTCACTACATACTATGGCTGCATTTCCCCAGTGGCTTGCCTGAGAGCTGCTTACCACACCCAGCCTGGACTAGTGATCAGTCCTCCAGCTGGGCACGCTGATCCAATTTAAGGGCTGTTCCTTTATCTTCTTTTTGATAGTTGCTGTATGTGTGTAGACCCAGATGCCTGTGCCAGTGGACAATCAGTGAGTTGCCATAGGGCTGCACATGGGTATCTTGAAGGTATAACAAAGTGTCTTGCTGACAAGGGCATCTGAAAACCCTAAGACTGATCAGCACACACCAGAAACTTTCCTCTCCCCCTTTCTCTCACCAGGTGTAATTTTACTGTAGTTCCAACATTTAGGGGATTGTCAAACCCTTTGATAATCTGCTGAAATCTATTGAACTTTTCTCTAAAACATTGGACATATCCACACAATTTTCAATGCATTTCCAATAGTTCATTCATTCTCTGAAGTCCATCCATAAACCCAAGTTAAAAAACAAAACAAAGAACAAAAAAACTCTAATATGAGACAGTATATTGGTGGATACATCAATATTGACTTATGGTAAAGTCATAAGCCTATTGTCTTGTATCTTCTAAGCAATGTGTTTGTTTTGAAGCCATATATACAGTCTCCCAATGCCATATTTTATCAACAGAATGATTTGTTGTAAAGGTAATATTTCTTCACATAATGCCTTTCTTTTCTCCAAGTTACTCTATGGAAATCATCTCATAAGTTGTTACAGGCTCCTGAGAAGCTAAAGGAATACGTCATTGCCTTCATTTATAGACTCAAACACAAGGTCCAGAAGAGTTTGAGAAAATGGCTGATATCTTGGCCAATGCCTGAATCCAATCAGAAGTAAGAATCATTTCACTCACGAGATTTATTGTGTGTTCACATGTGCCAGGCACTGTGCTGGGCACTGGGTTGGCTAACTCTCAGCCCTGCTCTCTTGCCCCATGTCTATTCCAAGAGGAAAAAACATATTCTCTTTGGACATAGACTGAAGCAAGTTTGGCATCTCTAACTCAGTGTGATAATACCTTACATTTTAACAGCACGTATGGAGGCAATGCACTGTGATTTGACACAGCTCCTTGAAGCAGACAGAACTAGATTTAAATCCTGATCTCACCACTTGCTGAATGATCTTAGGCAACCTACTTAAGTTCATGCACTTTAATTTTCTTATCTGAAAACAGGAATTATTTCTGGGGCAAGGGTCTGCTGACTATAGGCCTACAGACTAAGTCCAGCCCTTGACCTATTTTTGTATGACCCCTAAGCTAAGAATGTTTTTGTTTTTTTATTTGTAAAGGGATATAAAAAAGAAACGAGAAAGGAGAGAAGAATACTCGACAGAGACTATACACCCTGCAGTCTAAAACATTACAATTTTACCCTCTATGTAAAAAGTTTGTTTAGAATCAGAATGCCTGCGTGTGAATCCTTGTGTTCTCTTACCAGCAACATAATCTTTAGCAAATTACTTAACCTCTGTGTTTAATTTCCTCGTATACCACAGTAGGGTTGATAAAAGTGCTTTTTTCACATGCTGTGAAGATTGCACGTATTAATGTATACAAAATGCTCAGAATGGAGGCTAGCACCTGGTAAGCATTCAAGAAATGGTAGCCATAGTTTTTACTAGTATCATTACGGGCATCATCCTTTCTTTTGAAGATGTTTGCATTAAATGAGATTGTGTATATCAAACACCTTGTACAGTGCCCTTCTTGTAGCAGGCATTCAATAAATAAACGCTCGCTATCAGTATGACTCTCATCACATCACCATCATCACTATAGTTTTCAAAGCCCTTCCATATATATCATTTCCCTAGAGGCCACCAACGGCCCAGCAGTGTTATGATCCCCCTCTAATAAATGAGAAGCTGAAGCTCGGAGTAAGTGAAGGGATCGATACTGAGCCAGGAGTAGGCAGAACGTGGACAAGTATCAGAGAGTTCGCATTCTAGACCGGTGCATCCTCTCCACCACACCATGCTGCCTCTCCGTTAAAATATCTGATGATCCGTTGTTTATTAGTTTTCTCTGAATGATGTACTCTGAGTCCGGAGAGTCTGACAAGGCAGGCAAACATGACTGTGTTCCTCTCTGGCAGGGCTCTGCAGACAGGAAGCTGGGATAATTGGATTCCAGCCATTTGGTCTTAGGACTGCATTTGTAACCAGCCAACTGCTGATGACCTAGCCTAATGGAAAAAGCCCTGACCAAACAAACACAAGCCCATTTTAGGAGCTCATTGTTTATGCTGCAAAGTGAGATTCATCAACTGCAGCCAACAACCTTCCAATGGCTCCCACCCAGGGCAGAGCTGGCTTCAGAACATGCCAGACCTCAGCCTGCCACTAAGGGCAAGCATTGGTACCTGGAGTAGAGGAGTGTAAGGGCGAGGGGCCAGGACATTTTTGACAGCAGAGCTGGTGTAGTCAGATCACAACTGTCATTTATAGGTTTGGGGCCAAAGGCCATGGCAAGACTCATTGAGCCAAATGTGCTTAAAGCAAGCTGTTAAGATGGCAGTGGTACAGCAGTAGAGTGAGTGGATGACTATAAAAATAGGTAACGTTTCAGGGTTAGTCCATGAAAACAGTCATCATATCTACACATTACCTTGTTGTTTTATGAGGTGCTTAAACAAAGCTTGGCTCGGAATTTTTTTCTAAGGCAGTGATCATATAGACTCTATTACTGGGCAGTATGTAAATCTGAATTTCCTGATACTGTTGTTGAGTGGAAATATAATTAAAATTACCCTTAAGAAGCTTCAGCATTGTGGCTGATGTATTAACATTGTTTTTGCTGTTGAGCAAGTTGCTGTTGAGTTGACCCTAACTCATGGAGACCCCATATTTTGTTATGGAGAACTGTGCTCCACAGAGTTTTCGAAGGCTGTCATTTTTTGGAAGTAGATTGCCAGGCCTTTCTTCCAAGGTGCCTCTGGGTAGGTTCAAACTGCCAACCTTTCAGTTAGTAACTGAGCACTTAACCATTTACACCATCCAGGGACTCCTTGCTGATATATTAAATCCAAAAACCTGTTGCCATCGAGTCGATTCCGATTCATAGTGACCCTAAAGGACAGAGTAGAACTTTCCCATGGGGTTTCCAAGGAGAAGCTGGTAGTTTCGAACTGCCAACCTTTTGGTTAGCAGCCAAGCTCTCAACCACTGCACTACCAGGGCGCCCCTGCTGACACCTCAACACCTGAGCCATGGCCAAGCCTGCCCACACTCACACTATATCCCGGGTTGGTGACCTACCTCAGCTCAATCTCTTCCTGTACCAAACACGCCTGAACTTAAGAAAGGTAATATTGACCATTTAGCATGACATGGTGTGATCATTTAAAGTTTTCTACATTTTCTGGGCTGGAGTATGGGAGAGGAAATGAGTGACACTCCATTTCTGTTAAAACTTTCACAATACCTACCTCATGGGTTTGTAGTGCGTTGAAATGATATAATGGATACTAAAGGGCTTTGTAAGATTGTGGTTTGCAGTGCAAAAGTAAAGGGCAATCTGCATATAAAAGCTTAGTTTCAACTGAGTGTGATTTGACATGATCACTCCAACCAGTGAAAGTGCAGACAGACAAGGGTTCCAAGAAAACTAGACTGTTAATTCAGGAAGGTGGATGCCGGTGGAGAGAGTGGGTATTATACAAATTATACCACTTCTGAAACTCTGTTTATATTTTTTTGTTTTATAATATTTTAAATTTTATCTTAACATTTCATTTCTTCTATGTGTAGCGTTAACCACATCCCCCATTTTTAAGTGAAGAGAGGTACAAAAAGAAAAAGTCTGTAAAAATTATGTGCTCTTCTGAGATTTTCACAAGGAAGAAAATTTGCCAGAATTTTCCGATACATTCAGACATGTCTATTCTTGCCTATGTGTTGTACTCTCAAAAGTTCAATCTTTAGACTCTTCCAGAGGTATAGCCCAGAAAAACATAATGGTAAATTGCATTTAAAAGGGGAGTTCTAAATAAATGTATGAGTTGTTAAAATTTAATTAAATGATTATTAAGGTAGAATAAAACAGCTTATATATGCCCCAAATTAGCTATTTAGGTAGTATTTATATAATAGCTTATAATACTATTATTTCATGTGTTATCCCACCAATACTCAAAACCACTTAACTCTGGAAGGCCTAGAGCAGGAAATTATTTCAGCTACTCCTAAAGTAGTAAAGTAAAGTAAAAGTAAAGTTGTACTAAAATTCAGCTGTTTGAGGGGCTGGGTCCTGGTTGTCTTGAAGTCTAATTTCCAGAAAGGTATGTCATGCAAACAGATACCCAGATATTTAAATCCTCAACTGATTACTGATAACCTATTGAAAGTTTCTGAGTGTCTTTCTCAAATGTTCACTCCAGCACATGAGTTATTTTCATTGGAAATTTGCATGAACTTGACAAAGAGTTCAGATATAACCTGTAGATATCTTGGTTAATTCAGGATACCAAGGCATAAAAAAAAAAAAAAAAACTAGCATCAGGCTAAAAAAACACTAGAGAGAACAGTTGAAGGAAGAAAAATTCAGGGGTCCAAATCAATGTAATCAACTTCAAGTTTAAATAGGAAAATACTAGTTAATATTTACTGAGCACTGTGCCTGGCACGATGTATTCATGATGAGTATGCTTTACTCCACTTAATACTTGTCATCACTCCCGAGGGAGGCACTGTTACTATTATATTTCTTTTATAAATATGGAAATCAAGGCACAGGGAGGTCAAAGGTTGTAAGACTACTAAATAATGGAGCTGGGATTAGAATTCTGGATGTTTGACTCTCAGCCACCATTGCTAGACACTGCCCTGGATGAGTAAGTCATAGTTCCTTCTCTCAAGTGGCATGTAATTTAGCTGGAAAGGTGCTACTTAAATGCATAGAGTCACATTTAACAAGCCACAGCAAGGACTGTCGCAAGGAACTTCATATTATCAAATAAATTATAGAGGCAGAAAGTGCTGTTTCATCAGAAGGAAAAGGAATATCATATTGAGTTGGTCAAGGATGGCTGGATGGAATAGGTGGCAATATATATCCAACTGCATTTTGAAAGATTCTCCAATATAGACAGATTATGGGAGATTGGCTAAAGATGAGGACAGAGGGATAAAAGTGAGTATGATCTATATTTTTTAACTTCCTGGTAAATTACTTCATCAAGTTGCCCTTAAAAGTCCTAATTCCAGGATCCTGGCCTCTTGCCTCATCTGAGCTGGAACTTGATTTTGATGAGGAAGAAGTGGGGCCCTGAAGGGTGTGTAGAGGGTTATTTGGATGGGGTTTCTTAGTACAGGGGTTTGGGATATCTTCAGGAAACATGAGGGGCCAACAGATGGCTCTTGAATTATTTAAATCTTAATGGGGGCAGAGCTCAAGAAGAAGAGATCTTTGTTGCTTGCCTGACCCAGAATCTGACTGGGATTGAGTGGGGCACAGGAAATTCAGACCTTTACTAGTGAGAATCTAAGAGGAGAATCAGCATGCTTAGAGTTTAAAAGCATGTCCTCTGAGTCCCAGAGCCTTGGGGTTGAGTCCTGCCTTGGCTTTACTAACTGAATGATCTTGGTCACATTGCATCTAAGCTTCAGGTTCCCTATCAGAAAATGGGGGTAACCGTGCCTACTTACATAGTTGTCCTGAATATTGTATGGGATAATGCATATTGGGGCCTGGGACACACTAAACACTCAATAAGTGGCAGCTGACGATGAAGAAGAAGAAGTGATACATTCCTTGATCACCACCATGAATGGTAACTCAGAACACTTGGGTTTAGCTCTGCATTAGCTGCTGACCAGCTGGGTGACCTTGGACAGATTGCTTCCCCTTCATGAGCTTTGTTACTTAGTAAATTAAGTTAGTACCTGGCCCATGAATCTTCCAGGGTCTTGTAAGACTCGAATGAGATTCTAGCTATAAAAGGTGCTTTCTAGATGTACAATGCAGTATAACCACGTTGTGCAATATTTATGCATCCCTTCTCACTCTTCCCTAAAGGTACTTTGAGAATACCGTAACGCTCAATTAGGCTAAGCTCATGTGTCTATTAACCTGTTTTTGTTTTTTTCCTTTCTTCTTTCCCAACTTCTGCTTGACTCTCCCTCATCTGTGCTGTTTTCTCTTCCAACTTAAAGTGACTGTTCATCTGTCTCCAGCTTCCTCCTGCTTTTCTGCAATAGACCAGCTCCTGTCTAACTTTGAACGTGCTCTGTAAGTCTGTCACTGTCTATATTGTGAGTCTGTCCGTGTTTGTCCACCCAATTCTTCCTTCAGAATGTCCTTGATTTCCATTTATTCTCCCATCCTCACTGGACAAAGTTGAGGGTACACAAGAGAACATCACAGTTGTTAGCCGAGACCCACCAAGCCAAAATTGTACCTGGACCTTGATTGCTATTGACCTGAAAGCCAAAGATTCATATTGTTTGAGGGGGTTTATTTTATTTTAAAGAATTCTTGGGGTGGCACCAATGGTTAGGGGCTTGACCACTAGTGGAAAGGTTGGTGGTTTGAACCCACTCAGAGGCACCACAGAAGACAAGCCTGGAGATCTTGTTTCAAAAGATCACAGCCTTGAAAACTCTATGGTGCACAGATCTACTCTGCACACATGGGGTCACCATGAGTCAAAATCGACTCAATGGCAACTAACAACCACCAATAACAGCCAACAACAACAACAACATTTTACTTTATATTCTTTAATTTTTTAATTTTGTTTTTGGCTTTCCCTTTGTTCTGGGAACACAGCCTTCCCAAGTCCTCATGGAGATGAGCCCTGTGATGGAGCTGACTTCAGCCAGTATCGTCACAGTCCTCGGTTGTTCTCGTCTGGTTCTCCCCAGTGTCCCACTTCACCCCATATCCCCTTGGCTATAAGCAGTATACCCCTTCATACTTATTAAACAAACAAACTGAGTCAGGATCGACTGAACGGCAACGAGTATAGGATCGCTATGAGTGAGAATCGACTCAACGGCGATGAGGTTTTTATTGTGAATAAATCTGGGTTTTTGTGTTTATTTTGTTTTAGTTTTTCAAAAACTTTATTTTGAAACAATTTGTATGCACAGAAGATTTACAAAGATAGCACAGAGAGTTCCTGTATGCCTTTCACTCAGCTTCATAATTCTGGTACTTTTGTCTAAGCTCAAAAATTAACATTGGTCCAATACTATTAACTGAACTGTATGCTTTGTTTGGATTTCTCCAGTATCAAATCGAATTTTGAGTAACTTGGTTCAAAACTGTCATTCTGAATTTCCTTTATGAAGTTTTCCTACACTATGCTAATGCACTTGGGGGATGTTTGAAATATTCTCCTCTGCCTGAATGTGTTGATTTTTGTTAACTTTCTTTGGTTTCTTTTCTCTTTGCCTTACGTCAGCTTTTCTTTCTTTTTTTTCCTGCAGTCAGGTGTCTGCTGCTAGAATTATATGTTTACCTCTCTCTTCTAGTGTGAGGAAGAAGATCCACCCTTTCTAGAATTGCATGCATGCGCAGTTTAAATATTCTTTGAGAGAAGGTCTGGGAGACAAAAAGGAAAAAAAAAAAAAAAGCTAACACAGTGCAGGTTCCTGGATTGTTGAGATTACTGGGTGACTGACCTAAAGGCAGAAGTTTTACCTCCATAACCTATCCTTCTCCCTCCATACACATTCTTTCTTTGAGTCCTTGAGACCTTCTCATCCTATACCAGATGGGAAATGTCCCCTTTTCGTCCTCAGATTTCCCAGCTTCTCTCTCACTGGTTTCTTATGGGAATGATGCTAGCTTGTGGTGTGATTTTTGGTTCTAGGGAGGCTTTCTCAGTCTCCTACCCATAGAAAGATCGAGAGCCAGAAATACATCAGAGGTGTATCGGAGGGGGATTGGCACCTTCCTTGCTACCTCTTCCCACTGGAAAGATGGGGCATTGGGCCTAGAAGAATGGAACGAGACCTCACAAATGCAGAGATTATCTGAGCAGTCCCCACACAGGGCTACCGTGGAGATCAGTGAAAGAACAGCTGCCAACATTTTTTGTAGTCAATAAAAATGTCAAGTTTAGGTAAAGATTATCTCATTCTGTTATCCATTCAATAAATATTTATAGATTTTGTGCTATTCTGCACACTCTGTCAGGTGTTGTGAGCTATGTAACAAGTGTTAAAAAAAAAAGTTTGGAAAGTGCTAATAACATAGAGGACTTTGGATTCTAGTGTGCCTGGGTTCAAATCCTGGCTATGCCAATTGCTAGCTGAGTTACCTCACCTCCTTGTGTTTCGGTTTCCTCCTCTGTGCATAGAAGTATATAGTAATAATGCTGACATCATAGAGCCATTCTAAGCATTAAATGCAATAGTATTTTAAAAGCGCTTAGCACAGGGCTTGGTACAAAGGTCTAAAAACTTGATACCTCTTATAACAAGAAATGGACTCAACCTTCCAGGTGTGTCAGAGGACTGAACATATGCCCAAACAGACACCTTGCATCAGCATATAATTTGTGTTCCTACAGACAGTAAACAAGGATGGATAATGTGGAAAGACTTCTAGAAGGAGATAGACATTGGCCTGGATCTTAAAGGGTGGACTGTATTTAGATATGGCAGAGTGTAGAAAATCATCATGGACATGGAAGCCAGGAATCAGGGTAGTTTGTCATTTGGAATGCTTTGGCTTCATAACCTAGTATCAGAAGTCACCTAATTTCAGGGGGATAGCAATTGCCGTCACCACAAAGCTGATTCCTATGAAGTGCAGGTCAGATGTACCTCCACTTCCCAACTTTTTTGCCACATTTCTGTCACCCCCATGGCACTCTCTACTTCTCCTTTGAGTTAGCTAATTCGTTGCAATGTCCACACAGAACTCTCAGGCTATACTCACAATTATGTGGTTTATTAGGGAAGTAATAAGCTTACAACTTGGGATCAGGTCCAACTTGGAAGTACCAGGATACGACTCAGGAGATGGGATACAGTTTGTCCATCAGCTTCCAACCAAGACAGTTCTCACCTTCCTCTCAGCCGTGCCCATCACTGGGCCTTCCCTAGGCCGTGTCTGCCTCAGGGCCTTCTCCAGGCCTCTACCCTGCTCTCTGCCCTGCTTGGGCAAGGGTTATAACTCTTTAGGTCCTCAGACAAGTGCCTGAGGGCACCCCACTCCACCAGCAAGCCTCCTGTCCCAAGGCATTCAGCTCTCTCTCACTCTGTGGATCGGCAAGTCCTCCGCAGCTGCCTCCAATTGGTCTCCTGGTTCCCGACACTCATGCTGCTGCCGCGTGTACTACTGTGCCTTCTTCTACCATCTCACGGTGTCTCTCGCTGTCTTCAGTGTTAATATCTCTTTCTCCTGCATCTAGGAGATTCCCAATACAGGGACTCCGGGCCCGAAGGACGTGTTCCACTCCAGACTATTCTTTTTTTTTTTTTTTTTAAATAATTTTTATTGTGCTTTAAGTGAAAGTTTACAAATCAAGGCAGTCTGTCACATGTAAGCTTATATACACCTTACTACATACTCCCATTTACTCTCCCCCTAATGAGTCAGCCCGCTCCCTTCTTCCAGTCTCTCCTTTCATGACGATTTTGCCAGTTTCTAACCCTCTCTACCCTCCCATCTCCCCTTCAGACAGGAGATGCCAATACAGTCTCGAGTGTCCACCTGATACAAGTAGCTCACTCTTCATCAGCATCTCTCTCCAGCCCACTGTCCAGTCCCTTTCATGTCTGATGAGTTGTCTTCGGGGATGGTTCCTGTCCTGGGCCAACAGAAGGTTTGGGGACCATGACCGCCAGGATTCTTCTAGTATCAGTCAGACCATTAAGTCTGGTCTTTTTATGAGAATTTGGGGTCTGCATCCCACTGTTCTCCTGCTCCCTCAGGGGTTCTCTGTTGTGTTCCCTGTCAGGGCAGTCAGTCATCAGTTGTAGCCAAGCACCATCTAGTTCTTCTGGTCTCAGGATGATGTAAATCTCTAGTTCATGTGGCCCTTTCTGTCTTGGGCTCATAGTTATTGTGTGACCTTGGTGTTCTTCATTCTCCTTTGATCCAGATGGGTTGAGACCAATTGATGCATCTTAGATGGCCTCTTGTTAGCATTTAAGACCCCAGATGCCACACTTCTAAGTGGGATGCAGAATGTTATCATAATAGAGTTTATTATGCCAATTGACTTAAAAGTCCCCTTTAGTCCAGGCTATTCTTGATCATAATGAGGTCCCATTCAGCCCCTGTAGGGTTGGCCCTTAATTAAGCCCACTCCTTGTCAATTTAAAGGCATGGTCCTCCCATTAGTAGGTCCTATCCCCTTGGTAGGTCCGATCATTTTATTTGTATAAAAATCATCAAATCCTACAAAGTCACTTTATCCTATTGGGTGGTTTTACACTCCCTATTTGTTCAGTAGACTAACCAATCCCTTGCAAGATTGTGCTCTAGCCAATCATTTTGGCAGAATTATAAACCCAAGACCAGAAAGACCATATGTAAGAGACACCCATTGCACTGAAGGCCTACAAGCACTAGAATGCCTAACTAGAATTAATTTAAATAAGGCCATTTATAAATTTACAAGGTGAAAGTCCAGAGTTTAGCAGTTTCAGAGTTAATTCAGTGGTTCTGCAACATTGTCAAGGACACATTTGTTTTTTATCTTTGCACTCTGCCATCCTCAGACTGTTAGATTTTATTCTGGGCTGGATGCCTCGTGGTCACAAGGTAAGAGCCACAGCTCCAAACATTGCAGCATCTTCACATAACCACAACTAAATGCTGGAAGACATGGCAGATTCTTCTTACACATGTTTCTTACTCAGGAGGCAAACATCTTCCAGCAGACTTCCCTAGAAGATCTTCAGGTCCCTTTGGACAGCACAGGACCACAGGCCAAGCCCTTAGCTGCAGTGCATCTGGCATTTTTGCCTCTAATAAGAAAAAGGCTCTGCCAGAAAGAAAGAAGAGTATATGCGTACATACCTTCAAGTATGTAATTTGCAGGGTTTGCCACAGGTTGTAAGTCTGTTCATTCTTCTGAAAAAAAGCAAAGGGGAGATTTACTGAAAAGATGTAGGGATATCTCATGGAACCTCAGAGCAAGAATTGCGTTAACTTTCCTGGAACTAAAATAAGGAATAGGGGTGCTGTCAGAGACTCGGGTTCCTCTTGCCACTTCTGTGAAGCTATGTCGTCCTTGGCCTGCTTTTTTTGCTGTACATCAACTTCATTCTTTTCTGTTTCTCTTTCTTCAACTGTTTCTTCTTTCTGGACCACCTTTCTCTCTTAGTGTGTACACAGGGGCCAAACTTGGCTCCCCGAGGGATTCCTACCCTTCTCAGTTCCAGCACTAACAGACCCTGAGTAGCATCTCTCAGTCCCTAGTTACACTGGAGACAGAAGCAGAGTGGTCTGACTGGGCCTGGTGTCTTCCGCTGGACTGATTTTCTATGGCCAGGTGTAGAGCTTCCTGCAGGGATGGGGACCCTTTTTCAGATAATGGAAGGTGAGGGCTGGAAAACACTGCCACAGATGTATGTTACAGCAAAGAAGCACGGTTAGGAGATGTGAATCCATCATAGTGTGTGGGGACTAGAAGAGGAGCACACTGAAAGGAAACACAAGTAACACATGCCTTCTATGTTTTTGGCTCCCTCCCCCACAGGAACTATTTTCCTAAGCACCACTATGCCAATTTATTTTTTACAGGTTGCTCTAAAAAAACAAAAAATTAGCATAACATGTTTATGAAAAAACCTTGCTGCGGGGGAGGGCGAAGTTGGCAAACAAACTTAGAGTGTGTTATTTGTGTAAAAATACGGTAATGATTATAAATACCCACCTAAACATGAACAGCAGCATCATAAAGTGTAAATTTTGGACCCGACTCCACCTAGGGCCAGGATTCCATAGCTACTCAGAACGTCTGCTTTCTAGTGACAAAGGTAAGCTAGTCCAGAAGGGAACAATCAAGTATCTGAGAGAGAAGAGATGCCCTGTTCCATGAGGAATACTGAAGACCTGGAGGTGTTTCTCCTGGAAAACAGAAGACCCAGGGAGTTTGAGAAAGCCCGTCCTTAACAGCATCAGTGCTCACCCCATTGTCCAGCCTAGAAACTCAGACTCAGGTGATTTGTTTCAGCAGCCATAAAAAAATAATTAAAAAACAAAACAGTTGCCATTGATCCGACTCATGGAGACCCCACATGTATCAGGGTAGAACTTCACTTCCATAGGGTTTTCCATGGCTGACTTTTTAGAAGTAGATTGCCAGGCCTTTCTTCCAAGGCACCTCTGGGTACACTCAAACCTCCAAAATTTTGGTTAGCAACCAAGAGTGTTAACTGTTTGCAACACGCAGGAAACTAATACATCTAATTTGCTTCTGGATTCCCACTCCTGCTCCAATCCGTCCTCTACACCAAAGCCAGAATGTTCTTCCAAAACTTAAAGTCCTCATGAACCCACTCTGCTTACAGCTGTGGTCTGTATCCCACCACTCTTAGGATGGAGAGAATGCCCCTTCACCTGATGGACCTCTGCTGACTAACACCCACCCACCCGTTTCTGCCCTCCCACATTGGGCCTTCATACTTGCTAGTCTTTCTGCCAGGGCCCTCCTCCCCTTTGCCTGGTTAACTCCTACCCATCTTTCAATTCTCATCTCCTGTCGCTTCCTCAGGAAAACCTTTCCTGACACTTTAACCTAAGTTGCATTACCCCATCACATGCTCTCCTAACACCCGCAAACGTGGCTCATTTCTAACGCTCCGCGTGGCTGTCATTTTACAGGCACCTGTGGGTTCTCCCACACTGCACCCTGAGCTCTGTCAAGACAGGGACCATCGGTTTTCCTCACCCTGATAGTTCCAGGGCACAGATGGTGTCTGAATTGTGATCCAAAAACACCAAACCTACTGCTGGTCAAGTTATTTACCATTCAGGACGACCTCACGTGTGTCAGAGCAGAACTGTGCCCCATAGGATATTGTTGTTAGGTGTCGTCGAGTCAGTTTCAACTCACAGTGACTCCAAAGGACAGGGTAGAACTGCCCATAGAGTCTTCTAGGCTGTGATACGTACAAGAACAGATCACTAGACCTTTCTCTCTAGGAGCCACTGGGTGGGTTTGAACCGCCAACCTTTCAGGTAGCAGCCAAGCTCCTAATTGTTGCTCCACCAGGGCTCCTTACATAGGTTATTAAAAACCAAAACAACCAAACCCATCCCCATCGAGTTGATTCTGACTCACAGGGACCCTAAAGGACAAAGTAGAACTGCCCCACACAGGTTATTGGTTGAGTGCAAACAGTTTGTGCCACCCAGGGACCTTCTGGACCGTGATAGGTACTCAGAATATGTTTTTGAATAAATGAGTGGCTGAATGATTAAAATGCCTGAGATTCAAAAGTCTCATCATTGTCTCCCCACCCCCTCCCCAACATTGAAAAACTATCCAAAGCAGTATCTTTATTTCCGGGTGACTAAGCTCCTGCTTTCATGAAACTCTGCCGTAGGGTTGAATCTCTTTACACCCATGCACCTTATATTTTAATAATTAAAACGTCTTTTTGCAAGCACCCCCACTGGGAGCTCTGCCGTGCGCGGGAGGGCCGGGGTGACATGTAATAAAGTCTGATCATTTCCTCATGATGCCAGGCTGGGCAGGCGGAGGGGGCTGTTATTGTACTCCTAATTGCTGCATCCAGGCTGCTGTAAGTACGATGCTAATTGCTCAGTGAATGAATTGTGGACTTTTGTAATTACCAAACCTAATGTAGCTCACGTCATGTTTGAGTAAATTGATGCGAAGAGGGGAAGCTGCTCGGCTCAAAAGGCTCTGCCTCCTGCGTTGCTGTTGCTTGGGAACCAGCTGTGAGTTTCTTAACAGGCCTTGGAACTGCCCAGGAAGCCCCACACGTCTGGGTACGTCTTTCCATCGCCCTGGTGGAAAGTAGGCGAGTAAGACCTTGGAAAGGCCATCACACAGAGCCTTTTGCCACTGTGACAGATCACGGTCACCCTCTGGGTCTGTTTCCTCATCTGTATAGTCACCTGGAAGGCTTCCTTCAGCTCTATGATCGGTTACTAAGTGAACCGACATGTGGTCAGTTACTAAGGTTTAAACGCAAATCATATGAAGCCAATAATAGAAATTGATTGAAGTTTATTTAATATCCAATTTGCAAACAGGATGACATTTCAAATAGGGAGTCAAAAATGTTTCAAAGATGAAAGAACTTCCAAAGATTCTTATACCCCATCTTATGGACATAGCCCCAGAAACAGGCTCAGAGCAGTGTTTATATAACAATTTACACTAAAACACCTTCTACTCTGACCTTAGAGTTTCTGTTTCTCAAAACTGACGGCACACAGATAATTCTTTAAAAGAGCCCAATGCAGAAGGCAAAATGGTCTTTACTAAGCTACTTTCTAGGCTATTGATTGACATAAAGGTAGCTTTAGGAAACCAGTTTTCTCAAGGCTCAAGTTTCAAAAGATAATCTTAGGGCAATGACCCAGGTGGGTGAACCAACTCCTTGGACCCCAGAAATCTGGATTCCAGGAGAATTAAACTTCGTTCCTCACTAAGAAATGGATTTCTGTGCTAAATCAGGAATTAAATTCTGGGTTCAAGTCCTGCACTGATTATCAAATAACAGTATCCACCCAACTGCTTTGAGTCAATTCTGAGTCATGGTGACCCCATGTGTCTCAGAGTAGAACTGTGCTCCATAGAGTTCTCAATGGCTGATTTTTTGGAAGTAGATTGGCAGGCCTTTCTTCCAAGGTGCCCCTAGGCAGACTCAACCTCCAACCTTGTGATTAGCAGCAGAGTGTGTTAGAGTTTGTGCCACCCAGGGACTCCAACAGTGGCATTTATTGAGTGCTTACTACTTGGCTGTTGCTATTCTAATAAGCATTTTATGTGCATTATCTCATTGAATCCCCACAATAATTCTGAATGTTTGGAATTGTTCACAGAGCTAGTAAGTGGCAGAGCCAGGATTCGAACCCTGTATTCTTAACCATTCCATATTTACTATTGCTTTGACACTAAGCAAGTCACTTTTCCAGAACTTTGGTTTCTTTCACAGTGAAGATTCCTGCACCCACTACATGTCCCACCCTCTGCTAAGCCCTTTATAGATGTTAATTATATCATCAGAACAAAGCTGTGAAGTAGGTGGTACCTGCTTGATCAGGTCACACAACCGGTAAGGTCCAAAACCAAAAAAAAAACCTGTTGCCATCGAGTCGATTCTGACTCATGTCGACCCTATAGGACAGAATAGAACCGCCCCATACTGTTTCCAAGGAGTGCCTGGTGGATTTGAACTGCTGAACTTTTGGTTAGCAGCCGTAGCTCTTAACCACTATGCTACCAGGGTTTTCACCAGTAAGGTAAAAAAAAGCAGTAGTAATTCCTGCCCAGGGAATCTCAGCCTAGTTTTTCTTTTCTGTGTGTATCATCCACCAGACTACGAGGAGAGAACCCACTCACGTTCTGTAACTAGGAAACACACCCGTCTGCCCACCCACACCTCTAAAGAGCTGCTGCTTTTTAACCACGTTCTGGGTGTCCGAAAGGAAACCTCCACTTGGGACATCTACTGCAGCCCCGTGCCTCTTTTCTAGTTATTTCTGAACAGCTTACCCGTTTGAACATGAGAAGCAATCAGTTATGAAGTGAGGTGTGTGAAAAGTCTGCTGTGGCATTGTGCCAACACTCCAGGGCAGCAAACCTTCTCATGTGATCAGAAATATCAGATGGCTTCTCATTCAGGACACTCTCTTCTAGTGAACTCAGTGTAGGGGAAGGTGCCATTGGTCACCTTTGGAAGTGACTGCTTGGTCATAAAAGAGCACAAATGGTTGGCAGTATGTTTAGAGGTTAAAAATATGGGCATTGTACACAAAAGGACAGATATTGTATGAGACCGCTACTATAAAAACTCATGAAAAGGTTAACATACAAAAAGAAATAATCTTTGATGGTTATGAGGGAGGGGAAGGATGGGGATGGAAAAACGCTAAATAGACTTTAGATAAGCGGTTAACTTTGGCGAAGGGAAAGACAGTACACAATAGTGGGGAAGCCAGCACAGCTTGTACAAGGCAAGGTCGGGGAAGCTCCATAGACACATCCAAATTCCCTGAGGAATGGAATTGCTGGGCTGAGGGCTGTGGGGACCATGGTCTCGGGGAACATCTAGCTCAACTGGCATAACATAATTTGTAAAGAAAATGTTCTACATTCTACTTCGGTGACTAGTGTCTGGGGTCTTGAAAGCATGTGAGCGGCCAAATAAGATACTCCACTGGTCCCACCCCATCTGGACCAAGGGAGAATGAAGGAAACCAAAGCCACAAGGGAAAGATTAGTCGAAAGGACTAATGGACCACAACCCCCACAGGCTCCACCAGACTAAGTTCAGTACAACTAGATGATGCCGGCTACCGCCCCTGACTGTCCTGACGGCGGTCACAATAGAGGGAACTGGATGGAGCTGGAGAAAAATGAAGAACAAAATTCCAACTCACAAAAAAAGACCAGACCTACTGGCCTGACAGAGGCTGGAGAAACCCTGAGAGTGTGGCCCCCGGACACCCTTTTAGCTCAGTAACGAAGTCACTCCTGAGGTTCACCCTTCATCCAAAGATTAGTCAGACCCATAAAACAAAACGAGACCAAAGGGGTACACCATTCCAGGGGCAAGGACTAGAAGGCAGGAGGGGACAGGAAAGCCAGTAATAGGGAATCCAAGGTTGAGAAGGGAGAGTACTGACATGTGATGAGGTTGTTAACCAATATCATAAAACAATGTATGTACTAACTATTTAATAAGAAGCTAGCCTGTTCTGTAAACCTTCACCTAAAGTACAATAAAATAAAAAACAAACAAAAAAAAGCCCAGCATTATGGACACTTAGATATAATTGTTTACCTTCTTTGAGACTCAGTTTTTTTTTTTTTTTTATCTATAAAATGGAGCTAAGAAAAGTACCTACTACTTGTCGTTGTTGTTAGTTGCCATCCAGTCAGCTCCAACTCACGGTGACCCCATGTGTGTAGAGCAGAGCTGCTCCATAGAGTTTCAAGGCTGTGACCTTTCAGGAGATCACCAGTCCTTTCTTCTGAGGCACCTCTGGGTGGGTCCAAACCACCAACCCTTTAGCTGTAGCTGAGCACTTAACCATTTTCCCCACTCCTACCTACCACTTAGGATTGTGAAAATTAAATGGCATATGTCATTACTGAAGATAGTGCCTGGCACAAATCCTAACTGCTCAGTAAATTGAGCTGTGTATAATTTTTTGTTCTTATCACTAAAGTTTCTCTTGTATGAGCTTTGACTTCCAGGACATCCCTGCACCTCAGATTCTAGGGTGCAGCCCCATTTCACAGGGCTGTTTCCTTCTGAGCCCTTTTGTGATGACCCATAGTATTTAAGTCATTAAGCCATGATGTTTAGGCGTAAGAGCAATGGGTAGGAATCTGGAGTCCTTGGCCCTGGCCAGTTGCTGCTGCTCACTCAGCAGGATTCTCAGGACACCACTCCACTGCTCTGAGCCTCACTTTACTACTCTGTACAATATCAGTCTTATCGCCTGCCTGAGCTGCCCTGCAGGCCCTACTGTAATTATAACAGGAGCCTGTGGATGGGAAAATCAGTTGGTGCTGCATTAGGTCACACATGTGCCAATCAAGGGCTTATGATTCTAATAAGGGAGAGAGGCAAGGTCTGGAGCATTCCATATCTCGGAGTGTTTTAGGTTTTATCTATAAAGGGAAAAGGGGAGGAAAATATTTGTTAAACCGTAAAGTGCTGTACATATATTATTACTATTATGTACTGTATTAATTACTATTCTTATATACTCATAACTAAAGGAGGTACTGGAAACTAAAGAGGTACTGGAGGAAAGATAAATAGATTCATTATAGCTTCAGTATACTGAGCTTCTACTACATGCCAGACCCAGTGCTGCTGGCTTCCTTACTTTATGTTTTTAATCTGCATAGGTATCTTCTGAGGTGGGTATCATCACCCTTGGTTAAAGAGGAGGAAAGTGAGGCATAGAGAGATTAATAATTTGCCAAGTATCAGAGAGCTGGTAAGTGGTACAGCCTGGATTGGAAACTAGGTCTGCCTGGCTCAAGCCATGGTCTTGGTCACTATATTCCATAGCTCAGTCTTCTAGTTGGACGGACAAGGTAACGGAAGTCCACATGGCGGAGTCTGAGAAAAGTTTTAAAGGCTGAAGCTTCTGGTACTATTAAGTACCACAGCAAACTGGGTACGGAGTGTTATATTGATATATGCAGAGTATGACCACGTCTTACCACCTTCACTGCTACCATCCAGGCCAAACCACTATCTTCTATCATGTGGATTTTTGCTGTAACCTCCTAATTGGTCTCACTGTCCACACCCCACCTCCATTCCATCTATTCTCAGTAGAGCAGCTGGAGAGTCTACTCTGAGGTCAGACCAGGTCCGTGTCTGCTCAAACACCTGCAGTGGCCCCTCCTCATATGAAATAAAAGCCAAAGCCTTGTAGGGATCAGCAAGGACCCCCTCTAATTTGGCCTTGGCTACCTTCCTGATCTCAACTTCTTCCACTCCTCCCCTTGCTCCTCTGCCCCAGCCCCCAGCATGTGAGCTGCTCTGTGAGGACTCAGACTCAGGCCCTTCAGTTCTCCTGTGCTACTCGGCTAACACCTGCTTCTAGCCAGCTAAGAGGACTTATTTATTGGAGATCAAGCTTCCCTAGTTTGGGCACTGTTAGCATAGGGGCTGGATAATTCTTTGTTGTGGGGGCTGTCCTGTGCATTGTAGGATGTTTAGCAGCATCCCTGGCCTCTACTCACTAGATGCCAGAAGCATGCCTCCCCCATTTTGACAACCAAAAATGCCTCACCAGACATTGCCAAATGTCCCCTGGGGAGCAGAATATCCCCCTCCTGGCACTGAGAACCACTGTTCTAGATTATACCTGGTCCCTGGGCTGCGTGAGAAACAGTTAAGCACAGAGTTGTTTCATCAGGTAAACTGGATTTGATTGGATATGTCTTCACATATTACCTGTATTCCCTTGGCAAGTCACTTAATCTGACTGTACCTCATTTTGTTCAACTGTAAAATGGGAATAACAATAATAACTACCTTATCGGGCTGTTGTGAGGCTTGAGTATGGTCATATTTGGCAAGAGTTTAGTACAGTATCTGACACATAAATCAGGAATATATTATTATAATTCAATGCAAAGCATTGGTGTAAGTAAGTCACCACCAAGTAGTTTTGTCAGCATTTGATTCCAAATAGTGAATTGGTATTTTATTGTTCTCCTTCTTTTGTTTTGTCACTGAACGATTTTGGTGACGGCCTCAGAGCAGTGGGCAGTGATCATGTCCCTGAACTCTGTAGAAATGTCATAAGAATGACTGCCAGACACTGGAATCTGGGTAACTGATGAAGAGGCATGCCTACAACTGAGATTGATTCAAATACAATTAGTATATTGAATACAACTATGCAACACTGCTGAGAAATAATAAACACTTGTCAAGTAGCTAATTTCACTGCAATGCTTTGAGTCAGCTGGCTGCCTGATTGATCTAATTGATTTACTCCTCCAAATGGCACTGAAAGGAATCAAAGTATCAAATACTCTTACCTTGTCTTTCAGGCTGGGAGGGGTTCGCTAATCTTGGCCAGACTTTGCTAGTGATGAACACAGAACTGTCCGTGCTAGAGGGGGTTTAGGATAATGGGGTACAGCTTGAGGTGGTACATAGGATTCATTTTCATAAGTTCCCAAAAGCCCCAGACTCGGAGGAAAGAAATCTGGATTCTAGGCCATGCTCTGTCACTCACTGTGTAACCCTAGGCCTGCCATTTTCCCCACCTTTAAAATGAGCAATCTGGGCTAGGATGCAGCTCTTTGGTCTCGCCTATCTATGAAGTACCTCCTCATTCCTGCTCCATGCCCGCTTCTACCTCCCCATGCTCTCTGAAGCAGGCAGTGAAAGAAACTCAAGAATGGAGGGAATGTTCTCTTTGGTGCATTTGAAGGATGCCTGCTGGATTCTCATACCTGCTTTGCTTCCTTCCTAGGTACACAGTTCTGCACACTGGACATCACCAGGAACTCGAGAAGCTGCCCATACACAATGACCCAGAATCCCTGGAATCATGCTTTTGATGATGGACATGGCACACAACTAAGCCATTCATTCCCACTCATGTTTGCATGAACAGGACACCCTGACATCACTCCTGACCCTCATCATCACCAGTGAGGCACGAGGCAGGGGGCACCAAAGGCCCAGGGAACGTACAGAAGGACAGTGCTGGGCAGGAACCAAGGCCAGAGCAGAAGAGGCTTTCAGAATTGTGAAGGTACCTCAGGCATCTGCAGATCCAGCTTCCCACTGAATGCAGGATTAGCATCCTTCTACAACATCCCCGGGAGCTGGACAATCTCTGCTTGTATACTTCCGGGGACAGGAGCTCACTGTCTCCTGATACATTTCCTTCTATTGTAGGGAAGCTTTGATTAGAAGGAAGTTCTTTCCTTTGTTGGAACAGAAGTCTTTGGCTACTCCAGCTTCCATCTGGAACCATGCAGTTTGCTCCCTCCGCCCCTTCAAAGCCCTTAGCTATTTGAAGAAAATGATCTGCCCCACACCTACCTCTTGAAGTACTCTCTCTAAACTAAACATCTCAAATTCCTCTCTACTCTGGCCATCTTTTTGGATATGCTTCAGTTGGTGAATTCATCAAGTCTTTCTTAATGAAATTAGGCTGATATACATGCCAAGACATCTGTTCAGAAGCGCTGCAGTACTGACAAGATTTTGACTTATACCCTTGTTTATGGCCATTGATCAGTTTTCTTTTCTTGGAGAGAGTCTATGCTTAGGTTTCGGTTTTGAATCCGTTACCAAAAGGCATCTTTATGGCTGGCATTTGATCTGGTGTGTGTGTTTAAAGATGACATTTTCTCATTGGCATATTGGCCACGAGACCATTGGAATGAATCTTGATTCACTTCCCTTCCATGGCAATGGAAAATGAACCTACACGTTTCCAGAGAATGTTGATTGGGAATTGTCTTAAAACTCATATTTTGTGGCAGAAACTAAGTTGCTCCCATGGGCACTTTTTAGGGGCACCTGGTCTCAGCGCTTGGTCTCAGGCAAGGCAGTTTGTTCCCTTGGGCAAAGACATCACCACAATCCAATTTACTGGCTCTCTTGGGAAGCTTCATCAGACCCCTGCCTATGAAGCTCCTGGGGCTACTGTTTTTCCATCCAGACAGTTTTTACCAGCATCTCATTCCCTCCAAACTCCTAAGGAGATGCTTCCCTTTCAATGCCAAAGCCAACACTGTCCCAGTTTCCTAATTTATCTGGCAGTGGCTTATCGTCCCAGGATGAGATTCACAATGAGAACAAAATTTTTCAGCCACCTTTCTTTCAGCTTCTGATAAAATTGCTATTGGAAGGACTTACTGCTGGTCCTTACAGTGAAACAAAGGGAACAGAGAATGTGGCAGTGGTGGGATACATATGTATCACCCACTACAAGATAAACATGTGACAGAAATGTCAAACCCCATAGAGTTCTCCTCACCCTGATACTTGGTCTGTTGACCCTGCTCTCTTCCTAAGTGGTCCCAGAAGCCACAGCTGCCTCCTCCTCACCTGTTTCATTCCTGAGGGCGAAACCCACTAGCCCTCCCTCTTCTCTCTGTCCTTAGATATGGTGAGAAGGGATGAGCAGATCCAACGTAGGACTTGGGGGACCAACTGTCTTGCTTTTAGCATCAAAAGTCCCACATCACAGGAAACTCTTCAGTTCCGGGCAAACTGGGATGGTTGGATACCCTATGATAGGACCATCCCTGTGCTGAGAACAACAGGCCCCCTCACAGTTACATTTCCCTTCTCCACTTTTGCATGAGAAGGGCAGAGATGAGCGAATTTGGAGGTCCAGAGTTCTCCACATGCTGTGTGAACAGTCTCTGTTCTCCAAGGAAAAAGAACTTGTTAGTGAAGGACTAAGGCAGAGATCCTACGAACCAGATTACAGGGAGGAGGAATATGTTTAGTGCAGCAGGTCAACTTTGTTTTATGTCCCCAAAGTTGATAGGATCTACTATTTAATATGTTCATGCATACATATATACATACATAAATACCAGTGGGATTTTTTTCCCTATGAAATGCTTCTCTCCCCAGGAGCTTAACAAGCGTATCTGCTTATGTAAAATATTATTTCTCAGTGGCAGGCCTCCTATATTAAATGGCAGCTTGGATTCAACAGGGATCCACAGATGGCAACAGAGGTGGGAAAACGAGATCCTACCATATCATGGCCCTCTTCCCAACACACGCTCCTGTGTGCCAGCCCATATTGATGTCTGTAGAGGTCACAGCCACTGCAGACCAGGGAAAGGACAGCAACTGTGGGAACAGTAGCCCTGCTATTGCCAAGAAGGTGGTCCCCTTTGCAGAGGAGGCTTCTCTAGCATGCCTTACTCTGTTTGGACCAAGGCTGGAGATGACGTGCGTAATGCATCAAATACCCTCATTGAAGGCTCACAGGACAGGAGCAGATCTGTCCAACCAGCTGCTGGTCTGGCATTACTTAAGCCTGTGACTTCCAGGAGTCCAGGCAATATAGTGTGTGTATGGAAGACTCAGAAGGAGGACACTTAACTGTGCCTGAAGAATGGGCCCTTCTTTTCTGAGAAGGCCAGACTCATCCATGAAGCCTACAGTGTCCAGAAGGAAACGCTCCAGGGGAAGAGGGAGATGTGTGGCCCTAGCCATGGATGCCAGATGGGCCTTGATCAATGGGGCGATGGATGCTGCGATCCGACTGTCCCATGCCTGGGCTTGAAGAGATTCTCCTCTGTTTCCTTTCAACTCACTATCCCAGCAAGAGGACTGTCCAGGAAGGGGCCCTGAAACATCCAGGCCAGCTCTCACCATGAGCAACTAGACAGCAAGAGACAAAAAACAAATTCTTCAACTGACACTCAAGTATGTGCTTGTAGAAAAACCTTTGCTTTCTGAGATTTCCCCTGGTCTCACCAACATTTCCACTCTACGCTGCTAACTTGCCCTGTCCTGAAGTGAATTGCTGTTCAGCTGAGGAATGGGGGGGCTTGGGAGGGGGTGGGGGGTGGGCAGGGGAGGGGACCCCGAGAGGGGCTGGGGAGTGGATATAACTCAATAGCCTTTAATGTTGTCTTTAAGTTGGAACAAAAATGATGTCTTCTTGGTGATGTGCTGTTTGCCCTTTTAGTGTTGTATTTGTTTGGTGAGACGTCAGTGTTGCTCTTTTCTTTTTCCTATTACTCTGCTGTAGTCAAAATCCTTCCTGTAACAGCTGTTTTGGGGGGGTGGGGCAAGACAAAGGCACTTACCTCTTCTAAGGATAATTTGCAGTCCTTTTTACATCCAGTCTAGAAAATTGAGGCCGAATACTTGGTTTGGATTTAAACAAATCAGGAATGGATTCAAACGCCTGAGTTTGTTTAGGCCTTAAGGAGCACTTGCGTCACTTGTCTCACCTACACAATGGGGGTGATCTCCAAGCTTGTAGGATTATTGTGAGCGTTCAAATGCGGGTCATGCAAGGACCATCACCAGGACTTTTACCAAATAGTGTTTTGCCTGCACTGTTATTTACTTAATATTCTTATGTAGATCAAGTTTTCACTTCTATTGATTTGTTTTAGAAAGGAAAATTATATCAGTTCCCAAAATAGAAAATGAGTATGGCTTGCATGGCTTGCCATAAATAGAAAGCAACCACAGAGATAAATAAATGAAATCCAAACAAGGTTATTATGTTCTAAGTCAATGCCAGAGCTCAGGCCTTGTCCTCTGCTTCCATGTTTCAAAAGGAAATGAGTGAGTGTTGGAGAGCTAGTAGAGGCCCCCTCCTCCCATCAGGGGATTCTTTCAGCTAGCTGGGAGGGTTGAAAGAAAATTTATAAGAGATGAACTTCCAAACGTCAGGAGTCAGTGATTTAATGCTGTAGCTGTGTTCCCCCTGACATCCTTTTGTCATTTCGCATCCCAGCAAAGACAAGTCGCATTCCACACTTCGGGAAACATGGAGATAAGGGAGTGAAATGATGTATATATTTTTTTCTTTTTAATTTATTTTGTTGTTGTTTTTTGGGCATATACACAGCAAAACATACACAGCAAAACATACACCTATTCAACATGTACATTTCTACATGTACAATTTAGTGACATTGTATTCTTCCAGTTGTGCAACCATCCTCACCCACCTTTTCTGAGTTGTTCCTCTCTAATTAACATAAACTCACTAAGGTTCCTATCTAATGTTTCCAGTTGCTGTTGTTAATTTGATCCCACATAGATAGTTCTTTAAAAAAGCATAATGCTCAAGCAGGCCTTTTTTACTAGTTAAGCTAAACTATTGTTCAATTTGAAGATGACATCAGGGTATATTTTTGGTTTAAGGTTTTAAGGTTATCTCAGGGCGATAGTTTCAGGGGTTCATCCACTTTCCATGGCTCCAGAAAGTCCATGAGAATTAGAGAATTTGAAATTCTATTCTGCATTTCCCCCTTTTGGTCAGGATTCCTCTATGGAATCTTTGATCAAAATGTTCAGTAATGGTAGCAGGGCACCATTCATTTTTCTGATCTCATGGAAAAGAAGGCAGTTGTTCATGGAGGCAATTAGCCACACATTCCATATCCTCCTCCTGTTCCTGACTCTCCTTCTTCCTCTGTTGCTCCAGACGAATAGAGACTAAAGGTTGTGCCCTGGATGGCTGCTTGCAAGCTTTTAAGACCCCAGGCACTATACAGCAAACTAGGAGGTAGAATTGAAGCCTTGAGCACATTACTAGGCCTGTTAACTGGGATGTCCCATGAAACCAAGACCCTAAACTTCCAAACCAAGGAATCAAATCCCATGAGGTGTTTGTTTGTACCCAAGCAGCCTCAGCTTCTTCTTTTTTTTTTTTTTTTTTGCTATAGTTGTAAATACTACTTATATGTTTAACTACTGCTTTATTTGGTTCAAATTACGTTTCTCCTTCCCTTTAACTCTTCTTTGAGACTACCCAGAACATATCTTAAAGTTAATAATGATGATGATAATATAAATACAGTGGTAATAATGAGAGCAGCTAACAGTTCAGAAGCTTCTTTCTGCTGTGCACTGTGCTCAATTTTCATGGATTGCCTTGAGAAATCCTCATAAAATCCTTACAAGATGGTACCAGAAATATCCCCATTTTACAAATGAGACAACCTCAGCTGAGAGATCTGGTGACTTGCCCAAGGCCGTAGACATGGGAAGCGTGGATTTGGGATGCAAACCCAGGCAGTCTGATGCTAATGTACACAGTTGTAAACGTGCAACACTGCTTTAGGGGCTCATTTACCCCACAAGCATTCACATGTTGGACCCTGTGGCAGGAGACAACAGTGAACAAATCAGGAGTGGCCCCTTCCCTCGTGTTGCTCAGAATTTCTTCCTCCACTTCAGCTTGGGTGCCGGAGAGGATCTTGGACCCTCCTATTCTAGTCTGAGCTCAGCCAGTCACTTGCTCTATTGTTTTCTTCTGTTTGTTTCCATTTACTGAGCCTCCATTTCCATCTTTAAGTAATAGAGGATTCTGGTAGGTGATTGATCAGTGGCAAAGGCCCTTGTGTGTTGATTTTTCAGTCTTCCCCATAATCAGCAGCCTGGGGGTTTACTGAGCAACCACAACAGACCCTGGGAATCAGATGTGGAGCCCAGAGAGCATTAGTCCTGTATTGTTCAGGCCTTCACTGGGGCTACTCCTCCCAGGAATGGCTCCTGTGGAACTCCATTTGATTTCATTTGGAACCTGGAACACAATTGGATAAGCTGTCATTGATCCCAGTAAGCAGAAACACTCTTTGCTCGCCACTCCAGCACTTTGCAGTTTTCTCTGCATTTTCACAGTAAGACGTCTGAGCTCCTCACAACAGCTTCGGGGGAGGGATTATGAACTTCATTTTATAGAACAGGAAACAGACTTTATCAAAAAAAGTGATTTGTCAAAGGACACAGCTCATATGGGAAAGAAGCCAGGTTCTAAAGTGCTTTCTTCCTATAATTTCTATAAATATACAAATTATACATTTTTGGACTATATAGATTGTGTTACACAAATAATGTATTGATATAATTCATTCCAACAATATGTTGTTAGGTGCCGTGGAGTCAGTTCCGACTCATAACAACCTTATATACAACAGAAGAAAACATTTTCCAGTCTTGTGCCACCATCACAATTGTTGCTATGTTTGAGCCCATTGTTGGCAGCCACTGTGTCAATTCATCTCATTGAGGGTCTTCCCTCAATATATATAGATACATCCAAACACCCCAAATTAATCACACTCCCCTCCCCAGCAGGAATTGCTCTTATCACTTGGCTCATTCGAGAACTTTTTCTTTGCTTTTGCAACTGTATACACGTAGAAAAATATGTAGTTTTGTTCTTTTATGTAAATGAGATTATGCCGTATGTAATAATGTGCGACTTGCCTTTTTTCAACAGCAATTTCCTAAACATCATTTCACATCAACACATAGCATTTTCATTCTTTTTAGTTGCTATGTACAATGTCTATATTATGAAATGCATGGATATTGTACAGTTTTCAGGGTTGTTCTAAGTTCTAGCTGCATCTCGTGTCTAAGTGGGGCAGTTGAGGTCTGCACTGGAAAATCAGCAGCCTTTTTTCTGGGACTGTGCTAACTGTGGAGCCGTGGTGGCACAGTGGTTAAGAGCTCAGCTGCTAACCAAAAGATTAGCAGTTTGAACCCACCAGCCACTTCTTGGAAACCCTGTGGGCCGATTCTACTCTGTCTTATAGAGTTGCTGTGAGTTGGAATTGACTTGACGGAAACAGGTTTGGTTTTGCTTTTTGGTGCTAACTGTATGAAAGTCAGCTGGAGTGGTTTCAAATTTAAGCAGCAGCAGCAACTCTGACTTGGCAGAGTTCCTGTTGAGGAAGGCCTCTGCTCAGATGCCCCTCGCTTGGCCTCTTCCCTCCTCCATTCCAGAGACTGAGAAACTTCACCTGGGTACACAGGCTGGAGTTAGACTGAGGTTATCCTCCTCCAGCCCTTTCCTAGACGTGTGTCTTTGAGCAAGTCATTTTACCTGCTAAGACCTAGTTTCCTCAACAGTAAAATAAAGACATAATGGCCCTACATACTTTAAAAGTATTACTATAAGGATATATGGAAACCACTTGCTAAACATTTCTGTTTACTGGCTTTCATTCATGGTCTGAGGAACAGAAAGCTATGGAAAGATGAATCTAAATAAATCCTTTCTTTCATAAGGGGAATTATAGTGGAAGCAATACTACCTCCATTTGCCTCCCATTATCTAGTTTACTGAAGGCTTTGATGTACCTCTTCCCATTGGACCATCCCAGCTGCCCTATCAGGTAGATACATTATTTGCTGTTATCATTCTACAGATGAGAAAACTGAGGCTCAAGGGTAGGCGTTGTGATCATCTCCAAGTCACCCAGCAGTTGCTTGGGGGAGTCAGAATCTGAACCCTGGCCTTCTGATTCCAAACGTGAAGTCCCTGTAAGGACTGCAACACCAGCTATCATTTATAGAATTTAGGACCCACACACCTGGCAGCACAAGGAGAGACAATTCCTAGACATCTGACAGTGAAGCATTTCTTGTGGCTTATAAAACACGTGCCAGGTGCTGTACAAGTGGCATGTCACTGAACGGACAAACACAACAACCCAGTTCTCTATGGCAGAGGTAAGCAAACTACAGACTGTGAGCCAAATCCAACCCATGAACTAAGCATAGGTTTTACTTTTTTGAATGGCTGGAAAAAATACTTTGTGACATGTGAAAATTATGTGAAACTCAAGCTTCTGTGTCCAAAAATAAAGTTTTATTGCAACCCAGCCACGCCCATTTGTTTATGTATTGTCTATGGCTGCTTTCAGGGAGCCCTGGTGGCACAGTGGTTAAAGCGCTCAGCTGCTAACTGAAAGGTCGGTGGTTTGAGCCCACAGCCACTCTGCGGGACAAAGATGTGGCAGACTGCTTCCGTAAATATTTACAGCTTTGGAAACCCTATGGTGCAGGGTCACTATGAGTCAGGATTGAGTTGACAGCAGTAAGTTTGGTTTTGGTTTAAGGCTGCTTTCACACTTCAATAGTAGAGCTGACGGAGAATGCCTGTAGTCTGCAAAACCTAGTTACTATCTGACCCCTATGGGAAAAAAAGTTTGCTGACCCTTGCCGTAGGGCAATTACTGTCCATCCACCATATTGATCTACTATACTAGGCATCTTCCAAGGTTTTTGTTTTTCCCAGTTTGGGCACCCTTAGTGTTTTAGCGCTCTCTGCTGTTCCTCTACTTAATCTAGACAATAAGTTAACCCATCAAGTTATAAAGCAGTGGCCTCTTGTGGCTGATCTAAGTATTACCTAGATAATTCAGTGTGGTCACAATGAAAAACCAGGGTTAGATTGGGTTTTGGTTGAGGGTTGGGAATTCCAGGTTATTCTGAAATATCTGGCATACTCTGTAGTTTCTTTCCTGCCACTTAACTACCAGTTCTAACCTGGAGAGTGGAGCACACTCTTCTGGTTAAGGGAGCTTAGCAGAGTTAAAAACCAAGTATTAAAGACATGACAGAATGAAGTCCAGGCAGTCCCCAGATTACGAATGAGTTCCGTTCCTAAATCCATCCTTAAGTCGAATTTGTACATAAATAAGTCAGAGCAGTTAGGTACGGTTTGTATCTAACATCAGCCAAATGGCTGTCTTAGTATATAGTGTACCTTCCTATGCATAAAAAACATTAAATGCTTCCAGATATGCTAAAACATCTTTAATAATGCAGTGATAATGTTTTGATGCACGTCACATAGTAGCATCCGTTCTTATGAACCACTGTGTATGTACCTCGAATTTTTAATAGGCTTTACGGGGGGTTGGTTTGGACCTGCAGGTTGTATGTAAGTCGGACGTTTGTAACCCAGGACTGCCTCTGCTTAATTGAACTATTCTTCCTAATGTAACAGAAAGAATTTTCAAAGCCTTGGGAAAGAGAACTTCGAAGAAAGACATTGGTTGTCATTCAGAATATTTTAGTGTTATCGAACTTGCCAGCACCCTGGGATTTCTGTGGTCCTTACAAAAGGCAGCCTAGTGAGAATTAAGCACTTGGATACTTGTCCTAGCTGGCCTTAACCAGATCCTGACCATGAGTAAGCAATTTTCTCCCTTAATAAAAAATTTTCTCTAAGGTCGCTTACACCTCAAACACATCATAATGTCTATTTGCAGAAAAACTGTGTAAGGTGGAAATGTTAGAGAAAGGAAGCTCAAATATTTTCCACTAAAACAAGCAATAGAGAAGTGGTAAGACTGCACCCTGTCAAAGGTGGAAAACTTGCGAGACAGAAAAAACAAGGCAGTCCCATCACGTTCTGGCTCTCAGAGGTTTCAAAAAATTCTTTCACGGACCTTCAGTTTAAGTCATTTGCAAGGTCACTCAGCTACCAAGTGGCAAAACCATGACTCAAACTAGGTGTTACTCTCAAAGCTTGTGCTCAACCTCTGAAATTTACTACCCATATACAGTCATGTGTTGCTCAATGTCCATGATAGTCTGTGAAATAGGATGTTATGTGATTTGGACATGGTGTGAACACTATAAAGTCATGCGCCACATAACATCCATTTGGGGCAACATCTGCCGGCTTACTGCATATACTTTCATCCCCCCATCAAGTTATATGGGGAAATTAGCAGCTTGTTTACAGCATTTGCAACCTCAGGGCTCCTTGGCAGCCTTCTGCCCCAGTACCTGCGTCTCCCATGCTGAGAGGTGCAAGACCAACAAAGGAGGCTGGCAATTGGAATAACAAATGAGACACATGCAAACTCCCTGCCAAGCTACTGTTTAGAGCCACAGGGCACCTCCCAGCATGGGAGGCCCATCAACTTCCAGAGCTGGCCAGCTGGCACTTAGGTGGCAAACACCATAAACGCACTGCTGCTTTTCCCATATAACCTTATGGGATCACTCACATATATGCAGTCAGACGTTGGATGTTGCCCTAACAGACAATATACAGCACATGACCGAGCATATCAGAGCAATTTGTCTCCTCCAGAGACCTGATGACCAGCGATTTTGGGAAATTCTGTTCTCAGTGTTCCATCACTTAAGAGTTGTGAGTTGTACATTTGCAGCCACAGAACTTTAAAAAGAGAGACAGAACTTAAAAAAAAGAGAGCTTTAAAAAAAGGGGAAAGATCAAACTTTAGCTTAATAGGAATCTAGAACTGACTGAACACAACTCTACACATTCCCTTTTGTGACATATTTGCAACCCTTCTTTAAAAACAGGGATTCAGGTTCAAGACAAGAAAAAAGTTTTTAATAAACTTTTATTTTTATATGCAAGTTAAAGCAGATACACAATTGAATGTGGAAATAAATAACTAAATGCTTTGGAAACTTTTGCATTTCCCCCTCAAACTTCATTTTTTTTTTTTTTTTTTTTTTAGCTCATGAGACTTTTTACTTGATTTTAAGAAACATGGCAAGTATAATCCTAAAAAAAAGAAAAATTCACAAATTTGTACAGAAACATATAGCCTTCTCTGACTATAGGGTTTAGTTTGGCGTTTTAATAATAATCTTTTTAAAAACAGCACACAAGACACACTCGTCAACAGGTTTACTCAAATAGCTTCGCTCAAGAAGGCACAGACTTAAGGGGATGACAGTGATTAAGAATACAGTAAGAGGGGAGTTAGCCAAAAATGATACTTTATGAACTAAGTCGAGAAACATGAACAAAATGAACTCTCTGAAATTATTGGCCTTCATTAAAATGAATTTTTAAATTAAATTGTATAAACATATGATATAAAGTTGGTACTTTAGGAAGCGTCTTCTTTTTGTATAGTTCCTCTATGTACAAATCTCTGTATACAATTTCAATGTTCCTTATACATTTCCTATATACCAAGTTGAGCCAGGGTCTCCAAACTGCATGCCTGAGCCTCTGTGGTGCACTCCTACAGCTGGAGGAGCTTTCTGCAGGAACAGCTAGAAAGTAGGAGGAGCCACTTAAATGTAGTCATCTTCAACTGGCTCTCCATTGACATCGCAATAGTGGATAAAAATTGCCACTACTCGCTGAAATACGCCTTTCTTCATCTGACGCATCTCTGAAATTTCCTCTCCTATTGTTTCCATACAGATGTCTGCAGACAGTTGCCCTTTCCTTCGAGGGGCATAGATGGTGCCTGGGAAATTAGAAAGAAAAGGGGATAAGGTTATCATTATCAGAATCATTTGAAAAAAATCACCCTGATTAAGGTGGTCCCTGATATACGCCTATATAAAATAATCCAGTGCAACGGATGGATGTACACCTCCTCGTGGATAGGTTTCAGCGGAGCTGCCAGGCTAAGACAGACTAAGAAGAAGGACCTGGTGAACTACTTCTGAAAAACCTGGCCAGAGAAAATCTTATGAAATAGTGGAACACTGTCTGACACACTGCTGGAAGATGAGCCCCTCAGGTTGGAAGGCACTCAAAATATGACTGGGGAAGAGTTGCCTCCTCAAAGCAGAGTCAACCTTAATGACATGGATGGAATCAAGCTTCAAGGACCTTCATTTGCTGATGTGGCACAACTCAAAATGACAAGAAACAGCTGCAAACATCCATTAATAATCGGAATGTGGAATGTATGAAGTATGAATCTAGGAAAACTGAAAGTTGTCAAAAATGAAATGGAACGCTTGAAGATTGATAGCCTAAACATTAGTAAGTTCAAACTGACTGGCGTTGTCTATTTTGAATCAGAAAATCATACGGTCTACTACGCTGGGACTGACAAATTAAAGAGGAATGGCATCCCATTCATTGTCAAAAATAACATTTCAAGATCTACCCTGAAGTACAACACTGTCACCGACAGGAAAACATCCATGTCTACAAAGAAGATCAGTTAATACGACTATTATTCAAATTTACGTACTAATCACTCATGAAAAAGATAAAGAAATTGAAGATTTTTACCAACTTTTGCAGTCATAAATTGACCAAATGCAATCAAGATGTACTGCTAATTACTGGTGATTGGAATGAGAAAGTTGGAAACAAATAAGAATCGGTAATTAGAAAATACAGCATTGATGACAGAAACCATGACAGATTTGCATGACAGAATGTTGGAAGACCAATGACCTATTCACTGGAAATACTTTTTTTCAACAACATAAACGGCAGTTATACACATGGACCTCACTGGATGGAATACACAGGAATCGAATTGACAACATCTGTGGAAACATACTGTGGAGAAGGGCAATATCACCAGTCAGAACAAGGCTAGGGGCTGACTGTGGAACAGACCTTCAATTGCTCATGTTCAAGTTTAAGTTGAAGCTGAAGAAAATTAAAACAAGTCTATGACAGCCAAAGCACAAACTTGTGTATATCCCACCTGGATTTAGACACCATCCCAATAATAGATTTGACGTACTGAACAATAATGACTGAAGACCAGACAAGTTGTGGAATGACATCAAGGACATCATACCCGAAGAAAGCAAAAGGTCATTAAAAAGACAGGAAAGAAAGACAAGGCCAAAATGAATGTCAGAAGAGACTCTGAAACTTGCTCTTGAATGTTGAGTAGCTAAAGTGAATTGGAAGAAATGATGAAGTCAAAGAGCTGAACGGAAGATTTCAAAGGGTGGTTCAAGAAGAAAAAGTAAAGTATTATGATGAAATATGTAAGAAAATCAAAAGGGAAGAACACGTTTGGCATTTCACAAGCTGAAAGAACTGAAGGAAAAATTCAAGCTTCAAGGTGCAATTCTGAAGGATTCTACAAGGAAAATATCGAACAATGCAAAAAGCAGACGGAAGGAGTACAGAGTTACTAGACCAAAAAGAATTGGTCAACGTACAACCATTTCAGGAGGGAGCATATGATCAAGAACCAATGGTATTGAAGGAAGAAGTCCAAGCTGCATTGAAGGTGTCAACGAAAAACAAGCCTCCAGGAATTGACAGGAATACCGATTGATATGTTTCTATAAACTGATGCAGTGCTGGAAGCACTCACTTGTTCATGCCAAGAAATTTGGAATGCAGCTACCTGATCAACCAACTGGAAGAGATCCATATACATGCCCATTCCAAAGAAAGATGATTCAATAGAATGTAGAAATTATCAAACAACATCATTTTTTAACATCACAAACAAGGAAAATTTTTCTGAAGATAATTCAAAAACGGTTGTAGAGGTACATCGACATGGAACTGTCAGAAATTCAAGCCAGATTCAGAAGAGGACGTAGAACAAGGGATAGATAACATTGCTGATGTCAGATGGATCTTCGCTGAAAGCAGGGAATACCAGAAAGATGTTTACCTGTGTTTTACTGACTACACAAAGGCATTCGACTGTGTGGATCGTAACAAATAATGGATAACACTGCAAAGAATGGGAATTCCAGAATAGTCAGTGTGCTCATGTAGAACCTGTACACGTACCAAGAGGCGGCTGTTTGAATAAACAAATGGATATTACATGGTTTAAAAATCTGGAAAGGTATGCATCAGGGCTCCATCCTTTCCCCATACTTACTCCATGTGTATGCTGAGCAAATAATCTGAGAAGCTGCATTATATGAGGAAGGTAGTATCAGGACTGGAGAAAGACACATTAATGACCTACAGTATGCAAATGACACAGCGTTGCTTGTTGAAAGTGAAGAGAACTTGAAGCACTTCATGAAGAAGATCAAAGAGTACAGCCTTCAGTATAGATTACACCTCAACATAAAGAAAACAAAAATCCTTACAAGTGGACCAGTAACTAGCATCACGACAAATGGAGAAAAGACTGAAGTTGTCAGGGATTTATTTACTTGGATCCATAATCAAAACCTATGGAAGCAGCAATCAAGAAATCATATGATGTTACTACATTGGGCAAATCTGCTATACAAGACCTCTTTAAAGTGTTAAAAAGCAAAGATGTCACCTTGAGGACTAAGGTGCGCTTGACCCAAGCCATGGTATTTTCAATTGCCTCATATGCATGCAAAAGCTGGACAATGAATAAGGAAGCCCGAAGAAGAACTGATGCCTTTGAATTATGGTGCTGGTGAAGAATAATGAATGTATCATTGACAGCCAGAGGGACAAACAAATCTGTTTTGGAAGTTTAGCCAGAATGCTCCTTAGAAGAGGGGGTGGTGAGATTTTGTCTTATGTACTTTGGACATGTTATCAGGAGGGACCAGTCTCTGGAGAAATACATCATGCTTGGTAAAGTAGAGGGTCAGTGAAAAAGAGGTAGGCCCTCAACTAGATGGACTGACAGTGGCTACCACAACTGGGCTCAAACATAGCAACCACTGTGAGGATGGCAGAGGATTTGGCAGTGTTTCACTCTGTTGTACACAGGATCCCTACGAGTTGGAACTGACTTGACAGTACCTAATAACACCAACAACGGGTGATGTACACCTCATGGGATGGGTCTCTATCAGTTTAGTTATGTACCATGTTGGAGGCTTAAGACAGCATGCATGAATAAAAGTTCCACAGTGAAAATACGACACCAAAGAGGTAAGTCATATACATGTAGTCCATGAAATTCACCTTCTTATAATTTTTTTTTTTTTTTAACTCTGATTACAAAGGGATATTCAAGTATGCTTACACATAGAGAAACTATATTCAAAAGCCCCTTCAAGTTTTCCTGGATATTTCCACAGCTGTATCAATTTTTGTGGTAAATTTCCACTTACCCCCAACAACAAGCAGCTCGTAAGTGACAGAAGAATAGAAGTTAGTATAACTGGGATATGTCTGAAAGTATATAGCTGACAAACTCTTCAATGAAGAGTAACAAACATGCAAACACGCAGGCAATACCAAAATGTAGTAGAAAAATCTGTCTGAAGGATCGTCCCTACCAATCTTCATAATCTTCATAGAGTCCTAGTAAATCCACTGTCTACAGTACAAATTTAGAGCTTTTTATGGGGGAAATAAAACAATAACAAAAAGCAAAAAAAAAAAAAAAATTTTACATGGGCAACCATTTAAAAGCTTCAGTGCTCCTAAACCTCAAATCCTAGATCTAACAAAATAGGATATACTCAAACTTGAGAAAACAAGTCGAGTAAGGTCATAATTACTTTCTTCATCGTCTTCAAAATCGTATCGTGCGAAGCTGTTGGGTTCTGCCGCCCGTAGTGACCTCAGCCAAGGGAAGTCAGATATCATGGAATATGGGGCGCCATCCACAACACCTGAAACAAAAAGACAGCTGTAACAGTGCTGCTGGTGCGCAAGTGCTGACAGGGACAAACTTTACAGTATTTTGTAAACAAAGCTTAAATTGTACTTTTATAGCCTCAGGGCTAAAAAAGCTCTGGACCAGGAGATGTAGAATTACAATTCCAGCTCGGCCATTATTTGGTTATAGGATCTCAGTCATTCTTTGCTGCCATTAAGCATATAAACACATACATATCTGAAATATTTATAAGTAAATATATATACTTACACATTTACACGCATGTAGAAGAACAGAGATTGAGTCAACTGCCCTCAAGCCACTTCCAAATCTCAAAAACCAGTGATTTTCAATTTTCTTCTATTTTTCATTTTTAATGCAGGCTCTTATTCAAAGGATGGTAAAGACATATACAAGCAGAGCAATATTCATCTGGTCCCTGCTGCCTACACGTAGTCAAATGACCCACTGTTTTGACAAAGTATAAGGTTCCCATTCATATCTTCCCTAAGGCATGTCCCTCCATCTAGTTAATTAACAGCAATCTAGCTTTCCAACCATTTGTAAGTGCTCACCTTCTAATGTATAGATTTCTCTTCCCCAGGGGTACTTGGGGTACTTTTTTAAGTCTTCTTCACTTCGAGTGGCTTCAGGAAAGAATTCATACTTAATAAGCTCTCTGTAGGCAAGAGAAAATTAATAAAAATTACAAAACTGGAAATAATGTTGGGGTGTGAGACGGAAAGGAATGTCAAGATTGTTTCAGGCCCAGATTCTACTGAATATTTCAAACAATATAGTAAATAGCTAACAGAAGTATGATGCACTCCAACTAGAACACAAGTCCAGATGAGTCAAAATTACTTTCTTCAGTCTCTTCAAAATCGTAGGCAAAGAAAGAAAGCTGTTCTCTAAGCAATTATCTTGGGTGTAGGTGCTTAATACAATGTTTATATAAAAAATACATAGAAAGTTCAATTTTCTGATGATCGAAAACATCAGTCTCAAGATCTTTCTCTTGATCTCTTTTCCATGCCTTAAAGTGAAAGAAATGAAGTCAAATGGTCAAACGTACATGTGCATTCTTCTCCATGTGTGAAAAGAAAAAGTTATAACGAAATCTACATGTACATTTTTTAGTTTTAAGTGCTCATCCCCCTCAGTTTTCCACAAATGTTAATTATTATTACGAGCCTGCCTGGGAAGCCCAGACAGAATCATTTTAAAGTAAGGAGTAACTGGGATTTGCTTCTGGTAGTCCTGGCTATGGGAAATGACTTACTGGTTGATGTTTGCTATAGTGTCCATCCAGCTGCGAATGCGCACCTTGTTCCGGACATTGGGAGGGTTACTGAATTCGTGGATAATACAGATGTGATAGGGGTAAGGACCACTGAACAGTTTCTGCTCCAAAGTTAGCGTGTCCACCTGTGGAAGATAAGAGAGAGAGGGCTTTGGACCCAGGAAAAAAAGTGCCTTAGAATTCTATCTCCTAGATTTTGAACAATCTTTTCATGGGGCTTCAGTTTTAAAATCCTTAGCTAATTTGAAAATCAAATAGTCACGTTCAGCCCTGAACACAGCTTGCCATGTTGGGAGCAAGGCTTAGTAAATTCTCTGTCCGGCAAAATCTGTGATTTGTATCTCACTGTTATATAAATAAATGCCCATTAAATCAGAGAACCCTGATTCAGGCAACTAGTCTCCAGGAATCCACTTCTAGGTCTAAATATTGATTGCATTACTCTCATAAAGGCCAGCTGCTGTTGAGTCTACTCTCACTCATGGAGATCCCATGTGTGTCAGAGTAGAACTGCGCTCCACAGGGTTTTAAATTGCTGATCTTCGGAAGGAGGTCATCAGGCCTTTCTTCTGAGGCGCCGATGGGTGGACTTAAACCCCACTATTTTGGTTAGCAGCTGAGTGTGTTAACCGTTTGCACTACCTAGGGGCTTCTACAGTACCATATACATTCAAGCTGAACTACTGCTCATTCTTTAAAACAGGTAATTATTTTCTTGCTTTCTTATATTTGTCACATTCTTTCTTCTCATGGACTGTCCTCTTCCTTATCTCTAGTTATGAAATTCCACAATGCCATTTTAGTGGCATAAATGTTTATCTCCTTCACAGGATGGCAAACTTTTTGAGAGAAGGATGATGCCATGTGTACTTTTCAGTATGAAACAAATTACAGACACTCAACAAATGATTGGTTGAACTATTTTGGGCCTAGGCTCAAACACAGACTGCAAGGGTTATTTAATAAAAAACCATCCTTTAAACTCCTTTTTGGCATCAAGTTCAGAGCCTGATATATAATGTTTACTCTAAATAATGATAAAAAGAAGAAGAGCAGCAGCTATTACATGACGGCTTGCTATATAACAGTAACTGTTCTAAGTACTTCATATAAATTTATTTAAATGTCACAATAACCCTACAAAAAACCAAACCAAGCCCGCTGCCATCGAGTCAATTCCAACTTATAGCGACCCTATCCAACAGGGTAGAACTGCCCTACAGGATTTCCAAGGAGCATCTGGTAGATTCGAACTGCCGACCTTTTGGTTTGCAGCCGTAGCTCTTAACCACCATGCCACCAGGGTTTCCAAATAACCCTAGGGGTAATAGTATTCTAGTTTTACAGATGAAAAAAAGTATGACAAAAAGGTTTAAGTAATCTACTCCAAGTCAGAGAGCCAAAATTTGAATCAGGCACCTGGGCTCTTAACCACAGGTGACCATTAATGAGTATAGAAACGTGTTGCATTAACAACTGTCCTCATCATGTAACTTGCTAAAAAACCTTACAAAAATCTAGCAGAGATGTATTAATGAAGAAGACCGGGAAGGTAATCTCGGTTGGTTAAAAAAACTCAGCAGAAACTAAAGAATCATGACTATGGGTGAGACAAATGCCAAGTCCAAAAACGATGAAGACTACAGGGAGAAAGAAAAAAAAGGGCAGTGGGGACTCGCCACAACACGATTTATCGTGAGAAGGCACCGAGCTCATTACCTGCTGCATTGGCCGGAGGTATATGATGCGGTTTCTCTCAGGAGGCATCCTTAGTATCTGGTCTAGTACTTGATCCATATTCAGTTTCTTGCATTGTGCATAGTCAAATCGGTTCACAATTGGTGCATTTTCTACTTTTAAATGTTTCAGTACCCTGCACCTGGTGGCTACAAAATGAAAACAATGGTAAATCCTATTTAAAAAGTTACACAAAATAATACAGCGGTGTATAACCTATCTGGAATCATCTTTAGAGAACTGGCCCAACTTACGTTAACACAAAATACTGCAGTTGTAAATATCTTTCACTTAAGTCAAGTACTATCATAGAGTGCAGGTGATTCAAAAATGTCATGCTGAAGAAGGTGGTCACCCTCATGCTAAAAGAGGCATTAAAGTATCTTTTTCTAAGATTTTACTGTCAAGGAAACCAAAGAAAATAGCTTGCCCAAACATAGGAATTATTAATATTTATTGAAGGGGAAGAATGATAATAACTATTAACTTAAATAATTTTATGGAAAATGGTCAAATAAACCTGGAACAATTCGCATATATTATCTAACACTCAACCACAGGAAATGAGCTGAGTTGATAATTTTAATTCTTACCTCAAGTACAAAAGCAAAATCTTAAAAAAAATTTTTTTGGATATTTTGGCCTAAAACTGTACAGTCTAATATAATAGCCACTAGCTCCCTGTAGCTATCTGAAGTTAATTAAAATTGAACAAAATTAAAAATTCAGTTCTTAGGCACTAGCCACATTTCGAGTGTTCAACAGTCAGATTCTCAGAGAGCTCAGAGTAGAAAAAGGAACAAAAAGCCAACCAGCAGAGTCTGAAGGGTGAGGATGAGATTCTCAGAGCTCAAAGGCAGGAGGCGGAGTGCTGACAGACAGAAAGCTCCTACAGCGCTGCTGTAAGGCCAGGCTGCGACTCCCCTGCTTTTATGGTGGCTGTGCTTTTACAGAGCCCATGCTTTCCATTTTAAAAGGAAATTCCGATAGGGAGTACTAATTTATTACACGTTTTAGAACAAAGACCTCATTGGATGGGTTGGAGAAAAGTACTGCCTCTTCTGGGTAAATAAACATGGGGACTGGAGTCTTCTAGAATTCAGAGGAGAGGTGGTATGTGAACTTCAGTTTGATCTCTCCTTTCTGGGATTCTCCCAGTTTAGGACAAAATGTTGGGTAAGTACTTTTTTATGGTGTTCTTTACTACTAATATAAGTTAAGTTTCAAAGAAAATCCCTTAATATGTTTTCTGAAAAATTCCTTAATATTTTTTGCAATACTAATATAATTAATATTTACTAGGCTTTTACTAGGAGCCCTGGTGGCACAGTGGTTAAAAGCTCGGCTGCTAACCAAAAGGTTGGCAGTTTAAATCCACCAGCCACTCCTTGGAAACCCTACGAAGCAGTTCTACTCTGTCCTATAGAGTCACTATGAGTTGGAACTGACTTGAAGGCACCTAATAACAACAAAGGCTTTTACTGGAAGTCACACCCTCTACTATGTACTTGTGTGTATGTGTGTACATGTGATATAATACATGTGTGTAAAAGCATGTATGCACACATATCAATCATTTAACCTTCATAGTAGCTTTATGAGGTAAGGATTATTACATACATTGTACAGATTGAAGAAAATGAACATGGAGAGTATGTAACTTGCTTAAGGCAAAGAACAAGTCAGAGCTTCATAGTTTTATATGGATAGATACAAAGGTAGAAAAAAATTACGAAAAGGGAAAAACAAATCATGTATATTATATGTATCTAAAATTTTAAAAGCTCACACAAAAAATACTCTGTATTTGTTCAGAGACAAACATGTATGTAAGTGAAGGCACGAAAGGTAGCTTGGAAAAATCTACATATATGAGTACAGACAGTGGGAGAGATGGGACTGGTAATGAGGGACAAGTGAGGCTGTAAAGAGAAGTAGGATTTGGACTAATGATAACGTGCCATGAACTGAACGCATGACTGATCATCTCAATCACATACAGAGCAGTTAAACACCCAAGGTCCAGTACGTCACTCCTCTCTACAAGACATTCCAGCATCACACAGATAGCAAATAGCAGAGCCAAGATTCAAGCTGAGTCTCTCTCAGTCCAAAGCCCCACCCGTGCTGTTAAGCCACTCTGCCAAATCAGGTAACAATTATCTTTTGGAGGAGACTGGAGCAAAGGCTATTTCAAAAGATGAACTCAGTATCTGCACACGAACCCTCATAAATACTATCGAGTAGTCATTTGCAAATTACAGCGTAAGAACAGAATTAGAGAGAATGTAACAGAAGGATGCCTTTAAAACAAGAATATAGTAATGTAACTATAGTATTTACAGGTCCTTAATTTTTCAAACTTTTTCATGATGCTCTTCTATTGCACAGGTCCAATACATACCATGGATGAACATCATCTTGGGGCAGTCTTTTAGCACTAGATCTGTGATTCCACAGTTGGTCATAGTGACTCCAACAAGATTTTTGGATTTTAATACAAGGACCTAAAAGCAGTAAAGTTAAAAAGTTCCATGTGAGTGGCTTTTTTTTTTTTTTGAACTTATACAAATGTTTTCACCGACACAACTGAGAAGCAGCTGCTACCAATTTCATTTTCTTATGGCAAACAAATTACATAAAGATGGGAAGTACAGTTCCTCTGTATTATGTGAGAACTTGGTCGGTCTAAGAAAGGTAAGTGAAGGTTTTTCGTTGTTCTACCTGTACATGGTCATCCTCAATCACAGGATCACTGGTACTGGTGGACTTATCTGCCGTGCGCTTCCGCTTCAGGGCATGGCGTGGCTTTGCTTTAGCGACCTCTAGAAAAGGCAAGAGGAAAATCTGCATCTTAGCCTTGCTTTCTTTGCTTCAGCAGAGCACATTCAGTGGCATATGTACAGACTCCATCAAGGCAACTCCCAAATCTACGACTCAGTTCCTAAAGGCAAATAACCGACTGCTACTTCCAGCTGACTGTTCTAAAACAAAGGAGCCCTGATGGTGTAGTGGTTAAAGTGCTTGGCTGTGAAACAAAAGGTCGGTGGTTCAAACCCACCAGCCTCCGTGCAGGAGAAAGGTGTGGCAGACTGCTTCTATAAACATTTACAGCCTTGGAAACCGTGTGGGGGAGTTCTACTCTATCCTACAGGGTCACTATGATTTTTGGTCTGGTTCCAAAACAAGATCTTCCTCCATTTTTTCAAACATACCTATATTACACATAAAATCCCTTTTCATACTTGGACCAAACAATGTAACACTCTTTCCTCTAACCTCCCTGCTTCAATCCATACTAAATACTACTGGTGGATTAAACTCACCAACTTTTCTGTAAACAAACAAAACCTTTAAATAAATTATTGCTCACTGCTTAGTGAATATGTGTCAATCTCTGACATTAGGAGCTATGATTTAGTCCCATTCATTCACAACTTTTTTCCATACTGTATCCTACTCATCTCCCACTGCAACATCTCTGTGGCCATTAATCACTCTACCTCCTTCTGACCAGAACACCTTTCCTGACTTCACTTTTTGAAACACTACCCATTTTGTAAGGTCAGCTCAAATGCCACCCGTTCTAACAACCCACACTGAACCCCCAAATATATCATTCTGTAGCTCCCTGTATACTTGTTTTGTCTCTCCATGTAAACTAAAAGCTCTCTGAAGGCAATAACACTGTCTTATTTCATCTTTGTATCAATGTCAGCCACTATCGATGCGGTAAAATAAACATTTATTGAATGAATTGGCACTCAACATTTACTGATTGAATGAACACATCACGAGCACGTAAATGGAGTAACAACAAATATTTACTGAGCGCTTACTGTGTGTCAGGCACTGTTCTAAGGGTTTAACTTGTAATCCCTTTAACCCTTCTAACAGCCCACTGAGATTTATTATTCTCCTCATTTTACAGATTAGAAAACTGAGACACAGAAAGGTAAAATTGCTTGTCAAGAGGTAAGTAGTGGAACCAGGAGTCAAACCCAGGCAATCTGGTGCCAGTCATTATGCTAGAAAATCCTTGATCTTTTATCTGCTAAACCCTGGTTAGTAAGAGCCGTAAGTCACTGACTAGTACTATTCTAAAACACTATAATCTAATTACAAAATACTGTCTTGATGTTATTAGTTCTAAATTCATCTCTAAAACTTAACAAGTACATACATATTTCATTTTAAGAAAAAACACTAAAGTTAATTGTCCTCATTTTTGATACTTAACCATAAAAAAAAAAAAACCATACTATATAAAAAAAAATTTTTTTTTTAATACATACTATAATAGCAGAGCATATATTGTGTGAAATGAGGTTGACCTTCATGGATTGTATCCTCACAATATTATATGGATGTTACACACATATATATGTACATAATATATACTACCACTAAATTACAAACATTTCACGTGGCAATTCTGTAATCTCACACGATTATAAAGAAAGAGTAAGGAGGTGCAACTACTGCAGACTCCCAAAGCTTTGGGGCTAGGTGGAACTCTAGAGATTCGGTCATGCTTTTCACACACCAGAGCCATTTTCCCCAACATTTGAAATCTTTGTGAAACCCACTACAAAAAAACAATTGAAAACAGCTGCTTTGGTTGAAGCCTAAAAGGGAACCCAAGAGTTCTACCCCTCAAACTTCCTCTGAGGCCCCTGAAACCAAGCAAAATCCTGGCATTCCAAAAACATTAAAAAACTATTGATGTGGTCAACCCAGTGAAGGCCTTTTTTCACAGTATTTCTGAAGGAACTTCATTCAAAATTTGATTATCTTCATTAACAAGGACCATTCTAAAGGTAGTGTATTTCATATGATAGCCAAAATTCAGATGCCGGTTACAACTACTCACAGGTATTGGTTCTCTCTGCCAGCAACAAAAGCAAAAACAAAAAAGGTCTGTTTCCATTCCTCCATGTCAAATAAGTCTTTTAATTAGCATCATTCTTTTATGATCCAATTTTCAAACCTCTCCCCTTCCTTTTAATTGGTCAAAATATGGGGCCGAAAAGTTAAGTTTCCTGCTCTACAAAGTGCCTAAATTGATGGTACATATTTTCCAAGAAAAGTTATAAAACAAACTCATACTTTATATGCAGATGGTCTTGAAAAACAAAGGCTTCCCAATGTAAATGGAAAACTGAGTTCTTAGTGTTTATTGCTCTCTTTAGGTCTTCCTTTCTGTTTAGGGACAATTCATCTTGTTTAGGGACTTCACATTAGTGATTTCATATATCCGCTAGCATCAACATACCTCATGTGATGGTATCTACCACTTATTAAGTTCGCAATTATTCACAGGGCCCCTTACCATGTGTAAAACATTGTGCTAGAAGCTGGAAACATAATGGCAGACAAGTAGACACTGTCCTGCCACCATGGAGCTCATAGTCTATTAGAAAGATAGACAGTAAAACACAGAATTATGACATAGTGTGGTTAATATCAGTTTAGAAGATGCTGCAGAAACAGAGAAAAGCAGACCCAATCCAGTCTTGGGGTGTCAGAGAAAGAGAAAGAGTTTAGTACTTATGAGAACCATAATAATCTTAAATACTATTCTTTGTTAACCCGATTACTTTTTGCGATATTTATATTATAAACAATGAGAAAAAGAATGATTTATGGGTATTTATTCCCGAAATAGGAATTCACAAAACAAATAACTACCTTAGCTTCTAACACGACTTTAATACTACACAAGGCCATAAATACAAAACCAAATAAAAAATTCAAACTTTATTTTGTCTGAAGTGATTAAAAAAATCCAGAACGCTCAATCAAGCTTGTATCTTTATGACTTCAGATTCCTTTCCTTAAAACTTTTAAAGCAGAGTGGCCAACAGGTATTGAAAACATGCTAGATTAAAAAATAACATGTTGTAAACCACCCAAATAACTCTTCCCAAAAGAGATCTGAATAATATTAAAATCAGAACTCTGATATTTCCTCCAAAAAAAAAAAAAAAACGTTATTCACAGTGTCCATTATATGGTGGAAACCCTGGTGGCATAGTGGTTAAGAGCTACAGCTGCAGTTCGAATCCACCGGATGCTCCTTGGAAACCATATGGGGCAGTTCTATTCTGTCCTATGGGGTCGCTATGAGTTGAGATCAACTCAATGGCAACCGGTACTGTATGGTATTTTAAAAACATCAGGAATAAACTTAGCTAGCACAAACATATTAACTACATATATTAGAAGTCTCCTCAAATTTAAAAAAAAAAAAAAAAGTAATAGTTGTAATTTACCTAAAAAAGTAAATAGTACTACATAAATGAGATTTTATTTTTTAAATCCAGGGAATTACTTAACCTAAGAAAAAGTGCTACACTTTATTGTGATTAGTGAAACAAGTCAGATGGAGCTGACAAAGGGGACAGCAAAACACGAAGCAAAAAAAGTACCTCAAATCCAAATGGTTAATATGGAAAATCTACCAATACATTTAAAAGCCAAACAAAACAAAAACTATGAAACTTTTCGAAGAGTCAAAAAACATAAAATGAGAAACCGAAGAGTCCTTTTGGTCTCAAAAGAAATAGATTCGATACTGTAAAAATGAAAAGTCTCTTTTCAGTTAATTAAATCAATATAATTTCGAACAAAACCCAAAAAGATGTTTTTGGAACTTTACAAAATTTTTTAAAAAGTACATCTGTAAAAATAAATTGTAACTGTATGACTAACCCAGTGCCATCGAATGTATGACTAAAAAAGCTAGGGAAATTCTGAGAAAGAATAGTGAAAGGCGACAGAAGAACAGAATGCCTAGAGGAAAACCTAAGTATATCTAAGAATTTAGGGCATGATAAAAGAGCACTTCAAAGTAATGGCATGAGAATGAAAGTCAATAAATAGCCTAAGACAACTTGGTGACAATCTGGAATGAAAAAATAAAGTTAGCTCCCATAGATTAAAATAAACTCCTACTAATTAAACTAAAATTAAAAAATAAATGACTAAATAAACATATGAAAAGATGTAAACATTTATGTGACCCAGGAAGGCCTCTCACAGAATAAAAATATAGAAACATAAAGGAAAACACAGAGATTTGACTTCACATAAATGAAAAACCATGCAATGAATGATGTCATAAAACATTTAAAATTCAAACTAGGAAAAATATGTTTACAATATGGCAGGACTAGTGTTTGCACTGCATAATGAAATCTTCAAATAATAGCAAATATTTCAATATGAATGTATGCTACTATGACGATTAGCAATGTAATTAATTTAGGTCTCATATTTATCTTATTTTTGTCAGTTTAACTCCACAGGATTCAATCAGCTCTATTTAGTATATAATAAAGCTCTATTTAGTATATAATAAAGCACGGACTGCCATTATTTAGGGGCTGATTTTAAAATTGAGGGATACATGGGAAAAAATCAAAATATATTATTATTCACTGACAGGCATTAATGATTTAATGAAAGGCAGGAGAGATTACTTAAAAGTAAGTTCAGAAATATAAGCAGAATTCTGATTAAGAAATGTGCTTATCCTCCCCTTCTGTTGTACATGGGGTCGCTGTGAGTTGGAGCCAACTTGACGGCACCTATCAACAGCCACCACCAACCCGATGCTTTAGTATACATGTTATATATTATTAATGAAATTATATACATGTTTTGAATATATAATAACTAAAATGATTCTCAAACTAATTACTTACCTGCTTTAAAAAAAAAAAAAAAAGCTTATTTCCTGGCAAACCTAACTGGAAACAAAACTAGATTCAGAAAAAATTAGACGCACTGCAGAGGCAGATACAGGAGTAGACCCAGGAAGGTGCACTGAGATAGCAGGCCCCAGCCCCAAGAGCTTCAAGTCCTTACCTTTTTGGCTAAGGTTTAGGACTTCCACTAAGACATGAGTTCCCTAAGTGTGAGAAGGGACCAGAGTTCATCTACCAGGGATGAGACATTACAATCAGTGTTGTAACTACAGTAAAAATACACAGATACGTAATTTTCTTAAAAGCTGAACTATTTGGGTTTTTCTGGGCTGGATGTTTGACGTTACAATTCCTCCCCCACCCCCAAACCATTGATGGAAACTAATTCAAATATTTACGATCCAAAGAACCCCAAAACAGAATCAATCCGCCAAACCGGCTTTATGAAAGAAAACTTATGGAACAAGCTAATGCCTCTCTTGAGTCCTAGCCTACAGTTGCTAATCCTGGGAGCATGGTCATACCTGACTCAGATACCAGCGGTACATGGGAGAGTCTGCTCCTGGCCCTTGTTAGGGGCCTCCGAGGGTAGTCTTCATTAGACTGCACGTCACAGCTCTCAGGCTGGGAGCTCCCCCTCCTGTCCTCACCTGTAGCCCCAGAGCCACTCCCATTAGTCCTCTCATCATGTGCTGGGCCTGAAGACCCCCCTTGAGGCAGAGTCCTAAAGGAAAAGGCGGATCTCGTACCATCCGGGCCATTCACAACACAGGCTCGGCTGGTTGAAGGACGTTCCTCATCAGAACACCTGCTAGTTCTCCTTTGGGATTCCTGGGGCCTGTGACAGCAGCATCTGGGGCAGACAGAACTCTCTGCATCTCCCTCCTCCATGGCCTCAGAGTCCTCTGACCCACCGGGGGAGCAGACACACTGCCTGGACACATCCACTTCTGTAGGGCTAGGCTCGGAAGAGCCGCTGCTGTTCACCGTCCTTACAAAGTCGGGGCTTTGAGAAGCAGTGCTGTGTGAGCTGGAGTTTCCCACTGTGCTGGCGGTGGAGCTGCTGCAGCTGGGATAAACATCCTTGTTTTTTTTCTTTTCAGGAATATCCCTAGCTGCTTTCATATCGGCTTTGATCTGCTCACTGGTGACCTGACAGCCTTTCTCACAGCTGCTTTCCTCGAGGGGAAACTGCTTCGACTGGCCCATCTGATGGGAGTTGTACCTCTTTCGAAGTGGAGTCTTGCCTTTTCCACTTACTGCTTACAGAAAAAGAAGAATGGCCCGAGGAAAAGAAAAGATTTCAGTATAAATTCTGGACAAAAGGCAAGAGTAAATTCGGAACAGGAAACAATTTCCTAAAATATAACTGTGATCACATCGCTCATCTGCTCAAAAATTCTGACTCCCTTGTGCCTACTAGGTTAAAATCCAAGCTCCTTAGCTCAGTTTTCAAGGTTCTCTATGATGCACTTCCAGGCTATCTTTCCATTCCTGTCCCGTCTATACATTCTACACTCTAGCCCAAACTTTCCTCTGACTATCCCCTGCCTTACTACCTCAGGGTCTTTGTTCCCATCTATTCATCAGCCTTGGGTTTCTTCTGTTCAGTCTCTCTGCACCCCAACCCCAAAGCCATTGTAGAGTATGGCCTGTAATAACATTATCTATGTCTTTGACCTGACATTTCAGTCAGACTGAAATTTCCCTAGAGAGAGAGAGAAACATGCTTTATTCATTTTTAACCTCTTACAGCACCTAACACAGTACCTGGGGCACAGTAAGGCTCAATGAATATATAAAGGACTACTTAAATAAAGTTTTATCTGACCAACAAAAGATGTAGTTTCTAAATTCTGAAATTAAACTTTCTAGGAAATGTTAGGTTAGTCTGCCGGTTACACTAAACTTCCTCAACTTCAGTTCCAATGTGGAACACTAAAAGCTCCTTTCAAAGACAGTGTAAAGATACCTGAATTTCTTAAAAGAAAAAACAAAAATTGAGTATCCACTCAACGGTTAGTAAATTATTCCAAGTCTAAAGAACCAAGCTTTCCACACATGGAAGTGTACGTATGTTTCTGATACAGTGTTAAATGCATACCAAACATTTAAACATTTTAAGGAGTAGGGTACCCAGGGAAATAGGACTGGACATTCTTTGTTAAAAGTGGTAAGCATGTGGTTCTGAGAAACAAAAAAGAAGGAAAGATAAGGAAGAAGTATGAACCTAACAGTTAAGAGAATTATAGTTTCTTGGTGAGGCAAATGGCAGAAGGCTGTTGCCTACATTTACAGGGAGGTAAGGGATTATAAAATATACCATAGGACTCCCTCAAACACCAAACTAGTCACCAGTGTTCATTGAACAGTTGTTTTCATTACTCTGGATTACTCAGTAGTCATTCTCTACATGAGGCACAGGCCTCTTGCTTAACCCTGATATCTGATGCCACAACTTCCTAAATCCTCCACTCAACCTTGTTCCTTTTTCCTGAGCCCTCATTCCACACCTTTCTGCTGTACTACACTTGCCTGGGATATGTCCAGATTTCCCTCTCACTTGGGCTACCATCTTTCTCACCTCCTGTCACATTTCATAAGGGACAGGTAAACTGCACCATAAGATGTAGTAGAGACACATTTCACAAAGGCCAAGTGTCACTTCTCACAGTGACTCTCACTAACAGGTCAGAGTAGGACATAATCTCTCACCTGACAATTCCCTGGACTGAACTGACTCTCCAATCTTCTCTTCGCGCTCGGTGTAACGCCGAGCACCATTCTTAGGAATCCAGACTTCTTGAAGTTCTAGACTATCTTCCTCATCATCACTCTCTGAATCATGAACAGTAATTGGGGTTGGTTTTACTACACGCTGAAGACCACTGGGTCCTAAAATAAGAAGCAGAGGACTAACAGTTACTTTCGGCCTAAGAAAGGCTCTCATTCAAAAGTACTGCTTTCCAGGGATCATCAGATTACAGATTCTTTGGCTCTGTGTAGCCACCTTTATCACTCATTGTAACAGAATATGTGCTTGGATGAGATACTGTGAAACCATTCTTTAACTGTGAAGCATTATATAAACATTAACCAGGGTTAATATGACAACTAACTCCATATATTCCTAAAGGCAAATTAAAATAGAACATATGCCATCTCCCTTCAGGAGCTTCCATATCTCAAAAAGTCTCATAAATCAACCTAAAAACAACCAAAATAAGAGTTACTTAAAAATGGGCTAGGTATTTTACCTATTTTGTAAATACATAAACCAAGGCAAAATAGACGAAGATGAACCTTAAAAATATATGGGACTGGAGAGCATCTCTATGCATTCTCAAATTGAGTATAGGTCTACCTTACTGTATGTAGCAGATATGTTCTTAAAAGGTTGGATGCACGTTGTATTTTGGATATTTGAGTACTTTTATTTGTGTAAAAAATACTTCATCTGTTTGGCAGTACACCTTGTAAACCTGGAGTTTTTAGGATCCAATTCTCTCAGAACGAGTGACTAATATTGGCCCCACCAATAAAATCTAAGCTCCAAGGAACCTGGCCTGCCTTCTTCCTGTCAACTGCACAATGCCTGGCACAGAGTAGGCACTCTATAAATATTTGTTGAATAAGTAAGTGACTGCAGATCTAAGACACTTAAAACAAGGGCAGTTAAAGACCCTTTCAGTTGCAAGACAAAGTGGCATTCCAACGGACCGAAGTTAGAATATTTGAGTTCTAACATCACTTCTCTCACTGGCTGAATGGACTTTAGCAAATAACTCAAACTTTTAAAGGAATATTAGCTTCCCCATTTGTAAAATGAAGGGTTATATTAAGTAATCTTTAAAAGCCTTATGATTCTATAGCCTGCCATAAACCACCCAATGGCAGACTAAATCTTGATCCATTTACTAAACCAGGTCAACCCCTCCACTGCCCCATCCCCCATCAAAAAAAGGGGAGGGTACAAGCAAAATATTTAATCAGATCATTTATTTTCCCATCGGCAATTTCCAATTTGAGCGTCTTCTTTCTCCCTCTCTACACACACACACACACACACACACACACACACACACACACACAGGCCAGCACACAAAGCGCAGTTGTTGCTACAGTTATAACCAAAAACAAATGAGTAAGATATATATGTACATTAACATCGACAATAAATTATAGGCCTCAATAATAAACAGCACACATTATTAGCTATATAAGCACAAAAACCAATCATTCTCAGTAATGTTACACTTTCTTCATTAGTCAGGCCCTAGTTCTACAGCGGTGAATGTGGAAAGCATCACATTGATTACCTGCTTGTTCTTCATCAGCATCCACAGGAATAACTGCCTGGCTGTGCGCTGGAGTCACATTCCCACTCTCAGCTACCACCTCTCCATCTTCTTGCACCATGTCTTCCATCTCATTCAATGCTTAAACAAAAATAAGCACAGTCAAAGTAGAAACCAGGAAATGGTTAAAAACCACACTGGCAGGCACCTCTGAGGACTGGCCAGCCAGTGATTACTGGGCCCAGCTTGGAAGAACAGCATATAACTACACTTCATTGCAGAGACATTAACAAGAAGTGTCCAACTACTCTACAGAAAAGGAAATCAGAGATGGGAAAAGGCTACTTGGAAGAGAGAAGTCCAGTGCTGTCACATGGAAAGGTAGGGGGAGACACACAGCTGAGAAAAGAAAGCACTGGATTCATCTCTGGGGATATTACCAGGGATGAGGCTCTTTTCCGTCTTTCTCTAAGCTATTAGCTGGAAGGTGGCAAGAGCCAGTGATCAGGAAACTTTGTGATCATCTTATATGCAATGAGTCCTGTAGTCTCTGCCAACTAAACCAGGATGTACTGGGCAGGTAAGCTCAAACTGTACCTTTCTATTCCTACTTTCTAGAGGCTTTGGTTGTCATTTTTTGATTAATGTGTGGCAAAGGTTATGAGCAAATGCACCAAGTAAATTTTTAACATTTTAATACCACTCACATACTTTATCTGTTATCAGTCTTCACTTATTAGTGCCTATCAGTGAATGAGAACATGTGATTTTATTCTTACATTACTGAGAGGATGAGCTCGAAGAACCATTTCAGACTGACAAGCTGCAGTCGACGTACTTATCTTCTTAAATGGTGACTTTCCCAAGGAGACTTGAAATAATTCCTGGTTTTGCTAGCTTTTTACAAGATTAAATCCAAATCTCTCAAATCAGTATTCAAGATACTCAAACCAGTACCTTCTTAGCACTCAAACAACCCTGACTTCTCTCAATTTGAGTCAGGACAAGAGCAATATATCCTTCACATTTACCAGCTAAGCTATAACCCAGAGGGCAGCAGAGACTATGGGTGCCTTGTTCTTCACTAGATCCCCAATGCCTTGGTGCTCAGTAACTATCTGATGTGAAATAAACTATCTGAGTGAAATAAAGGCATCTACAAAGGAGAAAACAAGATCCTATTCCTGAAAGAACTAAAGAAATCTACTTACGGGGAGAAGACAAACTCATACAATTAAAACTGCCAAGGCAAAATATGATTAAGCCAAAAAGATACCATGCAGAAAAGTGTTAATGGGAATATGCGACACGAGATATGAAATTTCATGGTGACAGTGGGATTTGCCATATACAACTGCTTCTTTTCCTTTTGCTCACTATCTTCTCCTGAATTCTTGCCCAGTTCTTACAGTAAAATACCTACTTTTAGGAACAAAATGAGGACGGAATCTTTCCTAGAAACCTTCCATGATAAAAGCCAATCAATTTTCTTCTTTCATTCAATCCTTATGAACAACTGTGAACAGCAGTTAATAACTGATGTGCATATTAGGCCCTATGCTAAAAGCTTCACATATAGGATCCTATTTATCCATTGCAGTAATAATGAGGGAATTACTACTGCCTCATTTTTGCAATAAGGAAATTCAGGCTTCAAGAGGTAATTTGTCCAAGATTACACACCTAGTGCTAAGATTTGACGTGAGGTCTATTTCAAGAGCTATTACACTACAGGAACTATGAATAGATGATAAGTTACAGCCTCCTCTCTCCAAGAGAACACACACATTCTAGCAGGGATATCTAACACAAAGAAACTGGTCAGAATATACTCGCTAAGTGCTAGAACAGTCCAAAAGTATAACAGGAACGTAGACAAGGGAGCAACGAATTCTTCTGTTGGGACAGGCAAGGTTTCATTGAGATGAGGCACCATTCCATGTTTTCATACAAGGAAGTATATTACATTTTTTCAGAGAAGTGAGCAGTCCAGTGATATCAAAGGATAAGGGTTTGTACTGCAATGAGGATGTGAAAGAGAAAATAAGGCTAAAAAAGTGGCCTGGGTCCCAGATTGTGAAAAACCTTGCTAGAGAGCTTAGAATTGTTTCCTACAGGCAGAGGTGAATCACAAGAAGGTTTTTATGCAGGGAATGGCATGAACAGACATACGTTCATATATCTATGTGACAGGATTTCCAAAGCTGATAACAACTGCTTTTAGGCTGACAGAATAACCTGCAGAAATATTTTACTCCCAAAAGTTGTTTTAAACTTCTTTTCTCGTAATCATCCATTCAATTACTTATTAGGCACCAGCTGCAATTTGTGAGTCACTGCTCTAAGTGCTAAGAAACAGTGGTAAATATTCAAGATCTCTATTCTTGTGGCACTTAATGTAGTTTGAGGGGAAAAAAATCTAAAAATTAAAACAGTAAGAAAAACATCAGACAGTAATATCTTATGAACAAAAATAAGAGGGTGATGTGATAGAGAACGAACTGGTGGCTGCTAACGTTAGGGTGGTAAGGGGAGACATCTCTGAGGTTAACATTTAAGCCAAGATCTAAGCATCAAGGAGGCAGCCATGCAAAGATGGAGAGAGGGTCATTCTAACAAGAGGCGGAGAAGTAGCACAAGATGAGTGCAGCCCAGATCATGTGGGTCTTATAACCTAAATGAAGAAACTAGATTTTATAGTAAGACTGAGGGCAGAGTTTTAAGTAAGGGATCAATGTAAGTAATGTTTTAAAAAGACCACCCTGGGTGCTCAAAGAATTAATTTCAGCTGGCAAGAGAGGAAGTAGAGGACCCAGTAGAAGACTATTAAAACATCCACCCCAAACCTACTAAATCAGAAACTCGGGGGGTAAAACCCAGTAATCTGTTTTACCAAATCGACCAGGTGATTCTGATGCACTTTCAAATTTGAGAACCAATGCTATAATTAAAAGCTACAACGCAATTTCATCTAGTGGGTAATTTAGATTAATGGGGGGAGGCAGGCAATATGGTACTATATTATTAAAAGAATACCTGGGATGTATACTTTAAATTAAGGTTTAGGAAAAAAAAAAGACTAGTTAAATGATGTATAGGTAAAACTATGTTTTGTGGTTAGTTACTTCAAAAGTAATTACATTAATCTGACAATATGCGTTAACAATTAAAGAACTGTGATTCTGACATAGCAATCTTATGTTAGGCAAAGGTAAATTGTTAAAAGATGTGAAGACCTATTCTTCTGTTTTAGAGTCCTGCAAAATTCGGGTAATGAACTTGTATTTTCAGTTAACAAAACTAGCCCACAATAAAGCATTCTGAATTATAAGACTTTTAGAAGTACAGACCTAAAGAAGATAACGTTGATATTGTGTGCCATGGAGTCAATTTCAATTCACAGTGACCCTACAGGACAGAGCAGAGCTGCCCCATAGGATTTACTAGGCTTTATGGGAGCAGATCTCCAGATCTTTTCTCCTACAGAGCAGCTGCAAGGTTTGGGCTGCAGACCATTCTGTTAGTAGCCCAGGGCTTAACTACTGTGCCAACAAGGCTCCTTAAAGGTAATTCCTTCACCAAATTATAAAATGTTGCTAAATGAATATGGCTCTATAATACAATAGAATGCTTCTGTTGGAATCATATATTATTTTAATAAGAGACAATGCAATTATTACAGTAGTTTATAGCAAAGCCAGTTTATACAAATCAAATGGCTCTCATAATTATACATTGTCTTTCCTTTAAAGGAAAGGAAATGTATAATGTCTTTGTATAATGTGCCCTATAGATTAGTAATTACACACAATTAAGCCCTTGAGTACCTTGCTCACTGGTTAATCTGTCCGATTGTATATATACGCATGTACGTGTATATGTATACATATAGATATCTACATACACAGATATATATGTATGTGTATATATACATATAAACAAATACAAATAAGAGGTCCGTGGAGCCTAATGTTTTGTACCAATCTTCATGACATTTCTCTACAAATGTTGCTACTGCCTGTGATGTCCTCATGCTTCTTCTTGTTGAAGCCATCAATTCTTCAATCTTGGCATTTCTGTATGACTTACTTCTTTGCTTTTCAGCCTTTAATAGCATCTGACGATATCATACTTGCCAATAGTCCTTCTAGGTAACTGCTGATGCTGACTCCTTTCGTGGTGATTACAGCTTCTAAGTCAAAACAGGTTTTTCTAGATCCTGAGCATTTTGGCTTGTATGCAAGTTTTCATCTACTGAAACCATATTTGTAAATAAAATTTTAATAGATTTAAGTTCTGTGGTTTTCTCCTAGAATCAAATGCAGAGTTCTTGCGCATGTTTTAGTTCTTGCTATACCAATACGTGATTTCACAAAGCAAGGCATTCTCCACTCTACTGAGAAGCCTATGGCCACATAACTTTGCAGGAGAGTCCATACAGTCTGTCCAGCACATCAACTCCAACCACAATTAGGTTAATAAGATTTAGGTAGTTCTGCACTGCAGCTATGATGTTTCCCACGGATGGTTTGTGTGCTGAGACCTTTATGGTGCCTGTGATCTGCACAATGAACAACGGCACTAGGGACAACGAGGCAAAGAAACAGTACTTGACCTCATTCCTTCTGCTTCACCCCTTGCCCCCACTGGCTCTGCACTTTTGTTTTTTTCTATTTGAGGGGAAGGTATCAGGGGAAAGACTTGGTCATGGTAAGTTTGATATGCCTGAGAGGACCCATGAAAAAAGGAAGAAGTTAGATATAACTGCAATTGCCTCGAAAAGAATAAAGTTAAAACTGGAAATAAAGGTTTGGAATTCATTATTACATAGTTGGTGCTAAAGTCATGAGACTGAATAAGCTTATCTAGAGAAAATGTTTAGGGAGAAAAAAGGAGATTCAGGACAAAAAAGTCAAGAAGGTAGAATAAGCAAATGAAAGTGGGGAGGCATATCCTCTGAGACAGGAGAAAAAACAGGATAATGGTTTCAGAGATGCCAAGAAAAGTATTTCAAGAAGGCAGAAGTGGGCAACAATATCAAATAAGAGTGGAGAAGTGATCAACAGATTTGGTAAAACGGTCACTGGTGACTTTGCTGAGAGTCAAAATGGAGAGTTCTACTGAGAACATGTGAGGTGAGGAGGTGAAGACAACACCTACAGATGATTCTTCAGACCCTATTTTTCATTAATATTGTGTCCAAGAGAGTGGGCAAAAGGGCAACAAAAAGATGGCCAGAAAAGATCCCTTTTCCAGTTCATAAAGGTCAACTGGAACACTTGATAAAAAAAACAATCTCCCTCCATCCTCACTCAACAACAGTGGGGCAGATAGAACCTATGAGCATACGGGTTGACACACAGGAGGCGTCTGGCAAATATTAAAGGAGTAGATAATTACATAACCAAAATCCAGTAGGTCTTTATTAGCTGTGTGCTTAATTTGCTGGGTGGTTGTGTAGAGTAAATGATTAAAGAAATGTGAAAGGTGTCCAATACAGCGTCTGGTACATGGTTAGGGTTCATTCTTTCAGTTTTTGAACATCCAAAAATGGTCTCCACATTCAAGCCAAATGTACCTATCTACTGGTCAGAGAGCTATTAAGAAAGATGCTCCTGTACCTAAATTCTAAAAATTAAGACTCAGTTAAGCCTCTAAGGCTATCATTGTACCCTCCCCAGGATATCTATCAGTCCTTCCCATTCTGTAAATACCCTTACAGATTCTGTGGACAAGAGATATCACAAGGATGGCACTGAAACAAGTAAGCAGATAAGGAGATTTCACCCACTCCCTCATTTGCCTTGTCAACTAGCTCCCCTCAATGTGAAAAGCAACAAGTTGAATTAGGAGAAGGGAGAAGGATAAAGTCGAAGAAATGGGATCCAAAGTAAAAATCATTTCTATCGGAGCTCACAAAAGATCTGGGTTACCGTCGGCTGCAAACTGCTGCTCTCCTGGCTGCAGGTCTTGCCGGAAGTCGTTCTCCTCATCTGACTCATCTGGGTGGTGGTGATTGTTGTCGTGGATGTTGGCATTGTTGTTCTGGGCATTGTTATCATTGTCATTATTGGAGTTTTGGTTGCTAACAAGGGCTGAGGAAACGCCAATTCCTGTGCCTGCACTCAGACCAACTCGAGCACAGCCCTAAGGCAAGACCAAACCACATGCTTAAATTAATTTGGGTTCGTATACTACACTTCATTTAAAAATATCTTTCATCTTTACATAAGAACTAACACTTGTACAGCACTTTACATATTTATGAAATGGTTTCATATACACATAAAGGATCTCATTTAAGGCTCACGACACTTCAAGCAAGATAAAGTGTTATCAGCCTTGATTTATATATGAGGAAACTGAGGTGCACAATGGGAAGAGACTTAGCCAACAACAGCACACTGCCAGTAAGTGGTACAGCTGGGACTTGAAACTCAATATTCTGACCTCAAACCCTGAGCTTCTTCCACTATACTACATTGTTTCAACCGTGGAAATGTAACCATTAAGAACTTAATTAGTTGAGGCATTAAATTTCTATTACCATGAGTCTAGATATCTGCTAAGCAGTTTTAAAGTAAGATTTTATACAACTGGGCAACCTCAGAATTCCCAGCATATCTAACTGAATAGAAAAAGAGCAGCAAAATAAAACATTTCCAAAATAAATGCCTATTCCTTGTTTAAATTCTGGGTTTCTGATCAGATGTTTAATCTCCCAACTAGCTACTCTAAGTAATAATTTTTGTTTTAGCTGACATGTCCATTCTTACCCTTACCTTATCGTCAGCTTACGGAATTGGAGACAGCTTTCTACTTACTTTTCCCTTTCCCTTCCCTGGGAACCCTTAACACTTACTTAAAGAACAAGAAACCATGTACTGTTACAGTTTTTATGCCTTCACTGAGGCTGGTGGTATAATCCAATTATAATATCGTGACAGCAAATTACTAAAAAAGATCACTTAGGTTGTTTTGTTTTCTTCCTGGAATGTCAAAATTAACAAAAATTCTCTCAAATGTGACTTACCTTGGGTGGTTCACGAAACATCTGGTCCAGTGAAATAAACTCCAGGCTGGGTAACAATTCAATAAACTGGCCAAAGGAGTCCAGCTTCAGTGCGTGGCACCGCACTAGGTTGATGTCAACCAATCGAGTCCATCTTGAGTGGTCTGTTGAAGAAACGACATGGCCGGAGAGAGTTGAAATTATACTTTCCCCATTACTGAGGAATTCTGCTGTAGCTCTTCAAATCCTTATTCTTTAAATAATTTTTCCCCTTATTTCATGGTCTTTAAAACTTGATAAATATGAACTACGATGTTTTCCTTACCTAATTCCACTGTGAGAACTATGTAGATGGCCTGGGAAACATTAAATTGAAATCAAGTCAGCCCTGATTTAAATGTGATCCACTTAACACCCTACATGTCCGTTCAACAGGACACTGGATAAAGAAAGTATGGTATATGCATTTAACAGAACATGGCACAGCTATTTCAAAAGAATGAAGACAAGCTAAATACGTCTGCTGATGGGGAAAGCTCTGCCAACTATATTTAGGGCAAAAACCAAGCTGCAGTAAGATCCTTCTGTATATGTAAATCACTTTGAAATTTTACACATATAGACCATAATATATAAATAATAAGTTGCCCAAAAGAATATGCAAGAAACTGCTGATGGTGGTTACCTTTGAGATGAGGAGACTTTTCATTTTGTACCTTTCTGCACTGTTTGAAATTTTTTATCAAGTGCATGTATTACTTTTATTTTATTTTTTTTAAGTGTTAACAAGAGTTCTGCGTGATGGGATTACAGGCCATTTTTTTTGTTTTCTTCATTATACTCTTCTGTATTTAAGAAAACAAACAAACCAAAAAACCCAATAAATGTTTTTTTTTTTTGTTGTTGTTAAGTGACCTATGTCTGCTGTACCCTAAAGTTAATACTTTCAGTAACTTTTTGATTCAGATGGTCCAGTGACAGAATTTAATTTCTGGTGGGAACATGAGACATGGGCCATTTTAATTAATGATCTCGGCAGAGTCCACAGAGCCCTAAAATGGGCTTGGAGACCAACTCTGGGAGGAGAGATGGCATTCCTGTGAGGTGACTCAAACAGCAGAGGAGACTGACTATTCTTCAGGTGCCAGTGAGGGAACTTTGTGTGGTTAAATTGGATGTCCCAGTGAAAACTTCCAGCTCTGAGTCTGTTTGAAGTTTATATATTTAGGTATTTAAGAGCCTTTAAAGCCACAAATAGTATTACCCTCTCAGAGAGAAAAATTAACTCTACCTCTAAGGAAAAACACCATGTGCAAAAGTCTCACTTCTACAGAGGGGGGACAGGATGTGGAAGGGAGGACTGAATTACTGTCTAGGTTTTCAAGTCAATAGAAAATTCTACCTTAGGTTAATGTTTACTATATCACCTAATTAAAGTTTTTAGATATACATACCTCCTTTGCTCTTTCAGAAGGTGTGCCATTTGGTATGAAACTCAGTGAAAACAACTATAGTATGCTAGGTAACAATTTTTACCCTTATTGTTATGTGACCCAAAATACTACATATAAAGATCAGTGCACTTGAAGCTATAACCTGGATAGTGCAAATATCAAAACAGAGTTCAAAGATACATTGAATATACTTCCAATTTAGTTATCAAAGACTGCCAGAACGTGTATTAACAATCCATATAAAATATTCACATTTTACACTAGGAATGCAATCATAGCACCACACACAGAAAACGAAGACACTTACATTATTTCAATATCAATAAAATATAGCTGTATTTCTAAGTTTACAGTACCTGAGATCCAATTGTATGGGTTATGAAGATGGGGGCAATTGTAAATTGCCAGATATTTGATACAGGAAAAAACCTCATTGACTGCCTTCATCCCTATATCAGTGATGATACCAGGGTTTTCTACCACATCAGCCAAGCCATACTTCACCAGATCTGCATTAGCCATTCTGCCTAGAAAAAGGGATCAATTTCAAAAAATACAAATTCTTTAGTGTTATGGGGCATCACCGATTCTTTATCTTAGCATTCAGTATGATCACTCTGTATAATCTGTCCATCACCAGGTTCAGACTTGGGTATGGCTTTTCGTTATTCTGTAAGTACGGTAGCACTTCTTTTGCAAAATAAAAATTTATATAAAAAGTCAAGGAAGAGCTAATAGGAAAAAATTATTTCCAATTGCTTAGAAAAGAAAAAAACACAAAAGCAAAAATTCATAAAACATGACTGAGGAATACATATCATATTGGTTCACACTTAAGGTGAGGCTTTAGTTTTACCTTTTAAGAAGGAAAAAAAAAAATCTTAAAAATGCAAGTCCCTCTTAATATAAGGATCAAATTTTTGGAGTTTGGTGTGGCCACGTGTAGGGAAGGGTAACCTTGAGGAATTCAGATGGATTTTTGGAGCCCATGGTAAACTCACTCAAACTCACTGCCGTCGAGTCAAATCAAGTCGATTCTGACTCATAGCGACCCTACAGGACAGAGTAGAACTGCCCCACAGTTTCCAAGGAGCACCTGGTGGATTCAAACTGCCGAACTTTTGGTTAGCAGCCACAACACTTTACCTCTACGTCACCAGGGTTTCCCACGGTAAAAAAACACCAAACTGAACCCAGTGCCGTCGAGTCGTTTCCAACTCATAGCGACACTATAGCTGGTAAATACCTACCTATCTCCTGGAAGTTGACCTCTAACTTAAATACATCTTCTCTCACTGTCACTGGGCTTTAGTTCCTACTGTCCTGTCACAAACTAGGGGGATGGTGCAAGTAAAAGAGGAAGCTCTGGCCTAGACCATTCCAGTGAGACTCACACTCACACCTTGCCTCCTGTCATTTCTCCCATCTTCCTGCCCCTCACTCTTCAAGACGGTTCAGTCTGCTTGACTATGAGCTCCAGCTAACAGGACAAACCCATGTCTTGCATCCAGCCTTTTGAGAGCGTTCCTGCGCTCAGGGCTTCCTGATTGCCACACTCTCTCAAAACCCTAAAGACAGCACCTGGAGTTCATTTTTGTTCTTTTTCTCTTTAGACCATAGATCACCTAAAAGCAAAAGCTACCACTTATTGAATGCTTCCTAAGTAGCAGAGATTGTTATAAATGTATATATCACTTTTTTCACAGAATCCTCAGAACCATCCAAGAGAAGTGGAAAATGGCCTTGTCTTCATTTAACAAATGAGAAAACATGGACTTAAAAGAAGTTAACTGACCCAAAGTCACATGATAAATAATGCTCAATTCCATTTCTCTCCAAAGCCCCAGCACTTAAAAGACTACACTATACTGCTTCCAAAGTTTCTAATCAGTTTTTACACCCTTGTTAACTTCCCATGAAATTCTGAGATCATAAATCTCTGTGGATGATTAACTTTTCTCTCAGTACTTATTTCCGGGTCACTGCTTTTTCTCATATACATCATCAGAATCTGAACCCATCTCAAGTCACTCTTCCTGTATTCCTAACACATAGCATCTATTTTTTAGCACACCCATTTCCTCAATATGGCACTGTCACTCTTACTATAAATTCTGAGGGAGATAAGGGTCGTTTTTATTTATTTTGCCAGACCCTTTGTAACAAAAAATGACAAGTTTTATCAGGGATCACCCTTACCTTCTAGAGAGATGTTTCAAAATCTAAAATACTGAGAAGGGAGGGACTAAACGGAAGGGCATGAGCAGTGACTTTTCATTCCTCTCTAGATGATCTGGTTAGAGAGGCCCACTGGCAACTATTCAGAAAAAAAGAATCCTCGAAGTCCTGGAAGGAACACAGGATAGCATATATACGGGAGAAGCCTCACTTCTAGAAATGGACGAACTACTGTGAACATGAAGAATGGTTTATAAAAAGGTAAAAACTAGAGACTACTAAATATCAAAGAGATACGAAACAAGTTATGGTTAAAAATATAAGACAATTTTAGTCAATAGTTAAAAAGGTAAAGTGCTTCTTATGCTGTCGAAAATGTATGTTCAGGAGACAGAAATACAATAGGGAAGTAGCTAGCTGGTTATAGAGACAACTCTCAAAGGCAATTCTTCAGTGGACCTAGACGTGGCCACCCTGAAGAAACAAAAAAGGATGTGCCAAGTTTTTAGCACTTGGGAAAAACAAAAGCAAGAGTATAGAAAGAATACCAATTACCAAGTTAATAGTTCTATTTAGTCACTACACAGGTATTGTAGAAACAGAAAATGTTAGCAACCTCAATCAAAACTGCAAAAGCTTAATTTGGAATATATAAGTTTTACATGAAATAACTATCCTAGGTTAGCATTTAAAAATTACTTTGGTGGAAAGCTGATATTTTTCAAAGCTGTAAAAATTAAAGGCCATTCCTATAAATAATTGGCTAGAAAACAATTTGATTTTTTAAAATAATTCTTCACCTATATATTAATAAGACCTACGATAATGAAAATATAAAAAAACAAAACAAAAAAACAACTATTATTGTGACATATATGTTAGAAATGAAAAGGTCAACAGTCATGTCGGTTGTCCTGGACTGCCATGGCAAAAAAGAATTCTTACATTCTGCAATGCAAATTATATCTAAGAAAAAAAGTCATCTGGTGTGATACTGATAGCTCAAGAAAGACTAATTGCAAATTACAAGGGGAAGCAACTGATTCTTGGGACAATAAAAAACATTCTGGTGGTAGGAATTCCTTGCATGTCTGACCAATGCCACAAGGAAAAAAAAATTGAATAATGAATTGACATGCATTCAAGCCCAAAGGAATGAGTTTCTAGCTGTAAATCCATTCTAGAAAATGCTGTGAACAAGCCTTCCAACAGCAATCGTCATTAAATGAATACTGACCATTATGTGCTCACACTATCTGGAAAATCCAGAACCCCCAGCGGGCTTATTATGGAAATGAAGAGCATGGGCAGGGAATGGCACCTCATCTGAGAGGGCCATCAAAAGCTTCAAGAAGTGTGGCAGATCAAATTCAACAAATGGAACCAAGGATGACATTCTGTGAAAAAAAAATGAAGCAGCATGGGAAAGAAACTTGGGCCATAAAGCTGAGACATTACCAAATGCAGAGAAGGATCTTTTGTTGGCAAAAATACAGGTATCTACATATTCTATAATATGCTAAAATCAGAGGGCAACATGGAGGGAAAAAAAAAAAATCACAGACATTTTAACTTAAAGGTTTCTTTTTCAAGAAGTGAGAGCACCAAAGATTTTAAGTTATCTTACAGTCAGGAAAATAAGGCACATCCCAATTTGGGTCTCAGTTTGTCAAGTGAGTTTCCTACTAGGAACTATTCTAGGAAATAAAATGGAGTAATAAGCCTTACTCTGCAGCAAAAACTCATCTACATATCCCAGATGAAGGGTTTCAAACTGGGGGAACTCCAACTCTGCCATCTTTAGGGCAGAAAAGACACCATCTTTGGTTAGAGAGGGCTGGATCCGAACTTCATGCAACCTATGAACAAAGAAATACATGTCAGAGTAAAACGAAAAGCATCAGAATCAAAGGATCCTCTTAACGTCAGGCTCTGAAAGAAGTCTACAATCTCACTGAAGTTTCACAGATGTCAACGACTTTCTCTCCTTCTATTAAAAAATGTCAGAGATGTTTGCTTTAAAGGAGTCTTTTGCAAAGTGTGGGCACATCTGAAGCAGCACATTGAAGCTACACTAAATAATAAATTACATGGTAAGAATCTTATTTCCTTTCCAGTGTTTTCTCAATCAAGATTAAGTCATAGTGAAAATCTGAGTCTGGTGCTGTTATTTCTTTAATATTTATTTTCTAATGCTAGCTATTCATGTCTCATCTTAACAAAGAGTATAGTTCTACAGTAGACAACAATACCTACTTGGTAAAATTTAGAAATACTGTTTTGCTTTCTCTTAATTATATTGGACTATATAATCATATTATGTTCTTTATCAACTTCTATTGGTAGAAAGTAAGAGTTGTTTTTTAATAAGTTAGAACATAGTTAATTCAATTTAAAGAAAATATACAAGTAAAAGAAGAGGTAGACCTTTGATATATAAGAAAGAGAAAATATAGCATAAAGTGATACACAGATATCGTAAAAAGTATAAAGCTGTTACAAGGTCAGAATTTTGGAAAAGCTGATTTAAAGAGCTAATTTCTGAATTACAAATATTATTACTGATAAACTAAAACAATTCAGAAAATAATCCAGAGATTGAAACAATGGTTCCTAAGAAGGCTGTAGACACTGAAGCCTTAGTGACTATTCTGCTGGACTCTCAGGGGCTCCCAGAATAGCCGACTGCTTTTCTCCCTTCCAGAGCTTGCTGGGTCTGCAATTGCTGGGGTTCAATTGGTCCCCAGTTATGACACGAAGGCTACTCACTAAATGATACCCAGATGCTACTTAAATTTGAATAAATTTCATGATTAAACTTCACATACGCCACACAGATTCCCCAATATTTTGTAAAACAAGAAAAAACACATAATTCTAAGACAAAAGACACAATGTGAAGAAGAAACATACCTACGGGCAGCAGTGATAATGAGGTAACCAAGGTCTACTTCAAGAGCGTTTTTGCAAGCTCCCAAAACAATAGTGTGCAAATTTCTAAAACCACCTGATTAAACAGGAAAAGGAGCAAAAAAAGAAGAAAAAAAATCATTTCTTTTGCTCCAAGCAATTTTAGTAAGGCATATACACACTTTAGATGGTTATTTGTTTAAAAGTAAATCTAAGTTTTGTTTTTCCATTCAAATTAATATCTCAAGATGAATTATAACTAGTATTCATCTCCTAAAAAAACCAATACCGCCATTCTGACAGTATCTGAAAAGACATTCTGGCTACATCTGAGAATGACTCCAAAAGATTTAAACTCTCGAAGTAAAAAGACCAGCACCACTTTACCTTCAACTGATTCTCTTTGCATGTTTATCTAACTTGTATTTGCATACAAAAGAAAAAAGGTAACAGATTATTAATGTACACCACAATAAATTTTCATAGAGTATTAACTCTGCCTGTTTTCAACTTATATAAATAAAATGACACAGTAATTTTGTCTTGCTTCTTTTACTAAACATTCTGAGATTCATCCATGTTGTTGCGTGTGGCTGTAGTTTGTTTATCTCACTGCTGTATAGTATTGTATGAATATGCTACATTTTTATTACTTAGTCTATTGCTGATAAGCATTTAGGTTTTTTCCATGTTGGGGCTTTTATGAACAGTGTTGCTCTCAACAATCCTGAACGTATCTTCTGGTGAACATATGATTACATTTCTGTTGAGTTCAAAGCCAGGAATACAGCTGATATATGGATGGCCAATGTCAGCAGATACTGCCAAACTGTGTCCTAAGCAGTTGTATCAGTTTCCACTCTCACCAACAGTATATGGAAGTCCCTGCCCGCTCCATACCCTTGAGTCAGTGTAATCAAGTCTGCTTAAACCAGAATTGACAAAATTTTAAAAAATATAGTGTTTACTCTTCATTATATTTTAATGGTATTGAAAAATAATGTCCATTTGTTACTAAGGCTATGGTACTTGATGCTTTTTGATTAAATTTTGGACGGGTAAAGTTAGATTTTCAGTTTTTAACTATCTAGCTAAACCTCCCTGTACTTTTGTTGCAATGAAGATGATGCTTAACATTTAGAATATCGTATATCATTATCTATAAGGATCTAGAGAGTGAAATATTTTTTCTTTTAAAAATTATTATCTGATGGAAAGGTCAGCATCCAAGTGATAAACACAAAAGCATTTTATATGCTATCAAGTACTAAAAAAAAGTAGACATTGCCATTACTAATACCTGAGTTCTTTTGGAGGCCTAAGAATGTCCAAGTCATAAAACGCTTCTTACTGCCAACGGGTGTCAGAAATCCTTGCTAACATTTCTCTAAGAAATGCCTATGCTCATAGTTACTTACTATCAAATACAACAGAGAAAGTACAATTACTGGCCAGTGTTTTTATAAAAAAAAAAAAAAAAACTCAAGAAAAGCTAAATAAAAGCTTAACAGATTTTTTTTTTAATTGTTTTTTAAAATATTTAATAACTATGGGGAAATGAATACCTGATCTCCAACTGTCTTCAACTACATGTTGGATAAGACCTCCAAGGAAAGGAACTCGAACCATTTCTAAGTGTTCCAAGTTTCGGGCAGAGGCTAAGCCTGTCACTAAAGGGACGTACTTCAAGGAATTTGTGGGACCTAAAAAAATTAAGAAAAAAATCTTCAATTGAACAATATAAATTGCCTTAAAGATGCATTTTCAAACCAGCAACTTATAAATTCTGTGACTTAAAATGAAAGCCAACTTGTTGGCTTTCTGTGATTTATAATTCTTGTTACAAATCGAAGTGTTTGAGTTAGCCTGTTAACCAAAAAAAAAAAACCCCAACTTAAACCCAGTGCCATGTGGTTGATTTCAACCCATAGCAACCCTAGAGGACAGAGTAGAACTGTCCCCATAGGGTTTCCAAGGCTGTAAATCTTTACGAAAGCAGACTGCCACAATCCTTCTCCCGAGAATCGGCTGGTGGGTTTGAACCACTGACTTTCTGATTAGCAGCCAAGTGCTCAACCACTGTACCACCAGGTCTCCTTAGTCTGTTAAGTTACATATCTATTCAGCATAAGGATTTTTCAGTAACACTGGAAAGTTATTTGGTCTTTTTTTTTTTGTAAATTCTCTGAAGTCTCAATAGTTTGAAGCTCAAAACAACTAACGGGAAAAGCCAAGTTGAAAATTTGATCCTTCATTCAACTAAATATCTCAATCATTTAAACAATATCCATATAACCACTGATGTATCTGATACTATGGAGGATCACAAAAGATAAGGTATGGTCCTGTCTATCAAAGACCTTAAAATTTACATGGAGATAAAACTAACATGAATAGTTATTAAAGGAGGAAAGGGCAGAATATAATTGAGTATGGAAATAAGATGTGCTATATTCCACAAAATAAATAAAATTAAGAAATACACACACACACAACTTTTTCCCACCATAACTACGTATCATTACCTGCACAGTTCCTCATGACGAAAGTTCGTAAGCTGATACATAGGAAGTCTTTAAACGGCTGTGGCTTAGTAAGTCTGACCCACTTCATATAAAGATGCCTTAGCATTGGGATACAAGGAATTTCAGGGACATTCACTCCTAAAACACATATACAAACAAGAAAATCACTAAAAGAATCTGTGTTCTTTGTGTAAGTACAAGAATCTATTTTTCTAATTGACAATTTATCCTTTGTAGAGATTATTGCCACAAATTACCTCATTAAAGTCTAACAAGTTTAATTCATTTAAAATAAGCTTTTTAAGAAAAATTTAAACAAACTATAAAGACTATTATTTTATTAGAAAAAGCACATAGGAAAATGTATTTCTACATTTTATATACATAAATCTTTCTCATACCCTTATAATTCTCCCAGGCCACATTTGCCTAGAAGACTGGAAATAAAAGTAGGTTACCGAAAGCAACCTTGAAGATGTAAAGGGAATACACAAATCTACTATTTTACTACCAATACTCACTGCCCCACCAGTGGGAAAACTAAATTTCTCAGGACAAAATAAGGCTAAATCCACTGCTATCCAGTCGATTCCGACCCACAGTGACCCTGCAGGACAAAGTAGAACTTCTCCATAGGGTTTCCAAGGAGTGTGATTTTGAACTGCCGTCTATTCGGTTACCAACTGAGCTCTTAACCACTGCTACCACCAGGGCTCCAAAGTAAGGCTTAAGAAAAAAAACAAACAAACCTGTTGCCATCATGTTGATTCCGACTCATAGAGACCCTATAGGAGAGGTTAGAACTGCCTCATAGAGTTTCTAAGGGGCGCCTGGTAGATCTGAACTGCCGACCTTTTGGTGTGCAGCCGCAGGACTTAACCACTATGTCACCAGGGTTTCCAAAGTAAGCCTAGCTAGCTTTAAAAACCGTGGTTTTTGGAAGATATAAAGAGCTAGAGCTTGAAGCTGTTCTTAAAAATATACGAATCTTTAGGATTTGTAAATGTAGACGCCAGCACGCATGGCTCTGAGTGAGAAACCCGAGTCATTCATTTTGGTATTTCAAATTAATAGAGGTATCTCACGTTTCTGCTCCATGAGTGGCTCAACACTCGAAATCATGTCACAGAGCACCATATCTGAAAGTGGGGGAGAGAGGGGTCAGTAGATATGGAGGAAAAAAGAAGACAGATAATCCATAAACTCTAAATGGAAGGAAGCCACTAGAAAAACCTGCCCCCAAGAGTCTGTAGGCTACAGAAAAACCAAGGAATTGACACGAGACTATGAGAGAAATCCAAAGATTCAGGGTGGTGCTTCAGTAGCCAGTTCAGTAGCCTGCTACCAAGGATAACTACAGAACACAAAACTGGCAAACTTAGTGGTTGGTTCTTTAAAAGCTAAGCTCTGCAGAACACTCCTACTCTAACCTGCCCTACCCAAAAGTGTAGTTAACTTTAGCTTTGAACTATACACACACATTATACGGCAACAGATAGGAAGAAATGATGGAGATGAGGCCAAAGAAAGAAAAAAAGGGGAAGTGAGGTAAAGACTGAAACTCAAGGTACAGAATTCACAAGGGTAAGCTTAGCATGATAGTGGTAGTACTGATTAGGAAAGGTAATTAGGAAGCCAGGGTAAGAAAGATGCACAGAAGACAGTTATACCCTATTCCCAATCCACATTTTGCCCTAAACCCATTCTATAAAAAGGACATAATTACCGCCCCCCTGCAAGCTCATTAATTTCTTAAACACCTTTGTATCGCCATCACAGTAAGAGTGAACTGATGAATGAATCAAATGAATGAATGCATTTCAACAAACCTACCAAGTACTTATATTTGCCATGAATTGTGCTAGGCATCATGGAAAATATACAAAAGCAGTCCTTGACTTCAAATATTACAGAATCCCTTTATTACTTAAAAACCCAATTCCTAACTTGATGTCCAACTCCCTAATCAGAATCACTCCCTGATCTTGTAAATGAAGAGCTGTTAAAGATCTTTACTCTTCTTCCATTAATGTGTACATAGGTCTTATTTAAGATTGACTCCTTATTAACCCTGCTGCCTTTACCTCACCACCTGACCCACACCAGTTTCAGAAACCTCCAATTCTTCAGGGTCATCCCCAATACATGGATTAATTCCTGGAATATAGCAGATACTCAATATGCCTATTTTGAAAGAAACAATATTAAATAGCTAAATATCAAAGGTCAGACCATAGTATAAGAAATCCACTGCCGTCGAGTCGATTCCGACTCATAGCGACCCTATAAGACAGAGTAGAACCGCCCCATAGAGTTTCCAAGGAGCGCATGGCGGATTTGAACTGCCGACCTCTTGGTTAGCAGTCGTAGCACTTAACCACTACACCACCAGGGTTTCCAAAGTACAAGAGTACCCCAAAATTTCTTTCAGTAGTCTAAGCAAAAGATGAAAAATTAAATTTAAGAAAATATCTGTTGTTTCTAATCATTCACCTGGGTTGAAATCATTTTGATACACTCTCAAAGAACGTTTAGATGCACAGTGTGACCACTGCAAATAAGTGCCTTTGGAAAAGACCACCCCTCATTTCTCAGGGAAAAAAGATTAGTGGCAGTTTTTCACTGGCTGTGGATTGAAAAACAAGGGAATTTTTCACTTGGAGAAGATAAAGAAAAACTAAAGGACAACTAAGTTTTTTTTTTTTTTTTTTAATTTGAAGAGGAAACAGGTTTATTCTATGATGTTCTAGAGCTGTGCTGTATAATAAAGTAGGCATTACCTACAGGTGGCTATTTAAATTTAATTACAGTTTTAAAAAAAAAAAAATCAGTTCCTCAGTTTTGCTAGCCAACTAACCAAAAACCAAAGCAGTTGTGGAGTTGGTTTTGACTCGCGGCAAGCCATGTATTGCCAAGTAAGACTCTGCACCACAGGGTTCTCAAGGCTGTGACGTTTTGAAAGTAGACTGCCACCACAGTGGGTGCCATATCAGACAATACAATTTTAAAACATTTGGCAAGTCCTCCTCTAGAGGGCAGAACTAGGACTAACCCCGTTATTGGAGAACAAGGGTAGGATTTTGGTTCATTAAAAAAAAAAAAAGACTTTCAAAACAACCCAAAAAAGTTTGGGTTATTTTGAAAAGAGAGCAGATTGCTTGTAAAGCAGTTATCATTTTTTTCCAAGGGAAATCTGAGTTTTTATACAAGTCTGACAAGCATTTTTTTTTTTTTTTTTGGCATCGCCCATCAACAAAGCCACTTCCAAAATTCTCGTTACTCCTTTTCAGGGAATATTTGGTAGTATTTCAAGGAGTCACGAGTAACCCCATAAACATATACTCACCCACTAAATGTAAAGTTTGAATTTTGGCTCCTATAGGAATTTTCAGTTTGTTTTCAGGAGGAATTGGGAATGCTCCATTACGATTACGAAATTTCCCCAAAATATGAACGTGCGGCATGTATGTCCAAATAGACTCTACCAGCTCCAAATGAGATGTCTCCACACCCTAGAAAATAACGCCAAAGCAAGTGAGAAAGGCTTTCAATCCAGCATACGAAGCTGCTATTTCTGTATCATAAGATGCTAAGTAATGCAACTTAAAAAAGTTACGGATAAAATTTGCAATGTAAGCAAACATGTTCTCTTTTACCATTCTTGTGTTTTATTATTTCATCAATCAGTTGATATCAAAACGTTCAATCAAATGCACTCACCACTAAGTTTGGGCACGCCTGCAAAGCTTCGAGGACTCCTGGAATGCTAAAGGCCTCATGGCCCCGCACCCTTCGCCTCTCAAGGTATCTAGGATGAAGGCCATAAAGCTGTTCGACGTCTGGCATCTTCTTCAGCAGTGTTAGAAAACTAGAATCTGTAAAACCTGAGAAGTTCAGAAGTATTTAGAGCCAATTTCATCTTTCTGTCCACCAACATTTATGATGCACTTGTAATTGTTATCAAAAGTGGAAAACGAAAAGGCTTCCTTTTTAAATTTTCATAAGGCTAAAACCACAGCTGAACACTGGTTACAACAGAAAATACATTCCTTTGGTAACAGAGGAAATGTGTCAGAAATACCACTTATCCTGAGTTAGTACTTTCCAGCTGAGGTTTTTAATTTATTGTTTTTAAGGCACAGAATCCTGTCTGCAACTAAGAACACACTTTTAATCCAGACAACTTGGACCTTTTTGATTGGTGGGTGGGGAGGGGCCACCCAGCTGATCAGCACCCAGCCTCCTCTTCTCCTAAAGGGGCTCTTTGGTCTGTGAAACCTCTAAGGCTGAGCTTAAGAAATAAGACACAATTTTCACCTTCAGGAAGTTCACAGTTCTGATCTAATTCCTGTCTCAAACTAAGTTCTTTTATTCTACCTATTTCCTAATAATTATTCTGTCCTGTGTTTAACCATCACTCCCCTGGCCATTTTAGACAATTCATTCTTTTGAAGAGGACAGATGCACATTAGCTAAGAGAATGGCACCAATCCAAACTGACAGGCTGCTGAGCTGATAAGAAGCTAGTTATCTGGGAGGCCAGCTGTGCCCCATAGCAGGAATCAACAAGGTGGGAACGGACAGAGGCAGGTTACTTCCACAGCAGAAGCTGCTGGTTAGATAAGTAGATAAGCCCCAAATGGCTTAAAGCTTATATTATTAAAGTTTTCAAAAGCTGTTCTAGTTGTGCAGGGCTAGTGCAGGTGATCTTAACTTTAGAATCACAAAACTAAAGAGTAAGTAGGGACCTCAGAGATTACTCGGTATGGTGCAGTGAATTACTTAATATCACACTTTTAACCATCAATGGTCTTGTAACTCCCACACAATGACTGGATGTGACTATGCAAACAAGGTGCCTGTGGCCCACCATAATCCCTTATTTGTGGGATTAGAAAGCTTGCTAACAATGCAAATAATGTGTATGGAACCCTTTTTAGGGTGGTGGTTGTTGTTAGGTGCTGTCGAGTCGGTTCTGGCTCATAGTGATGTGACCCTATGTACAACAGAACGAACACTGCCCAGCGTATGGAATCCTAACAAGGGGACTGGTCAGTTTTGCCATCCCACTAAGCTTACGAAGAGAGTCAATCCCAGAATAGAAGGTGGACCTCATTACCACCAAGAAAAAGAGCTAGGAGCAGAGCACATCCATTGGACCCAGGGTCTCTGTGCTAAGAACCTCCTAGACCCAGGAGACAGAGAGTTGTAACACCAGAGAGTGCATGAGATGGCAAGAAGCGGCAGCGGCAGAACCAGGAGACAGGTGAGAGATGATGTGGTGGGCTTCCCAGCTCATGAAGTGAGGCTGCTACAGTGGGTGTGCTGACCTACAGAGCAAGAGAGTTGAGTGCCTCTGGCAGCAGGAGGCTTGCTTGCAGCTTGCTTGCAGAGTGGGGTGCCTCCAGGCACCTGGCGGAGACATGCTTACCAACCGACAAAGCAAGAGAGCTGAGTGCCTTCGGGCCGAAGCTTACTGGCAGAATTGGGGGTTTCGAGGCACTTATTGGCAGAGCTAAAGAGCTCTGTAACACTTGCTCAAAGAGGGCAGCGACTGGGCCAAGGGGTCAAGAGAGAGGACTGCCTGTAGGCATGGCTGAGGAGCTGTTTGAATTGAAGAACTGTATCCTGAGTCTTCTCTGATATGAAATGTAACCTGTTACTTCCCTAATAGACCCCATAGCTGTGAGTATGGTCTGTGAGTTCTGTGTGGCCACTGCAATGAATTACCGAACCCAGCAGAAGTAGAAAGTGCCGTGGGAGGTATGGTTACTGTTAGAACTGAGACGTGTTAGGCCTCCACCTGTAGAAATCAGCTTTGGGCTGATAGCTGATCTTGATTCTCTCTCCTCTCCCTTGTAAAATTAGACAAGGTCAGACCCACCCTCACCCAACACCACCATTTTTACACTCGGTCTCTACAACTATAACTATTTTTTATAATAAACTTAACTGACTGAGTCATTCAATGTATTAAGCATTTTCTCTTTATTTCTCATTTATCCTCACAACCCAATGAGAAAGGTGTCACCTCATTTACAAATGTCAAAACTGAAGTTCAGGGAAATTAAATACCACCAAGGAGCAGAGTCAGAATTCAAAACAAAGTCTGACCATTCCCAATGTCTATCCTCTTTTGTCGAACATTACACTGCTTCTCACCATAAAATGAGAGCAGTCCTACCCTCTTTACAGAGATGGTGTAAGAATCTAGAAATCACATACAAGTACTACATAATCACTTTAGTTGGCATTACTATATAAGGAATCAGGGTTTAACCTCCAGGCAGGGGAATATGCCAGGGTGACATCAGTGAGTAGGGTTAGTAAGATCTTATTCTAGGCTAGAAACTGTTTGTTCTTGTTTTTTTACATTCCTTGGAGAGACGGGAGGCTTTGGGCTGAAAAATATTTATCACAATTTGAAAGAAGTTGGCAATGTGCAGACAAATTCTCTAATTTGATAAGGGGCAGAGATATTAATTGTAAGATCGCATCACTAGGGTGCTGTGCTACCTTGCCTCTTTATTTATTGCCTTAATCCCATCTCCAGAATTCCTGCTAGAATAACCTCTGCTGAAGCAAATCAAATGTAAGGAACAGTCATTTTCACACTGCCTCATTTTTTCTCTTTCCTGCTAGAGAAGATCACTCTCTGGAATAAAATGAATCCTTTTCCCTTAGGATGGCTTTTAAATATTTGAAGACAATTGTTCTTTGTCTCCCACCAAGCTAAGTTCTAGCCTCGAGTCTTGGCAATGTTTTTCACAAGAAGGTCTACCGTTGATAATTACTTTAGCCAAATAACAGGTTACTGATCACACTTCTGAAGGGATCTAAGCACCCCAAACTGCACAATATTCTAGTATTCCAGAGAAGTCTAACCTCTGCAGAATGGAACAAGACTACTGTCTCCTCAGCCATTTATTTCTATAAAGCTCCCACCCCTCATCGCATTTTCAGTCTCTTAACGTGGACAAGATAGAAGACAAGACCGTTAAAAAAGACAGATTCACACCTGCTGAACAACAATAACTAAGAGAGCACTAATTAAAGGACTGGTGTCAACTGAAAAGAAGCCTAAATTGGCCTTTAATTCTTTCCTTTCAGCTGTGCTCTCCTTAGCTGAAGCCATCAATTTTCTTTTCCAATGGCCTCTTCAACTGAGGTCAATTTGTTCTGGTTCGGCTGCTGTGAGTTCTTCACCTGCAAGACCAGTGTCTTATTTATTTCAGAATCTCCAGGACCTAGTATAAACTAAAAACCAAACTTAGGGCCATCGAGTCGATTCCGACTCATAGCAACCCTAAAGGACGGAGCAGAACTGCCCCATAGAGTTTCCGAGGAGCGCCTAGAGGATCTGAACCGCCGACCCTTTGGTTAGCAGCCATAGCACTTAACCACTACGCCACCAGGGTTTCCAGGACCTAGTATAGGCCTCCTCAAAGTGGTCAAGAAAGGAATGTCTCAGAAGCTCAACTTCTGTGGCCTACTAGGGTAGTTTTACAAAAATAGATAAATATTTGTTTAAGCAAAGGTGCCATTAAGGTAAACAGGAAAATTATGATGGAGCATGTTAACCATTCACCAGAAAACCTCCATCATACAGGCTACTTGGTCTAATAATGTTAAGCAAAGGCTCAGTAAGTGTTTTCCAAACATACATTTTTAGAACAGGCTGAAGTACTCTCTTAAGGAGTAAGAAACAAAAAAAAGGTAGACCATTAAAACAATAAAGTTTCAGGTGAAATGCATTTTATTAACCTATACCTTTAAGTTCTAATTTATAAAATCACGCCTCCCTACTTACAGGGTGACGTTCAAGGCCTTTGAATGTTTGATAGGATCATTATTACTACTTTCCAGAAACACTCCTACAAGCTAAATTCACTTACCACTCGGCATGTATTCCCACCACCGCCCTGCACAGAGATCTACAACCCTCACAACTCTCAGATATAGGGTCACTGCTTCCTTTAGCTTCCGGGAAAGACATTCCATACACATGATATCCTGCAGAGGGAGGTACCTTTGTGAGAGAAAGAAACTCATATTTAGCAGTGGGCAAGCACTTCCTCTCACCAATAGGTTTGTTTTTTTTTTTTTTTCCTTTCTCCAATCTTCTATCCCTCAAACGAAATAAGATCAAGGCACAAAAGATAAAGTTCTTGGTAACACTCACAGGGTTTTAAGGTCAATATACATAAGGTTATACAGGTTTTTACTACCAAGAGTTAAGTAAGCAAATACTCAAGTGCATAAGGTCCAAATAAAAGCAAGTATTGAACTCTCTCCATAAGATGTGATAAAATCTGCTTTTTCCTTTTAAGGTTTCATGGACAAAGAAAATCTAAAGGAAAAAAGTGGGGGGAGGGAAGGGAAAAAAAGAGAATGAAAAAAGAAAATCTCAGTGCATTTCAAAGTATGATTAAGAAAAAAAATGAGAAAGATCAGAGAAGTGATTAATTTGAACATGGCCAATCCTCCTTAATTTTAAAGAATCCATTTCCCCTGGAGGCTAAAAAAAAAATTTCTCTCTCTCCCTCTCTACACCCCCACCTCCAAGAAACTACTACTTTCTCCATTAGCAAATATATATAATTTATAATTTTATATGTACAATTTCTTTTACTAGATTTTTTACCTTTTAAGTCACAAACTGATAGAAGTATTGCATAAGCATTAAGTGAGGAAACTTCATATGAATTACAACTTCCTCTTTTCCAACCTTCCTTATATCTCTTCCTTCCTGAAACTTTCAACTAACCTCTATTTTTGTTCTCTATTTCCAGTAACACAAATATATTTCGAAAGGTCAGAAAATCTCTTATCTCTCTGTCTTTCACACATAGTACTGTAATGACAAAAGTTAACATATCTGTCATCAGTCAACAAAACTTCCCACAAGCCTAGAAATGTTATATTCTAGGGCAGGGCTGTCCAATAGCACTTTCTGCCACAAAGCAAATATTCTCTATCTACACCTTCTGCCCTAGACAGTAGCTAGTAGCTACAAATGGCTACTGAGCACTTGAAATAAACCAGGACAACTGAGAAACTAGATTTTAATTTTATTTAATTTCAATGGCTACAATACCAGACGGCGCAGGTCTAGGGTTTAAGGTTTGCTCCTATTTACACATTCCAGGTAGGTGAAAGCCAAGCCAAACAAAACGTTACCTAAAGATATGGCAAAGTACTTCATGTGAAAGTTGATTCATATAGTCCTTTGTTTCATCTGATATTGTTTCCTCCGGGATTTCATTATTCATAAGACACGTTTTAACACTTTTCTTCCGTGGCCCCATTAGTGCGTCGTCTCCAGTATCAAACAGCAAATCTCCTTTTTGTTATTTCAGTTCAAAGCTCCTGAGAGTAAGCAGAGAAGAGAGGACTGAAGCAGCACACCAAACCCAGGTAAAACGATGCTAATTTTAAAATACAGACAGACCAAAACCAACGGAAAAAAACCACACCTGCTGCTGCCGAGTCAGTTCTGACTCGTGGCGACACTGTGCGTTAGAGTAGAACCACTCCACACGGTTTTCTGGGCTGTAACTTTATGGAAGCAGGTCACCAGGCCTTTCTTCCATGGCACCCCTGAGTGTGTTCGAACTGCCAACCTTTAGGTTAGCAGTCGAGTGCAGACCATCTGTGCCGCCCAGGGACCTTAGACACGGATAGAGCTAATTACAGCGCTACAGACCACATTCAAATTAAAGATCCAGACCACACTCAATTAAGTCTGAGCCAAAAGACACAGAACAACTTTTTCTTGATAATCAGTAGAGGATACACAAACGCATTATTCAGGAAGAACAGAAATGCAGAGATCAGGAGTCCTGGATTCTTATTTCCACTCTGCTGCTTCCTAGCAAATTCATTTCATTTCTCTCAGGGTCAATTTCTTTATATATAAAGTAAGACTACTAAACTAGGTAGCCTTCTTCCAACTCCAGAAACTTTTAATTCTAGGACTGCTCCTAACACAGTAGAAGGTAAAGGGGGAACTCTGGGGTTCTAGTTCGGGATCTGACATGAACTACTTTTACGAACTTGAGTCAACCTTTTAAAATTCTTTGTGCTCCTACCTATAAAGTGAAGGGATTAGACTAACCCAGTGGATCACAAGCACTCTGAATTTTGATAAAAACTATAGACCTTCTCAGGAGTCCCCAGTTGGTGCAAAGAGGTAAGCACTCAGCTGCTAACTGAAAGGTTGGAGGTTTGAGTGCACCCAGAAGCACCTCGGAACAAAGGTCTGGTGATCTACTTCCAAGAAATCATCCATTGAAAACTGTGAAGCAGTTCTACTCTGAAACACATGAGGTTGCCATGAGTCGGAATAAACTCAACAGCAACTGGTTCTATACATTCTCAAAAAATAAACACAAATTTTACATGTAATTTCAAGGGAGAACAAACCCATAATTAGCTGGTAAGAAGAAAGGAAAAAAAAAAAAAACAGGGTTGCTACGAGTTTGGGGTTATATATGTTTATTCTTTATATACCAGTACAGTGGTTCTCAATCAGGGAAACTTGTGCTCCCACCCTCCTATCCTGGGGACATCTGGCAATGTCTGGAGACATTCTTTTTTTTTTTTTAATTTTCATAACGGGGAAGAGTGCTATTGACATCCAGAGGGTAGAGGGCAGGAACGCTGCTAAACATGCCACAATGCACAGGACAGTCCCCCCCACAACAAAGAATTACTGAGCCCAAAATATCAATAGTGGCCAGGCTGAGAAATCATGTATTAGTGTAACTCTGCAAGCATTGTTCCTGTCTACTTAGGATACTTGTTTCTTTAACTTCTGACTGAAAAGACAATTAGCCTAAATTTTAAACAAAAGGTACTAAGTACTATGTTAGTAGTATTTTGAAATATGCACATGAAACATCATGATATAACTGAAATACATATTTCATACATATCTCCACATGGGTATCTCTCACATTCTAATAAAGTTACTTGTTTACATTTATGTACACCACTAAATTTTGAGCTTCTTGAGGTTCTATTCTATATCTTATCCTCCTCTAAATACATAGGCACATATGTACAGAGACTGATGCATACTAACACCCCACATATCTTCACTGAATTAAATTATATCACTGGTAATTAAACCTTCTGGACAAAAACAGAAACACACACTATCATGCTGTACATACAGCATTAGTCCCAGGACACGGAATCACAGAAGATTTAGTAGCGTCAAATGACCAATGAAGCAGCCAAATAAACACCACTGATCTTCCCTACTAATGAAACAAAATTGCTAAAAGTGATTATCTTGTGTAAAACACTGGCAGGAGCTAATTTTTCCACAAGACATTTACTTTTGTCCTTCCTTACAGTACTTGTATTTTGGACATTTCACCAAAGGAAGGAAAAGAGAAGCTAAGAACACATACTAGAGCTTAAATATTATTATTATAGAATCTATAAAGGTTTGTTTTCCTGATTTCCTGTGGACCTGCTTTCACCTCTCCATTTGCACAATAATTTACAGCTGGCTATATAGGGTCACTATGGGTCGGAATCGACTCGACAGCATTGGGTTTTTTTGTATAACAGAATACTGACAAGAAACAGATTAAAAATTGTATGAGACCTCAGAGCTAGTTCTAGAAGCCAGGTGTTTTTCCCGTTATGACACAGGGTCCCTAATGACATTTTAGGCTATCTTGAATCACAAATGTGTTTTCTCTAGATTGTCAATCTGAGGAACTACCATACCATTATCACTGTTTTTCTTCTGCAGATAGTATTAACAGCAACATGGCTTGGAGTTCATGTGGATAATTAACAACTAAATGAGATACCTGGAATGGAGGCACAGCTAAAATCTCAACTGTCAAAGAATGGGACAAATAATGCCAGTCTTCCTACTAATGAAAAGTGCAATTTAAAAGCCTATGTGCTCCATCGAGAAAACATTTGCAAATCATGTACCTAATAAAGGACTATATTTTATCTAGATTTTTAAAAAATACAAAAGAACTCTTACAACTGATTAAAAAGATAACCTGGGGGACTTCCAGTTTTCTGTCCAACATGTAAAGAACTTGGAACTCATTACTCCCATCTGTTAACAAAAAAAAAGCTGAAAAACTGAAAATCAACACTACGCTGAGATTCATCAGAGGACTAGAATCAAAGAGCAAACCACCATCCTGAAAACTGAAGATATACGCAGAGAAGGAAAATCACAGCTTATCAAAGAAAGTATTGAGGGGCCAGAAACCTCCACGAGACCCATTATCAGGTGGAATATTTAAAGGGTAAATGACTAATTGCTGACGAGAGAGGAGTAACTAGCTTGATAGATTAAAATCTCCTGGAGGCCCAGCCTTGGAGTGAAGGGGGAAACACTTTGGTAAATTTTCCTCCAGGAGCCACAACAGGGTCTTACTCTGAAAATTGAAGAAAAATTCCCTAATAATGCATCCAGTAAGGGGAGAGGAAAAGTAACCATTTTAAAATATAAAAATATATTTTACCAGACCCCAACCAACTTGGAGAAAGGTAAATACCCAACTACTCTCAACTCTACTATTCAAACCGGGAAAAGAGAAATAACCAATTCCAGCCCCCTCTTGCCTTCCTGTCTCCCATAAACCAAAAACCCAATTCATGGCAACCCCATACAGTTTCCAAGGCTGTAAATCTCTGTGCAAGCAGAATGCCATATCTTTCTCCCACAGAGCCACTGGTGGTTTTAAATCTTTTGGTTAGCAGTTGATTGCCTTAACAACTCCATCATCAGGGCTCCTTGGTCTCACATAAGGGGTGGAAAAAAAAGAAAGAAAAAAGCTGAGAAGCATTTGTTAAGGTCACACTCAGGGTCACAGGCTCACTAAAAGATTGGGATCTAATCATAAAACCATAGACCATTTCTCCTCTCCCCACATCTTACCATGACATCATTAAGGATCCTGTATAATACCATGGGATTACAGCTAAGAGAACTGAAAGACTCAGGCCCACGGGAGTCTCTAGGGAAACCCCATCTCTAGGAGAGATGAAAACAAGGGCACCAAAGGAAAATTTGGCCTCTTCAATCTACAGCTACTGCAAACAGTAAACAGTCTAACTCTTAGTCAGATAAACCTATAACCTCTTACCAAAGGTCTATTTACCTCAGTGTCCTTTACCCTATACATCACGTCCAGATTTCAACAAAAAATTGCAAGCCATGCTAAAAGACAAAACACTTGCACACACGCACGCGCACATGCGCACGCACACACACACACACAATCTGAAGAGATGGAGCAAGCATCAAAACCGGACGCAGCTATTGCAGAGATTTTGGAATCCTAAAACCAGGAATTTAAAATAATTATGATTAATATGCTAAGGGCTCTGATAAAAAAGGTGGACAGCATGCAAGAACAGATGGGTAATGTTAGCAGAGAAATGGAAACTCTAATAAAGAATCAAAAAGAAATGTCAGAAATAGAAAACACTATAAAACAAAGAATGTCTTTGATGACCATAGTGGTACCAGGACATGACGAAGAAAAAACTGAGCATGAAGACATGTCTATAGAAACTTTCCAATCAGAAATGCAAAGAGAAAATACAGTGGAAAAAAACAAAATAAATGGTACAGGATATCCAAGAACTGTGGGATAACTACAAAAGCTGTAACTTTCATGTAATGGAAATACCAGAAGGAGAAGAGAGAAAGAAACTGAAGAAATATTTGAAGTAATAATGACTAAAAATTTTCCAAAATTATTGACAGACAACAAACCACAGAACCAGGAAGCTCAGAGAACACCAAGCAGGTAAATACCAAAATAATCTACACCTAGGCATATCATATTCAAGCTGCAAAAGATCAAAGAAAAAGGTGAAATCCTGAAAGAAGCCAGGGAGGGGAAAAAACTCTTACCTACTAAAGAAAAAGGATAAGAATTACTTCAACCTCACTTCTGGAACTCTGAAAGCAAGAAGAACATGTGAAATATTTAAAATGTTGAAAGAAAAAACATCACCAGCTTAGAATTCTGTACCAAGCAAAATTACATCACAAAAGTAAAGCAGAAATACTTTCTCAGACAAAATTTGAAGGAATCTGTTGCCAGTAGACCTGCCTTGCAAGAAATGTTCAAAGAAGTTCTTCAGAGCAAAGGAAAATGATATAGGTCAGAGACATGATCTACATAAAGAAAAGAGGACTGGTTAAGAATAAAAAATGAAGATAAAATAAGACAATATAACTTCAAAAAAGATTTGAACAGACACAACATATATATGGTAAATAACACGTGAAAAGATGCTCAACATCATTAGTCATAAAACCTCAATAGGAGACTACAATATACCTAGCAGAATGGCTAAAATTAAAAAGACTGAGTATATCAACTGTTGGTAAGGGTTTGAAAAAAATGGCTCTCTCATACATTACTGGTAAGAATGCAAAATGGTATAGTCACTTTGGAAAACAGTTTGGAAGTTTCATAAGAGTAAAACACGTAGTTACCCAAAGACCTATCAATTCCACTTGTGGATATTTACTTGAGAGAAATGAAAATGTATGTCTACACAAAGACGTGAACACCAATGTTTACAGAAGCTTTACTCATAATAGCCAAACATTGGAAACAACTCAAACACCCACCAGCTAGTGAACAGATAAGCAAACTGTGGTAAAGCCATATAATAGAAAATAAAATACAGACAATAACATGGATAACTCTCAAAAGCAATACCCTAAGTGAACCAAACAAGACACAAAAGACTATACAATACAAGAAATTCTAGAAAAGGCAAAACTATAGTGACACAAAATAAGCCAGGGACTTGGGATGGGGAGAGAAGATTTACTGCAAAGGAGCCTGAAGGAAATGCTTCAAATCTATACAACTGCGGTGGCTATGTGACAGTGAATTTCTCAAAACTTATCAAATTGCATACTTAAAAGTTGGTGAATTTTATTATATCTAAATTATACCTCACTAATTTTTTTGAGGCTTATTATAAAAATAAACAAAGTGACAGAAAAAGGAATAAACCACTATACCTTAATATTTGTGTTCGAACATGCACAAGGCAATACATAATTACAGACTTTCTTTCAGATATCTTTTGTTTTGCCTAGTTTTCTTAATCAATGCTTAGGAGTAGCACCTTCATTGACAATTGCCTGGGGATAAATACTTTAATAATGGTGGTCCAGATAACAGTTTATAAAAAATTTTGATCTCCTCAGCATTGGTGGGAAGCCCTGGTGGCATAGCAGTTAAGAGCTCAGCTGCTAACCAAAAGTTTGGCAGTTTGACTCCACCAGTCGCTCCTTGGAAACCCTATGCGGCAGTTCTACTCTGACCTATAAGGCAGCTATAAGTTGGAATTGACTTGACAGCAACAAGTTTGGGTTTTTTTTTTTTTTTTTAATTTTTTAGCATTGGTGGCACTGGAAATGGAGATAGCATAAATAACTGGTTTACGGCTGACAAGAAGTTCATCCACGTATTCATTTATTCAGACATGCATTCACATACTTGAGTGCCTGTTGTGTGTCCTGAGGCAGAAAGATGTAGCGGCCTGCTTCCGTAAAGATTACAGCCTCGGAAACCCCATGGGGCAGTTCTACTTTGTCCTATAGGGTTGCTATGAGTTGGACTCGACGACAAGGGGTTTGAGGTTGTGTGTCTAGCATTAAGAACAAGAAGGGTTGGCCCCTGTACTTATGGGCTCTGGAGTCAAGTGGAAACAAATAATCGTACCACACAACAGTTCAGAATTATAAATGGAGATAACTACTGTAAAGAAAGGAAAACAGTTCTGAAGCAATATATAACAAGTGAACCTGGCTGGTTTTTCTAAGGAAAAGACTATTTAGATGATATCTGAAGGAAAACCAAGAATTAACAAGGCAAAAAGGGGGCAGAGAAAAAAGGCAAGCATTCCTGGTAATTCCAGCAGCATGTGCAGAGGATGGATTACGGGAAGGAGCTTGGCTCTTTTTAGGTACTGCAACAAAACCAAACAGGTTGGGGTGCAGGGGGCAATGAGAGAAATGGAGCAAGATGAGGCTGAAATTTAAGTAGGACTCTCAATTCTAAACACCGTGCGAAACACTAAAGAGTTTTAAGTGGGGAGTACACTACACACAAAGAGCTCAGACACCTCAGAGTGGGAGAAAGTCACTGGGCGGGCAAAAGTCAGACAGCACAGGTGTTTTCTGTGCAGACTACATGGCTACGGAGCCCCTTTCTCCTGCAAAGAAGGGAGGAAACTATGGTATACTGTAAGTAAAGGTCTAGAATAGGAAACAACACACAAAAAAGAATTCATCCCAGTTTTCCAATTTTCTACCAGTGAGACTGTAAACAAGGCGTTTAGCCTTCCTGAACCTCAGTATTCTCACCTGTAAAACAACCTCCTTCGTTATTATAACGCCAAGTGTAGCTGAGAGAGAGCTCCCATAGGTATGTGTATGTCAAAATCTCCACGTTATTTCTACTAGTGATAAATTCTGAAAATACAATATATTGTTCAAAAGAATTCATTCCATTGATAAAACAGTTTTATTCGATATCTTACCATTAAAAAAATAATAATTTTTTTTTAAAAAGACGTCAAAATTCAACTCGAAAGAGCTAACTACAGCAACTGTTAGGTCAGGAGAAGAGCTGGAAGACAGACGATGGCTGGGTCATTTCTACTTCCCTCCTTTTTCATGAAGTAACATATTCGGTTGAATATGACAGATGATCTGATGGTGCTGCTGTATCTGCGCACCTAGACATCGAGTCATGCCTGAGGAGGCTGATACATCAAGTCATGCCTGAGGATGATGAAAAATCGGCAGCTACTATGTCCCCAGTTAAGCTAAAGAGGCAACTAGCTGAAAACTGTGTCCTTCAAGCATCATATTAATGATCAGTGGTAAAATTCTGAAAAATTACCTGGACTCAAATTCAGAGAACTCCAGCGCTGAGCTTAAACTTAATCATGCTGCAGGTCCTGTTTCACATCAATGGATTTCTTAATCCTCTTTATGGACCAAGTTTTCTTCTCCCCACTCCCATCAATTCTAATCCTTTACTATTAAAACCTTCTATAATGGGCTGTATGCTTCTATTTTCTTACAAAGAACTGTCTCAAGAAAAGTCTCACCTGTCCTTGATGATCTGTGACTATCAGTATGAATATGCATTGTATTCTGTGGTGCCTGCTCTGAGAGCCTACTGAAGTAGATGAGATTCCTGGGGCTCCTTCGCTTAAGGAGGGAATGGAGGCGAATGACCACATACGTACATATGTATACACGCTATTTTTCTTCTCTTGTTGAAAGATTATCCGCTGTTATTTCTTGCCACTCTCAGCATGCTTACCGCTTCCTGCACTCCATCCAGATCCCTTACTCTCCTCCCCCACCGACACATCTAATTTGCTGCTTCTAACCAGCTATGACCTGGTAAACCAGGGAAGCCAGGTCTTTATGACTGTGTGTGGATCAGTATCAACAGGCACCTAGTATGGACCTAAACAATTCCACAAAGAGTAGGTACATAAGCTACAGAGTACTGAATTTGTGACATCTATTTTGGCTTCTTGGAAGCTTACTTAAATGTGTCCACAACATTCTGGCCAACAGATCTCTTGATAGAGTTTATACCTGTTGCTCATTAATGTGCATATATGCATTACAGAAAAGTCATACACTCACCTGCTTCTCCCTGTATCGCTGCCCACCTTTGCCTACTTACTCACCACCACTGCCCCCTCACCATCAACACCTCAACATCAATGAATCTTTCCATCTTGACCGTTTCTGAAACTGCCCTAAGGTTATTTTCACTTCCTAGTCACCAAATCCAATCAGCTCTTTTCAGTGCGCCTCATACCTGACCCATCTGTAGCACTGGGCACTGTTGACCACTCCTTTGGAACCTTCTCACCTTTCAACTTATTGTCTTTGGAACCCTATTATCCTTTCAATCTCAAAGTGACATTCTCTTGGTCCTTTTCATTCCTCCATGACAGCTCTTCGGTCTCCTTTGCTAATTCACCCTTGAACATCCTTCTTTCCGAGCAATTGTATCCATTACCAAGACTTCAACTATTAAAAATGCACTAAAAACATAAGATTTCTACCTCCAGCTCCTACCTCTCTTGGACTGATCCTTATTTCTTCATAAGCCTTCACCTCAATATTTTGAATATCCTTCAAAAATATGTCTAAACTGATCTCTCTCCATAATCACCCAGCACTCACCAAAACATACACACACTCCTATTTTCCCTATCGTGATTCACCAATTCCCAAAGTAGAAACCTTGAGCTCATGTTTAATACATCGGAATCCCTCATTTCCCAGTCATATGACTGGCTATTTGTATGAATTTTACCATAATATTGCTCTTGCACCCACTTCCATTTTCAAGCATCTATCAATGCTCATTTGGACTGCTGCAATGACTTCCTAAATGATGTCCACCACTGTATTCCCAGGGCCTAAAACAAAGTGTAGAACACAGCAGGCCCGCAAGAAGCATTTAATAAATGCTTCTTATACCACACTCTGCAAGAGAAAGATGTGGCAGTCTCCTTCCATGAAGATTACACCCTTGGAAACCCTACAGGGCAGCTCTACTCTGGCATATAGGATAACAGAATCAACTCCACAGCAATGGGGAGTTTTTTTTTGCATACCGTACTTCATACTGGAGCCCTGGTGGCGAAGCAGTTAAGAGCTCAGACTGCTAACCAAAAGGTCGGCAGTTCGAATCCACCAGCTGCTCTTTGAAAACCCTACAGGGCAGTTCTACTCTGTCCAATAGGGTTGCTATCAGTTGGAACTGACTCAAGGGCAATATGTCTGGTTTTGGTTTTACGTTCCACACTGAAGCCCAAGTTATCTTTCTGTGACTGCATATTAAGTGAAAAAAGAAAGATGTAGAATCTGTCTAAAGTATGATATTATTTCCATACAAGGACAAATAAATGCATGCTTGTACTTGCACAGAACATTTTTGGAAGGATACATGACAAAATATTAACAGTGGTGTCTGAAATGTGAAAACAGAGGTTTATGAAAGTGGGAAAAGGATTTTTATTTTTCACCTCATATTCTCCTTTATTTGAAATTTTTAGACTATGTGTATTTCTTTAAAAAAAAAAAAAATTAAGCCTGCATTCAATACTGGTTTTTAGAGGGTAAAAATCTTTGTAATCTGGTCTCAAACCACTTTTCTAATCTCACCTTCCCATCCTTACCATTTGCCCTCAGGACATTCACTCCAGCTACACAAACAACCTCACCAAACATACACTGATATTTCATTCTTCATATGCTATTACCTCTGGAATGTCTTTCTCTTCACTTTCTTACATAAAAAACTACTAATCTGACTTCAAAAATCTAGCTTAAAAGTTAAGTCTTCTATAAAATCTTCTAACCCATGACGAAATCCATTGCCAATGAGTGGATTCTGACTCATACAGACCCTATAGGACAGAGTAGAACTGCCCCATAGCATTTCTAAGGAGTGGCTGGTGGATTCAAACTCCTGAACTTTTGGTTAGCAGCCGAGTTCTTAACCTTTGCGCTACCAGGGCTCACCCCCTTTTTTGAGCTCCCTGTGGGACTAAACATATGCTTCTACTATAGCAATTTGTGTAGCATTTGACTGGTCATGTCTCCGCCAGGAAAAGGAAAAGAAGCTCGATCTCCTACCTCTAGCTGATAAGTCCGTGTTCATAATAAATCCTCAATGTATGATGTATGAATATCCATCAGTCTTTCCATTACCCCGTATGCAGTGTCAAGGCTGCTGCTAAGAACTGTTTCACACTCTTAGAAGCACTTAGTTTGCTACCATACCACTCAATGACCTCAGCAACAAGCCTACAACCTAGGAAACAATGCAATCAGTTTTTACTCCTGTAAGGACACACACACGATAAGCAGCTATCTAACTACCTGGCAACATGTGAAAGTCTCTACAAGACTATTAACCAGCACAGACCAATCCACCCACAGATTACTGAAATGTTGAGACCAATCCTCCAGCTATCATATTTTAGTATGCACTTCACCTTTAAGAATCCTGACACTAATCCTTCACAGATCCCATGCTCTTGACTCTAACCCTTAAGTAAAAATCTTTCAGCCCTTCTCCCTTCTTTTTCTTCACCAAATCCATATCACTTAATAACTTACACCCTCCTATATCATTCTGCCATTCATTATTCCTTATTCTCTAGCAACGATGGGGTTCTTACATGAATCAGTGATTTAGCACCATCAATATACAACCTACACTGCATTTAAAATAAACAGCCTCCACCTTAAATATCATTGAGTTTATGAAAGTTCACATACTTAGAAATCAGAAAAACATTTACTCACAGAACTAACATTATACAACATCATACAAAGGTCAGGTCTCCAGGAACTCCACAAAAAGTCTATTCAGCTACAGTATGCATTAACACTTATTTTCAATCACATCATATGCATATGAAAGCTGGACAATGAATAAGGAAGACCGAAAAAGAACTGATGCCTTTGAATTATGGTGTTAGCAAAGAATATTGAATATACCATGGACTGCCAAAGAATGCACAAATCTGTCTTAGAAGAAGTACAACCAGAACGCTCCTAAGAGGCAGGGATGGCGAGACTGCGTCTTATGTACTTTGGACATGTTGTCAGGAGGGATCAGTCCCTGGAGAAGGACATCATGCTTGGCAAAGTACAGGGTCAGCAGAAAACAGGAAGGCCCTCAATGAGATGGATTGACACAGCGGCTGCAACAATGAGCTCAAGCCTGACAACGATTGTAAGGATGGCGCAGGACAGGCAGTGTTTCGTTCTGTTGTGCACAGGGTCACTGTGAGTCAGAAACAACTCGAGGGCACCTAACAACAACAACAATGCATTAAAACTAACTCTCCATATGAGTCGGAATCGACTCGATGGCAGTGGGTTTTTTTTTTTTGGTATCAAAGAGTTTAAATTACAAAGGTTACAAAACTGTAGTGAAATTATATTATTTCTTATATCAGGCCTAGAATTAGAGATTTGGTCTTGTAGCTACCTACTTGGCAGGTGGTGTAGTGACCCCCCTACTCTCTAAGCCTCTGGTGGGAAAGAAACCTGTGAATATGAACACTGGGGAAAAGATAAGATCTCTATCCTAGATCTAGGGGGTTGACAGTCAGGACCTACAGCCAGCACAAATCCACCAATCCTCTCCAGTTCAAGTATACGACCCAGGAAATGTCTGGGAGATAAAAAGCCCCTTCCCAAGGAACTCATTTATTTTATTCTACCTCCCCTCCCCCCACTCAATCCCTAGAGAGGACAACAAGTCCCTTCAACTAGAGCTGGATTCATCTTCATTTAAGTGAAATAACCAGTTAGGCTATCATGAGCATTTCATTCCAGGTGCTAAGTAACAGGAGCCAGATTTCCCTCGTATGGAAAAAAAAAAAACCAGCATGCAATACATGCAAAGTCCGAGGAGTGATGGCATCTCTCTCACATGTGCACTCTCTCTTAGTTTTCTTTTACTGGACTGAGGGACTAAAACAAGTGAGAAGATAAGAAAACGTTCATGACTAGCTTTCTTTTCTTGCTTTCTTCCCAAACAATGTTTTGTCACTAAACACTCTGCTTTCACTCAAGAAAGCTGACAAGACAGGCATGGTCCAAAACAGGAGCAGGTTAAAAGGGAAAGAGGAAAGGAGGAAAATTTGTTATCAACATCGGAGAAAGACGAGTTGGAGGGGTCCTAACAGAGGAATTATGTAGGGTGAGGGACCCAAAACCCAGTGCCATCGAGTCGATTCCAACTTATAGCGACCCTATAGGACAGAGTACAACTGTCCCATACAGTTTCCAAGGTGAGGGACAGCTGAGTCCAAATATGAGACTGCCTACACATGTGAAGACAATTTTTGCAGCACTAGGTGTTATATCTAGGATTAGCAAGTTTTAGGGGCTCAGGCTCTAAATTTCAAAGAGATGTCATTCTGATAGAATTATAGAATCCTAGAATGTAAAAAGGACACCTCAGAGACTCTATCTAGTCACACAGTTGTTAATTTTTTGTAGGTCACAAACCTATCTGAGAATATGATTAAAACTGCATATCCTCTCACAAGATAAAAACCAAAGAAAGGACACCTAGGCTCATGTACCTAGAATTAGATATGCGATTCCAGGAGGCTCACAGACACACTGAAGCACATCTAGGGATCCCTTACAAATCACTGGTGCCCAGGCTAAGTAGCCCTATCTAAGAATGGCTCCCTCAATTTTCAGATGGACAAATGGAACCAGAAAGGACAAGTCACTTGCCCAACATCACATACTGTCAAAGCTCTGGCTGGGATTCAGACTACCTGCCTCCAAGGCCATTTCTCAGCCTACACTGCACAGGCTATCAAGTCAGCCCTCTGCCACTGCAGCTGTCTCCCTGCATTCCAGTGCTATGCCCCAATGCTTGGAGATGGGCTTACAGATGTTCTGACAGAACTTCCTCTGGCCACATCTCTCCTCACAAATTAGGTTTTGTAGTCCATCTAATTTTAGGCTTTCGCACAGTAGCCTACAGCAGCCTTGGGTAACCTACAGTCATTCTGTGGCTGTCTGTTCAGCAGACATTAGACACAGGAAGCATCATTTTGTCTTGGTGGCCCCCGTGCATTTTAAGTAGTGAGCTTAAGTTGTTTTTTGAGCACTCTTTAAACTAGGGTTCTTCCAAAACACAATTTCTCTTACAGGTGCTCTTCCCATCCTGCCAGTTCAAACCTCCTCCCATCCCAAACAAAATTACACTATCCCCTACTTATTCATTTGGGCTGACCCCAAATTACTCCTCTTTTAACCTTTAACTCTCAGGACCTTTTGGTTAGCAGCCTAAGCTCTTAACCACTCTCAAGACTATCTCCACCTGGTGTGCGAAATGCCAACATTTCCTTGCTTACAGAAATTTCTCTTCTTTCTAACCCTCTATTTCCATCACAAAAGTTTTAACACATTGTTAATAATTCTGACAACTGCTGATACGTATAAAAATCCTATCTCCATCCCTGTACCCTCTAATTCAGTCACAACCAAAAATCTTCCTCTACCTGTTCCATCTTGCCAACATTCTCCTCTATCCCTTGCTTATTCTAGTAATTTACTCCTTTCCATCCATTCTCAGATTACCTAAGGCCCTACTAGGCATGTGTTTGTCCCTTATTAACACACTTCAAAAGACAGAGATAAACCAACTTATCCTGCAACTGGCCAAAACACTTAGGGATCTCTTCATAAAAGTTTAAAAGTTTTCAATCACTTTCTCATTGTGTATCTAATCAATGACAAATCTCTGAGAAAAAAAATCTTTTTTCTTGATTTCTGCTATTTTTCCATTCATTCATCCATCTATCCACTCATTTATTTACTACCTACTAATTTTTTTTTTAAGTGGTAGGTGGCACCCTGGTGGCAAAGTGGTTAAAAACTTGGCTGGTAACCAAAAGGTTGGCAGTTGGAACCTACCAGCTGCTCCTTGGAAACCCTATGGGGCAGTTCCAGTCTGTCCTATACGGTCGCTATCAGTCAGAATCAACTTGACAGCACATAACAACAAAAACAAATGGTAGGGGGAGCCCTGGTGGAATAGTGGCTAAGAGCTTGGCTGCTAACCAAAAAGTGGGCAGTTCAAATTCACCAAATGCTTCCTTGATTTCTTTCCAAACTGTCTTTTTTCACCTCGGAGCAGCTATTCTCCTAACTCACCCAAGGCGGAGCGACTAGCATTTAAAAGCTCAGCTGCTAACCAAAAGTTCAGCAGTTCAAATCTACCAGCTGTTCCTTGAAAACCCTATGGGGCAGTTCTACTCTGTCCTTACGGGGTCGCTAGGAGTTGGAATGGACTCGACGGCAAGGGGTTTTTTCTCACATTATCCACCAAAACCAAGTGCCATCGATTATCACATAGACTATCTTATATATCTACTGCCTAGGACAGCCTTTTTTGCCTAAAGAAATGCCACACCACATCCATCAAGTTGCTCAGATAAAAACAAACTCAAAAAAACAAAATTACAGTGCTAAAAAGGATGTAAGAAATCATCCAGTTCAACCTCTCATATTGCAAATAAAGAAAGTGAGACACAGGTGAGTCGGCTTGCCCAACACATCACCCAGTAGGGTAGTACCAGTGCTGAAGCAAGGATTCAGGTGTTCAACTCCTGCTCAAATGCAGTTTTATGTCACTATTATCACCTTAACTTCCTGAAATCTAGTTTTTCCTTTTTCTCCTACAGTGTGCCTTAGTTATCATTTCTTTTTACTAATGATAAAGTGTGTACCTCTGGACACATAGTCATTTAAACAAACATACAGATAAGGCTATAGTCTTCACATCTGGAGGACACCAGAATGATAGCATCACAAGTTTTAAAGAGAGGGAAGGAGGCTTAGAGATCATCTAATCCAGTAAATCTCAAAACTGAGAGTTAAAAATCACAAGCACAGCTTTTTCAAACTATATGACTATATAATATGTACCATCTTCTTCCCCCAGAAAACCATGGTCTTATAAAGCCATCATTTTATCCTTCAATTGTGCTGGGGGAATAATGGTGGGGGGGGGGGTAAGAACCAGTGATCTAATCCAACACCCTCTTTTGACAAATGAGAAGTCTCAAATCCATAGAGAGGAAGGGATGGGACTAAAGTGAATTAGCTAGTTAACAGCAGCTTTAGGACAAAACCCAAGGTCTCCTGTTTTCCACTGAGGTGTGTTCTACGTTGCTGGTTTAGGTTTATAACACGAAGTCTTCAGCAGAGAACCTCCCACTGCACAGGAACCTTCCTAAATGCCCACCTGCCCTCAGCTGGTCTGCTGTTTGCAAAGAAACACCGCAGACATCTCTTACTGGTCAATTCCCGGCTATGCACGGTTCAGGGAGAATATACTTTTCAGGTCTGTCTCTAAGGAAAGATTCCCCGAAAAGGGAGGTGAGAATCAGGTTTTCAGAACTAGCAGGGGCATCAGAGATATCCAACATTCATTTTACAGATAAGCAAACTGTAGAACAGAGAGGGTAACAGGCCTGGGGCAAGGTCACAAAGTGCGTCTGTGGATAAGGTAAGACTAGAACTCGGAGCTCCTGATCCCCAGGCCTGGCAGCGTCTCAAAGATGTACTCACTGCATCCTGACCAGACATCTTCTTAGTACGCTAACAGGCCTTCTTCGATTTACTGACCTAAACATTGATTTAACACTAAAATCGTGGAATTGTGATATCTGATGTGGGAGGAAGCCACAAATGCTGTCCAGGCCAAACACCTCATTTCGTTGAGGAAATCGAGGCCCACAGAAGGTTCTATATGCTGGAATCTTGGTCCAAGTTCAGAAAAGATAGCAAACCCTGCAACCAGGGCCTAGAACGCCAAGAACCACAAACCGGACCCCTGCTCTCCCGGGAGCGCTAGGCCCGAAGCGCCCGAGATTGAGGGCCCAGACGGCCGGGAGCCACGGAGCTCCCATCCGGCTGTCTCTACCACGCCGCATGCACCTTGAGCTCTGCTGCCCACCTCCCGGCCCCGGAGCCCGCTCGGTCGCTGCCTCACCTACGCCGGCCTGTCCTCTGTTATTGTTGTTGGGAGGGAGACAGAAACCCGACAGACACTTCCCGCGGCCCCCACCGCGGCGGCGCTTCCGCTTCCGCCGCCGCTGGGGCATTTCCGGAATCTTGTCATCCGGGGTTGGGCCCTGCACCCCGCGTCCATGTTGAGTGTGGTCAGATAGCGTCTTGCCACGGCAGCCATGTTAAGAGTGGTTTTTTTTTTTTTTTTTTTTTTTAAAGTAGTACTTTCACGTGACAGAGCTGGGTGAAAGCGCGCAGAGTCTGACCGGGCGATAAGCAGTCGGGAGTATGGTTTGATTCTTTGCTGGCTTGGTGCTGTCTGGCATTGGATTAGCCTTTGGGCTTCATATTTCTCATTTGCAAAATGGATGTGCTCCACTAGAGACTTTTTCAGAGTTCGTTCAAATAAAAACAAATTTGGGGGGAGGGCGGGGGAAGGGAAGCAGTCAAAGATGGTTATTAGTCAGCCTTTCTATATTTTTATGGCATTGTCTGCACAGTATTTTACAGTTTCAAACGTTTTCACATCACTATCTCCTTATAAGGCGTAGCGGTCAAGTGATACGACTACTAACCAAAAGGTCGCCAGTTCAAATCCGCCAGGTGGTCCTTGGAAACTCTATGGGGCAGTTCTACTCTGTCCTACAGGGTCACTGAGTCGGAATCTGCTCGACGGCAGTGGGTTTTGTTTTTTTGGGGTCTCCTTACAACTCTATCATGTGGGCAAGAATTAATTTTTTGTTTTTTGTTGTTGTTTTTTTTTAATACCCAGTGCCGTTGAGTCGATTCGGACTCATAGTGACCCTATAGGAGAGAGAAGGAAAAAACTTCAGGCAGGATCATTGATTTGCACGGTTTCACACAACTGGACTGAAACACAGACTTTTCACCCTCCAAATCCTGTATTCTTGCTCCTACAAAAATGTAACTAAAATGGGCTGTTAGCTGCCCTAGAGTTGGTTCTGATTCATGGCGGTCCAAAGTACGACAGAGGAAAACGTTGTCCAGTACCGTGCCATCTTCATAAACGTAGTTAAAAAAAAAAAACGAAGCACAAATAAAATATATAGGGTTTATTGAAGTATATAGAGGTTAACCGTTTGCACACAGGGCAACCTCTCAGAAAAACGGGAGGGCCCAAGGCGGGGCAGTTCCGATGAAGTTTCTAAGGAGGAAATGAGACAAGGTAGAAAATTTACTCCTGGCTGATCTTAACATGATTGTTTGAATCACGCCCCCCGCCCCCCTTTCTCTGAGATCAATGGCATCAGGTTACTAGGTGGTCTCTGGCCTAGCCAGCCCCCCATTCATTTGCACACATAAAATAAATAACGGCACATTGTGACCCCAATACTCCCCAGCATGTTTTCTCCTTTTTCAAAACGGGCAACTGAGAGCTTCACATAACTAACGCCATGAAGAACCAGTGTTTTTCTCCTTCCTCTGCCTGCCTCCTCCTTCGCATACCTCTGTTAAAGACTTTGTTTTGACCTAATGTTGATGACTTTGTTCTTTGTTTTAAACTGATGCAAATAACTTTGTTTTGCTCTGTTGGACCACCTATGACTTACAACCCCCACAGGAAAATCACAGCCCAGGTATCTGATATGTATCTCTTTAGCCTGATAAAGAGTCTTTTGTCACAATCCTGTAATGCATAACTCCGGCCAGGCCATCTGCAGACTACAAAGGCACTTCTAACCCTTATAAGACTCTACATAAGCTCTGATGTAAAATTGCTCTTTGGGACTCCATAGAGACAGCCTGTGTTGCTGCCGGGTCCCCGGCGATGTATATATATTAAAAAAAAAATCTCCTGAATAAACTTTCTCACTCCTTCTGACTTGGAGTATGTTTCATTGGCTCAACTGCTCCAGGGCATGGGCCCTAATCAGGTAACAAATTTTTGGAGCCCAATGTGAGGCTCGAATTATTCAGGCCCTGGTTCAGTCTTCCTAAGGACCAAGCCCTGGGAAGGACCTGGGAAGAGAGAAGGTACACCCCTCTCCTCAAATTGTGGAGGTCTCTCAACCTGCGGTGGCCCAGAGGTCTGGCGACAGGGGAGGACTCCAGGGCAGCGAGCTCCAGACAGAGGGAGAAAGTTTCTGCTGGCCAAGGTAGGTAAACAGGTGGTAGATTCTCTGTAAAAGCCACAGGGGCGTCGGTTCTCATAGACTCCCTGCAAGTAAGGGTGACGAGGTCCCGTGAGGCTGGAGGAGAGTTTGGTGAGGTTCCCCATTGCTAATGAGTACCCAGGAGGTAAGGTTCTGGCTGAGAGTCCACTAAGAACCAAACTTATTTAGGATGGTATTCTCTAGGAGATGTCTTAATATTTTGCATAATCAAGTGTGGTCTGTAAGTGGTTCTGGAGATTTTGGTACTATTATGAAGCTTGATCTGTTCTGTATTGGAACTAACAAGTGAGATGAAAAGCTGTATGTAAAATGTTTTATAACTTTATGGCATGAAAAAAGGATAAAGCTTCTCTTTTAGCCCCTTTTGTGAGGTGAATGATGATGAGATAAGAGTTGAAGAACCTGAGGAGGTTCTTATTTCCCCACCTGGAAAACCCCTCCCAAGTGGTATAAAAAGATGAGAATGGGAAGGCACTGAAGGTGGGGGGGCGTGGAGGAGGTGGGACAGATATGGTCTCCCCACCGCGTACTAGCAGTGGGGTACAATTTGGCCCAGTTCCCGCTGGAGGGCTTTACCCACTCCAGGAGGTGCCAGTCCCCGCTGCAGAAGGGCCACCTCACATAATGTGAGTCCATGATCTGTTCCTAGTGTCCGAATGCATTTAAAGTCTTTACCAACAGAGATGAGGTAAAAGAGGACGAAAAAAGAAAGGAAAAGACCAGGACGTAAAGAAACAGGCCAATCTACTGGTCGCTGCTCTAAGATCTTCTGCAAGAAGATGATGAGACCAAGGTAAGGATGGGGCCCAACTAAAAGAAAAACCAAAGTACATTTTGCAAAGAGGAGGGACACTAAAAAAAAAAAAAAATGAGTGCTCCAAAAAGAATGGGAAAGGGCCAGGCAAGATTGAAAGTGGGGAGCTTTTTCAAAAAATTACAAAAGAGCGGGAGGAGGGCAGCCAGTAGACTTTTTGGTTGATAGCGAAGTAGCCTTCATGGTACTCACCCAGAAGCCTAAAGGGACTGCTTCAACCAACAGTACTCAAGTTGTCAGGGGGACTGGAAAAAAGGAGACTAGATCATTTTTGCAGCCAATAGACTGTAAAATAAGAGAAACTAAGCTATCTTGCCAGTTTCTAAACATGCCCAAATTCTCGGTCCCCCTTTTTGTGATGGGATTTCCTCAGTAAAGTACATGCATCTCTTTTGATGAAAAAGGCCTGTCTATGACAATTTTTTTTTTTTTATGACAGTACCACCAGCGAAAACCTGCAATGTGCAAGCAGCTCTCAGCACTCACCCAACCAGTGCTATCCCATAATTCAAAAGGTGTTTGATGGGGCGTGGCCCCGTGGATTTGGGCCAATGGTGGCCAGGACGAGCTCAGACTGTCCTCCCTGTGACTGTACAGCTGTTACGCAATGTCATGCCTCCTCAGATTAAACAAGTTGAGGCTCTCCTGGGGCTGCAGGGACTGACTACTGGATACCTACAGTGAGGACTGTTGCAGGAGCGCCAATCCCTATTCAGCACTCCTCCCAGTGAAGAAGACATTGACTGGTGAGCACCATTTTGTTCAAGATTTACAGGCTGTTAACAAAGTTGTGAAGACCTTATACCTGGTAGTCCTGAACCTATATGCCCTACTATCAGCCCTTCCACCTTCCAGTACTCATTTTACTGTTTGGATTTAAAAGACTCTTGCTTTTGTATCCTGCTGACTGTGGAGAGCCAGCTAATCTTTGCTTTTGAGTGGGAAGGGGACAAAAGAAAGAAAAAGCTCTGTTAAACTGTGCTACCTCAAAGATTGAAGAACTCTCCACTAATTTTGGAACAGAGCTGGCCAGAGATCTAGAGCGATTACCTCCCTTCAACTAAAAAATAGTCCTACAATATGTGGACCTCATGGTAGGAAACAAATCTGAGAAAGACTCTTAAAAATACTGTGACTGTCTTAAGCTATTTAGACCCAGCGCCTTTAAGAAGGTTACAAGCTAACCTCTATCAGACTACTCAGGGGGCAGAGAGGGATCCTTTCAAATGGACCCCTGAGTGACAGTGAGCCTTTTGTGATTTAAAGTCCAAGTTGAGGAAAGCCCCAACCCTGGGGCTGCTGGATTATCAAACATCCTTTGAATTATATAAATAAAAAGGAGTAACTGTTGGTGTATTAACCCAGTTCTTGGGACCATGGAGACACCCTGTCACCCACCTATTTCTCTAAAAATCTAGACACTGTCTCAAGGCTGGCCAGCCTGCCTCTGAACAGTTGCCACAGGTAGCATCATCATAAAGGTGGCTGAGAAGTTTACTTTGGGACATAATACTATCGCGTTTATCTGCACACTGTGACTGTAATATTAAGGCAAAAAGGAAATTTGTGGCTCATCTCCGGTCGGCTAACACTACATCAAACCCAGCTTTTGAGAGAAATCAAATTTAACTTCTGTGAAGTGTTCAAAACTAAATATTGGATGAAGTATTTACTGGTGTGTGTACATTCTTTTTCAAGATGTGTAAAGACTTTTCCCTGCCAGACCAAAATGGCTAGAGAGAGGTACAACAAGTTTCAACTACCATAAGAATAAAGGAAAACTCCACACAACATGGAGGCCTCAATCTAGTGAAAAAAGTTGAAAGAATGAATCACACCATAAAACGTCATCTTAAAAACTATGCCCTAGGTGGATGTTTTGCCACTGGCCCTTCTCTGACTCTGTATTGCACCCCAGGGAAAACTTAAAATCAGTGCTTTTCAGATACTTTGTGGGAGACTGTATTGTCTCAACCAACTCTCCCTGCAATCCTCCACCCAGCCCCTAATGTAAAGATGTCTAAATATTTACTTTCCTAACCAGAATTATTTCCCGGTTACATCAGACAGAAGTTCCTTCTCAAGATAGCCGTGACCCAGGTGCTCCTCCAAAAGTAGAAGGGCCTCCCACTCATTACAGCCTGAGTGGACTGGACCCTTCACCACGCCGCTTAGCACTTACACAGTCGTGAAGCTTGCAGGAGTCAAACTGTAGATCATCGTTCCAAGTCAAGCCCTGCCTGGTCTAGTGACAAAAGGAGTAGCCAGAGAGACTTTTGCCCAGGGAACCTTTGTCCCCTTGTTAGAAGATAAAAATTTTTAGATCTATATTGCTAGAGAAGTGTTAAACATTACTGATTTCTGTCTGGACAGAAGGTTGCATGGCAACTCGACCTTTAAGTCCTGTCTGATCGGGGTTTATACTTCCCTAAAGGCGTATATGGGGCAGTTCTACTCTGCCCTATAGGGTCGCTACGACTCCATGGCAGTGGTGGTTAAAGGCTTTAAGAAATTTCACCATTTTTAAACACACAAAGAGCTACAATATTCTGACATTTGTAACTGGGGGCCTGTTACAAGATTCATGAAGAATTTGATTTTCCTTGACTGCCAGCTTTTACCTGGCTAAAAACCTTATTTATTAGTGAAATTAGATTGATTGTTATAGGCCTGTTAATCTGTTACTGTCTCCAATTAATCCATATATGTGGGATGACATTCTCTGTCCTGAGTTGAACTGTCTGATAAATGGCTCAAACCTGTTGGAGCCAGAAGGCCCAATCCTGTCACCTGAAACACTCTGATCTATATAGGTTGAAACTTGAGATAGGTGAATATGGTCACCCAAATTTCAAAGGGGGGAATATGTGACCCCCAATACCCCCCAGCATATTTTCTCCTTTTTCAAAATGGGCAACTGAGAGCTTCACAGAACTAACACCATGAAGAACCTGTGTTTTTCTCCTTCCTCTGCCTGCCCCCTCCTTCCCATACCTCTGTTAAAGACTTTGTTTTGACCTAATGTTGATGACTTTGTTCTTTGTTTGAAACTGATGCAAACAACTTTGTTTTGTTCTGTTGGGCCACCTATGATTTAAAACCCCCGCAGGAAAATCACAGCCCAGGTATCTGATATGTATCTCTTTAGTCTGATAGAGTCTTCTGTCACAATCCTGTAATGCATAACTCCAGCCAGGCCACCTGTGGGCCACAAAGGCACTTCTAACCCTTGTAAAACCAAATAAAAAAAAAACCGAAACCCAGTGCCATGGAGTCAATTCCGACTCATAGCAACCCTTGTAAGATTCTATGTAAGCTCTGATGTGAAATTGCTCTTTGGGACTCCATAGAGACAGCCTGTGTTGCTGCCAGGTCTCCGGTGATGTATGCATCTCCTGAATAAACTTTCTCACTCCTTCTGACTTGGAGTATGTTTCATTGGTTCGATTGCTCCATGGCACAGACCATAATCAGGTAACAACATCGACCACTCAGGAAATTCCAAAGGTTTAGAAATAAGGACAAAGACTACTATTTGATAAAATTGAATAGTTCACACAAAAGGTACTCTTTAGCACAATTTCTGTGCAACAAAATAAGGTGGGGAGGGGGAACCTTGCAACTTCCTGGTCTCTGTGTCTCCACATTATTTCTTTTTGTCTTTGGGTACATTCCACAACGGTCAGTGACTTCCATGAAATTCCCTATGCGCTCAGAGCAATCTGTCCATTTGTGCCTTAATTTCTCTATAAGAGTGTGCTTGAGTCCATCTTTGTGGCTATTGTGTATTTTGAGTGCCTTCCAACGTGGGGGGAGGGGCTCACCTAGCACTCTCTCTGTTTTTGCTATTTATTGCTGCAAAACAAACCACCCCAAAACTTAGTGGCTTAAAACAACCATCTATGATCTGTCCTGATTATATAGGTTGATTAAGCTCAGCTGGGCAGTTCTAACTTGGGGTCTCTTAGGCATTTGCAGTCAGATGTAGGCTGGGGCTACAGGCATCTACAGGCTCAATGGATGCTACATTGACGCTTGAGGCTGGCTGCACTCTAGGGAGGAACCCTGGTGGCACAGTGGTTAAGCGCTCAGCTGCCAACCAGAACTTCAGCGGTTCAAACCCATTAGCCACTCTGCAGGAGAAAGATGTGTCAGTCAGCTCTCTTAAAGATTACAGCCTTGAAAACCCTATGGAGGCAGTTCTACTCTGTCCTATGGGGTCACTAAGAGAATCTTCTGGATAGTAATGGATTTTATAGGTATGGGTCCTCTAAGGGCTCAGTTGGAGCTATCCATCAGCCTACATATGGCCTCTCCCTCTGGTTTGGGTTTCTCACAGCATGCCATGTGGGTTCTCAAAGGAAGCATCTAGAGACACAACAGTGCAGACAGTGAGCTCTTTCAAGCAATAAGCAGTACAGGAGGAAGCTGCAAGGGCTTCTTATGACCTAACCTCTGAAGTCCTAGAAGTTACTTTCATCATATTCTGTTGCTCAAGCAAGCCACTAAGCCAGCCTAGATTCAAGGGGAGGAAGAATAAGACTCCACCTCTTAATTGAAGGAGCAGCCAGGAATCTGTGGCCATCTTTAATCTACCACACGGCCTCATTTATTTTTTGTGAGGTAATATTTACAGTCCACTTAGAAGGTGCCTGGCATGAAATAAACACTCCGCAAAGATTAACTGTTATTATTTGATTGCTCAAAGTCCTCTTATCCTTCCTGCTTCTCCACTGCTTCCAGGGAGTTGAAGTGCAACCACTGAATTCTGAGTAAATAATATTTCTTAAATTCACTTTTAAATCATCCTGTTTTCCCAAGTTACTTAAGTAAATCTTATGGAAGGATATTGTATGTGGATATTTACATAGAGAATTGCAGTGTCTAAATGAAACGCACGGTGGTAGATTAAGCCAAAAAATAAAAAACTGCATCAGGGGTTTTTGCAAACGTGAACTCTGTGCAAACAACACGGGATTTATTTGCATCTCATTTTTTAATTTGAACCAAACTGCAGAAGATCAAGGCTATGTGACAAGAAAGAAAAGGATGAAATTTAGACAACTCAACATGCTTATTGTGTTTTCCCTCTCCCTGCTTATGCTTCACATATTTTAGCCTTATCTTTTCAGGGAAGGGAGTAAAGAAGTTACTTTTTAGAAAAGAAAGTAGTTTGAAATGACAAGAACTGGACTAATCATTACCCCTTCAGTCAGCCAACGTTTAGGAAACATTGTGTGAGAGCTGGGAATATGTTAGGTCCCAGTGCTGCAGGGATGACTAGAAAACAGTCTGTGCCCTCAGAGACTCCACAGGCTGCCAGGGAGACATCATAAACAGCACATGGAGTGAAGGGTCCGGAGGCCCAGCAGCACAGAGCAGAGGCACATAGACAAAGAGGCACTCACATATAGAGGCACTCCACGTAGCTGCACTTGAAATAATTGCAAACACCTTCTTTGGAGCTTGCCTCCCCACCTCCCCCACTCCCTCACTGCCCCATCCCCCACGGCGATGGGCTTCTGGGTCATTACTTCTCCATTGGTTCTCTCTGTGTCATCATCCTGGCTCTAGCCTCTCCCTCTAATTCTCTTCTTTAATTTTCGTTCTAATTGTTTTGCTCTTGGTTTTGCATTCTTTTAGTCATGATGTCACTCTACCAGTGATTTTAAATATATCATCAGATTTAATTCTTACTGTCATGGACTGAATTACGTCCCCCAAATATGCGTATCGACTTGGTTAGGCCATGATTCCCAGTATTGTGTGGTTGTCCTCCATTTTGTGATTGTAATTTTATGTTGAGAGGATTAGGGTGGGATTGTAATACCACCCTTGCTCAGGTTACCTCCCTGATCCAAGGTAAAGGGACTTTCCCTGGGGTGTAGCCTGCACTACCTTTTATATCTTGAGGGATAAAAGGAAAGGGAAGCAAGCAGAGCACTGGGTACCTCATACTGAGACAGACAAAAGATCAGGCTGGCTATAATTAAAAGGCCTTTGGCCCAGTATTCTTGGAATCTGAACCTAAGTGCAGACCACCATATAACTTTTACTGCCAGCACCGAAGAACTACTTGTGATCAACAAACTAGGTGCTCAGACAAGATAAGGGGCTACATTCCAAGGCCCTATGTACTTGACAAACTATAATTAAATAACCTCTGATTCAGTATTCTTGGAATGTAAACCTAAGTGCAGACCACCATATACCTTTTACTACTGGCACTACAGGACTATTTGAGACTAAGAAACTAGGTGCTTAGACAAGATAAGGGGCCACATTTCCTATCCTTACATGCCTGACCAGCTATAAATTACTGATAACTCTCCTGAGTTGTTTTTCAATTTCCCCACCAGCTATAGAGCACGTGCAGTAAAAATTAAGGTAACCTATGAATGACCTTCCACATGAGATAATCATGAACAAAGATCCCTTGCTGAGACTGGGACCAAGAACCAGAGACATCACACATGCACAACATCCCAGAATAAGTCCTGGTCCACATCCCAGCAGCCTTTGTGACAGACTCCATCTTAGTTCCAGCAACCTCTGCGAGGAAATCCATCTTGAATTCCAACTGCGTGCACATTTGATTTTCATAATCCCTCCCTCCTCCTGAAAATCTCCACCTATCTAATGAGTAAAGATAATGCCTTTTTATAAGCCCTAAGAAATCCTTCATTCAGAGAGAGACTGGAGGCTAGTATAAGTGAAAACCCCTCTCCATCTCTCCCTCGCGAGCCTTTTCCTAATAAACCTTTGTCCGCGTGGAATCTCTGAGCCTATCCTTAGTCAGAAGAAGGTAAGAAGCTAAGCAGGGCTTAGTCCCGAGCTGGGAAGGCTTGCCCTGTAACAATACCACCAAGAAAGCAGCACTGGAGCAGAGCACGTCCTTTGGACCGGGGGTCTCGGCGCCTGAGAAGCTCCTCGACCAGCGGAAGATCGATAATGGGGAATCTTTCTCCAGAGCCAACAGAGAGAAGGCCGTCCCCTGGAAATGACACTCTGAATTTGAACTTTAACCTACTAGACTGTGAGGCATTAAATTTCTCTTTGTTGGAGCCATCTACTTGTGGTATTTCTGCTATAGCAGCACTAGATGACTAAGACACTTAGGTACCCCATAAGGTTAAGAATTTCTAACTTTGTTTTACAGGTGGGTAAAACCAAAAAGAATTTCGTTTTACTTGGATCCACAATCAACACCCATGGAAGCAGAAGTCAAGAAATCAAATGATTCACTGCATTGGGCAAATCTGCAAAAGACCCCTTTAAAGTGTTCAAAGATGTCACTTTAAGGACTAAGGTGCACCTGACCCAAGCCATGGTGTTTTCAATTGCCTCATATAATGCCTGCGAAAGCTGGGCAATTAATAAAGGAGACCAAAGGATTGATGCTTTGAATTGTGGTATTAGTGAAGAATACAGGATGTACCATGGGCTGCCAGAAGAAGGTACAAATCCGTTTTAGAAGAAGTACAGCCAGAAAACTCCTTAGGAGCAAGAATGGCAAGTCATGTCTCACATACTTTGGACATACTGTCCAAAGAGGAAGACCCTCAAGGAGGTAGACTGACACAGTGGCTGCAACAATGGGCTCAAGAATAACAACGATTGTGAGGATGGCGCAGGGCCATCCTTTTGTCCTGTTGTACATAGGGTTGCTGTGAGTTGGCGCCTAACAACAAACCCAAGAAACCAAACCAGTTGCTGTCAAGTCAGTTCTGACTCCTGGAAACCCCGTGTCAGAACAGAACTGTGCTCCATAGGGCTGTCAACAGCTGTGACACTTCAGAAGCAGGTCACCAGGGCCTTCTTCCAAGGCACCTCTGAAGGGATTCAAACTGCCAATTTTTTCGTTAGTAGCTGAGCACTTAACTGTTCACACTAGCCAGGGACTCCTGAACAAGTGAGCAGAGGTCACATATTTACAGGTTCGGAGAGGTTAAGTATTTTGCTAAAGGTTACGCAGGTAGTAAATCGCAGAGAATTATTGTCAAACTCTAAGGATAAATACAAATTTAAAAAATGATCAGTTTTACTTAGTGCGATAAGTGAAAGAGAACCCATTCTTTCCTTCTTCTTCTAAAAATAAGGAAGATAAATGCCAAATGCAGCATCAGAAACACGTCAATTCGTCCAGGTAGAAGCAACAAAAATCCAATGGAAATCTAGCTTAAGCCAAACAAAAAATGTGTAGATTCATACAATGAGTACAATGAGGAGGATATAGGGTGAGTCATCAAGCCCCTGGGTAGCAGAAACCTCTACTAACAAAAAGATTGGTGATTGAAATCCAGCCAGAGGTAACAGGGAGAAAGTCCTGGCAACCTACGTTTGAAAAATCAGTCATTGAAAACTCCATGGAGCACATTTCTACTCTGACACGTACGGGGTTGCTGTGAGTCAGGATCAACACAACAGCAACCGGTTTAGTTTTTGGTTAGTTATTGTTGTTATTAGCTGCTGTTGAGTTAGTTTTGACTCATAGCGACCCTGTATCCAACAGAATGAAACACTGCCCAGTCCTGTACCATCCTCACAATCTTGGCTATGTTTGAGCCCATTGTTGCAGGGACTGTGTCAATCCATTTCCTTGAGGGTCTTCCTCTTTTTTGATGACCCTCTACTTTACCAAACATGATGTCCTTTTCAGGGACTGGTCCCTCCTGACAACACATCCAAAGTATATGAGATGAAGTCTCACCACCCTGGCTTCTAAAGAAGCATTCTGGCTGTACTTCTTCCAAGAGAGATTTGTTCCTTCTTCTGGCAGTCCATGGTATATTCAATATTCTTCATTAACACCGCAGTTCAAAGCATCAATTCTCCTTTGGTCTTCCTTATTCATTGTCCAGCCTTCCCATGCATGGGAGGTGCCTGAAAATACTATGGTGTGAGTCAGGCACAGCTTAGTACTCAAAGTGACATCTTTGCTTTTGAACACCTAAAAAAGGCCTTTTGCAGATTCGCCCAATGCAATGCGTCTTTTGATTTTCTGACTACTGCTTCTTTGAACGTTGATTGTAGATCCAAGTAAAATGAAATCCTTGACAACTTCAGTCTTTTCTCCATTTATCGTGATGTTACTTATTGGTCCAGTTGTAAGGATTTTTGTTTTCTTTATGTTAAGTTGTAATCCAAACTAAAGGCTGTAGTCTTTGATCTTTGTCAGTAAGTGCTTCAAGTCCTCTTCTCTTTCAGCAAGCAAGGTTGTGTCATCCACGTAAAGCAAGTTGTTAATGAGTCTTCCTCCAATCCTGATGCCCCATTTTTCTTCATATAGTCCAGCTTCTTGGGTTATTTGCTCAGCATACAGGTTAAATAAGTACAGTGAAAGGATACAAACCTGACGCACACATTTCCTGATTTTAAACCATGCGGTATCCCCTTGTTCTGTTCATACAACTGCCTCTTGGTCTATGGATAGATTCCTCAAAAGCACAATTAAGTGTTCTGGAATTCCTGTTCTTCACAATGTTATCCATTATTTGTTATGATTCACACAGTTGAATGTCTTCGCATATCCAATGAAACACAAACATCTTTCTGCTATTTTCTGCTTTCAGCCAAGCTCCGTCTGACATCAGCAATGATATCCCCCATTACGTGTCCCCTTCTGAATCCGGCTTGAATTTCTGCCAGTTCAATGTCGATGTACTGCAACAACCATTTTTGAACTATGTTCAGCAAAATTTTACTTGGATGTGATATTAACACTATTGTTCGATAATTTCTGCATTCTTTTGGGTCACCTTTCTTTGGAATGGGCACGGTTTTGGGTTAGAGTGAGTCTTAATTCAGGCACAGATGTATCCATAGACTCAAACAATATCAGGAGTCTCCCTCTCCATCTCTGCCCTCTGCTGGTCTCTGAATTTCATTAAATGCTGATTTCATCAAATGCTGATTTCATCATTTGCCTTACAGACTCCATCCACATGATGAAAAAAAAGGACTGCTACCAGTCCAGTCATGTGTTTTTAAAGCCCACGATTCAAAAGCAAAAGGGTGAGGGGTAAGCAGGAAGAAATTCTGAGTCCCAGCCTGTGCCTTAACACAAAATAATAACATTGGTGTGATTTCATACTCATTTCTGTGCTTAATTTCAATCTTTAAGTAGTTAAAAAAAAAAAGATACTTAGCCACCTAAGAAATTGTTCAGTTTGTCATATCTGTGAACCACAGTTGCACGTTGCTTGGGGGAATGTTTGTCTGGGCCTCAGAATACTCTTGAGGCCCTGGTGCCTCTGGGTAGAACTTTCTCTGTTACCCCAAACATTCAGGTAAAATCTCACACGTGCCACAGTGGTGAGGAGTGAGGCAGAAATACCAGAAAGTGAGGTGAAGGACTGATTGAGAATTCTGCGAAATTACGGATACGATGCAAGTAGCAACCATGAGAACATAAATGCCCTGGGATCCTCAGAAATTGGGGGACACCATGGTTAAGTGCTACGGCTGCTAACCAAAAGGTCGTCTGTTCGAATCCGCCAGGCACTCCTTGGAAACTCTATGGGGCAGTTCTACTCTGTCCTGTAGGGTCACCATGAGTCGGAATCGACTCAGTGGCAGTGGTGGTGGGTTAGACTTACCATGGGTTGTGAAATGGAAGGTCAATTCATTTTGTTTAAGTATTAAAGGATGTGCCCCCGACAGCTGGGATATTTGGGTGACGTTTCCTTGTTTTCCACCTTGACAGTAAAGTGTTTCTTCTTTTGAGACCATCATAGGTTATTATGATACAAATAGACAAAATGTTTAAGTGAAGCTGATGTTGCTGTAGTTACCACTGAGGTGATTGCAACTCATGGCAAACCCTTGTGTGCAGAGTAGAACTGCTCCACAGGGTTTTCAAGACTGTGACCTTTCCAGAAACAGATCACCAGGCCTGTCTTCTGGGGAGCCTGTGGGTGATTTGAACTGCCAACCTCTGGGCTCTTAGTCCAGAGCTTAACTGTTTGTGCCACCTAGGGACTCACAATAGCAGGAGATTTAGCTTAGAGCGGGCTTAAAGATGAGATCCATTTGTTGTTGGGCCTGCTTTCATTCCTTTCTGGCAATAATGTCTCAATATTCCTTTGGGAAATAATTCTTGATTCTCTTCTTTTCCATGTAGTAGGGCTACCCTGAGCTACTGCAGTGCCCTGTAATTCAGTCCATTTCAATATGGGTTGAGCATGCTTGTAGTTACAACAACTGATTCAGGGATGGTTCTCTTATCCTAACTGGTGCAAAAAGCCTTGAACCATTTGTAAAAGTGTTGGAAAAGAAAAGCTGTCTCTTCTTCTGAAATTCTAATTCTAGAGCTGCCAAGGACTATCACTGGAATAGAGGTCAGTTAGGGAGAGCCTGCCTGAGAATGAAGGCAACATAAATGAAAACAATGGATGCATGTGAGAGATGAAGAGAGAAATTTCTGGCAACTTTTTTGGAGACTCTGAAGGCAGCCAGACCTGAATCAAAGACCCCATACAAATACCACAAAGTCCTCCCCACCCCCCTTTTTATTTCTTTAGTGCCTTGGAGTTGAGTTTTCCGTAAAAACTGGTGAGTGCTGACCAATAACCAAACTGAACCCTTTGCTGTTGAGTGGATTCCAACCCATAATGGCCCTATAGGACAGAATAGAACTGCCCCATGTAGTTCCCAAGGAATGCCTGCTGGATTCGAACTGCCAAAACCCTCAGTTAAAAGCTATAGCACTTAACCACTATGCCTCCAGGGTTTCCAATAGTGAAGGTGAAAAGTAGAATTATTTTTCTGAGAATGTTCAACACACCACGTAAGATTTACCCACTAGAGGGTGTAGTTTACTCACATACTAAGACCAAGCATTGCTCAGAGAGGCAAAGATAGTAGGTTTGTACATTCAAAGAGACCTGTTGAGAAGATACAGGGTCATAGCCACAGGGCTCACATCCATGGTAGGACCCCTGTCTTAGGTGGGCTGGGAGATCAGTCAGATGACCAAGGTATGGCTACAGGCATAGGAAATCAAATAGGAATTCAGGTGCCGGGTAGAGACCATCTCAGGAATCATGGTTTCTTAATCTTCCAAAAAAAAGGTAAGGGCAAGAATGGCAAATAGGGTTTGTCTTCCATGACAAATCTGATTGGCAGGGCCTACCTGAATTGCTATGTTGAGAAAGATTTTGAGGCCACAATTTGCTCAGTGGAAATGTACCTTGACTGATTAGTGATGTCTAACACGGGGATGGAGAGAAGCAGGAAAGTTGGATGTGATAGGTATTTGCCATCTATGTGCGTAGTGTTTATCATTGGGAGCACTAGAGATACTTTTGTTGGGTCATCTTTTCACCGTGTGGGATTGTCCAGTGCATTGCAGAGCCTTAGCCCACTGAATGCTAGTAGTACCACTCCAATCGTTATGACAAGCAAAAGTCAAGTCCCCCCACATTTTAAATGCCTCTTATGTGTGTGTGTGTGTGTGTTTTTTTTTTTTTTAATGTGGACAGTACTACTCCACTTGAAAATCACAGGGTTAGACCAAGAATGTCTTGACTTGTATTTACATGAGTATTCAACTAGAGCTTAAATTCTTCAAGCTAAGGAAAAAAATGAATTTTTTCCCCGTAAATCCTGAGACCAGATTAAGTTTGCCATCAATAAAATAATTTCTACCCTTGTAGTTTAAGTCTCCAAGAATCATCTATTTTCGTATTCTACATGTCCCTATCAATGCCCCTGGAGAGTGAAGGGGAAAAAAGTGGGAGGGGGGTTTGAGCAGCACAGATAATAATATTGCCACTTTAAAATTTAGCATCTGTCAGTGTCCTCCAGCCAAAGACCACCAGGAACATACCTGTAGTTGAAGAAGCTGAGTTTATCACTCATTACAGCAGGGGAGAATGCACATCATAGGAACCGTGGGCATCTCATTAACAAGATGTTATAAAAGATTTATTGTAGGATTTAGGCTTGTTACTTGTGACTTGAGGGAAGGCTTAAGGAAGAGGAACTTTGCTGTGAGTTGGATACCATAAGGAAGTGGGGTTAATTCTGTGATTGGATATCTTAACAAATCTTATTTAGAAGGAGGAAAGACTAGCCCAAGGTTAAAGTTATAATTGGTAAAGAAGCAGTAGTCACTCTTATTAGTCTAGGTAGGGGCATATTTAATACTTGGTGGCTTGGACAATGTTCATGCTTTGCCTGTGCTCAGATACGGTATGGAGTGGTCTTGTTTTTGTCTTGATCCATCATAGTCACACAGTGGCCTTGTCAGATGTGGATGTTACTTGAAATTGTCTCTATCGAACAGGAGAACACTAAGATCTAGCTGTGAGTACTAGGCCAACCTGTAGCAATACCAAGGTAGGTTCCTGGATGACATGGGTTGTTGATTTCTCACATGTTATCACATTGCTTAACAGTTTTCTTGCTCTGTCATTGGATTGTAATTTGCACAAGAACACAAACCTGATCTGATTACTAATGAGTACCCAGAGTCTAGCAAACAGCATGTGATAAGTACTTAAACACTATTTACTGAATGAATGAATTGTCCAATTAGCTTATTAGGTGAGTTTCCCAATGCCAGGAATTACCTCCTATTCAGGTCTATACTTCTGGAACCAAATAGTTCTGTCACATCTCTTTCAATATTTCTCAAGTTAAAGAGGCATTTTCCATAGGATATGATTTATTGATTATGAAACAATAAGAAATAATGTACTCTAATGAATTTCACTTTATGAATAAAATACAATGCTTAATTCAAGTAGCTTCACTCCAGAGGAACAAAGACAAATCACTTCATGGCCGAGATTCAGTGGATGTCCTTTCTGCATTTTCCAAGGTATTGAATTTCAAGAGTGTATTCCAAAGCTCTAAGAGAAATTGATATAAATATTAAGAGATCATTTGTATGAAGTATATTCTTCTTTCCTTCTAGTCTAGTTGTTCTATAACAGGGATTTTGAGGGAAAAGGGGCCATGATTTACAAACCTCTGGCTTACATATAACAAACACATAGTACAAAGACTTGCTTCTCTTTTCACTATTCCCTTCTACTCTGGTGATCCCTTTTGTAACCATGGTGAAAAATTATTGAGCTTTTAACAAATTTGTAAACTTGTAAATTCAGAAGTAGAGAAAAGGGAAAAGCTAAGCAGCTTAAAATAGATATTGCTTGAGAAGAATGGCACAGATACGGCTGACTTACCTGAAAATCTTTGCTTGAAACTTCTCTCAGCTCTGTTACAATGCCTGATAACCCACTAATTCAAGATACATACAATGAATAAGCTTCATGTACATTTCAAATCCTTCCAATAAAAAAAAAAATTTTTTTTTTTATAGGGATTATAAAATACCAGACATTCACATCTTTGATGAAGTTTTGATCTGATTGCTTTCTTTCCCCAACTCCTGGATGAGGTTTATTGTACCCATGGAAAGATTTTTGTTGGGGGAGAAACAAAGATAATTCTAAAGTATTAACTTCTTCAGATAACAAGCAAGCTCTGGGGGAAGAACGTATTGTGGTCTTTGGGATTCAGGAGTCCACCAGGAGTCTAGAGCGTGATGGAAGTAGTAGATGGGCCCAGAGAGTAAGATGGGAAGAAGTGAAAGACACATTTCAACTATTATAAAATATTCTGTAGCGTCAGCTTAGTGGTCAGAAAAGGGAGAGGAAACTCTTTCTACCTATCATACAACCAGATCTTAGGATGTCAGTTGATCTGCATCACAAGTTAAATGAGTCTCAGGGTCTAGGCAATATAGCATCATAGTTAAGAGCTCAGGAATTAGACCTTGGTTTGAGTTCTGGGTTTTTCACTAGTTGACTGCTGTCAAATTGGTTTGATTACATAACTGCTTAAACCTCAAAGTTCTCATCTGTAAAACGTGATAATAACAATTCCATCCCATAAAGGTGATAATAACAATTTCTCACCTACTAGGAGGACTTTTTTTTTTTTTAGGAGGACGAGGTGAGATGATATGAATAAAGAACTTAGTATACGGCATGACATATGATATGTACTCAACAAATAGTATGCTGCTGATGACTTCTGGTTGGTCATGGGGCCCAACATCATTTCCATGGAAAATTTTCTATTAAATTCTAGAGAGTTGTGTTATGCTGTTTTGTAATGCAGCTTGTTCTTAAGACAGGGACTATCTGTGTTGGGAAGACATTTAATTTCTGTCTTGGTTTATGAGACAACCTTATGCCAAAGTCCATAGAGTAAATGTATGTGATAAATATGACTGACTTGAGGTTGATTGAATAACTGTGGGGCATGGTAGAGTTATGAGCTTTGGTGATAGCAGGCTCAAGTTTAAATACTGGCTCAATGACTAGCTGAGAGACCCTGAGCAAATCTTTTCACTTCTCAGAGCCTGAATTAACTCATCTGCAAAAAGGCTGTTTATGGATACCTACTGAGATAAACTCTTTTGAGGCACAATATGAATGTTCTCTACGAATTGCAAATGGGAAGAATTTCTTATTATTGGTGGAAAGGACCATAATTGTCAAGAAGAAGATAAACACAGGAGTGTGGAAAATATAAGTGAAAATATTTGTCTTTTTCAGCAGAAAAGTGATAACAGCAAGGCAATTACAGGTATGCCCCAGCTTACGATGTATGTGAATTACACCAAATAGTACTTATGAGCGTCTTTTTCTTTTTTTTTTTTGCACCTTATCATTAGTGATATGTACTACAAACAATATTGCAGTGCATAATTTGCTGATATTATCATTCTCAGATGTTCCCTTGCAGGTGTTCAGTGTTATGGTTTCCTGTTCAAAACATTGCCATATAGCAGGCTATGGCAATAATAATGAAAACTTGAAAAAAAAAAAAAAGACGTATTTGACCTCAGTCATTGGAATGGAACTCCGGGTACTACTTGTACTATATTTTATGCTAAATCTTTATCAGTGGACTTATTGCATATTTCCTGGAAAGGAGGTCTTTTTTATTGTTGTTTTTATTTAACAATAACCGCATAGAAACTGCTGTGAAATATTTTTCATCTTCTGTAAATATTTCCTGTTTGACATTGACAAGACTTTGAAGTTTTTTTTTTTTTTAAATCTATAAAAAGAGAATCATAATCTCCTCCTTTGAAGTGCAGGATTGGTACGGTGCTCATAGGGGCTCTGTTCTGAAAAGTGCTTTCTAAACTGTAGCAGGCTTATAATAATATATTCTTTGTAGTAACTGCTTGAGAGTAATAGCATATTTTTGTTTTTTGGGTTTTTTGGTTGTTGTTGTCATTGTTTGTTTTGCTTTCCCTACACAAAGCACAGCAGCATCATGTCTAGAACTTACAAGGTATGTATTAGATATCCATGGGACAAATGGGTAAATAGAAGAAATTGATTTTAAAAATTTCTAGAGCTGTCCAAGTAGAAGATTCTAATCATAAGCGATATCTTGATAGTTAAGCTTATGGGATCTGGGAGTCAGAATTCTAAACTTGTTTCTTGGTTTCATTCTTTATAAACTCTGATATCTTAGATAAGTCCCTAAATCTCTTTAAGCTTCAGTTTCATCATCTATAAAATACATGTAAAACAATACCTATTTTATAGGATTGTTTCGGCTATTGAATATTTCCTGTGCAATACCTAGCACAATGCCTCATACATAATAAGTACTAAATAAAAGAGTTGTATTTATAAATGTTTAAAAGATCCCCAGTCTTGAGCTCTCTTTAATATATTTTCCTGTATATATGCATATGTATGTGTGTCATTATTCATAGTAGCCAAAAAAAATAGAAAGAACTCAAATATCAAATAATCAATGAATTGAGAAACAAAATCTTGCATATCCACAACATGGAATAGTATTCAGTCACAGGAAACCCTGGTAGTATAGTGGTTAAGTGCTACAGCTGTTAACCAAAGGGTCAGGAGTTCAAATCTGCCAGGCGCTCCTTGGAAACTCTATGGGGCAGTTCTATTCTGTCCTGCAGGGTCACTATGAGTTGGAATCGACTCAATGGCACTGGGTTTGGTTTTTTTTTTTTGGATTCAGTCATATAAAAGAATAAAGCACTGATACATGCTACAACATAGATAGCCTGTTGCCGTCGAGTCAGTTCAAACTCATAGTGATCCTACAGAACAGAGTAGAATTGTCCCATAGAGTTTCCAAGGAGCACCTGGTGGATTCAAACTGCTGATCTTTTGGTTAACAGATGTAGCTCTTAACCACTACGCCACTGGGGTTTCCACAACATAGATAGACCTTGAAAAAATTGTGCTAAGTGAAAGAAGCCAGTAACACATTGTATGATTTCAGTTAGATGAAATGCCTAGAATAGGCAAATCCACAGAAACAGCATATTAGTGGTTTCATGTATTAGTGGTTTCTAACAGGGGGAATGTAACAGTAAGTATGGCTTTCTTTCTGGGGTGTTAAAGTGTCCTGAAATTAGATAGTGGTTATGGTTTCACAACTCTAAGAACCACTGAATTTTAAACTTTAAAAGAGTGAATTAATTATTCCTTCTGTTACTTTAAAAAATTCCTAAAAATAAGTCTTAACACTGAGAAGTTATTTTTCATTTCCCTGAAATCTTGTGATCTCAGAGAATAAGGCAATAAGTAGATTTGAAGAGAGGACGGAAGATTGAGAGCTAATAATACATTTGGGAGGAGTACCAATCATGTGTATTGTTACTCTCTCCTCTTAGGAATTTCGGTGTGCGTGCTGAATTATAATATGACCACCATTTTGGAGGCCTATGAAAGGAGATTTTGAGATCATCTGGAACATATGAATGTACTGGTTGAGGACAGCTCTAGTAGTGGTTATATGGTCTAGTGAAAGAGTCAGTAAATGTGGAAGGAACACTAGGCCAGAGGCATATTTTAAGTGTGACAGGTAGGGCATGTGCCCTGGGTGTGCTTTCCTTGGGGTAAGGGGAGGCTATAGGCAGTTTCTATTGACCATCGCAATTTCCGACACTAGTCGTGAGAGATCATTTAGCAATTTAAAACTAATTTCCATAGGCGCTATTTTCCATAGATACTAGGCCGCTAAGTGCTGGGTATGCAGGCATATTGGTGGTAAACAAACAAACAAAAAAGACCAAATCGGTTGCCGTGGAGTCATTCCCACTCATAGTGATCCCATAGGACGGGGTAGAACTGCTCCATAGAGTTTCCAAGGAATACCTGGCAGACTTGAACTAATAACCTTTTGGTTAGCAGCTGTAGTCCTTAATCACTATGCCACCAGCGTTTCCATATTGGTGGTAGAGTGATCAATTTACCTGTAATTGCTCTCATTTTAGCACTCCAAGACTTGAGTGCCAGGAAACCCCTCAGTCCTGGGCAAACCAGTTGGTCCCCCAGTTGGTAGCAAAATGATGATGACCCTGATGGCTATTATTTGGTGCAGTGGTTAAGAACTGGGCTGCTTCCCAAAAGGTCGGCAGTTCGCATCTACCAACTGCTCCTTAGAAACCCTATAGGGCAGTTCTACTCTGTCCTATAGGGTTCCTATGAGTTGGAATTGACCCAATGGCAACAGGATTGGTTTTTTAGTGGGATACTGTGTAGCAGGCATTATGCTAAGCCCTCTTAATGAATTATCTTCTTCAACCCTCAAAACCGACTTCTGAGTAGTAACTTAGGTTAAGGTACCTCTTCTAGGTCATATAGTACCAATAGCAGTGCTGAGATGTCAATCTCAGTCTATAGATCCAGAGTGTTAGCTCTTAACCATGCACTCTATTCTGAGAGATTGAAGCAATACAACAAGTGATAAGATTGAAAAAAAAAAAAAAAAAGATTACCTATCAAGAGTGCTTTAAGTTTACAAGTGCTTTTTATACCACTCTTACATTTTCTTTTCCAAAGATACCTTTGGCTCACTCATTTACCAAGTACTTATTGGGTGCTTATTAGTTGTCAGGCACTGTTGAAAAACCAAAAACCAAACCCGCTGCCGTCAAGTTGATTCCAACTCATAGCGACCCTACAGGAGCTAGAAATAAATTATGAAACAAGCCTGCATTCTCACTTCATGGCGCTTACTTGAGTTACAATAAGGGCTACAAAGGAAACAGAAGGCGACTTGCATGGAGAATATCAGGGGTGACTATTTTAGATAGAATGGTCAGGAAGGGCATCACTAAGGAAGAGAGATTTAGGCTGAGATCCAGATGGTAGTAAAGAACTGATCCTTTTGAAGTGTGGAGAAAAACATTATTGTTGGAAAGAACAGCTTGCCTAAAGTTTCCTGTTCCAGGAAAGAGCTTCATATGTTAGAGAAACATCAGAAAAAAAGAGCCACTGTGGTTGGAGCATATTTAGCAGTAAATATAATCTCAAGTTTGTAGATAAGGAGTTGAGCTTTGGCGGCTTATGTGACTTCCCAATACCACTTAAGAAGAAGGACAGAACTCAACCCAAGGTCTTCTAAGTCTACGTCCTGAATCCTGAGACTTATTGCTTGAGTCTTATCCTGAAAGGGTGATGGTTTTATGGCTATGATTTTCAAATATTTTAGGCACAGGACCTTTTTTCCACTTAAAATCTCGTATAAACCTATTCCCATCCAGTTGATTTTGACTCACAGCGACCCTGTAGAACAGAGTAGAGCTGCCCCACAGGGTTTCCAAGGCTGTAAATCTTTACCGAAACAGATCACCACATCTTTATTCTGCCCAGCAGCTGGTGGATTTGGACTGCCGACCTATTGGTTGGCAACTCAGTGCTTAACAACTGTGCCACCAGGGCTTCTTATATTCAAAACAGCTAAAGGGAGGCTTCTCTGCTGAAGTTGGCTGTGGGATCCTGCGTTTCAGTTGTTTATCCTCTGTCCCTGCCACCCCGTCGGTTCAGCAAGAGGGACTGTCAACGCTTACCTAAGCAACGGAAACAAGGCCATTTTGCTTCCGAGCTGAAACACTTATGACATTATTTTTAGTGTACAGAATAACATCTTGAGGAGTTCACACACATTTTGCAAAATAGGTAGAAGTGCTACCAGTCAGCTACACTTTAGATTCTCAGAAAAGGGTTCTGTTTTTGGTCACGTGTTTCCACTTACATGTTAGCGTAGCAGTACACGCAGGAATTGGAATATGTGACGTTATTGGAGGCACATATTGGGCTGGTCCTTATGGAACATATATGTTTCTGGGATTTCTTACTTTGATAGAAACTGCACATATTTTCCTAAAACAAAATTCACAGGTCAAACCGTCTGCCCAGCAATGGTCTGTTACTAAATTCTAATATAAATGTTCAGGTGTTTCCTTTTGCTCAGAGAGGCGATAATGATAAAAGATGTCTTCTTTTAAATCTTAATTATAAAAATTACATCATCTTAGGTTCAGCAATCAGAGCCTTTGGGGTTTCCACCTTGAAGGGTAAGTGACGCCACCAGGTCCAGACATATGGCTGTGTAATGTAAAGTTGTGTAATGGAAGGGTCAGGGGCATTCTGAGAAATGGTAAAGATGACCGTAAGTACTGTCTTGGTGTTTGCCCCTGGAGTCATTTTCGTTCATAAAAAAAAACCCTTACGCTATGGGGTAAAATTGGCATACCCTGTGTAGGCCCCATTCTCAATGTGGCTGTAGTTCAACGTCGTTTGAGGGTTAGGAGGCTGGGATGCTGAAGGAAGTAGCTGCTAGGTTTATATTTTCCCGACACTTCTCAATCTATTTTGCTTCCCTCAATACTACCAGAGCTAAGGTAAGCTGGCCTTAGGGGGTCCAGAGTGACAGGATAACTTGTCTCCAGGTAGAGCTGGGGCTTTAGAAAGTTTATGAGTACCATGTAATGAGAAGCTTAGAAATAAATTGCTACAATCTCCTATTCCAACTGTTCAGATCACAGTATAACATATCTAGTATTTGTTGTTGTTAGTTGCCTTTGAGTCATTTCCAATTCATGGCAAGCCCTCTTGTGCAAAGTAGAACTTCTCCATAAAGTTTTTAAGGCTATGACCTTTTGGAAGCTGATTGCCAGGGCTGTCTTCTAACGCACCCCTGGGTGGGTTTGAACCACCAACGTTTAGGCGAGTAGTCGAGCGCTTCCCTGTTTATATCACACAGGGACCTATGTCTAGTTTATCAGGCTATTATTCTAACTACAAACTTCAATGGCTCCCCATTGCTTATAGCAATGTTTTCCAGACTTCAGTGATTTGGTTCATGATTTCTTCCATATTCATGTGTCACTTTTCTTTAAATTGGCTTACTCTTTAAACTTGACTACCCACTTTAGATTTGTCCTGAATATGAATATTCATGAAATATTGCATTTGAAGTTATAATTGCATTTTTTTCTAAAACAGATTAAAGAAAAGACATTGTAATGAATGACATCCATTGGCATATCACCTAAAATCATCACTAATACTACTAAAAGGTAATTCATTCACTTTTTTTTTTAATATCTTTTATCTCCTCTTTTAATGATTAATGCTATGTGGTACGTTTGGGAAGGCTTTACCAAAGAATTGACGATTCATGGTTCTTAAAAGATGAATACTCCAAAACAAACCAAACCTGTTGCCACTGAGTTGATTCTGACTCATAGCGACCATATAGGACAGAGTAGAACTGCCCCACAGTGTTTCTAAAGGAGTGTGGCTGGTGGATTTGAACTGCCAACCTTTTGGTTAGCAACTGAGCTCCTAGCCACTATGCCACCAGGGCTCTAAAAGATGAATAGGACTTTTAAAATTGGATGTGAGTATTGGAAGCAGGATAATTTAATTAGAGAGAATTTTTCCAATGGCACAACGCTGGCATAGCACGTACCCCGATACAATATAAGTTAACCAGAATCTGTGGGGAGAGATGGGAAGGTCTCCCGATAGGTAGAAAGGGGCTGGCTTAAGGAGAGTATTGCAAAGCATGCAAAGAAGTCTATCCTGAAGGCACCAGGGGCCACTGTTTTAAGCAGAGAGGTGTCGCCATCAGATTTACATTTTAGAAAGTCCATTCTCTTGGTGTGGAAAATAATTATAGTAGGAGTTGGCAAACTTTCCCTATAAAGAGCCAGGTAGTAAATAGACTTTTTGGCTTGTGGTCTCTGTTACAACTACTCACATCTGTCGTTAACGGCTGAAAGCAGCCACTGACAATATGTAAACAAACTAGCATGGCCATTTTTCAATAAACTTTGCTTTCAAAAAAAGATGGCAGGCTGGATTTGGCCCACATGCCATAGTTTCTCAAGCCCTGAATCAAAAGATGGCAGGCTGGATTTGGCCCACATGCCATAGTTTCTCAAGCCCTGAATCAAAAGATGGCAGGCTGGATTTGGCCCACATGCCATAGTTTCTCAACCCCTGGATCAGAGGGAAATAAGACTAACTACAAGGAGACCATCAGATGGCTATTGCAACAACATAGGCTAGAAGTCAAAAGGACTTGATCCAAGGTAAAAGCAATGAAGTTGGAGAGTAGAGAGAAAAAAAAAAAAACTCCAAAATTAGAAGCTTTAATTGCCAGTGGCATATAGGAGCATGAGGGAGTAGTAAGAGATAGGGGTGATTCCTGGCCTCTTTTCAGAATCTAGTTTGACAGAAATTTAAATTGAACGGTATTCAAGCGCCATTATTGTAGATCACAAATGGTCAATATTGGCAGTTTCTCGTGACTTAATATGGTTCAACCTAATAGAAATACTATAAGCCTAAGATTGGAAAACATGGTGAAAGTAATCATTCCTACGCAGGAAGTGGCAAGCTTACCTCAGGCAAAAAGTCACCAAAAATATCTGAAACAAAATGTGTAGAAAAGAGAATCAAATAAAACAATGCAATATTGAGATAGGAATAGCTAATTGGCCTGTTAGATATCCAGCACCCTGTGCTGTCGAGTTGATTCCGACTCATAGGGACCCTATAGGACAGAGTAGAAGTGCCCCTTAGAGTTTCCAAGGAGCGCCTGGGGGATTCGAACTGCCGACCCTTTGGTTAGCAGCCACAGCACTTAATCACTATACCACCAGGGTTTCTGGTCCATTAGATAATCACAGACAAAAAAATAATTATGAAAATCATAGGAAAACAAATGGCTCCTTCATACGGGGCTTTTCTGGCCATGCCTGATTCCCAAATAGGATTTCTTTCCTCAAGCCTGGGACACTTAATGCTCTACCTGGAAACTCAGACTTGGCCCATTCCCAGGTTTAATGTTGACTTTTTTTTAGGCAGGAGGGATTTAAACCCAAGCTTTATCCTCTGGGATTTAGCATAATCACTCACTGTTGTGCTGGCTCAGACATTGTTTAGACCCCATTCAGGTAAGTGTCTAGTTCTTGACAATCATCCTGGCCGTCTGCTAACCAAAATCTTAGATACTGTCTGCCTTGTTGTTATTAGGTGCCGTCAGCTTGGTTCCTACACATAGCCAGTCTACGTACAAAGGAATGAAACACTGCCCAGTCCTGCGCCGTCCTCACAATCGTTGCTATGTTTGAGCCCATTGTTGTAGTTACGGGTACAGTCTATCTCATTGAGGGCCTTCCTCTTTTTTGCTGACCCTCTAACTCTACCAAGCGTATGTCCTTCCCTAGGGACTAGTCCCTCCTGATAACATGCCCAAAATGCATGAGAGGAAGTCTTGCCATCCTCACTTCCAAGAAGCATTGTGGCTGTACTTCTTCCAAGACAGATTTGTTCACTCTTCTGACAGTTCATAGAATATTTAATATTCTTCACCAACACCGTAATTCAAGGCATCAGTTCTTCTTCAGTCTTCTTTATTAATTGTCCAGCTTTTGTATGCATAGGAGGTAAGAGGGCTCTTGCAGCAGATTCGCCCAATGCTACACATCATTTGATTTCCTGACTGCTGTTTCCGTGGGTGTTGGTTGTGGATCCAAGCAAAATGAAGTCCTTGGCAACTTCAATGTTTTCTCCGTTTATCATGATGTTTATCACGATGGTCAAGTTGTGAGGGTTTTTTTCTTTATGTTGAGGTGTACTCCATACTGAAGGCTATGGCCTTTGATATTCAGCAGTAAGTTCTTCATGTATTCTTTGCTTTTAGTGAGCAAGATTGTGTCATCTGTGTAATGCAGGTTGTTAATGAGTCTTCCTCCAATCTTTTTTTTTTTTTTTTGCATTTTATTTATTTATTTATTTTTTAATTTTTATTGTGCTTGAAGTGAAAGTTTACAAATCAAGTCAGTCTCTCATACAAAAATGTATATACCTTGCTATGTACTCCTTGTTGCTCTCCCCGTAGTAAGACAGCACACTCCTTCCCTCCACTCTCTATTTTTGTGTCCATTTGGCCAGCTTCTGACCCTCTCTGCTTTCTCATCTCCAATCCAGAGAAAGCTGCCCACATAGACTCATGGGTCTACTTGATCCAATAAACTAATAAACTTACTCTTCACCAGTATCATTTTCTATCCCATAGCCCAGTCCAATCTGTGTCTAAAGGGTTGGCTTTGGGAGTGGTTCCTGTCTTGGGCTAACAGAAGGTCTGGGGGCCATGACTTCTGGGGTCCTTCTAGTCTCAGCCAGACCATTAAGTCTGGTCTTTTCATGAGAATTTGAGGTCTGCATCCCACTGCTCTCCTGATCCCTCAGGGATTCTCTGTTGTGTTCCCTGTCAAGGCAGTCATCAGTTGTAGCTGGGCACCATCTAGTTCTTGTGGTCTCAGGCTGATGTAGTCATGTTTTATGTGGTCCTTTCTTTCTCTTGGGCTCATAATAACCTTGAGGCTTTGGTGTTCTTCATTCTCCTTTGCTCCAGGTTGGTTGAGACCAACTGATGCATTTAAGACCCCAGATGCCCTCTCCAAAGTGGGATGCAGAATGTTTTCTTAATAGATTTTATTATGCCAATTGACCTAGATGTCCCCTGAAACCATGGTCCCCAAACCCAGCTGCTATGCTGCTATGCTGGCCTTTGAAGTGTTTGTTTTTTTCAGGAAACTTTTTTGCTTTTGTCCAGTTATGCTGACCTCTCCTGTATCGTGTGTTGTCTTTCCCTTCACTTAAAATAGTTATCTACTATCTAATTAGTGAAACCCCCCTCCCTCCCATCCTCCCCACTGTCATAACCATCAAAGAATATTTTTTTCTCTGTTTAAACTATTTCTTGAGTTCTTATACTAGTGGTCTTATACACTATTTGTCCTTTTGCAACTGACTTATTTCACTCAGCATAATGCCTTCCAGATTCCTCCATGTTATGAAATGTTTCACAGATTCATCACTGTTCTTTATTGCTGCATAGTATTCCATTGTGTGAAGATACCATAATTTATCTGTCCATCCATCCATTGATGGCCACCTTGGTTGCTTCCATCTTTTTGCTATTGTAAACAGTGCTGCAACGAACATGGGTGTGCATATGTCTGTTCGTGTAAAGGCTCTTATTTCTCTAGGATATATTCCAAGGAGTGGGATTGCTGGATCATATGGTAGTTCTATTTCTAGTTTTTAAGGAAGTGCCAAATCGATTTCCAAAGTGGTTGTACCGTGTTACATTCCCACCAACAGTGTATAAGTGTTCCAGTCTCTCCACAACCTCACCAACATTTATTATTTTGTGTTTTTTGGATTAATGCCAGCCTTGTTGGAATGAGATGGAATCTTATTGTAGTTTTGATTTGCATTTCTCTAATGGCTAATGATCACGAGCATTTCCTCATGTATCTGTTACTTACCTGAAAGTTTTCTTTAGTGAAGTGCCTGTTCATATCTTTTGCCCATTTTTTAATTGGGTTATTTGCCTTTTTGTAGTTGAGTTTTTGCTGTGTCATGCAGATTTTAGAGATCAGGTGTTGATTGGAAATGTCATAGCTAAAAATTTTTCCCAGTATGTAGGTAATCTTTTTACTCTTTTGGTGAAGTCTTTAGATGAGCATAGGTGTTTTATTTTTAGGAGCCCCCAGTTATCTAGTTTCACTTCTGCATTGTTGGTAATGTTTTATATATTGTTTCCTCTATGTATTAGGGCTCCTAAAGTTGTCCCTATTTTTTCTTTCACGCTCTTTATCATTTTAGATTTTATATTTAGGCCTTTGATCCATTTTGAGTTATTTTTTGTGCATAGCGTGAGGTATGGGTCTTGCTTCATTTTTTTGCAGATGGATGTCCAGTTATGGTAGCACCATTTGTTAAAGAGACTGTCTTTTCCCCATTTAACTGACTTTGGGCCTTTGTGAAATATTAGCTTCTCATACGTGGATGGATTTATGTCTGGATTCTCAATTCTGATCCATTGGTCTATGTATCTGTTGTCGTGCCAGTACCAGGCTCTTCTGACTACTGTGGCAGTATAATAGGTTCTAAAATCAGGTAGAGTGAGGCCTCCAACTTTGTTCTTCTTTTTCAGTAATGCTTTACTTATCCGGGGCCTCTTTCCCTTCCATATGAAGTTGGTGATTTCTATCTCCATCTCAAAAAATGTTGTTGGAATTTGAATCGGAATTGCATTGTATGTATAGATGGCTTTTGGTAGAATAGACATTTTTACAATGTTAAGTCTTCCTACCCATGAGCAGTAGTGTCTTGTAGTTTTCTTTGAATAGGTCTTCTACATCCCTGGTAAGATTTTGTCTTCTTGGGGACTACTGTAAATGGTATTAATTTGGTGATTTCTTCTTCAATGTTCTTTTGGTTGCTATAGAGGAATCCAACTGATTTTTGTATGTTTATCTTGTATCCTGATACTCTGCTGAACTCTTCTATTAGTTTCAGTAGTTTTCTTGAGGATTCTTTAGGGTTTTCTGTATACAAGATCATGTCATCTGCAAATACAGATACTTTTACTTCTTCCTTACCAATCTGGATGCCCTTTATTTCTTTATCTAGACTAATTGCCGTGGCTAGGACCTCCAGCACAATGTTGGTGATAAAGGGCATCCTTGTCTGGTTCCCAATCTCGAGGGGAATGCTTTCAGACTCTCTCCATTTAGGATGATGTTGGCTGTTGGCTTTGTATAAATGCCCTTGATTATGTTGAGGAATTTTCCTTCTATTCCTATTTTGCTGAGAGTTTTTATCATGAATGGGTATTGAGCTTTGTCAAATGCCTTTTCTGCATCAATTGATAAAATCATGTGGTTCTTGTGTTTTGCTTTAGTTACATGATGGATTACATTGATTGTTTTTCTAATGTTGAACCATCCCTGCATAGCTGGTATGAATCCCACTTGGTCATGGTGAATTATTTTTTTTTGAAATGTTGTTGAATTCTATTGGCTACAATTTTGTTGGGGATTTTTGTATCTAAGTTCATGATGGATATAGGTCTGTAATTTTCTTTTTTTGTGGTGTCTTTACCTGGTTTTGGTATCAGGGATATGCTGGCTTCATAGAATGAGTTTGGGAGTATTCTGTCCTTTTCTATGCTCTGAAATACCTTTAGTAGTAGTGGTGTTAACTCTTCTCTGAAAGTTTGGTAGAACTCACCAGTGAAGCCTTCTGGGGCAGGGCTTTTTTTGTTGGAAGGTTTTTACCGACCTTTTCAGTCTCTTCTTTTGTTATGGGTTTATTTAGTTGTTCTACCTCTGTTTGTGTTAGTTTAGGTAGGTAGTGTGTTTCTAGGAATTCATACATTTCTTCTAGGTTTTCAAATTTGTTAGAGTACAATTTTTCTTAGTAATCTGGCATGATTCTTTTAATTTCATTCAGGTCCGTTGCGATATTGCCCATCTCATTTCTTATTCTAGTTATTTGTTTCCCCTCCTGCTTTTCTTTTGTCAATTTGGCCAATGATTTAAAAATTTTGTTGATTTTTTCAAAGAACTAGCTTTTGGTCTTGTTAATTCTTTTGATTGTTTTTCTGTTTTCTATTTCATTTAGTTCTGTTCTAATTTTTATTATTTGCTTTCTTCTGGTGCTTGAGGGTTTCTTTTGTTGCTCTCTTTCTATTCAAGTTGTAGGGATAATTCTTTGATTTTGGCCCTTTCTTCTTTTTGTGTGTGTGCATTTACTGATATAAACTGACCTCTGAGCACTGCTTTCACTGTGTCCCAAAGGTTCTGATAGGAAGTGTTTTCATTCTCATTGGATTCTGTGAATTTCTTTATTCCATCCTTAATGTCTTCTATAACCCGGCCTTTTTGAGCAAGGTATTGTTCAGTTTCCAAGTGTTTGATTTCTTTTCCCTGCTTTTTCTGTTATGGATTTCTACTTTTATGGCCTTACGGTCAGAGAAGATGCTTTGTAATATTTCCATGTTTTGGATTCTGCTAAGGCTTGCTTTATGGCCTAATATGTGGTCTACTCTAGAGAATGTTCCATGTGCACTAGAATAGAAAGTATATTTGGCAGCTGTTGGGTGGACTGCTCTGTATATGTCTTTGAGGCCAAGTTCGTTGATTGTGCATTAAGATCTTCCATGTCTTTATTGAGCTTCTTTCTGGATGTCCTACCCTTCACCAAAAGTGATATGTTGAAGTCTCCTATTATAATTGTGGCACTCTCTCTCTCATTTTTCAATGCTGTTAGAGTTTGTTTTATGTATCTTGCAGCACTGTCATTGGGTGCATAAATATTTAATATGGTTATATCCTCCTGGTATATTGTTCCTTTAATCATTATATAGAGTCCTTCCTTATCCTTTGTGGTAGATTTAACTTCAAAGTCTATTTTCTCTGACATTAATATTGCCACTCCTGCTCTTTTTCAATTGTTGTTTGCTTGATATATTTTCTTCCATTCCTTGAGTTTTAGTTTGTTTGTGTCTCGAAGGTGTGTCTCTTGTAGACAGCATATTTTTTCTTGTATTTTATTTTGATAGTAGGATTGTTACTTTCCTTTGTGGTAACCCTAATTTTTGCCCTTATATTTCTAAGTTTAAACCTGACCTTTATTTCTCTATATTGCCTTGTCTTACTCTGCATATGAAAGATCTATGACTACATTTCTTAGTCCCTCTTTATAGTTTTAGTGTTGTCTTCTCTTACATAATGACATCTCTGTTTCCCTGTTTTGAGCGGTTTTTTATCTGGATCTATTTTTGTGATTTCCCTATCTGGGTTGACTTCTGATTGTTCTTTCCAGTGTTCTAATTTTGGGTTGATATCTGATATTATTGATTTTCTAACCAGAGAACTCCTTTTTGTATTTCTTGTAGTTTTGGTTTGGTTTTTATGAATTCCCTAAACTTCTGTGTGTCTGGAAGTGTCCTCATTTCACCTTCATGTTTGAAAGCCCTGAGTGGAGCCACCAGTCCTTAAGCCCCTGATGTGGGTAGGTAAGTACCCTGTTTAGTAGGCAAGGCAGTGTCAAGCATGAAACACACACCTCTCCACAATACAGCTGAAACAGTTGCAGTCTGCCAACAAGGGCCTATTCAACTGAAATAGGTCCACACAGGTCCATACAGGGAGAAAAGTATTCAAAGCTCATGGACCATTTGTGCCTGGACAGGAGTCGCTTCTGTCCTGAGCTCCCCAGGTTAGTGGATCTGGAAGGTTATCTTTTCCCCCAGGTATGAATTTATTCCTTCTCCAAGGCTGGGAGAATGGCTCAGAGCACTCAGTAGGACCTATCTCAGGCCTAGGGAAATCAACAGCCACTGAAGCCGGCTTGGGGGCTGGGGGCGCAGTATAATACATGCAAGTATGTAGCTTTTGCCTAGAGTGCCATTCCTCTCTGGTTCTGGAGGTGTGAGTATGCTGTGTGGCTGGCTGTTTTTCCCTGAGGAAACTGTGGCCTAACACTACACCAACCCACTGCAGTCGCTCCCAGGAATGGTGCCTGAGGGATTCCAGCAATTCACGTCTGGCAACTCTTCGCCACTTCTGAACCGTCTCTCCCTCCCCCTGCCACTCAGCCCATTTTCTAACTTTGCCTTTGATGTTCAGGGCTCCTAGCTTGTCATAAATATAGTCATCTTACTTTTTTTTTAGGTGGCCTTTGTTGTAAGAGGGATCACTGGAAGTGTATGACTACTCCACCATCTTGGCCCCACCCTAAATTCTCTTCCTTCAATCTTGATGCTGCGTTCTTCTACATACAATCCAGCTTCTCAGATTACTTGCTGAGCATACAGATTGATAAGTATGGTGAAAGAATACAATGCGACACACCCCTTTCTGATTTTAAACCAATAGTATCCCCTTGTTCTGTTTGAACAACTGCCTGTTTTTCTATGTACGGTTTCTGTGTGAGCATAATGAAGTGTTCTGGAATTCCCATTCTTCACAATTTTATCCATAATTTGTTACAATTTGCAGATTTGAATGCCTTTGCATGGTCAATAAAACACAGGTATTCTCTGTTTTCAGCCAAGATTCAGCTGACATCAGCAATGATATCCCTCATTCCAGGTCCTTTTCTGAATCCTGCCTGCCTTAGTTTCTGATAATTTCCCATTCTTGGATATACCTTTTTTCCAAACCCAAGTTGGAATCTACTTGATGGCAATGGGACCTGCTTGGAGGAAAACGTCTTCTTTTGTTTGAGATCTCTCAGCTGCAGCTGAGCCTCTTCCTTGCCACTTCTCCACCCCCTACACACACATCCTCACCTCTGACCTGCATCATTCAATAGGCAGATTGAGTTCCACATCACTGGGCTCCCTTGTTGGAGTCATTTTGCTAGAGTTAATCATGATGGGCTGGGTCCTCTCTTGAGATTTGGTATTATCTGATTGTGCTCTAATTGTACATACACCATGTCAAAAACTGGCATTACTTTTGCAGTGTGTGTTCATAGAAAGAGGAAAAAGAGAGGTGGGAAAGAATTAGGAAGAGGGAGGAGAGCTGAAATTGATTATCAACTCAGAGGACCAAATTATTCATCAAGCGTACACGAAACCTCTTACAGATCATCTCTCAAAATATCTTGGGCCCAAACCTGTCTCTGGCAGAGGTCTTGGAATAGCAAAAAAATGGATTTAACCACTATTCATTCTAGCTAACATAATTAATTCTTCATCTGTGAAAGAAGGTCAGGGTTTAAAAAATTCCTACATCTAGAAATCAGGTATTAACGGCTTGTTCCCTCCCAGGAGGATCAAATGTTAGTCCCTCCCCAAGGTTCTTTGACAAATCCTTACATGAGAAATAGCCAATAGCCAAGATAACCATGAAGAAAATTTTCATCTTTTCCATAATGAACAGTGTGATTCATCCACCTGAGTTCTTTCGGTCAAGAGTTCCTAGAAAATACCCCAAAGCTCAGTTCTCTTGCTGATCAGAGGGCTGTGGCCCCATTATGAGAATCTCCGGCTCTATTGTGATGTCACTACACGAATGATCTATTTACATGTGACCCCAAAGTTACCAGGTCACCAAAGACCAAGAAGACTTCCAAGGGAATATATTTAATTCTTAAGAGGTTATTCGGTTCATGGCATGATGGCGTGATTTAACATTTTTTGTCATTATTATTTTTCATGATTATTATTCAGTCTCATAGAAGTACATTCTGTTTTTTTTAACTGGCAAAAGGAAACCAATGTGAAAAAGATTAACTTAGAATGTGTATTTCTGTGGCACTTTTTCAAAGTTCACATGTCTGCCTTCTGGTCTATCAACTGCAAGCTTTTGACTCAGTAGGTCCAGAGTGCAACTTAAATGTATATATACCAGAAGAAATTCTGATTCACTTCTTTAAATGAGAATTAATGAAATAGGGGGAACACAACTGAACATTAAAGGGATAATTATCTAGATCCTTTCCTCCCTTACTCTCTAAAGGCAATTCTTCTGTTTTATTGGAGCAATTTCATTATTTCTTGTTATTGTCATACCCATTCCTACCTTTCTAGCCATACCACCGACAATCTCACATTTAACATAAAGCACACTGAAGAAATAACTGGGGGGTGTCCATGGAATCGCAATTCCATTGTGTATGATTTCTGTTATAATACCTGACTATGTGTAGTAGGGAAGGGCCTGGAGATCCTATAAAAGGGTGTTATGACCAGGTGTAATAGGGGTCAGTTCATATTACTACAAAAACAAAGACATGAGAAAATCAGACCAAACAATTGAGGAAATAAGTCTGATTTAAAAAACAAGTTCAGTTCTCAGATTTCCCAGGACATTAGCTTCTTCTCAGTGCTGAGATTTGAACAATAGTGAGAGACAACTATCTTTGAAAAGACTCTTCTTTCTGTAAAGTGAAGTAAAAAGAAAATTGAATCAAGAGGCTTAGGTTCTCACTTTCTCTCTGGTAGTACCTAACAGAGCAAGTAAATCCTATCCCATTTTAGGGTTTCAGTTTCCCACCTGTGATATAAAAAGCTTTCCTAGAGGGCCCTGTTGTTGTCGTTAGTTGCCGTTGGGTGGATTCGAATTCATGGTGACCCTGGTTGTAACCTCTCAGAAACAGATTGCCAGGCCTGTCTCCTGAGACATCTTTGGATGGATTCGAACCATCAAACTTTTGGTTAGTATTTGAATGTTTAACGATTTGTGCTACCCAGAGACACCTAGAGGACCTGAAGGGTTCTTTTTCAAACTCTAAGGCAGAATGTCCAGACCATTTGGGAAAATATTCTCCAGTCAGACAACAAAGGATCTGAATACTAAGTCTTATGAATGGGCAAAGACCTGGATCATTTACCATGAAGAAGTAAAGATTCAGGAAAATGTGAGAATGTCCCTATGCTTCTTGCAAGTAGAAGAAGATGGAAATCTCATTTTCTGTCCCTCCAAACAGAGGATAAGACTAATAATAGCTAACATTTACATTTATTTCTCACAATTCTTTCAGTAAGTACTATTCATATTTTCATTCCACAGTTGAGAAAATCGACACAGAAAGTATTAGGAAATTCCCTCAATGCCATAGAGATTGTAAGTATTATCAGTTGAATTAAAACCTGTGAAATCTGACTCGAGACCTGACCAACTTAATAACTATATTATTTAACATCTTGACTCAGTATGAAGAGTTCAATGGAGACAAAGACTGTCCTATTCATCTTTGCATCTAGGGCTCCTGGCCTAGTGCCTGGCACATTTTATACATCAATAAATGTTGGTGAGAAGATGAAGCAAACAATTTTCTGAATACTCAAGCTGCTTAACGATGGAATAGAATACCTAACGTAGGCTTTTATTTACCATCTTCAGGGCTATCCAGGTATAACCAAAAGTAAAATGATGATCTCTCAGAGATCTGGAAGAAGAGCGCTCTATGGATGGAGAGTTGAAGGAGAAGCTCTGAGATTCTGTGTTTCAATGATTTCTTGATGAAGTCATAAAAATGCATTTTCAAAATGTTCTCTAGCAAACCGTATACCCATCCATCTGCGAGATGACAATGTCCTAGAATTCTTTGGGCAGAAGATAGTCAGGGGACTGCTGTTGCCTGGTGCAGGGGTCAGGACAGTGGTAGAAGGGAGATAGCCAGTAAAGACAGATGCAAAGAGAAGGACAAAGTACAGTTTTCATGGCACTAACGTGGCCCAGGGCAGTGAGGTAAAGTCAAGAGAGGTGACATGGAGTCAATAGAGGTGACCTAGTAGTGTCAGCCAAGCCCACTCTACATGATTATATTCAAGCAAGAGATTCCGTGTTGATTATGAAATGATCTCTTAGTGATTCAACATGGCAGAAACATTCTAGAAATATTTGCTAAACTGTGAGAGGGCTTCATTTTAGAAAAGACAGCTTATAGCCAAAAAGTAGAATTGGGGATCCTGGACATCAAACTCCTCAGGAAGATTCCTTTATGCTGCCAGGTGAGGTTTTAAAATACTTAAGCCCAGGAGAATTTTTTCAGACTCAAAGCCGTCACAAATGTATATTCTCCTTTATGTAATAATTTATAACAAGAAGATTTTAATGTCTTATAGGGTCCAAAATAATTAGCATTACGAAAATACTGTCGTTCCTGTAGCACTTAATGATTTCCCGAGCACATTCTAATAACAATAACAACAACAGCAATAACTACAATAACAATTGCACTTTATTAAATATCTATATGTTCTGGGCACTTTCTTTCCATATGTTATCTGTCAAACCTTATAATAGCTTTTCAAGGTAGGTATCGTTGGTACTATCCTTAGACCTGTGTAAGAGGGGCCCCTTAGCCCTGGCTTCTAAGTTTTAAAGGGCCTCCTTCTGACTCTCCTTTAGCTGTGCCTCTCTCCCTACACGGCTTGTTGTTAGATGCTGTCAAGCCTACTCTGACTCGTGGTAACCGCATGCACATTTGGGAACCATTGTGAGCCATAGAGTTTTCGCTGGCTGATTTTTTGGAAGTAGAGCACCCGCTGGCCCCCAGACCTTTTTTCCTAGTCTGTCTTAGCCTGGAAGCTTCGCTGAGATCTTTTCAACATCATAGCAACATGGAAGCCTTCACCAACAGACAGGTAGTGGCTAAGTTTGAGGTGCAGGTGTACTAACTGTACTAAAAAAAGGGCAAGGTAGGAAAAATCCCACCCTCGTTACTAACTGTGTGGTAAGGATCAGCATGAATCCCATTCCCATCTAGAAGTGGACCCAGGCTTTTCTTTCCCACATCTACATTCCTCGTTGCCAGCCACATCCATGACACTTCCTGTCTCTGACCCTAACCACCCAGGGTTAGGTCAGACCTCATCCCTAGCCACCTGAACCAGGTCAAAACACACAAGTTAGAAAGTCTCTATCCTTCATCTACTACCTGTGCAGCTTTTCTCTGTCACCCAGTTTTCACAAGTTGACTTCCTACACTGTCTGTCTCTGAATTAGCCACCCTGAGCTAAATCACAGTCTCACTGCACCTTGTGGGTTCATTAATTCTCTAAATGGCTCACAACATTCACAGAGACTATTACCTATACTTATAGTTACCCATCGATTATAACCAGAAAGGATACAAACAAAGAGACACATCAGAAGCAGTCTGGGACAGACACTAGCATGAGGCCTCCATTGTCCACAGGGATGTGCCACCCTCTCCTGTGCATGAATGTTCTCGCCAATCCAGGTAGCCCAACTGCTTCTGTCTTCAAGACCTCTTATAAAATGCATATGCATGATTGGTGCCTCACAGCATATCCATCATTATTGAGTCAATAAATATGAATGACTGATTGCATCATGCCCAGTCCCTTCCTGAGCTTAGTTGTCAGTGTGGAATTGGGGCTCCTAATTAATTTGTACATGTTTAGGTATTGCCTAGCTGTTTTAGAAAAGCAAAGATCTCTTAATTGCTGGGGAATTGTGAGGGCTATCATTCAGGACCCCCACCCATCTGTCAGTATGTGGGAGCTTGTGTGTTGCTGTAATGCTGGAAGCTATGCCACCAGTATTCAAATACTATCAGGATCACCCATGGAGGACAGGTTTCAGCTGAGCTTCCAGACTAAGACAGACTACAAAGAAGGACCCGGTGGTCTACTTCTGAAAAGAATTAGCCAGAGAAAACCTTATGAATAGCAGTGGAACATTGTCTGATATAGTGCCAGAATGAGCCCCCTCAGCTTGGAAGGCACTCAAACTACTACCGGAGAAGAACTGCCTTCTCAAAGTAGAGTAAACCTTAATGACACAGATGAGTCAAGCTTTTGGGACATTCATTTGCTGATGTGGCATGACTGAAAATGAGAAAAAGTAGCTGCAAACATCCATTAATAATTGGAACCTGGATGTATGAATTATGAATCTAGGAAAATTGGAAATTGTCAAAAATGAAATGGAATACATAAAGATTGATATCTTAGGCATTAGTGAGCTGACATGGACTGGTAATGGTCATTTTGAATTGGACAATCATATGGTCTACTCTGCTGGGAATGACAACTTGAAGAGGAGTGGTATTGCATACATTGCCAAAAAGAACATTCCAAGATCTACCCTGAAGTACAATGCTTTCAGTGATAGGATAATATCCATACACCTACAAGGAAGATCAATTAATATGATTATTATTCACATTTACACACCAACCACTAAGGCCAAAGACGAAGAAAGTGAAGATTTTACCAACTTCTGCCATCTGAAACTGATCGAACATGCAATCAGGATGATAATTACTGGTGATAGGAATGTGAAAGTTGGAAACAAAAAAGAAGGAGCAGTAGTTGGAAAATACAGTCTTGGTGATAGAAATGATGCCGGGGGTCCCATGATTGGATTTTGCAAGACCGACAACTTCGTCATTGCAAATACCATTTTTCACCAGCATAAACAGTGACTACACACATGGACCTCTCCGGATGGAATACACAGGAATCAAATCAATTACGTCTGTGGAAAGGGACATTGGGAAAGCTCAATAGCATCAGTCAGAACACGGACGGGGTCAACTGCAGATCAGACCATCTATTACTCATATGCAATTTCAAGTTGAAGAGGAAGAAAATTAGAACAAGTCCATGAGAGCTAAAGTACGACCCTGAGTATATCCCACCTGAATTTAGAGGCCATCTCAAGAGTAGATTTGACACATTAACACTAATGGCAGAAGACCAGACGAGTTGTGGAATGGCATCAAGGACATCACACATGAAGAAAGCAAGAGGTCATTGAAAAGATAGGAAAGAAAGAAAAGACCAAGATGAATGTCAGAGGAGACTCTGAAACTTGCTCTCGAAAGTCGAGCAGCTAAAGCAAAGGGAAGAAATGATGAAGTAAAAGAACTGAACAGAAGGTTTCAAAGGGCGGCTCGAGAAGACAAAGTAAATTATTGTAATGACATGTGCAAAGAGCTGGAAATAGAAAACCAAACGATAATAGTGCACTTGACATTTCTCAAACTGAAAGAACTGAAGAAAAAATTCAAGCCTTGAGTTGCAATAGTGAGGGATCCTATGGGGAAAATATTAAAGGACACAGGAAGCGTCAAAAGAAGATGGAAGGAATATACACAGACATTATCCAAAAAAAAAAAAAAAAAACTGGTCAATGTTCAGCCATTTCAAGAGATAGCATATGATCAGGAACAGATGGTACTGAAGGAAGAAGTCCAAGCTGTACTGAAGGTTTTGGTGAAAAATAAGTCTCCAGGAATTGATGGAATATCAATTGAGATGTTTCAACAAATGGATGCAGTGCTAGAAGTGCTCACTCATCTATACCAAGAAATTTGGAAGACAGCTACCTGGCTAACTGACTGGAAGAGATCCATATTTATGCCTATTCCCAAGAAACGTGATCCAACCAAATGTGGAAATTGTCAAGCAATGTCATTAATATCACATGTAAGCAAAATTTTGCTGAAGATCATTCAAAAGTGACTGCAGCAGTATATCCACAGGGAACTGCCAAAAATTCAAGCCAGATTTAGAAGAGAATATGGAACCAGGGATATCAGATGGATCCTGGCAGAAAGCAGAGAGTACCAGAAAGATGTTTACCTGCATTTTATTGACTATGTTGGAAACCCTGGTGGTGTAGTGGTTAAGTTCTACAGCTGCTAACCAAAAGGTGAGCAGTTCAAATCCACCAGGCGCTCCTTGGAAACTCTATGGGGCAGTTCTACTCTGACCTATAGGGTCGCTATGAGTCAGAACCGACTCGACAGCACCTGATAACAATCTTTCAGGAACAAATACAGGTGACAAATGGATCACTTTTTCCCACACTGGGGGACCTGAATGGAAAGCAAAAATTCTAACACTGAACCACCACTGCTCCTCACCCCCTTGTATTGCTCAAAAAACCCAAACTAAACCCACTGTCTTGGAGTCAATTTGACCCTATAGGACAGAGTAGAACTGTCCCATAGAGTTTCCAAGGAACACCTGGCAGATTTGAGCTGCTGACCTTTTTGATTAGCAGCTATAGCACTTAACCACTACTCCACCAGGGTTTCCATTGCTAGGAGCTTGTAAATCAAGGATACCTGTCTCTCCATATCACCATCCAAGTTAGTAATCCTTTTCTGAACCAAACCCTGAAACCCTGAACACTTGAATTTCCTTCCAAAGTAGCCATGTGCCTGTTTTCAGGGCCTATAGAAACTTATTCCTCAGGTTCATTACCCCAGTGCAGACTGTGTTGCTGGTATGCACATCATTAGCCCAAAGAGTGACCTAGCAGAGATTGTTTGCAGTAGTTTGGACGAATCTTAGACATGCAGGCTTTGGCATCCATGTCCATGCCTCATTAGGCATGACAGAACTTGGATGAGTATAGGAGATCGATTGCAGGCCAGGACAGGGGGCTGATGCCCTAGGACCAGCTTTGTCCATTCTACTATATTGCAGTGAGGAACTCTAAGGAACCTGAGAATTGTAAATTTCAACCTGGACTTTCATGTTGCAATGAAGCCATATTTGCCAAAATAAGAATTTTTATTTAAAAATTTGTTAGCTGTAAGTTTTAAATAGTTGAGCTGAATACCTTTTAGACATACAATAAATGGGTTTTTATTTCAATTTTTGTCCTATGCTTTGCGAATGCTAGGGGTGAGCCTGGGTATTACCCCCAGTAAAAAATGTGTTAGCCTCTCTGAGCTGAAAAGTGACTTGCTTATGATCATACGATGAGGCTGAATTTGCCAAGAATGCTTGTGTCCTTTCCGCCATGCCGTGTTTCCTTTCACATAGATTCTAACTTGATCCTCACTTCAACCAGATGACATGGGGGTTACTTCCATTCCCATTTTTGTCAACTGATGAGGACACTTTGACTCAGATCATTGAAATGACTGGCTTAAGGTGCTGTGGTATAGCCAGCTCTTCAGCTCATTTATTTTAACCCCAAATGACTGACTTTTACGAAGGCTGAGAGTTCAGATTGGTAGTAAGTATTGCCATATGTTGTGTTTAGATGAGCAGTCATGTGATGGGAATATTTTCTAAGAAAGATTAGCTTGGAAAACAGAAGACAGAGGACGAGCTGTGTAAGTTATTTAAAATCTCTGATAATTTGTTATGGGGAAGAGGAAACGGACTTGGTCCAAGTAGATGCTAAAAGGTGAAACTGGAATCCATGGGCAGAAGCTGAAGGGAGAGATTTGGATTTAACACGAGGAAGCATTCACAAACCATTAGAAACCTTCAGTTTTTGTCTATATCAATATCTATATTGATATAGATGTCCAGAACAGCCCTGGTGGCATAATGATTATGTGCTAACCGAAAGGTCAGCAGTTTGAACTTACTAGCCGCTCCATGGGAGAAAGATATGGCAGTCTGCTTCTGTAAAGTTTACAGCCTTGGAAACCCTACAGGGGCAGTTCTACTTGTCCTATAGGGTTGCTATGAGTTGAAATCAACTTGACGATGATGGATGTGGGTAGAGGAATCCAAGAAGACACTAGTAGGGATGTTGTAAAGAAGATTTCTGAATTAGTTGTGTGCATACCTAGATGTTCTCCTAGGTCCTTACCACAAATCCAAAATTCTAAGTCATGAGATGGTCTTTAGTCTGAGACCACCTGTGGGGTAAGTAGAAAAATCATAGCAGCTTCAGGGCTGGGTCGAAGCCTTAGGTCTGCTCCTCCCTTCTTCATCTTACTCTGTGCCTGGTAGGATTAGTGGTGTGGACTTTATCAAAGGGCTTCTTGCCCTCTAGCTACTACTTGTTGATTCAGCCAATGGGAAGTCCAGGCAGAAGATCATGGAAGGGAGGCTGCCACCCTGCAGGATTTCCACAGGCTGCTTTCCCCTCAGTGTTTCAGGTCTTGTCAAGTCATCTCTCCATATAGGTCTTGCTCTTTCTTGGTTCCTTCCTATTGCCTCTTGAGTTCTAGGGATGATAACGGTATGACTAACCACTTCTGCTGTTACTAACCCTGAGTTATCAGCCTATCCCCTGTGATTTCTTAATGTCATGTTCACACTTTAGTAAATAGTCTCCCATTAAACTCTCCTCCAAGTACACAATCTGAATATGTCATTTGGTTTCCTGACTAATGCAGTATGCTTTTCTAACCTGAGGTAACCGCATTCTTCTGGTATGGAGAAATCTTGACTGCCGCTCAATGAAGACAACCTCAGAGCAGTCTCCCCAGTCCTAAAAGGAGGGTACAAAGCCCTAGTAATATTGGAGAAGAAAGAGAAAGCTTAAGGAATGAGATGACTCACCAAAATCTTGTGGTTGTTGTATTTAAATACATAGGTAAGAATTCTTAGGAAAGGTTTCCCAATTAGAATGGCATTATACCTCTGATGCAGCCACAACAGATTTTCCCCATTCTCAAGCTTGGCCACTGTCTTAACTGGTGTACTGGTTAAGAGTGAGGGTTCTAGAGTCTGACTCCTTTAAGTAAAATGCTGGCTGTGTCACTTGCTGGTTCTGTGACTTTGGAAAAATCACCTCTCCAAGTTTCATTTTTCTCATATACAAATTAGAATAATAATAGCATATGCCTCCTAGAGTTGCTATAAAATTAAATATTTAGTATATTAACAGGTTTTGCATGCACAGTGCCTGGAAAATGGTAAGAATGAAATAATATTAGCTATAATTTTTCTGGGAGAACATAATCAGTGCTCAATAAATATGGAATGGACAAATGAATGGTATAGTTTTAAATGCTTATAATTTTGTGTCTGTCATAGATAACAAGGTGAATCAATGTTGATTTCTGCTCAATAAAGTAGGAATAATCTATTGACTCAAACGAGTCAATAATGGGCTTTTTATATCTTTCAACAAATGAATTATAGATCAAAACAGAGGCTAGTAATATCCCATTGTATGCATATACTACATATTGTTTACTCATTCATCTGTTGATGGGTATTTGAGTTGTTTTCACATTTTGGCTATTGTTAATAATGCTGCAATGAACTTTAATGTACATGTGTTTGACCATGATATGCCATGACATGGAAAAATGCTGAGTAAAATAAGTCAATCGAAAAAGGGCAAATATTACATGATCTCAGTAATATGAAGTACGTAGAAAAAGTATAGAGATCAGCATGAAGAAAACAAAAATCCTCACAGCTGGAATGATAAGCAACATCATGATGAACAGAGAAAATATTGAAGTAGTCAAGGATTTCATTTTACTTGAATCTGCAATCAATGCCCATGGAAGCAGCGGTCAGGAAATCAGATGACATACTGCATTGGGAAAATCTGCTGCAAAAGACTTCTAAGTTTTGAAAAGCACAGATGTCACTTTGAGGACTAAGGTGCACCTAACCTAAGCCATGATGTTTTCAATTGCTTCATATGCATGGGAAAGCTGGATGATGAATAAGGAAAACCAAAGGAGAATCGATGACTTTGAATAAGGAGACCAAAGAAGCACTGACATCTTTGAATAGGAACGATCAAAGAAGAATTGATGCTTTTGATTTCTGGTATTGAAGAAGAATATTGAATATACCATGGACTGTCAGAATAATGAAAAAATCTGTCTTGGAAGAAGTACAACCAGACTGCTCCTTAGTAGCAAGGATGGTGAGACTACGTTTTACGTGTTTTGGACATGTTATCAGGAGGGACCAGCTCCTGCAGAAGGACATCATCCTTGGTGGATGGTCAGCAAAGAAGAGAAAGATCCTCAATGAGATGGATTGACACAGTGGCTGCAACAATGGGCTCAAGCATAACAAAGATTGTGAGGATGGCACAGGACAGGGCAGTGTTTCTTTCTGTTGTACATAGGGCAGCTATGAGTAGGAACTGACTTGATAGCACCTAACAACAACAACATAGAGATCAGAGGTTAATAGTGGTTACGGGGAGGGGGGGAGGGAGAGGTAAAAGGAGGAACTATTGTTTAGGAAGCATTGAGTTCTTGTTTATGGGATAAAAAATTTGGTAAAGGATATTGGTAATGGTTGCACAACTGCTTGATGTAATTGATCTCATTGAATTGTTTATGTGAAAAATGTTTAATTGGCAAATGTGATGCTATCTATATTTTCACAATAAGAAAAAAGCTAAGAAAGAAAGGAAAAGCAGAGGCTAGATAAGGATCTCCTAAACAAAGGCTTGATAATGACCCCCTCACAAGGATCTCAAAGAAGCTTTCTTTCATACTTAGAAAGTTGGGTTAGATGAGCTTGATGGTCCCATCCAACCATGAGGCTATATGACTCAGTGATTTCTTGAGGTGTGGAGAAAAATGCATTATAATAACAAAACAGAATTGCTCAACTATGAGATGAAAGGATTCCAAAATTTCCTAGACATAGGTTCACAGTTCAGATGCTAAAGGTGAATGGAAGTGCTAAGTCCATGAGAAGCTCTTGCTCCCATGATGCTAAAAGTGGACAATGGCAATAAGGTTGAGGCGAGAGAAGTGACCTGCATTTTCAGCCTAGCCCATCTGGGGTTTGCATTATATCCTGTCCATATGTGTCACCTCCATTAATAAATGGCTACTCCTCAGAACAGGACTCTGAAACAGGTTTAATGACTCAATGAATCATAGGAAGTTTTTTTTTGGTGAAAGATGATTACATAACATGACCCAAATTAATGATACTTTACCCTTGTTTGGTGCATAAAATATCCCTAATGTTTTCACATACGGTATGTCATTTGATTCACACAAGTCTGAGGTGGACATTACTATTATCTCCATTTTGTAGAGGAGGAAATCCTTAAATTTCTTGTCGAAGATCTGATTTCCAGCAATGTCTGAAATAAGTCTCCAAAACAGCTCCCTGTCTCAGTGCTCATTTTCTGTAATAGTGCCTGATGAAGTGATTGGTATGGGATCAGCACCCGCCGTCTTGTCCCTTTACCCAGACCCCTTTCAGCTGGAAGCCCGCCAGATCAGGGTCCAGGGTAGTCCAAGAAGAAGCTGAAGGAATATCTCTTAGGAATTTTGTAAAGGCAATTCCTACATTGAGTGTGAGGTTTGTAGCCATCAATGTTTTATATTTTTTAACAGTAATAAAATACTTATTGAATGCTTATTACGTACCATAAATATTACAGTTATCATGTAATAACTCATTTAATCCTTGCAAAAACTCTATGAAGTGTGCGCAAGCAAAATTTGTACTTAACTGATAAAGAAGGAAGTTGAGCCAGAGAAACTAATAAGTTACTCAAGTTCACATAGCAAACTGGGACATCTTACTATAAACCAAAAAAAAAAGAAAAAGAGGAGCTTACTTGAATTGAAGTGAGAGTAGTGGACTCTGACTTGCTGGACCCCCCCACCCCCCACCCCCACAATTATGCTACTTAGGCAACCCCAGGGAATTCCCGGAGTTTCTTAGAATACCAGCTGAGGAATATTGGTCTTTGTAAGTGGTTCTTCAATTCTAGTGCCTGGTTCAGATGAGAATTTTGGCCATTCCAAGGCAAAATGAGAAAAATAAGAACCCTAAGAACCATTTAGTAACAACAATGGTACAAAGTTACAACCGTTCTTTCTTGAAAACTGCTGTCATACATTATAAAATATTTCCCTTTCTCCTTTTTTAATCATGACATGTCTTTTATAGAATAATTACAGAAGTAGATGATAAATTTTGTTAGTGTCTTTATAAAACAAAATGGGAAATCCTGTATTAGTCTATCAATAGTTAATTTCTTGTATGTTAATGTTACTATAGTAGGTTGAATGTTGACCTCCCCCCTCTAAAAAAAGATGTGGCCACACTCTAAACCCCAGAAACTGTGAATGTGACCTCGTCTGGAAAAAGAGTCTCTGAAGATATAATTAAGTTAAAGATCTTAAGGCAAGAATATGCTGAACTAGGGTGGGCCCTGAATCCAATGACTACTGTCCTTATAAGAGACACGCAGAGGACGGACACATATGGAGGAGAAGAGATGGCCATGTGAAGACAAAAGAAGAGATTGGAGTCGTGCAGCTACAAGCCAAGGAATACCTGGAGCCACCAGAAAAGGAAAGAGGCAAGGAAGGATTCTTGCCTAGAGTCTTTGGAGATGTTTGACCCTACTGACATCATGATTTCAAACTGCCGGCTCTAGAACTGTGAGAGAATAAATTTCTTCTGTTTTAAGCCACCAGGTTTGTGCTAATTTGTTATGGCAGCCCTAAGAAACTAATTTAGTTACTGTTTGTACCTCTTGTTTTAGGGAGGTGTTGAGTAGAAGAAGGAGTTGGGGAAGAAATAGAAAAAGAAAAAAGGTAGGAGCAAAATGGTAGCACTCTTATGATAGAACATCAAGCAAGATGGAATCCAAAATTGTATCTGTGATATTTACTGTCAATATGTGGAAATAGTATCTATATATGGTTAAGGGCTAAAATGAATAGAAGGTTTCTTAAGACTGTGGGTAATATTTGCCTTAGATTTCATTGGTGATTTTACTTTATTTTGCAATAAAAAATTATAAAAAAAGGAGTTAAATTGGTCTGTGATATACAAAACTCTATAAATCAGTGATTCAATCTATGAGGTCTCTTATTTGACCAAAAATTTCTGTGAGAAGATGCTGTTGATTCCTTAAGGCATTGCTTTTCATGGAAACTTTCAGAGAGAAAGTGGAAGTATTCAGGGCTATTGAACAAGGCAATGCGCTGCTCCAGTTGGTGTCAGTCACACTTTTCTCTGTAAAAAAAAAAAGCAAACCCATTGCCACTGAGTCGATTCCAACTCACAGGACAGGGTAGAACTGTTCCGTAGGGTTTCCAAGGAGCGGCTGGTGGATTTGAATTGCCGACCTTTTGGTTAGCAGCCGTAGCTTTTAACCACTGCACTACCAGGGCTCCTTTCTCTGTAAAGACAGACCTAATGTGGGCCAGATACTTGGTCTATTTAGGGCTATTTTAGAACAAGAGTAAGTTCTTGTTCTTGATGAAAAAAAAGCCTCCAAGAGGACAGTAGATTTTGAAGAAGGAAGAGGATGCCTTAAAGGCAAATGTATTGATGCTTTTCACTTACCAAATCTTCCCAGATCCAGGACCAATTTATATAGAAAACACCTACCTTTCTCTTTGTCCTCCTTTTCATGTTTTGTCATATACCATACATGTGGAAGAGCGTATGTAATACCCACATACAATTTAAGTAATAATAAGACAAACACTCATACGTCTCTAACCCTGTTTAAGAAATAGAACATGAGTTATATCTTTGAGACTTTTTGTATGCCCCTTCCCTTACTCCCATTCTTTACTGCTACTCAGGGTGCCAGCTCCCTCTTCTTCTCTCCAAGTCCCAACCCCATCTTCCTGTCCTCCAGCAAGGACACTCATGAAACCACAGAACCTAGAAACGTTTCTCCATCTGTGGAGGAATTACACTGGTTTTCTGTTCTCCATCCTTTGCTAAATAATAGTGATTCTTTCGTTATTTTCAGGCAATGCAGAAATCTGTGTGAGATTCTTTGGGCCATTAAGATACTGAATACATGGCTGTAATGGTTTGAATACATTCCACTTAGAGTTTGTTTTGATATTTTTTCACCTGAAAGTTTAAAATTAAACACACATACACATACATACATACTTATGTATGTATATATGTATAAATATGTATAAATTACATAATATGTGCATATATGTATACATATATATGCATATATATTTGTATAAATGTCCATGTGTGTATATGCGTCTATATATCTACAGGTGTATCTCCTACTGTATATTAGGCAGTAGAGAAGTAAATGTCCATTTTGGACTCAAAGATGAACAAGACCCAAAAGACCCAATCCCCTGCTATCAGGGGGCCTCAAAACCAGAAGATATGTATTTTTTTTTTCCTTTTTCACTAAAAATGAGGATAATTTAAAAAATGCTATAGAAGCTCTGATGGAGGTTGTGTATTTTCTTTTCACTGTAGTCAAATTACTTTGCTGACTTCCATGACTATAACAGTGACGATCTGCTCTATTAGAAGGCTCATAGTGCTGTATCTCAGGACAAGGCAGGGGAAGTGTGCTGGTCGTAATAGGTTTGGGATAGGGAAACGATGAGAAGGAGCCAGAACCTAAATTAGAATCACTTACTATGCTTTTACTGTGCTTAAGGAATAGAATTAAGACAACTAGAAATTTTCTTATTATTTTTTAAATCTACCATTTATTATTTGCAAATTTTATTTGCTTATTTGGTTTCAATGTGCTAGGCACAATATTCTACACTGTATATACACTGGTTCACATAATCCTTCCAGCAAATCTGTAAGGGACTGCTATTGTTCCCATTTCAGAATATAGGAACTGAAACTCAGAGATAAGCTACTTGCCCAAGGTTACTCAGAACTGGCAAATTTAGATTTGGCCCCGGGGCTCTCTATCTCCAAGCCCCTGATCTTAACCATTATATTTTACAGCCTTCACAGCTAATTTCAGTCTAACAGGGAAACAAGTTCATATCTAAAGGGTGTGGCAGCAACAGGTAACATGTAGGCCTCATAGGTAAATAAGAACTAACCAAAGCCTAAATTAGCAGCCAAAACAGAGGAAGAGAGACCAGGGAAACAAGTGCCACAAAAGAAGTCAACCAATATTTTTGGGTGTCTGCCACTGGATGGCATTTCTAGAAGTGGCAAAGTGAAGGGGAGGAGAGAAGCAAGGAACAAAACCTAGAGGTATAAAGGTACCAAAGTGGTGGGCTTGTGGATGACCCAGGCAGGGGCCTCAGGGTAGGGAAACTACAGTCATCAGAACAGGGATCTAAGGTACATGTAGAATGAAGTTCAGGAAGTGGGCATAAGACAGGGAGCAAAGGCCCTGAGATTGGAGGGTGCCTGTTTGAGAAATAGTGAGGAGACTGCTGTGGTTAAAGGAGAAACAAGTAGAAGAGAAATAGACTACACTATCAGGGAGGTGATACGGGGTTGAGTGTGGAACCTAGAGACTTAGAAAGACAAGGAACAAAAAAAAAAAAAGGAACAAAGGGGCCCCCAAATCTGCAAAGAAACAAGAAATGGGCTAGGGCACAGAAACAAAGCCATTCCCCAGCACAATGGGGCAGGGTATCTAAAAATAGCCTGCAAACTTCTTTAAAGTTGCCTTTCAGAAGCAGATGGAGAAAACCAGGCCCAAGGACATGCGCAGAACATCCACCACTGACCACTGTGTGACCTTCCACCAGGGGCAGTGAGGGGCTACAACCCCAGCTGGGGAATTGAACCTGGGGAGCGAGAGACTGTGCAGGCACAATAGCCCAAAATAAGTCCTGCTATGTTTTTGTTTTTTTTTGAAACCCAGAGACTTCCAGGACAGAAGCCATCTTGGAAAGCTGCTGCGTGCACACTGTAGTTAACATATCCCCGCCTGAGTCTATGAATAAACATAAATCTTTTCCCCCCGCCCAAGAACTTTTAAGAACTCAGGACCGTCTTTTGTTTTGTGAGACGGGTGTATACATTGCTCTAGGCCCTCCTCTTCTCCGCTTGCAAGCCTCTTCAACAAAGCTTTGCTTGTGTGGAAAATTACGTGCCTTACCTGCTCATTCTTGACCAGTGAGAGGCAAGAACCTTGTTCCAGTAACAGGTACACGAATAGACTGAAACACACAAGTCAGCCATACTCTTTCATGAATCACTTAGGGTTTGGCTGGACTGGGCTTGCTTGTTTTAACCTCTGAGCCTATTTGCCAGTGCTAAATGCTGCATGTCTGGGGGAAGAGGGCCTGGGAGTCTGGCAACAGTGAGTAATAGGAAAGTTTTCTGAACTCCCCAGAAGCATCTTTCAGAACTCTAGTAGTCTTTACCCTGCATATAAGCAGGAGTTCATAAAAAGCTTGATTTTATATTGAAACAATTTGACTGTTATTTTTGGATTCAGGGTCCCTTTTCTTAAGGAATTCTGACAAGTTTTTTAAAGATGTGTCCATGTGGGTGCATTTTGTTAAGGAATATACAGTAAAACCTGTGAAAGCCAGAACCTATGTAGGGTGGAAACCTGTCTGAGAAGGAAAACTCAAATATTTTTCACTAAAATGAGTGGTAGGAAAGTGGTCAGACTGTGTTGTGTCAAAGGCAGAACACTTGAAAAACCCCGAAAAACAAGGCAGTCCTGCCGAGGTCCAGCTTTCACAGGTTTCACTGTATTTATAAACTGGCTTCCATTTCCTTGATCTGTACTCTTATTGCTAATTAACATTCCAAAGTCATTACTTTCGCTTAACTTTGTTCTCTGAGAGAGACATGAATTGCCTGCTCCACCAAGAACAGGTTATCGGGTGTAGTAATGCCTACTTTGCTTAAACATGAGAAAGGTAATTAAAAATTAAACACAGTAAGATTTCTTAGAAGTTGAGTAAGCTTCAGTTCTAAAAGACAAGTGTTGGCAATGTATTAAACTGTTTATATCTTAGTTAATGTGTTCATTTTTAAAAAAAATTTACAGCAACCTTCATGCTACAAATGACAAGGATTTTACAAGGTGGTATTGAAAGAGATGAATTTAGAGGACAAGAATATAACGAGAACTTTTAGGTTGTGGGGTGTGTATGTAACCACCATGTTAGTCACTCCTCCACAGTCTCTAGAGGAGTCTCCATTGCTCTTATATTTTGTGTGTCTATGGATTCTTTTTATGGGAACTTGAAGTGTTCAGAGTTTGGGTTGGTGTAGACTGCAAACAGAGGCTGCATTCGCTAATGTAGGAGTAGGATCAAAAGTTGACATCTGGCTTCGAGTTGCCTGGAATAAGACACCATAGTTTCCTTGCTTACCTGTTCATAGAAGTCAAATTCAATTAAATTTGATTCAGCCAACTCTTAGAGCATTAACTGAACTCCTATTACATGGCAGCTGTCAGTTCATAATATAGAAAACTAAAACCTGTTGCCTTTGAGTTGATTCCAACTCATAGCGGCCCAATAGGACGGAGTAGAACTGCCCTGTAGGGTTTCCAAGGCTGTACTCTTTACAAAAACCAGACTGCCACACCTTTCTCCCTTGGAAAGGCTGGTGGGTTCAAACCACTGACCTTTTGGTTAGCAGCCCAGTGCTTAACCACTGTACCAACAGGGGTCCCTTCATAATACAGCAGAGGAGATAAATGGTTAAAGAGCTAATGAGATTATAATGTGATAGATGCTCATCTTGGAGGACCAATTAATTACACAGGAGAAACTTTTTAGAGAAAATGACATTAGGGTTAGATCAATGATGAATGAAAATCAGTGAGACAGAAAGTGAGAAAGGGAATTGTGAGAATGACCAGCATGTGCAGAAGTGCAGCGTGCATGGGAGGTTCTAAGAATGGTGATCAGTCTGGGACAAGGTGCGGAATGGAGAGAGAGCTCACTGTGTTGGACAGCCTTGGTCCCTGAATCTGTACGGGCTTTGCGAGACTAGAACACAGCTCAGAAGGGCTCGGCTCTATTTTCTTTTTCTTTCTCTTTGCAGAGAATATAAAATTAGATTTCCTATGTCTTATGCTTGTATGGAAACCTTGGTGGTGTAGGGATTAAGTGTTACGACTGCCAACCAAGACTTGGTCAGCAGTTCGAATCGGCCAGGTGCTCCTTGGAAACTCTATAGGGCAGCTCTACTCTGTACCATGGGGTTGCTATCAGTCGGAATGAACTCAACTGCAGTGGGTTTGGGCATGCATGCATAATGTAACTCCATTATAATACGAAGGAAATGTTGCTTCATTTTCAACTCAATTTTTGAAAACATTTGTATAGTATAAGGTCTATGCAAGATGTTGTTCCGAGCATGGAAAATTCCCCCTAGAGTATAAACTCAAAGAGGACACAGACCAAATCTTATCTGTTCACTATTCTCCCAAACCTAACACAGACACTGACCCAAAGTAGGCATTAACAGATGCTTGTTGATTGAATGGATGCACAAATGTATTACAAAATTAGCAACACACACTCTATGCTCTCTAAGTAACACATTATCTAATAGTAGGATAAGTGTCAGACCCTAGACCTGAAATCAAAACAAAAATATGGATGACGTCAACGAATCCGTGAGAAGTTGTACTACTTTACGGGCCACATTTTACCAGCCATGTTTTACAAACAGGCCTTTTGGTAAGGAAACAATCAGAGATCAGGCCCAATCCAGGGCTGACTTTCAATATCTTAAACTCAAGAGACATATAGAAAAATTGCATTTTCTGAGTCTTGTGCCTGACATCTCCCTCGTTATCTGTTCATGTTTCAGGAATACACAGAAATTAAGTAACACCCATAGGGTATTTTTCTAGCCTGGGTAAGAAGAAGGCAGAAGCTTTAGGGCATTTGATTTTCTGGATCCCACTACTGGTCTTAATTGACAATTTCTTCTTCCAAGTCCACCGCAAGGTGGCCTATTTGCCACCACTGAAAAATAAAGCAAATCTAAAGGATTCCACTCCCAGACAAAATGATTCAGACATATATTGCAGGTAGGCCTAATTTATTTGACAATCAAATCAAGACATGATAGGACAAGATTACTCAATGTGGCATAGATTATACGGAAGGAGAAATGTGTCATGGGTCTGTCCTGAACAGATTCATTAAAAGATATTTCAGAATTTCCAAATAGATTCAACACGTTCCAAAATGTGCAAATTTAAGTTTCCCGTTAGTTTTCCTGTGGAGAGAAAATAGCAACAAATAAGAAACTCGGAGACGATATGCATTTCATTCAAACTTCACCAGAAAACATATCTGAGTCTCTGCAATAACTGACATTTTTCAAAGGAATGATGGCAATTTAAGATTTTAACAACTGATGTTTGGTTGTAAAATGTTGCATTATTTATTATTTTAATGATTCTTTTAAGAGACATACACTTAGAAACCCTTTTTTCGTAACAGATTTTAATTTCTTTTTTATTCAGAAAGAACTAGAACAATTTGCCATGTATACTAGGTGCTTGTTTCTTTTCACTTATTTATTTATTATTGTGCTTTAGAGGAAGGTTTACAGAACAAACTAGCTTCTCATTAAACAATTAGTACACATATTGTTTTGTGACATTGGTTAACAACCCCACGAACTGTCAAGACTCTCCCTTCTTGCCTTTGGGTTTCCTCTTACCAGCTTTCCTGTCCTTTCCTGCATTCTTATCCTTGCCCCTGGGTTGGTGTGTCCCTTTAGTCTCGTTTTGTTTTATGGGCCTGTCTAATCTTTGGCTGAAGGGTGAACCTCAGGAGTGACTTCAGTAGTGAGCTAGAATGGTGTCTGGGACGCGTATTCTCGGGGCTAGGTGCTTGTTTTTATTCATGAATATTCTGAAAATACTTAAAGGCAACTACATGCTTCTGTACATTCTAGTATATTCTTCATCATTTTATGTTTTTTGACCAGATGCTAATGTATCTTTGAGATTACTACTTTGTAACCTTTAAATTACTTTTATCTATTACATTTTTTAAATTTAAATTTTACTATAGCTTAAATATGTATTTTGTTGATAAATCATACTCTGAAATAGAACAAGGTCTTCAGGTTCTTCAGATTTTTTTTTCTTTTGTACCAATCATTCGGGCTGCTAATATATCAACACTTATTTTCTGAAGTAAAACAACAAATGTGGCTCATTCTAACAGATGTGGACTGTCATGCCTAGGAGAGGGGCATTCCTCGTCCCTGGAAATAATCAAACATGGATTTTAGACCACCTGGTGACTTGTTGTATAGAGATAGTTTAAACAATAGATTAGTAAGAGAAAGTTGAACTCCACGATCCTTAATTTTCCTCTCGACTTGGAGATTCTGAGATTCTCTGATTCACTCTTATGGCCAGAATACGTAGGAATAAAATGAGAGCAGGTACACCCAAATGCTATAAACTGGGAAAATTCTATTCCGTAGAATCAATGTGTAATGATTCACATATTTCTTATGTCCAAATCACTTCTTTCAATTGCGGTACATTTGTCTTCACACGTAATTACACCCTAAGTCCGGAAAAGGAAACATAGCAATACTTACACAACTTCATCACAGAAGACGCAATCGTTCCCATAAGTGTGGCCATCAGAGCCGCAAATTGGTGCATATACTAGATAACAAGCTCTCTCTTCTCCTTTTGGTAACTTTTTATAACGGCTGCAATCAACCTGAAAAAAATGCTAAAAACCTTCAACTTTCTCAACCAAATGTTTATTTCAGGATTTGGAATGTACCAATCAAGCTCGGAGGACTGTCATTTTATGTTTTTGTATTTTGGTTGTCCTCATCTAACCCCTTTAAGATATATCAAGTGTAAAGGGTTTTTATGTCAGGTATAAAATCATGAGTCATACACTTCTTTATGGTAGCTGGTTACAAAATCAGAATTTATTCTAAAACAGGGTCCTTTCTACTGTACTCGTTGATACATCAGTTGTCAACACACGCAATGTGCTCACAAGTGTAGCCACTCTCACAGGATGTGTGATCAATTTTCTGTATGAATTTTCCCTCTCTCTCTCTAACTCAAAATGTACTATCTGAATGCAAGTGTGAAATATGTTATAGGAAAAAAAAAATAGCTACTATAATTATGGAGCCCTGGTGGCACAATGGTTAAGTGCTCAGCTGCTACCTGAAAGGTCAGCATTCAAACCCACCAACCGCTCCGCGGGAGAAAGATGTGCCAGTCTTCCATAAAGATTACAGCCTTGGAAACCCTATTGGGCAGTTGTACTCTGTTCTGTAGGGTTGCTATGAGGCAGAATTGACTTGATGGCGATGGGTAGTGTAATTATAAGAACTCGTAAATCATTGGCAACATTTGTGGATAATTGTTTGTAACAAATTATACACTACAGAACTCATATAGACAGATTAGTGTATCTTAACATTGTGGTTAAGAACCACTGTTCAAAATTCCTGGAGCAAATCCCAGGTGGTAAGCTGTCTATGGGAGCAGGTAAACTACTACCAAAAAAATGGATTTTCTGGGGTTTTCATCTATGAGCATAACAAAGAGTGTGGACAATAAAGTCAAACACATCTGAATTCAAACCTGACTGTATGACCTTGGGAAAATTATTTTACCTTTCTATGTCTTGGTGTCTTTTATATGCAAAATAAAGGTAATAACAATTAGATCATAAGGTTGAAGTGAAAAGTACAGGAGAACACATATAGAAGATGTGTGTACAATTCACAGGATAGTACCCGGTATAGAAAATACTGAATAAATGACCTTTTGCCTTCAAGGCGATACTGGCTCTTAGCAGCCCTCTAAGACAAAACAGAACTGGCCCATAGGGTTTCAAGGAACAGCAGGTGGATTCCAACTGCTGACCTTTTTGTTAGCAGCTGAGCTCTTAACCACTCTGCCACCAGGGTTATGAATAAATATTAGCTATTATTTTTGCCCTTGGTTTTATTTCCAGGTCTATACAAGCTCCAGTTTTACATAAAAGGCAGAGTTTCCAGCTCTTTTCATCCCAGAGCTCTAGGCATAATGTTTGACTGAGTATTGAAGAGCTCCACTCAGATAGCTAGAAATATGCTCAAATTTAAAGTTGACCATGTTATCTCCTCTAGATATGTTCCATTAAGTAAGTCGTTCTTTCAGCTACTGTATTACACATACCTTCTAAGTTTTGGGGCTGAGCTGAGTCCTGGCAATGCAAAATTTAGTATATATTTGTAGGAGGACCGTAGAGACTGTCAGAGCAGAATGGCTTGCAGTGCCCCTTGATAATTATATTCCATCATGATTTCACTTCCCCTCCTCGCCTGTTCAAACCTGAGTCCCAGCCTTTATGTCATACTCACAGTATAACCAGGAAACTACCAAATACTGGGCATTCATTAACCATTTTCATTCTGACACAGGTACTAAATCACGAAGAATGGCTTGAACTCAAGTCTGTCAGACTCCAAAATTTATATTCTTAACGCAATTATTTTCTTCAATAGAAAATACAGAAGACTCAAAAAGGTGAAGGAAATTGCCCAGACTCTAGAGTCACATAGATAATAGCCCTTTAGTTACCAAATTAAAACAAAAAAAATTTTTTTTTGATAGCGTGTGTTTTCAATATTAGAATGCATGCTTACTAATTGAGCATGTTTAAATTTTTGCTTGGTAATATGGATGTTGAGAAATATGATCTGGTAATGCAAGCCACTAGTAAGGCATACCACCCATCTGTGGTATGACAATATACCAATAAGAATTTAAAAATAGAGAATTTATTGCGGACACCCTTTCATTAGGTTGCATGGGGAAACTCTGGGTTTCCACATAAAAAATAGGACACAGAAAAACAGGGCTCCCGAACTATCTCACAGGAAAGCCATATTTATGCTTGTAAACCTTATCTCACAGACATAAAGAAAAAAAAGACAAAAATTTACAAAAACTAACACATCCAGGAAGCATCACCTAACAGAATGCTCACTCTAAGTAACAGTAAGGCTCCAACTCGGGTCTGTTGAGCTTCACGCGTTTCAAAAGGGACCCACCCTGACGCTAAAAGCACTAGAATCTGAATAACAGACTACCTAGGAAGTTCACAGGCATAAAAAGTCATTTGTATACCATTAAACCAATAGTAAAGGAACTAAAGGGATAAGTAGCAGAGCTTGACCTAGAACCCAAATTGCTTGACTGCTGGTTTAAAGTGTTTACTATCACACCTAGATTTTCTTGGAAATAGCCATTATATTAACTCGGAGTCATGAAGAAAAAGTAAATTAAGATCTTCATTCTCTAAGGTAGAGAACAACGATGAGTAGAACCCATTTAAAAATTATAAGAATCATGACTTGTCCTTATTGAGCTTTCCCATACTATGTGCTAGGTACTCTGCTAAGCACTTTTCAAACATCAGAACTTTAAGCCTCATAACAATTCCATTAAGTAGGTGCTGTTACCCAGGACCACACCATCACAGAGCTAGAATTCAAACCCGGGACTTTATAACCTCAATGCAAGGTATCTAACCACTTTGTTCTACCACCTCTCTTTCAGAAAGATCTGTCTATATTTTTTGAGATAAAACCAGTTTTGCTACTTCAAAAATAATCTTTGAATATATAAAAATTTATTTAGATAGCAGTGATTTGAAAGACTAGATAGGAACTGTAGGGGCAGTGAATTTATGTTAACGGGGGAGGAAGAGCTCAGAAAATGAGGATGAGAACAGTGACACAGATGAAAGTTTGTGATCAATGTCACCAAATTGTACATGTGGAAACTGTTGAATCGATGTTAAGTTTTGTTGTGTATATTCTCAACAACAACAAAATAAAAAAAAATTTAATGTGTATTGTTTTTTATCAAATATTTCCCTTTCTGATACATATTTTTAAATTACATAAAAGTAGGGCTTTTATACCAAGATGGATGTACTGACCTGTTGCCCCCCTTGGACACATTCTACATCTGGAAAAAAAAGAGAGAGAGAAAGAAAATTAGATTCTGGAAGAGTCTAATCTCATTAGAAAAAAATTAATTTCATTTGTTTTGGTTCTCAATATGCACTAAAAATATAGGACTGTCTCCAGAGCTGTGTATCAAAGTAATATCAAAGGTGGAATCTCTTTAACACAGACCTTTTTAGTTTTCTTCTTTGGAGGGGGATTTAAATGTGGACAAAATTACATGATAATGAGGCAAATGTCTTATTTTTTTTCTACCTCATAATCAGGGCTCAGTAAATATTGTAAAAGCAAGTGAATTTTGTATTTATGGAGTGTTTGCTGTAATATAGCAGACATAGGTGGTAGACATTGGATCAGTGGTTGAAAATTCTAGGGAGGCAGATTTTACTTTAATAAGGACAGCAGAAGAATGTAATAACTCATGCCCCACAACGGGTTAGACTATTTTATAAAGAAGTGAGGGTCCCATAAATAGGGATATCAAGTCAAGGCAGAGGCTAGATGGTCACTTCTCAAGGATCTTACAGAATGCATTCCCATAGATAAGATTTGGCCTTAGATGACCGTTAAGAAGTCTGCTCTTATACGATATTGTGATTATTAGTGGAGACCAAAAACGCATTTCAAAACACTTCCCTTATTATCTATGTGATAAGAGTATCCCCAAATTATGTGGACAGAAAGGGACACGGAGCTGTTGGTATCAGGGCAGGGGCAGTGTCAGGAGGGAGATACTCACTGAAGATGGTCGCTAGTGCCAGGGCCAAGAGCAGGACAAAGGCTTTGGATCTCATGGGGCTGAAGTGGCTGAGGACAGTCAGGTGGAGGCAGAAAAAGCGACCTTCTGGTATCTGTTCAACCTGCTTGGGACTTGCCTTATATCCGTCAAGAGTTTCTGCCTCAATTGTGAAACAGTTTTTACAAAAACAGAATCCTGGAAAGAGATCAGAAACTCTTGCTCAGTCGTGGGGATTCTATGCTTGTGAAAGATAGTTGATTGCTCATGTTATTTCAACGGCTACTAAGACTCAATAAAGCCAGCATAATTTTCATATATTGCTGCCTTACCTAAGTGCTTAAATGAATATGAGTAATTTCATATCTCTTATAAAATTTGACCTTCATAACAACTTTGTCAGAGAGTTAGTTTCTTTGTTTTACAGATGAAGTATTCGACTCTTGAGGAATTTATCACCCTGGGTTTATTGCATATTCTTTATGGAACTACTTTTTTTGGTAATAGTGGTCAGCATGGCAGCTTTCCTGGTTTTACCGTTTTCTCAGGCTCCCTGCCTTTGGACTGAACCCCTTTCCTTCCCTAGACTTAGGAGTGGTACCGCAAATCGCGGATTTGAGCTGCCTGCCACAAGCGGATACTGAGATAGGAGAAAGTAGGCAGCAAGAGGGCTTTATTGAACACCGTGTTCAAGAGACAGAGGGAGCAAAATTTCCCCCAGATTCTGTCTGCCCCAAGAGGGCTACAAGACGGTTTTAGAGCGAGAGGGTCAGGGTTTAGAGATTTCCTGGAATTTTGATTCTTCTTTGAGGGGGACATAGGATGAAGTGACCTATTGTTGACGTCTTACAGGTCTCTTATGCCACCCTGGTTTCGGTCACAAGATGGATCCGGGTTTTGCGCAGTTATCTCGGGTCTTGATGATATCACTCATTGTTTTTGTCCCCTGGGAGAGAAACACAGTTTAATCAACACCAAAATATCTTGATTACCTTGTTTTTCTACAACAGAATTTGTTTTTCTACAAAAGAACAATCGTGAGACAGATTCCAGAGCAAGTAATTGACGTTTTCAAAGACTAAAGACTTAACCACAGCTTATACAGCTAAACGAGAGATATATTCTCTCTTTGATACTAAAACACTACAGAAAATGTATTTTCTCTACTTCAGGAGTGCAGTGCAAGAAGATAGAAAATATGACATTCACCAGAACTTAAGGTGAGGACCTGCATCAGGGCATGTGTGGAATGATATAGAATTAGTATTATTATGTTTTGATAAGTATATTTTTCAGTCACTTGAGCTGAGGATAAAACTCCAAAGATACGGTCAAGAAGAAAAAAGGCAGGGTGGGTTCCATTAGGAGGTGGTGGGCGCTATCTGTTTTGGTGAGCAAAAATAATGGATTGGATATGCCAGTTTGGGGTTAGACGTTGGGGAAGACCTAAATTTTTCTATTAGTAGAGGGGAGAGTAGTTTAAAGTTACAGAAGAGTAGAATTAAGGAGGGAAGGGAGCACCTAGAGAGGCTGGGTTTGACATGGCGAATAGGCCAATGACAAACTTAAAATAAAAATCTTGGTAATGGAGTCTTAAAAGATGAGAAGTGTAAGGAAGTTTTTTAGTAGTTCATTTTGAGGTAAGTAAGATAACCTCTTCTCTTTACCTTCCTTCCTACAGTTTACCAATTAAAGAGCATCTATTCAGCAAATAGCAAACATGGAAACCCTTGTGTCCTAGTGGTTAAGAGTTCGGCTGCTAGCCAAAAGGTCAGCAGTTCACATCCACAAGGTGCTCCTTGGAAATGTTATGGGGCAGTTCTACTCTGTCCTATAGGGTGGCTGGAGTGGATATCCACTTGATGGCCATGGGTTACTGAGCAAATACCTATTATATTCTAGATGTTCTGCTAGTACTGAAGGAGTTCCTGCCCTGAGGGTGCTCACATTATAAAAGTGGAGACTGACAAGTAGAAATATTAACTCTATAATTTGATAATAACGCTAGGGAAACACAGAGCAGGTAAGTCAGTTATAGCTGGGAATGTTGGCAGGCTCTTTTGAGAAGTTTACCTTAGAGTTGTAACTCTTTTTTTCTTAAATAATATTTTACTGTGTTTCAGGGGGAAGTTTATGTAGCAAATTAGGTTTCCACTTAATTTTTATACAAATTGTTCCAGGAGGTTGGTTACATTTTTCACAATGTGTCAACGTTTTCATTATTTCCATTCTGTTTGTTCTGTTTCCATTAATCTAACTTCCCTGCCCCTCTTTACCTTCTCATTTTATTTAGGGTAAGTGTCAACCTTTTGGAAACCCTGATGGCATAGTTTTTAAGAGCTATGGCTGTAACCAAAAGGTCAGCAGTTCAAATCCACCAGGCACCTCCTGGAAACACTACGGGGCAGTTCTGCTGTGTCCCATAGGGACGCTATGAGTTGGAATGGACTTGACGGCATCCGATTTGGTTTGGTTTTTTTGGTTGACCTTTTGGTCTCATATGGGTGATTATTTGTGGAAGCACAGTACTCACAGGTAATACTGTTCATTTGATAATTCAATCTATTATTTGGATGAAAGGTAGCCTCTGGAAGTAGCTTCAGTTCCAAGTTCAAAAGGTATTTTAGGGCGATAGTCTTGAGACTTGCTTTAGTATCTATTGGTACAGTAAGTCTGGCCTTTTTATGAAATTTCAGTTTTGTTCTACATCTTTCTCCCATTCTATCCGGGACCTTCTCTGGTGTCACGATCAGGCACTATGTAGTTCTACTGGTCTCAGGCCAGATGGGGCCATGATTTGTGCGGGTTATTAGTCCTGTGAACTCGTTTCTTCTCTGAGTCTTTGGTTTCTTTCCTTCTCTTTTATTTCAGATGAGTAGAGACCAATAGTTGTATCTTAGATAGCTGCTCGCAAGCTTTTAAGATCCCAGATGCTACTCACCAAACTAGGATGTACAGCATTCTCTTTATGAACTATGCTATGCCAATTGACCGAGTTGTCCCACAAGACTACGATCCTAAGCCTTTTAACCCAGTAAATAATGCTTTGAGGTGTTTTAATATGTCTAGGAAGTCTTCATAATGGGACCCTTTATGTCCTTTATCATTTATATGCATATATGTACAGCACACACAAACATGTGCTTGTAGGTACACCTATATATGCGCATGTGTGTGCTCACATATGCCTTCCTATACACATGTATCCATGCACATCTACCTGTGTAACCACATACATATTTTTTGGCTGTTGTTACTGTTATTCCAAAATTGTATGTTATAGCATTTAGCAGAATTGTCCTTTATTCTTGCACACTGCTTAGTGTCTTCATTTCCCTTGGTCGAGTTGTGCAGACTTCACCCATATTGGGTATTGCCTTTCCCATCACCAAAAACATCAAGCATCCAAGATCTAGAAAGTGGTTCCCCTTCCTCCCCCTCCCAACCCTGTTAACCGTCAAAGGACGTTGCTTTCTGTGTGTATACCTGTTCTTAACCAGAGGAAAAGAACACCCTCAAAGAAAAAGCAAGCATGTGCAAACGCAGGTGTTCTGAGAATGACGGATCCTTAACTCAGGTGCCAGATGGAGAATGAATGAATGATAGAATGAATGATAGAATATGGCAGGTTAGGGACAGACCTGGTTGAAAAAAAATTTTTTTTTTCTTTTTAGTAAGGGGGAAATGCGTGCTATGTTTGTCCCTGGGTGGCACAAGGCACCTAAAGTTTGATGGTTCAAACCCACCCAGCGGCATGGCGGAAGAAAGTCCTGGTGACCTGCTTCTGTAAAAATTACAGCCAAGAAAACCCTGTGGAGCAGTTCTGCTCTCCGTATGACGTCACCCTGAGCTGGGACTGACTCAATGGCAATGGGTTTTTGGTGTCCCATATAAAATGGGTGGTGAGTAGCAGAAATGGTCTTCCAAAGGCTTCTTTAAAAGAGAATGAAATAGTCAGACTTGCTTTAGAAAAGCCTCTGGTGGTTTTTCTGAGGATAGGTTTACAGTAGGTGGAAAGACCATAGGAAAAAGACAAGTTCAGAGAGTTTGATCTACCTCTACAACAAAGGGCCACAGTCTGGCCATATTGGGGTTTTCTGGTACGTCAAACACAAAAAGCTCCTTCCCCCTGCTGTTTGGAGATGGATTGTCACAGTGGCGGCAACAATGGACCCAAGCATAACAAAAATTGTGAGGATGGCACAGGACCGGGCAATGTTCCCTTCTATTGTACATAGGATCGCTATGAGTAGGAACTGACTCGACAGCACCTAACAACCACAACAACTGCTGTTTGAATGTTCTTCTCCCCTGACTAATGCCAACTCCTAATGCAGACCTCAGCCTTCAAGTCGGGTGACCAAGGGTTTCCCAGGATGTGCCAAAACCAGGAAAGTCCTGTGTAAGCTGGGAATTTTTTTATATATATATAATTTTTATTGAGCTTTAAGTGAAGGTTTACAAATCAAGTCAGTCTGTCACATATAAGCTTATATACACCTTACTCCATACTCCCACTTCCTCTCCCCCTAATGAGTCAGCCTGCTCCCTCCTTCCAGTCTCTCCTTTCATGACGATTTTGCCAGTTTCTAACGCTCTCTACCCTCCTATCTCCCCTCCAGACAGGAGATGCCAACACAGTCTCAAGTGTCCACCTGGTACAAGTAGCTCACTCTTCATCAGCATCTCTCTCCTACCCATTGTCCAGTCCCTTCCATGTCTGATGAGTTGTCTTCAGGAATGGTTCCTGTCCTGGGCCAACAGAAGGTTTGGGGACCATGACGACGGGATTCCTCTAGTCTCAGTCAGACCACTAAGTATGGTCTTTTTGTGAGAATTTGAGGCCTGCATCCCACTGATCTCCTGGTCCCTCAGGGGTTCTCTGTTGTGCTCCCTGCCAGGGCAGTCATCGGTTGTGGCCGGGCACCATGTAGTTGTTCTGGTCTCAGGATGATGTAAGTCTCTGGTTCATGTGGCCCTTTCTGTCTCTTGGGCTCATAGTTATCGTGTGACCTTGGAGTTCTTCATTCTCCTTTGATCCAGGTGGGTTGAGACCAATTGATGCATCTTAGATGGCCACTTGTTAGCATTTAAGACCCCAGACACCACATTTCAAAGTGGGATGCAGAATGTTTTCATAATAGAATTATTTTGCCAATTGACTTAGAAGTCCCCTTAAGCCATAGTTCCCAAACCCCCACCCTTGCTCTGCTGACCTTCTAAGCATTCAGTTTATCCCAGAAACTTCTTTGCTTTTGGTCCAGTCCAGTTGAGCTGACCTTCCATGCATTGAGTATTGTCCTTCCCTTCACCTAAAGTAGTTCTTATCTACTAACTAATCAGTAAATGACCCTCTCTCACCCTCCCTCCCTCCCCCCCTCGTAACCACAAAAGTATTTATTTATTTATTAGTGAAATTAGATTGATTGTTCTAGGCCTGTTTATCTGTTACTGTCTCCAATTAATCCATATATGTGGGATGACATTCTCTGTCCTGAGTCGAACTGTCTGATAAATGGCTCAAACCTGTTGGAGCCAGAAGGCCCAATCCTGTGGCCTAAAACACTCTGATCTATAAGGAGTAGGTTGAAACTTGAGATAGGTGAATATGGTCACCCAAGTTTCAAAGGGGGGAATATGTGACCCCCAATACCCCCCAGCATATTTTCTCCTTTTTCAAAATGGGCAACTGAGAGCTTCACAGAACTAACACCATGAAGAACCTGTGTTTTTCTCCTTCCTCTGCCTGCCCCCTCCTTCCCATACCTCTGTTAAAGACTTTGTTTTGACCTAATGTTGATGACTTTGTTCTTTGTTTGAAACTGATGCAAACAACTTTGTTTTGTTCTGTTGGGCCACCTATGATTTAAAACCCCCACAGGAAAATCACAGCCCAGGTATCTGATATGTATCTCTTTATTCTGATAGAGTCTTTTGTCACAATCCTGTAATGCATAACTCCAGCCAGGCCACCTGTGGGCCACAAAGGCACTTCTAACCCTTGTAAAACCAAAAAAAAAAAAAAAAAAAACCCAAACCCAGTGCCATGGAGTCAATTCTGACTCATAGCAACCCTTGTAAGATTCTGTGTAAGCTCTGATGTGAAATTGCTCTTTGGGACTCCATAGAGACAGCCTGTGTTCTGCCAGGTCTCCGGTGATGTATGCATCTCCTGGATAAACTTTCTCACTCCTTCTGACTTGGAGTATGTTTCATTGGTTCGATTGCTCCATGGCACAGACCATAATCAGGTAACAACATCAACCACTCAGGAAATTCCAAAGGTTTAGAAATAAGGACAAAGACTACTATTTGATAAAATTGAATAGTTCACACAAAAGGTACTCTTTAGCACAATTTCTGTGCAACAAAAAAAAGAGGGGGGAGGGGGAACCTTGCAACTTCCTGGTCTCAGTGTCTCCCCATTATTTCTTTTTGTCTTTGGGTACATTCCACAACGGTCAGTGACTTCCATGAAATTCCCTATGCGCTCAGAGCAGTCTGTCCATTTGTGCCTTAATTTCTCTATAAGAGTGTGCTTGAGTCCATCTTTGTGGCTATTGTGTATTTTGAGTGCCTTCCAACGTGGGGGGAGGGGCTCACCTAGCACTCTCTCTGTTTTTGCTATTTATTGCTGCAAAACAAACCACCCCAAAACTTAGTGGCTTAAAACAACCATCTATGATCTGTCCTGATTATATAGGTTGATTAAGCTCAGCTGGGCAGTTCTAACTTGGGGTCTCTTAGGCATTTGCAGTCAGATGTAGGCTGGGGCTACAGGCATCTACAGGCTCAATGGATGCTACATTGACGCTTGAGGCTGGCTGCACTCTAGGGAGGAACCCTGGTGGCACAGTGGTTAAGCGCTCAGCTGCCAACCAGAAGTTCAGCAGTTCAAACCCATTAGCCACTCTGCAGGAGAAAGATGTGTCAGTCAGCTCTCTTAAAGATTACAGCCTTGAAAACACTATGGAGGCAGTTCTACTCTGTCCTATGGGGTCAGTAAGAGAATCTTCTGGATAGTAATGGACTTTATAGGTATGGGTCCTCTAAGGGCTCAGTTGGAGCTATCCATCAGCCTACATATGGCCTCTCCCTCTGGTTTGGGTTTCTCACAGCATGCCATGTGGGTTCTCAAAGGAAGCATCTAGAGACACAACAGTGCAGACAGTCAGCTCTTTCAAGCAATAAGCAGTACAGGAGGAAGCTGCAAGGGCTTCTTATGACCTAACCTCTGAAGTCCTAGAAGTTACTTTCATCATATTCTGTTGCTCAAGCAAGCCACTAAGCCAGCCTAGATTCAAGGGGAGGAGAATAAGACTCCACCTCTTAATTGAAGGAGCAGCCAGGAATCTGTGGCCATCTGTAATCTACCACTCGGCCTCGTTTATTTTTTGTGAGGTAATATTTACAGTCCACTTAGAAGGTGCCTGGCATGAAATAAACACTCCGCAAAGATTAACTGTTATTATTTGATTGCTCAAAGTCCTCTTATCCTTCCTGCTTCTCCACTGCTTCCAGGGACTTGAAGTGCAAGCACTGAATTCTGAGTAAATAATATTTCTTAAATTCACTTTCAAATCATCCTGTTTTCCCAAGTTACTTAAGTAAATCTTATGGAAGGATATTGTATGTGGATATTTACATAGAGAATTGCAGTGTCTAAATGAAACGCACGGTGGTAGATTAAGCCAAAAAATAAAAAACTGCATCAGGGGTTTTTGCAAACGTGAACTCTGTGCAAACAACATGGGATTTATTTGCATCTCATTTTTTAATTTGAACCAAACTGCACAAGATCAAGGCTATGTGACAAGAAAGAAAAGGATGAAATTTAGGCAACTCAACATGCTTATTGTGTTTTCCCTCTCCCTGCTTATGCTTCACATATTTTAGCCTGATCTTTTCAGGGAAGGGAGTAAAGAAGTTACTTTTTAGAAAAGAAAGTAGTTTGAAATGACAAGAACTGGACTAATCATTACCCCTTCAGTCAGCCAACGTTTAGGAAACATTGTGTGAGAGCTGGGAATATGTTAGGCCCCAGTGCTGCAGGGATGACTAGAAAACAGTCTGTGCCCTCAGAGACTCCACAGGCTGCCAGGGAGACATCATAAACAGCACATGGAGTGAAGGGTCCGGAGGCCCAGCAGCACAGAGCAGAGGCACATAGACAAAGAGGCACTCACATATAGAGGCACTCCACGTAGCTGCACTTGAAATAATTGCAAACACCTTCTTTGGAGCTTGCCTCCCCACCTCCCCTACTCCCTCACTGCCCCATCCCCCACCGCGATGGGCTTCTGGGTCATTACTTCTCCATTGGTTCTCTCTGTGTCATCATCCTGGCTCTAGCCTCTCCCTCTAATTCTCTTCTTTAATTTTCGTTCTAATTGTTTTGCTCTTGGTTTTGCATTCTTTTAGTCATGATGTCACTCTACCAGTGATTTTAAATATATCATCAGATTTAATCCTTACTGTCATGGACTGAATTACGTCCCCCAAATATGCGTATCGACTTGGTTAGGCCATGATTCCCAGTATTGTGTGGTTGTCCTCCATTTTGTGATTGTAATTTTATGTTGAGAGGATTAGGGTGGGATTGTAACACCACCCTTGCTCAGGTTACCTCCCTGATCCAAGGTAAAGGGACTTTCCCTGGGGTGTAGCCTGCACTACCTTTTATCTCTTGAGGGATAAAAGGAAAGGGAAGCAAGCAGAGCATTGGGTACCTCATACTGAGACAGGCAAGAGATCAGGCTGGCTATAATTAAAAGGCCTTTGGCCCAGTATTCTTGGAATCTGAACCTAAGTGCAGACCACCATATAACTTTTACTGCCAGCACTCAAGAACTACTTGTGATCAACAAACTAGGTGCTCAGACAAGATAAGGGGCTACATTCCAAGGCCCTATGTACTTGACAAACTATAATTAAATAACCTCTGATTCAGTATTCTTGGAATGTAAACCTAAGTGCAGACCACCATATAACTTTTACTACTGGCACTAGTGGATTATTTGAGACTAAGAAACTAGGTGCTTAGACAAGATAAGGGGCCACATTTCCTATCCTTACATGCCTGACCAACTATAAATTACTGATAACTCTCCTGAGTTGTTTTTCAAGTTCCCCAACAGCTATAGAGCACGTGCAGTAAAAATTAAGGTAACCTATGAATGACCTTCCACATGAGATAATCATGAACGAAGATCCCTTGCTGAGACTGGGACCAAGAACCAGAGACATCACACATGCACAACATCCCAGAATAAGTCCTGTTCCACATCCCAGCAGCCTTTGTGACAGACTCCATCTTAGTTCCAGCAACCTCTGCGAGGAAATCCATCTTGAATTCCAACTGCGTGCACATTTGATTTTCATAATCCCTCCCTCCTCCTGAAAATCTCCACCTATCTAATGAGTAAAGATAATGCCTTTTTATAAGCCCTAAGAAATCCTTCGTTCAGAGAGAGACTGGAGGCTAGTATAAGTGAAAACCCCTCTCCATCTCTCCCTCGCGAGCCTTTTCCTAATAAACCTTTGTCCGCGTGGAATCTCTGAGCCTATCCTTAGTCAGAAGAAGGTAAGAAGCTAAGCAGGGCTTAGTCCCGAGCTGGGAAGGCTTGCCCTGTAACAATACCACCAAGAAAGCAGCACTGGAGCAGAGCACGTCCTTTGGACCGGGGGTCTCGGCGCCTGAGAAGCTCCTCGACCAGCGGAAGATCGATAATGGGGAATCTTTCTCCAGAGCCAACAGAGAGAAGGCCGTCCCCTGGAAATGACACTCTGAATTTGAACTTTAACCTACTAGACTGTGAGGCATTAAATTTCTCTTTGTTGGAGCCATCTACTTGTGGTATTTCTGCTATAGCAGCACTAGATGACTAAGACACTTAGGTACCCCATAAGGTTAAGAATTTCTAACTTTGTTTTACAGGTGGGTAAAACCAAAAAGAATTTCGTTTTACTTGGATCCACAATCAACACCCATGGAAGCAGAAGTCAAGAAATCAAATGATTCACTGCATTGGGCAAATCTGCAAAAGACCCCTTTAAAGTGTTCAAAGATGTCACTTTAAGGACTAAGGTGCACCTGACCCAAGCCATGGTGTTTTCAATTGCCTCATATAATGCCTGGGAAAGCTGGGCAATTAATAAAGAAGACCAAAGGATTGATGCTTTGAATTGTGGTATTAGTGAAGAATACAGGATGTACCATGGGCTGCCAGAAGAAGGTACAAATCCGTTTTAGAAGAAGTACAGCCAGAAAACTCCTTAGGAGCAAGAATGGCAAGTCATGTCTCACATACTTTGGACATACTGTCCAAAGAGGAAGACCCTCAAGGAGGTAGACTGACACAGTGGCTGCAACAATGGGCTCAAGAATAACAACGGTTGTGAGGATGGCGCAGGGCCATCCTTTTGTCCTGTTGTACATAGGGTTGCTGTGAGTTGGCGCCTAACAACAAACCCAAGAAACCAAACCAGTTGCTGTCAAGTCAGTTCTGACTCCTGGAAACCCCGTGTCAGAACAGAACTGTGCTCCATAGGGCTGTCAACAGCTGTGACACTTCAGAAGCAGGTCACCAGGGTCTTCCTCCAAGGCACCTCTGAAGGGATTCAAACTGCCAATTTTTTCGTTAGTAGCTGAGCACTTAACTGTTCACACTAGCCAGGGACTCCTGAACAAGTGAGCAGAGGTCAAATATTTACAGGTTCGGAGAGGTTAAGTATTTTGCTAAAGGTTACGCAGGTAGTAAATCGCAGAGAATTATTGTCAAACTCTAAGGATAAATACAAATTTAAAAAATGATCAGTTTTACTTAGTGCGATAAGTGAAAGAGAACCCATTCTTTCCTTCTTCTTCTAAAAATAAGGAAGATAAATGCCAAATGCAGCATCAGAAACACGTCAATTCATCCAGGTAGAAGCAACAAAAATCCAATGGAAATCTAGCTTAAGCCAAACAAAAAATGTGTAGATTCATACAATGAGTACAATGAGGAGGATATAGGGTGAGTCATCAAGCCCCTGGGTAGCAGAAACCTCTACTAACAAAAAGATTGGTGATTGAAATCCAGCCAGAGGTAACAGGGAGAAAGTCCTGGCAACCTACGTTTGAAAAATCAGTCATTGAAAACTCCATGGAGCACATTTCTACTCTGACACGTACGGGGTTGCTGTGAGTCAGGATCAACACAACAGCAACCGGTTTAGTTTTTGGTTAGTTGTTGTTGTTATTAGCTGCTGTTGAGTTAGTTTTGACTCATAGCGACCCTGTATCCAACAGAATGAAACACTGCCCAGTCCTGTACCATCCTCACAATCTTGGCTATGTTTGAGCCCATTGTTGCAGGGACTGTGTCAATCCATTTCCTTGAGGGTCTTCCTCTTTTTTGATGACCCTCTACTTTACCAAACATGATGTCCTTTTCAGGGACTGGTCCCTCCTGACAACACATCCAAAGTATATGAGATGAAGTCTCACCACCCTGGCTTCTAAAGAAGCATTCTGGCTGTACTTCTTCCAAGAGAGATTTGTTCCTTCTTCTGGCAGTCCATGGTATATTCAATATTCTTCATTAACACCGCAGTTCAAAGCATCAATTCTCCTTTGGTCTTCCTTATTCATTGTCCAGCCTTCCCATGCATGGGAGGTGCCTGAAAATACTATGGTGTGAGTCAGGCACAGCTTAGTACTCAAAGTGACATCTTTGCTTTTGAACACCTAAAAAAGGCCTTTTGCAGATTCGCCCAATGCAATGCGTCTTTTGATTTTCTGACTACTGCTTCTTTGAACATTGATTGTAGATCCAAGTAAAATGAAATCCTTGACAACTTCAGTCTTTTCTCCATTTATCGTGATGTTACTTATCGGTCCAGTTGTAAGGATTTTTGTTTTCTTTATGTTAAGTTGTAATCCAAACTAAAGGCTGTAGTCTTTGATCTTTGTCAGTAAGTGCTTCAAGTCCTCTTCTCTTTCAGCAAGCAAGGTTGTGTCATCCACGTAAAGCAAGTTGTTAATGAGTCTTCCTCCAATCCTGATGCCCCATTTTTCTTCATACAGTCCAGCTTCTTGGGTTATTTGCTCAGCATACAGGTTAAATAAGTACAGTGAAAGGATACAAACCTGACGCACACATGTCCTGATTTTAAACCATGCGGTATCCCCTTGTTCTGTTCATACAACTGCCTCTTGGTCTATGGATAGATTCCTCAAAAGCACAATTAAGTGTTCTGGAATTCCTGTTCTTCACAATGTTATCCATTATTTGTTATGATTCACACAGTTGAATGTCTTCGCATATCCAATGAAACACAAACATCTTTCTGCTATTTTCTGCTTTCAGCCAAGCTCCGTCTGACATCAGCAATGATATCCCCCATTACGTGTCCCCTTCTGAATCCGGCTTGAATTTCTGCCAGTTCAATGTCGATGTACTGCAACAACCATTTTTGAACTATGTTCAGCAAAATTTTACTTGGATGTGATATTAACACTATTGTTCGATAATTTCTGCATTCTTTTGGGTCACCTTTCTTTGGAATGGGCACGGTTTTGGGTTAGAGTGAGTCTTAATTCAGGCACAGATGTATCCATAGACTCAAACAATATCAGGAGTCTCCCTCTCCATCTCTGCCCTCTGCTGGTCTCTGAATTTCATTAAATGCTGATTTCATCAAATGCTGATTTCATCATTTGCCTTACAGACTCCATCCACATGATGAAAAAAAAGGACTGCTACCAGTCCAGTCATGTGTTTTTAAAGCCCACGATTCAAAAGCAAAAGGGTGAGGGGTAAGCAGGAAGAAATTCTGAGTCCCAGCCTGTGCCTTAACACAAAATAATAACATTGGTGTGATTTCATACTCATTTCTGTGCTTAATTTCAATCTTTAAGTAGTTAAAAAAAAAAAGATACTTAGCCACCTAAGAAATTGTTCAGTTTGTCATATCTGTGAACCACAGTTGCACGTTGCTTGGGGGAATGTTTGTCTGGGCCTCAGAATACTCTTGAGGCCCTGGTGCCTCTGGGTAGAACTTTCTCTGTTACCCCAAACATTCAGGTAAAATCTCACACGTGCCACTGTGGTGAGGAGTGAGGCAGAAATACCAGAAAGTGAGATGAAGGACTGATTGAGAATTCTGCAAAATTAGGGATACGATGCAAGTAGCAACCATGAGAACATAAATGCCCTGGGATCCTCAGAAATTGGGGGACACCATGGTTAAGTGCTACGGCTGCTAACCAAAAGGTCGTCAGTTCGAATCCGCCAGGCACTCCTTGGAAACTCTATGGGGCAGTTCTACTCTGTCCTGTAGGGTCACCATGAGTCGGAATCGACTCAGTGGCAGTGGTGGTGGGTTAGACTTACCATGGGTTGTGAAATGGAAGGTCAATTCATTTTGTTTAAGTATTAAAGGATGTGCCCCCGACAGCTGGGATATTTGGGTGACGTTTCCTTGTTTTCCACCTTGACAGTAAAGTGTTTCTTCTTTTGAGACCGTCATAGGTTATTATGATACAAATAGACAAAATGTTTAAGTGAAGCTGTTGTTGCTGTAGTTACCATTGAGGTGATTGCAACTCATGGCAAACCCTTGTGTGCAGAGTAGAACTGCTCCACAGGGTTTTCAAGACTGTGACCTTTCCAGAAACAGATCACCAGGCCTGTCTTCTGGGGAGCCTGTGGGTGATTTGAACTGCCAACCTCTGGGCTCTTAGTCCAGAGCTTAACTGTTTGTGCCACCTAGGGACTCACAATAGCAGGAGATTTAGCTTAGAGCGGGCTTAAAGATGAGATCCATTTGTTGTTTATGTTGGGCCTGCTTTCATTCCTTTCTGGCAATAATGTCTCAATATTCCTTTGGGAAATAATTCTTGATTCTCTTCTTTTCCATGTAGTAGGGCTACCCTGAGCTACTGCAGTGCCCTGTAATTCAGTCCATTTCAATATGGGTTGAGCATGCTTGTAGTTACAACAACTGATTCAGGGATGGTTCTCTTATCCTAACTGGTGCAAAAAGCCTTGAACCATTTGTAAAAGTGTTGGAAAAGAAAAGCTGTCTCTTCTTCTGAAATTCTAATTCTAGAGCTGCCAAGGACTATCACTGGGATAGAGGTCAGTTAGGGAGAGCCTGCCTGAGAATGAAGGCAACATAAATGAAAACAATGGATGCATCTGAGAGATGAAGAGAGAAATTTCTGGCAACTTTTTTGGAGACTCTGAAGGCAGCCAGACCTGAATCAAAGACCCCATACAAATACCACAAAGTCCTCCCCGCCCCCCTTTTTATTTCTTTAGTGCCTTGGAGTTGAGTTTTCCGTAAAAACTGGTGCGTACTGACCAATAACCAAACTGAACCCTTTGCTGTTGAGTGCATTCCAACCCATAATGGCCCTATAGGACAGAATAGAACTGCCCCATGTAGTTCCCAAGGAATGCCTGCTGGATTCGAACTGCCAAAACCCTCAGTTAAAAGCTATAGCACTTAACCACTATGCCTCCAGGGTTTCCAATAGTGAAGGTGAAAAGCAGAGAGAATTATTTTTCTGAGAATATTCAACACACCACATGAGATTTACCCACTAGATGGTGTAGTTTACTCACATACTAAGACCAAGCATTGCTCAGAGAGGCAATGATAGTAGGTTTGTACATTCAAAGAGACCTGTTGAGAAGATGCAGGGTCATAGCCACAGGGCTCACATCCATGGTAGGACCCCTGTCGTAGGTGGGCTGGAAGATCAGTCAGATGACCAAGGTATGGCTACAGGCATAGGAAATCAAATAGGAATTCACGTGCCCGGTTGAGACCATCTCAGGAATCATGGTTTCTAAATCTTCAAAAAAAAAAAAGGTAAGGGCAAGAATTGCAAATAGATTTTGTCTTACATGACAAATCTGATTGGCAGGGCTTGCCTGAATTGCTATGTTGAGAAAGATTTTGAGGCCACAATTTGCTCAGTGGAAATGTACCTTGACTGATTAGTGATGTCTAACACGGGGATGGAGAGAAGCAGGAAAGTTGGATGTGATAGGTATTTGCCATCTATGTGCGTAGTGTTTATCATTGGGAGCACTAGAGATACTTTTGTTGGGTCATCTTTTCACCGTGTGGGATTGTCCAGTGCATTGCAGAGCCTTAGCCCACTGAATGCTAGTAGTACCACTCCAATCATTATGACAAGCAAAAGTCAAGTCCCCCCACATTTTAAATGCCTCTTATGTGGACAGTACTGTTCCACTTGAAAATCACAGGGTTAGACCAAGAATGTCTTGGCTTGTATTTACATGAGTATTGAACTAGAGCTTAAATTCTTCAAGCTAAGGAAAAAAATGAATTTTTCCCCCTAAATGCTGAGACCAGATTAAGTTTGCCATCAATAAAATAATTTCTACCCTTGTGGTTTAAGTCTCCAAGAATCATCTATTTTCATATTCTACATGTCCCTATAAATGCCCCTGGAGAGTGCAGGGGAAAAAAATTGGAGGGGGGTTTGAGCAGCACAGATAATAATATTGCCACTTTAAAATTTAGCATTTGTCAGTGTCCTCCAGCCAAAGACCACCAGGAACATACCTGTAGTTGAAGAAGCTGAGTTTATTACTTATTACAGCAGGGGAGAATGCACACCATGGGAATCATGGGCAACTCAGTAACAAGATGTTATAAAAGATTTATTGTAGGATTTAGGCTTGTTACTTGTGACTTGAGGGAAGGCTTAAGGAAGAGGAACTTTGCTGTGAGTTGGATACCATAAGGAAGTGGGGTTAATTCTGTGATTGGATATCTTAACAAATCTTATTTAGAAGGAGGAAAGACTAGCCCAAGGTTAAAGTTATAATTGGTAAAGAAGCAGTAGTCACTCTTATTAGTCTAGGTAGGGGCATATTTAATACTTGGTGGCTTGGACAATGTTCATGCTTTGCCTGTGCTCAGATACGGTATGGAGTGGTCTTGTTTTTGTCTTGATCCACCATAGTCACACAGTGGCCTTGTCAGATGTGGATGTTACTTGAAATTGTCTCTATCGAACAGGAGAACACTAAGATCTAGCTGTGAGTACTAGGCCAACCTGTAGCAATACCAAGGTAGGTTCCTGGATGACATGGGTTGTTGATTTCTCACATGTTATCACATTGCTTAATAGTTTTCTTGCTCTGTCATTGGATTGTAGTTTGCACAAGAACACAAACCTGTTCTGATTACTAATGAGTACCCAGAGTCTAGCAAACAGCATGTGATAAGTACTTAAACACTATTTACTGAATGAATGAATTGTCCAATTAGCTTATTAGGTGAGTTTCCCAATGTCAGGAATTACCTCCTATTCAGGTCTATACTTCTGGAACCAAATAGTTCTGTCACATCTCTTTCAATATTTCTCAAGTTAAAGAGGCATTTTCCATAGGATATGATTTATTGATTAAGAAACGATAAGAAATAATGTACTATAATGAATTTCCCTTTGTGAATAAAATACAATGCTTAATTCAAGTAGCTTCACTCCAGAGGAACAAAGACAAATCACTTCATGGCCGAGATTCAGTGGATGTCCTTTCTGCATTTTCCAAGGTATTGAATTTCAAGAGTGTATTCCAAAGCTCTAAGAGAAATTGATATAAATATTAAGAGATCATTTGTATGAAGTATATTCTTTTTTCCTTCTAGTCTAGTTGTTCTATAACAGGGATTTTGAGGGAAAAGTGGCCATGATTTACAAACCTCTGGCTTACATACAACAAACACATAGTACAAAGACTTGCTTCTCTTTTCACTATTCCCTTCTACTCTGGTGATCCCTTTTGTAACCATGGTGAAAAATTATTGAGCTTTTAACAAATTTGTAAACTTGTAAATTCAGAAGTAGAGAAAAGGGAAAAGCTAAGCAGCTTAAAATAGATATTGCTTGAGAAGAATGGCACGGATACGGCTGACTTACCTGAAAATCTTTGCTTGAAACTTCTCTCAGCTCTGTTACAATGGCTGATAACCCACTAATTCAAGATACATACAATGAATAAGCTTCATGTACATTTCAAATCCTTCCAATAGGGATTATAAAATACCAGACATTCACATCTTTGATGAAGTTTTGATCTGATTGCTTTCTTTCCCCAACTCCTGGATGAGGTTTATTGTACCCATGGAAAGATTTTTGTTGGGGGAGGAACAAAGATAATTCTAAAGCATTAACTTCTTCAGATATCAAGCAAGCTCTGGGGGAAGAACGTATTGTGGTCTTTGGGATTCAGGAGTCCACCAGGAGTCTAGAGCGTGATGGAAGTAGTAGATAGGCCCAGAGAGTATGATGGGAAGAAGTGAAAGACACACTTCAACTATTATAAAATATTCTGTAGCGTCAGCTTGGTGGTCAGAAAAGGGAGGGGAAACTCTTTCTACCTATCATACAACCAGATCTTAGGATGTCAGTTGATCTGCATCACAAGTTAAATGAGTCTCAGTGTCTAGGCAATATAGCATCATAGTTAAGAGCTCAGGAATTAGACCTTGGTTTGAGTTCTGGGTTTTTCACTAATTGACTGCTGTCAAATTGGTTTGATTACATAGCTGCTTAAACCTCAAAGTTCTCATCTGTAAAACGTGATAATAACAATTCCGTCCCATAAAGGTGATAATAACAATTTCTCACCTACTTTAGGAGGACTAGTTGAGATGATATGAATAAAGACTTAGTATACGGCATGACATATGATATGTACTCAACAAATAGTATGCTGCTGATGACTTCTGGTTGGTCATGGGACCCAACATCATTTCCATGGAAAATTTTCTATTAAATTCTAAAGAGTTGTGTTACGCTGTTTTGTAACGCAGCTTGTTCTTAAGACAGGGACTATCTGTGTTGGGAAGACATTTAATTTCTGTCTTGGTTTATGAGACAACCTTATGCCAAAGTCCATAGAGTAAATGTATGTGATAAATATGACTGACTTGAGGTTGATCGAATAACTGTGGGGCATGGTAGAGTCACGAGCTTTGGTGATATCAGGCTCAAGTTTAAATACTGGCTCAATGACTAGCTGAGTGACCCTGAGAAAATCTTTTCACTTCTCAGAGCCTGAATTAACTCATCTGTAAAAAGGCTGTAATTATGGATAGCTACTGAGATAAACTCTTTTGAGGCACAATATGAATGTTCTCTACGAATTGCAAATGGGAAGAATTTCTTATTATTGGTGGAAAGGACCATAATTGTCAAGAAGAAGATAAACACAGGAGTGTGGAAAATATAAGTGAAAATATTTGTCTTTTTCAGCAGAAAAGTGATAACAGCAAGGCAATTACAGGTATGCCCCAGCTTACAATGTATGTGAATTACACCAAATAGTACTTATGACCGTCTTTTTTTTTTTTTTTGCACCTTATCATTAGTGATATGTACTACAAACAATATTGCAGTGCATAATTTGCTGATATTATCATTCTCAGATGTTCCCTTGCAGGTGTTCAGTGTTATGGTTTCCTGTTCAAAACATTGCCATATAGCAGGCTATGGCAATAATAATGAAAACTTGAAAAAAAAAAAAAGAGGTATTTCAGTCATTGGAATGGAACTCCGGGTACTACCTGTACTATATTTTATGCTAAATCTTTATCAATGGACTTATTACATATTTCCTGGAAAGGAGGTCTTTTTTGTTGTTGTTTTTATTTAACAATAACCGCATAGAAACTGCTGTGAAATATTTTTCATCTTCTGTAAATATTTCCTATTTGACATTGACAAGACTTTGAAGTTTTTTTTTTTTTAATCTATAAAAAGAGAATCACAATCTCCTCCTTTGAAGTGCAGGATTGGTACGGTGCTCATAGGGGCTCTGTTCTGAAAAGTGCTTTCTAAACTGTAGCAGGCTTATGATAATATATTCTTTGTAGTAACTGCTTGAGAGTAATAGCATATTTTTGTTTTTTGGGTTTTTTGGTTGTTGTTGTCATTGTTTGTTTTGCTTTCCCTACACAAAGCACAGCAGCATCATGTCTAGAACTTACAAGGTATGTATTAGATATCCATGGGACAAATGGGTAAATAGAAGAAATTGATTTAAAAAATTTCTAGAGCTGTCCAAGTAGAAGATTCTAATCATAAGCGATATCTTGATAGTTAAGCTTATGGGATCTGGGAGTCAGAATTCTAAACTTGTTTCTTGGTTTCATTCTTTATAAACTCTGATATCTTAGATAAGTCCCTAAATCTCTTTAAGCTTCAGTTTCATCATCTATAAAATACATGTAAAACAATACCTATTTTATAGGATTGTTTCGGCTATTGAATATTTCCTGTGCAATACCTAGCACAATGCCTCATACGTAATAAGTACTAAATAAAAGAGTTGTATTTATAAATGTTTAAAAGATCCCCAGTCTTGAGCTCTCTTTAATATATTTTCCTGTATATATGCATATATACGTATGTCATTATTCATAGTAGCCAAAAAAAAAAAAAAGATAAAGAACTCAAATATCAATTAATCAATGAATTGAGAAACAAAATCTTGCATATCCATAAAATGGAATAGTATTCAGTCATAGGAAACCCTGGTGGCATAGTGGTTAAGTGCTACAGCTGTTAACCAAAGGGTCAGGAGTTCAAATCTGCCAGGCGCTCCTTGGAAACTCTATGGGGCAGTTCTACTCTGTCCTGCAGGGTCACTATGAGTTGGAATCAACTCAACGGCACTGGGTTTGTTTTTTTTTGGATTCAGTCATATAAAAGAATAAAGCACTGATACGTGCTACAACATAGATAGCCTGTTGCCATCGAGTCAATTCAAACTCATAGTGATCCTACAGGACAGAGTAGAATTGTCCCATAGAGTTTCCAAGGAGCACCAGGTGGATTCAAACTGCTGATCTTTTGGTTAACAGATGTAGCTCTTAACCACTATGCCACCGGGGTTTCCACAACATAGATAGACCTTGAAAAAATTGTGCTAAGTGAAAGAAGCCAGTCACATATTGTATGATTTCAGTTAGATGAAATGCCTAGAATAGGCAAATGCACAGAGACAGCATATTAGTGGTTTCATGTATTAGTGGTTTCTAAAAGGGGGAATGTAACAGTAAGTACGGCTTTCTTTCTGGGGTGTTAAAATGTCCTGAAATTAGATAGTGGTTATGGTTTCAGAACTCTAAGAACCACTGAATTTTAAACTTTAAAAGAGTGAATTAATTATTCCTTCTGTTACTTTAAAAAATTCCTAAAAATAAGTCTTAACATTGAGAAGTTATTTTTCATTTCCCTGAAATCTTGTGATCTCAGAGAATAAGGCAATAAGTAGATTTGAAGAGAGGACGGAAGATTGAGAGCTAATGATACATTTGGGAGGAGTACCAATCCTGTGTATTGTTACTCTCTCCTCTTAGGAATTTCAGTGTGCGTGCTGAATTACAATATGACCACCATTTTGGAGGCCTATGAAAGGAGATTTTGAGATCATCTGGAACATATGAATATACTGGTTGAGGACAGCTCTAGTAGTGGTTATATGGTCTAGTGAAAGAGTCAGTAAATGTGGAAGGAACACTAGGCCAGAGGCATATTTTAAGTGTGACAGGTAGGGCATGTGCCCTGGGTGTGCTTTACTTGGGGTAAGGGGAGCCTATAGGCAGTTTCTATTGACCATCGCAATTTCCGACACTAGTCGTGAGAGATCATTTAGCAATTTAAAACTAATTTCCATAGGCGCTATTTTCCATAGATACTAGGCCGCTAAGTGCTGGGTATGCAGGCATATTGGTGGTAAACAAACAAACAAAAAAGACCAAATCGGTTGCCGTGGAGTCATTCCCACTCATAGTGATCCCATAGGACGGGGTAGAACTGCTCCATAGAGTTTCCAAGGAATACCTGGCAGACTTGAACTAATAACCTTTTGGTTAGCAGCTGTAGTCCTTAATCACTATGCCACCAGCATTTCCATATTGGTGGTAGAGTGATCAATTTACCTATAATTGCTCTCATTTTAGCACTCCAAGACTTGAGTGCCAGGAAACCCCTCAGTCCTGGGCAAACCAGTTGGTCCCCCAGTTGGTAGCAAAATGATGATGACCCTGATGGCTATTATTTGGCGCAGTGGTTAAGAACTGGGCTGCTTCCCAAAAGGTCGGCAGTTCGCATCTACCAACTGCTCCTTAGAAACCCTATAGGGCAGTTCTACTCTGTCCTATAGGGTTCCTATGAGTTGGAATTGACCCAATGGCAACAGGATTGGTTTTTTAGTGGGATACTGTGTAGCAGGCATTATGCTAAGCCCTCTTAATGAATTATCTTCTTCAACCCTAAAAACCGACTTCTGAGTAGTAACTTAGGTTAAGGTACCTCTTCTAGGTCATATAGTACCAATAGCAGTACTGAGATGTCAATCTCAGTCTATAGATCCAGAGTGTTAGCTCTTAACCATGCACTCTATTCTGAGAGATTGAAGCAATACAACAAGTGATAAGATTGAAAAAAAAAAAAAGATTACCTATCAAGAGTGCTTTAAGTTTACAAGTGCTTTTTATACCACTTTTACATTTTCTTTTCCAAAGATACCTTTGGCTCACTCATTTACCAAGTACTTATTAGGTGCTTATTAGTTGTCAGGCACTGTTGAAAAACCAAAAACCAAACCCGTTGCCGTCAAGTTGATTCCGACACATAGCGACCCTACAGGAGCTAGAAATAAATTATGAAACAAGCCTGCATTCTCACTTCATGGCGCTTACTTGAGTTACAATAAGGGCTACAAAGGAAACAGAAGGCGGCTTGCATGGAGAATATCAGGGGTGACTATTTTAGATAGAATGGTCAGGAAGGGCATCACTAAGGAAGAGAGATTTAGGCTGAGATCCAGATGGTAATAAAGAACTGATCCTTTTGAAGTGTGGAGAAGAACATTATTGTTGGAAAGAACAGCTTGCCTAAAGTTTCCTGTTCCAGGAAAGAGCTTCATATGTTAGAGAAACATCAGAAAAAAAGAGCCACTGTGGTTGGAGCATATTTAGCAGTAAATATAATCTCAAGTTTGTAGATAAGGAGTTGAGCTTTGGCGGCTTATGTGACTTCCCAATACCACTTAAGAAGAAGGACAGAACTCAACCCAAGGTCTTCTAAGTCTACGTCCTGAATCCTGAGACTTATTGCTTGAGTCTTATCCTGAAAGGGTGATGGTTTTATGGCTATGATTTTCAAATATTTTAGGCACAGGACCTTTTTTCCACTTAAAATCTCGTATAAACCTATTCCCATCCAGTTGATTTTGACTCACAGCGACCCTGTAGAACAGAGTAGAGCTGCCCCACAGGGTTTCCAAGGCTGTAAATCTTTACCGAAACAGATCACCACATCTTTATTCTGCCCAGCAGCTGGTGGATTTGGACTGCCGACCTATTGGTTGGCAACTCAGTGCTTAACAACTGTGCCACCAGGGCTTCTTATATTCAAAACAGCTAAAGGGAGGCTTCTCTGCTGAAGTTGGCTGTGGGATCCTGCGTTTCAGTTGTTTATCCTCTGTCCCTGCCACCCCGTCGGTTCAGCAAGAGGGACTGTCAACGCTTACCTAAGCAACGGAAACAAGGCCATTTTGCTTCCGAGCTGAAACTCTTATGACATTATTTTTAGTGTACAGAATAACATCTTGAGGAGTTCACACACATTTTGCAAAATAGGTAGAAGTGCTACCAGTCAGCTACACTTTAGATTCTCAGAAAAGGGTTCTGTTTTTGGTCACGTGTTTCCACTTACATGTTAGCGTAGCAGTACACGCAGGAATTGGAATATGTGACGTTATTGGAGGCACATATTGGGCTGGTCCTTATGGAACATATATGTTTCTGGGATTTCTTACTTTGATAGAAACTGCACATATTTTCCTAAAACAAAATTCACAGGTCAAACCGTCTGCCCAGCAATGGTCTGTTACTAAATTCTAATATAAATGTTCAGGTGTTTCCTTTTGCTCAGAGAGGCGATAATGATAAAAGATGTCTTCTTTTAAATCTTAATTATAAAAATTACATCATCTTAGGTTCAGCAATCAGAGCCTTTGGGGTTTCCACCTTGAAGGGTAAGTGACGCCACCAGGTCCAGACATATGGCTGTGTAATGCAAAGTTGTGTAATGGAAGGGTCAGGGGCATTCTGAGAAATGGTAAAAATGACCATAAGTACTGTCTTGGTGTTTGCCCCTGGAGTCATTTTCGTTCATAAAAAAAAACCCTTACGCTATGGGGTAAAATTGGCATACCCTGTGTAGGCCCCATTCTCAATGTGGCTGTAGTTCAACGTCGTTTGAGGGTTAGGAGGCTGGGATGCTGAAGGAAGTAGCTGCTAGGTTTATATTTTCCCGACACTTCTCAATCTATTTTGCTTCCCTCAATACTACCAGACCTAAGGTAAGCTGGCCTTAGGGGGTCCAGAGTGACAGGATAACTTGTCTCCAGGTAGAGCTGGGGCTTTAGAAAGTTTATGAGTACCATGTAATGAGAAGCTTAGAAATAAATTGCTACAATCTCCTATTCCAACTGTTCAGATCACAGTATAACATATCTAGTATTTGTTGTTGTTAGTTGCCTTTGAGTCATTTCCAATTCATGGCAAGCCCTCTTGTGCAAAGTAGAACTTCTCCATAAAGTTTTTAAGGCTATGACCTTTTGGAAGCTGATTGCCAGGGCTGTCTTCTAACGCACCCCTGGGTGGGTTTGAACCACCAACCTTTAGGCTAGTAGTCGAGCGCTTCCCTGTTTATATCACACAGGGACCTATGTCTAGTTTATCAGGCTATTATTCTAACTACAAACTTCAATGGCTCCCCATTGCTTATAGCAATGTTTTCCAGACTTCAGTGATTTGGTTCATGATTTCTTCCATATTCATGTGTCACTTTTCTTTAAATTGGCTTACTCTTTAAACTTGACTACCCACTTTAGATTTGTCCTGAATATGAATATTCATGAAATATTGCATTTGAAGTTATAATTGCATTTTTTTCTAAAACAGATTAAAGAAAAGACATTGTAATGAATGACATCCATTGGCATATCACCTAAAATCATCACTAATACTACTAAAAGGTAATTCATTCACTTTTTTTTTTAATATCTTTTATCTCCTCTTTTAATGATTAATCCTATGTGGTAAGTTTGGGAAGGCTTTACCAAAGAATTGACGATTCATGGTTCTTAAAAGATGAATACCCCAAAACAAACCAAACCTGTTGCCACTGAGTTGATTCTGACTCATAGCGACCATATAGGACAGAGTAGAACTGCCCCACAGTGTTTCTAAAGGAGTGTGGCTGGTGGATTTGAACTGCCAACCTTTTGGTTAGCAACTGAGCTCCTAGCCACTATGCCACCAGGGCTCTAAAAGATGAATAGGACTTTTAAAATTGGATGTGAGTATTGGAAGCAGGATAATTTAATTAGAGAGAATTTTTCCAATGGCACAACGCTGGCATAGCATGTACCCCGATACGATATAAGTTAACCAGAATCTGTGGGGAGAGAGGGGAAGGTCTCCCTATAGGTAGAAAGGGGCTGGCTTAAGGAGAGTATTGCAAAGCATGCAAAGAAGTCTATCCTGAAGGCACCAGGGGCCACTGTTTTAAGTAGAGAGGTGTCGCCATCAGATTTACATTTTAGAAAGTCCATTCTCTTGGTGTGGAAAATAATTATAGTAGGAGTTGGCAAACTTTCCCTATAAAGAGCCAGGTAGTAAATAGACTTTTTGGCTTGTGGTCTCTGTTACAACTACTCACATCTGTCGTTAATGGCTGAAAGCAGCCACTGACAATATGTGAACAAACTAGCATGGCCATTTTTCAATCAACTTTACTTTCAAAAAAAGATGGCAGGCTGGATTTGGCCCACATGCCATAGTTTCTCAAGCCCTGAATCAAAAGATGGCAGGCTGGATTTGGCCCACATGCCATAGTTTCTCAACCCCTGGAAGACTAACTACAAGGAGACCATCAGATGGCTATTGCAACAACATAGGCTAGAAGTCAAAAGGACTTGATCCAAGGTAAAAGCAATGAAGTTAGAGAGTAGAGAAAAAAAAAAAAAAAAAACTCCGAAATTAGAAGCTTTAATTGCCAGTGGTATATAGGAGCATGAGGGAGTAGCAAGAGATAGGGGTGATTCCTGGCCTCTTTTCAGAATCCAGTTTGACAGAAATTTAAATTGAACGGTATTCAAGCGCCATTATTGTAGATCACAAATGGTCAATATTGGCAGTTTCTCGTGACTTAATATGGTTCAACCTAATAGAAATACTATAAGCCTAAGATTGGAAAACATGGTGAAAGTAATCATTCCTACGCAGGAAGTGGCAAGCTTACCTCAGGCAAAAAGTCACCAAAAATATCTGAAACAAAATGTGTAGAAAAGAGAATCAAATAAAACAATGCAATATTGAGATAGGAATAGCTAATTGGCCCGTTAGATATCCAGCACCCCGTGCTGTTGAGTTGATTCCGACTCATAGGGACCCTATAGGACAGAGTAGAACTGCTCCTTAGAGTTTCCAAGGAGCGCCTGGGGGATTCGAACTGCCGACCCTTTGGTTAGCAGCCACAGCACTTAATCACTATACCACCAGGGTTTCTGGTCCATTAGATAATCACAGACAAAAAAATAATTATGAAGATCATAGGAAAACAAATGGCTCCTTCATACGGGGCTTTTCTGGCCATGCCTGATTCCCAAATAGGATTTCTTTCCTCAAGCCTGGGACACTTAATGCTCTACCTGGGAACTCAGACTTGGCCCATTCCCAGGTTTAATGTTGACTTTTTTTTTAGGCAGGAGGGATTTAAACTCAAGCTTTATCCTCTGGGATTTAGCATAATCACTCACTGTTGTGCTGGCTCAGACATTGTTTCGACCCCATTCAGGTAAGTGTCTAGTTCTTGACAATCATCCTGGCTGTCTGCTAACCAAAATCTTAGATACTGTCTGCCTTGTTGTTATTAGGTGCCGTCATCTTGGTTCCTACACATAGCCAGTCTACGTACAAAGGAATGAAACACTGCCCAGTCCTGCGCCGTCCTCACAATCGTTGCTATGTTTGAGCCCATTGTTGTAGTTACGGGTACAGTCTATCTCTTTGAGGGCCTTCCTCTTTTTTGCTGACCCTCTAACTCTACCAAGTGTATGTCCTTCCCTAGGGACTAGTCCCTCCTGATAACATGCCCAAAATGCATGAGAGGAAGTCTTGCCATCCTCACTTCCAAGGAGCATTGTGGCTGTACTTCTTCCAAGACAGATTTGTTCACTCTTCTGACAGTTCATGGAATATTTAATATTCTTCACCAACACCATAATTCAAGGCATCAGTTCTTCTTCAGTCTTCCTTATTAATTGTCCAGCTTTTGTATGCATAGGAGGTAATAAAAATACTGTGTCTTGGATCAGGTGCACCTTAGTCCTCAAGGTGACATCTTTGCTTTTTAACACTTTAAAGAAGGCTCTTGCAGCAGATTCGCCCAATGCTACACATCATTTGATTTCCTGACTGCTGTTTCCGTGGGTGTTGGTTGTGGATCCAAGCAAAATGAAGTCCTTGGCAACTTCAATGTTTTCTCCTTTTATCATGATGTTTATCACGATGGTCAAGTTGTGAGGGTTTTTTTCTTCATGTTGAGGTGTACTCCATACTGAAGGCTATGGCCTTTGATATTCAGCAGTAAGTTCTTCATGTATTCTTCGCTTTTAGTGAGCAAGATTTTGTCATCTGTGTAATGCAGGTTGTTAATGAGTCTTCCTCCAATCTTTTTTTTTTTTTGCATTTTATTTTATTTATTAATTTATTAATTTTTATTGTGCTTGAATTGAAAGTTTACAAATCAAGTCAGTCTCTCATACAAAAATGTATATACCTTGCTATATACTCCTTGTTGCTCTCCCCGTAGTAAGACAGCACACTCCTTCCCTCCACTCTCTATTTTTGTGTCCATTTGGCCAGCTTCTGACCCTCTCTGCTTTCTCATCTCCAATCCAGAGAAAGCTGCCCACATAGACTCATGGGTCTACTTGATCCAAGAAACTAATAAACTTACTCTTCACCAGTATCATTTTCTATCCCATAGCCCAGTCCAATCTGTGTCTAAAGGGTTGGCTTTGGGAGTGGTTCCTGTCTTGGGCTAACAGAAGGTCTGGCGGCCATGACCTCTGCGGTCCTTCTAGTCTCAGCCAGACCATTAAGTCTGGTTTTTCATAAGAATTTGAGGTCTGCATCCCACTGCTCTCCTGATCCCTCAGGGATTCTCTGTTGTGTTCCCTGTCAAGGCAGTCATCGGTTGTAGCTGGGCACCATCTAGTTCTTGTGGTCTCAGGGTGATGTAGTCATGTTTTATGTGGTCCTTTCTTTCTCTTGGGCTCATAATAACCTTGAGGCTTTGGTGTTCTTCATTCTCCTTTGCTCCAGGTCGGTTGAGACCAACTGATGCATCTTAGATGGCCACTCGCTAGCATTTAAGACCCCAGATGCCCTCTCCAAAGTGGGATGCAGAATGTTTTCTTAATAGATTTTATTATGCCAATTGACCTAGATGTCCCCTGAAACCATGGTCCCCAAACCCAGCTGCTATGCTGCTATGCTGGCCTTTGAAGTGTTTGTTTTTTTCAGGAAACTTTTTTGCTTTTGTCCAGTTATGCTGACCTCTCCTGTATCGTGTGTTGTCTTTCCCTTCACTTAAAATAGTTATCTACTATCTAATTAGTGAAACCCCCCTCCCTCCCATCCTCCCCACTGTCATAACCATCAAAGAATATTTTTTTCTCTGTTTAAACTATTTCTTGAGTTCTTATACTAGTGGTCTTATACACTATTTGTCCTTTTGCAACTGACTTATTTCACTCAGCATAATGCCTTCCAGATTCCTCCATGTTATGAAATGTTTCACAGATTCATCACTGTTCTTTATTGCTGCATAGTATTCCATTGTGTGAAGATACCATAATTTATCTGTCCATCCATCCATTGATGGCCACCTTGGTTGCTTCCATCTTTTTGCTATTGTAAACAGTGCTGCAACGAACATGGGTGTGCATATATCTGTTCGTGTAAAGGCTCTTATTTCTCTAGGATATATTCCAAGGAGTGGGATTGCTGGATCGTATGGTAGTTCTATTTCTAGTTTTTAAGGAAGTGCCAAATCGATTTCCAAAGTGGTTGTACCGTGTTACATTCCCACCAACAGTGTATAAGTGTTCCAGTCTCTCCACAACCTCACCAACATTTATTATTTTGTGTTTTTTGGATTAATGCCAGCCTTGTTGGAATGAGATGGAATCTTATTGTAGTTTTGATTTGCATTTCGCTAATGGCTAATGATCATGAGCATTTCCTCATGTATCTGTTACTTACCTGAAAGTTTTCTTTAGTGAAGTGCCTGTTCATATCTTTTGCCCATTTTTTAATTGGGTTATTTGCCTTTTTGTAGTTGAGTTTTTGCTGTATCATGCAGATTTTAGAGATCAGGTGTTGATTGGAAATGTCATAGCTAAAAACTTTTTCCCAGTATGTAGGTAATCTTTTTACTCTTTTGGTGAAGTCTTTAGATGGGCATAGGTGTTTGATTTTTAGGAGCCCCCAGTTATCTAGTTTCACTTCTGCATTGTTGGTAATGTTTTGTATACTGTTTCTTCCATGTATTAGGGCTCCTAATGTTGTCCCTATTTTTTCTTTCATGATCTTTATCATTTTAGATTTTATATTTAGGCCTTCGATCCATTTTGAGTTATTATTTGTGCATAGCGTGAGGTATGGGTCTTGCTTCGTTTTTTTGCAGATGGATATCCAGTTATGGTAGCACCATTTGTTAAAGAGACTGTCTTTTCCCCATTTAACTGACTTTGGGCCTTTGTGAAATATTAGCTTCTCATATGTGGATGGATTTATGTCTGGATTCTCAATTCTGATCCATTGGTCTATGTATCTGTTGTCGTGCCAGTACCAGGCTCTTTTGACTACTGTGGCAGTATAATAGGTTCTAAAATCAGGTAGAGTGAGGCCTCCAACTTTGTTTTTCTTTTTCAGTAATGCTTTACTTATCCGGGGCCTCTTTCCCTTCCATATGAAGTTGGTGATTTCTATCTCCATCTCAAAAAATGTTATTGGAATTTGAACCGGAATTGCATTGTATGTATAGATGGCTTTTGGTAGAACAGACATTTTTACAATGTTAAGTCTTCCTAACCATGAGCAGTAGTGTCTTGTAGTTTTCTTTGAATAGGTCTTCTACATCCCTGGTAAGATTTTGTCTTCTTGGGGACTACTGTAAATGGTATTGATTTGGTGATTTCCTCTTCAATGTTCTTTTGGTTGCTATAGAGGAATCCAACTGATTTTTGTATGTTTATCTTGTATCCTGATACTCTGCTGAACTCTTCTATTAGTTTCAGTAGTTTTCTTGAGGATTCTTTAGGGTTTTCTGTAGATAAGATCATGTCATCTGCAAATACAGATACTTTTACTTCTTCCTTACCAATCTGGATGCCCTTTATTTCTTTATCTAGACTAATTGCTATGGCTAGGACCTCCACCACAATGTTGAATAAGAGTGGTGATAAAGGGCATCCTTGTCTGGTTCCCAATCTCAAGGGGAATGCTTTCAGACTCTCTCCATTTAGGATGATGTTGGCTGTTGGCTTTGTATAAATGCCCTTTATTATGTTGAGGAATTTTCCTTCTATTCCTATTTTGCTGAGAGTTTTTATCATGAATGGGTATTGAGCTTTGTCAAATGCCTTTTCCGCATCAATTGCTAAAATCATGTGGTTCTTGTGTTTTGCTTTAGTTACGTGATGGATTACATTGATTGTTTTTCTAATGTTGAACCATCCCTGCATAGCTGGTATGAATCCCACTTGGTCATGGTGAATTATTTTTTTTTTGAAATGTTGTTGAATTCTATTGGCTACAATTTTGTTGAGGATTTTTGAATCTAAGTTCATGATGGATATAGGTCTGTAATTTTCTTTTTTTGTGGTGTCTTTACCTGGTTTTGGTATCAGGGATATGCTGGCTTCATAGAATGAGTTTGGGAGTATTCTGTCCTTTTCTATGCTCTGAAATACCTTTAGTAGTGGTGATGTTAACTCTTTTCTGAAAGTTTGGTAGAACTCACCAGTGAAGCCTTCTGGGACAGGGTTTTTTTTGTTGGAAGGTTTTGAACGACCTTTTCAATCTGTTTTTTTTTTTTTTCAATCTCTTCTTTTGTTATGGGTTTATTTAGTTGTTCTACCTCTGTTTGTGTTAGTTTAGGTAGGTAGTGTGTTTCTAGGAATTCACACATTTCTTCTAGGTTTTCAAATTTGTTAGAGTACAATTTTTCTTAGTAATCTGACATGATCCTTTTAATTTCATTCTGGTCTGTTGTGATATTGCCCATCTCATTTCTTATTCTAGTTATTTGTTTCCCCTCCTGCTTTTCTTTCGTCAGTTTGGCCAATGGTTTAACAATTTTGTTGATTTTTTCAAAGAATTAGCTTTTGGTCTTGTTAATTCTTTCAATTGTTTTTCTGTTTTCCATTTCATTTAGTTCTGTTCTAATTTTTATTATTTGCTTTCCTCTGGTGCTTGAGGGTTTCTTTTGTTGCTCTCTTTCTATTCAAGTTGTAGGGATAATTCTTTGATTTTGGCCCCTTCTTCTTTTTGTGTGTGTGCATTTATTGATAAAAATTGACCTCTGAGCACTGCTTTCACTGTGTCCCAAAGGTTCTGATAGGAAGTGTTTTCATTCTCATTGGATTCTATGAATTTCTTTATTCCATCCTCAATGTCTTGTATAACCGGGCCTTTTTGAGCAAGGTATTGTTCAGTTTCCAAGTGTTTGATTTCTTTTCCCTGCTTTTTCTGTTATTGATTTCTACTTTTATGGCCTCATGGTCAGAGAAGATGCTTTGTAATATTTCCATGTTTTGGATTCTGCTAAGGCTTGCTTTATGGCCTAATATGTGGTCTACTCTAGAGAATGTTCCATGTGCACTAGAATAGAAAGTATACTTGGCATCTGTTGGGTGGTATGCTCTGTATATGTCTATGAGGTCAAGTTCGTTGATTGTGCATTAAGATCTTCCATGTCTTTATTGAGCTTCTTTCTGGATGTCCTATCCTTCACCAAAAGTGATATGTTGAAGTCTCGTACTATAATTGTGGCGCTCTCTCTCTCCTTTTTCAGTGCTGATAGAGTTTGTTTTATCTATCTTGCAGCACTGTCATTGGGTGCATAAATATTTAATATGGTTATATCCTCCTGGTATATTGTTCCTTTAATCATTATATAGAGTCCTTCCTTATCCTTTGTGGTAGATTTAACTTAAAGTCTATTTTCTCAGAAATTAATAATGCCACTCCTGCTCTTTTTTAATTGTTGTTTGCTTGATATATTTTCTTCCATCCCTTGAGTTTTAGTTTGTTTGTGTCTCGAAGGTGTGTCTCTTGTACACAGCATATTTTTTTCTTGTATTTTATTTTGATAGTAGGATTGTTAGTTTCTTTTGTGGTTACCCTAATTTTTGCCCTTATATTTCTAAGTTTAAACCTGACCTTTATTTCTCTATATTGCCGTGTCTTACTCTGCATATGAAAGATCTATGACTACATTTCTTAGTCCCTCTTTAGAGTTTTAGTGTTGTCTTCTCTTACGTAATGACATCGCTGTTTCCCTGTTTTGAGTGGTTTTTTATCTGGATCTATTTTTGTGATTTCCCTCTCTGGGTTGACATCTGATTGCTCTTTCCAGTGTTCTAATTTTGGGTTGATATCTGATATTATTGATTTTCTAACCAGAGAACTCCTTTTTGTATTTCTTGTAGTTTTGGTTTGGTTTTTATGAATTCCCTAAACTTCTGTGTGTCTGGAAATGTCCTCATTTCACCTTCATGTTTGAAAGCCCTGAGTGGAGCCACCAGTCCTTAAGCCCCTGATGTGGGTAGGTAAGTACCCTGTTTAGTAGGTAAGGCAGTGGCAAGCATGAAACACACACCTCTCCACAACACAGCTGAAACAGTTGCAGTCTGCCAACAAGGGCCTATTCAACTGAAATAGGTCCACACAGGTCCATACAGGGAGAAAAGTATTCAAAGCCCATGGACCATTTGTGCCTGGACAGGAGTCGCTTCTGTCCTGAGCTCCCCAGGTTAGTGGATCTGGAAGGTTATCTTTTCCCCCAGGTATGAATTTATTCCTTCTCCAAGGCTGGGAGAATGGCTCAGAGCACTCAGCAGAACCTATCTCAGGCCTAGGGAAATCAACAGCCACTGAAGCCGGCTTGGGGGCTGGGGGCACAGTATAATACATGCAAGTATGTAGCTTTTGCCTAGAGTGCCATTCTTCTCTGGTTCTGGAGGTGTGAGTATGCTGTGTGGCTAGCTGTTTTTCCCTGAGGAAACTGTGGCCTAACACTACACCAACCAACTACAGTCGCTCCCAGGAATGGTGCCTGAGGGATCCCAGCAATTCAGGTCTGGCAACTCTTCGCCACTTCTGAACCGTCTCTCCCTCCCCCTGCCACTCAGCCCATTTTCTAACTTTGCCTTTGATGTTCAGGGCTCCTAGCTTGTCATAAATATAGTCATCTCACTTGTTTTTTTGGGCCTTTGTTGTAAGAGGGATTACTGGAAGTGCATGACTACTCCACCATCTTGGCCCCACCCCAAATTCTCTTCCTTCAATCTTGATGCTGCATTCTTCTACATATAATCCAACTTCTCAGATTACTTGCTGAGCATACAGATTGATAAGTATGGTGAAAGAATACAACGCTGACACATCTCTTTCTGATTTTAAACCACATAGTATCCCCTTGTTCTGTTTGAACAACTGCCTCTTTTTCTATGTACGGTTTCTGCGTGAGCACAATGAAGTGTTCTGGAATTCCCATTCTTCACAATTTTATCCATAATTTGTTACAATTCGCAGAGTTGAATGCCTTTGCGTAGCCAATAAAACACAGGTATTCTCTGTTTTCAGCCAAGATTCAGCCTTCATTCCAGGTCCTCTTCTCAATCCTGCCTGCCTTAGTTTCTGATAATTTCCCATTCTTGGATATACCTTTTTCCCAAACCCAAGTTGGAATCTACTTGATGGCAATGGGACCTGCTTGGAGGAAAACGTCTTCTTTTGTTTGAGATCTCTCAGCTGCAGCTGAGCCTCTTCCTTGCCACTTCTCCACTCCCTACACACACATCCTCACCTCTGACCTGCATCATTCAATAGGCAGATTGAGTTCCACATCACTGGGCTCCCTTGTTGGAGTCATTTTGCTAGAGCTAATCATGATGGGCTGGGTCCTCTCTTGAGATTTGATATTATCTGTTTGTGCTCTAATTGTACGTAAAAAAAAAAAAATTTTTTTTTTTTTTTTACATACACCATGTCAAAAACTGGCATTACTTTTGCAGTGTGTGTTCATAGAAACAGGAAAAAGAGAGGTGGGAAAGAATTAGGAAGGGGGGGAGAGCTGAAATTGATTATCAACTCAGAGGACCAAATTATTCATCAAGCGTACACGAAACCTCTTACAGATCATCTCTCAAAATATCTTGGGCCCAAACCTGTCTCTGGCAGAGGTCTTGGAATAGCAAAAAAATAGATTTAACCACTATTCATTCTAGCTAACATAATTAATTCTTCATCTCTGAAAGAAGGTCAGGGTTTCAAAAATTCCTACATCTAGAAAACAGGTCTTAACGGCTTGTTCCCTCCCAGGAGGATCAAATGTTAGCTCCCTCCCCAAGGTTCTTTGACAAATCCTTACATGAGAAATAGCCAATAGCCAAGATAACCATGAAGAAAATTTTCATCTTTTCCATAACGAACAGTGTGATTCATCCACCTGAGTTCCTTCGGTCAAGAGTTCCTAGAAAATACCCCAAAGCTCAGTTCTCTTGCTGATCAGAGGGCTGTGGCCCCATTATGAGAATCTCCGGCTCTACTGTGATGTCACTACACGAATGATCTATTTACATGTGACCCCAAAGTTACCAGGTCACCGAAGACCAAGAAGACTTCCAAGGGAATATATTTAATTCTTAAGAGGTTATACAGTTCATGGCATGATGGCGTGATTTAACATTTTTTGTCATTATTATTTTTAATGATTATTATTCGGTCTCATAGAAGTACATTCTGTTTTTTTTTAACTGGCAAAAGGAAACAAATGTGAAAAAGATTAACTTAGAATGTGTATTTCTGTGGCACTTTTTCAAAGTTCACATGTCTGCCTTCTGGTCTATCAACTGCAAGCTTTTGACTCAGTAGGTCCAGAGTGCAACTTAAATGTATATATACCAGAAGAAATTCTGATTCACTTCTTTAAATGAGAATTAATGAAATAGGGGGACCACAATTGAACATTAAAGGGATAATTATCTAGATCCTTTCCTCCCTTACTCTCTAAAGGCAATTGTTCTGTTTTATTAGAGCAATTTCATTATTTCTTGTTATTGTCATACCCATTCCTACCTTTCTAGCCATACCACCGACAATCTCATATTTAACATAAAGCACACTGAAGAAATAACTGGGGGGTGTCCATGGAATCGCAATTCCATTGTGTATGATTTCTGTTATAATACCTGACTATGTGTAGTAGGGAAGGGCCTGGAGATCCTATAAAAGGGTGTTATGACCAGGTGTAATAGGGGTCAGTTCATGTTACTACAAAAACAAAGACATGAGAAAATCAGACCAAACAATTGAGGAAATAAGTCTGATTTAAAAAACAAGTTCAGTTCTCAGATTTCCCAGGACATTAGCTTCTTCTCAGTGCTGAGATTTGAACAATAGTGAGAGACAACTATCTTTGAAAAGACTCTTCTTTCTGTAAAGTGAAGTAAAAAGAAAATTGAATCAAGAGGCTTAGGTTCTCACTTTCTCTCTGGTAGTACCTAACAGAGCAAGTAAATCCTATCCCATTTTAGGGTTTCAGTTTCCCACCTGTGATATAAAAAGCTTTCCTAGAGGGCCCTGTTGTTGTCATTAGTTGCCGTTGGGTGGATTCTAATTCATGGTGACCCTGGTTGTAACCTCTCAGAAACAGATTGCCAGGCCTGTCTCCTGAGACATCTTTGGATGGATTCGAACCATCAAACTTTTGGTTAGTATTTGAATGTTTAACGATTTGTGCTACCCAGAGACACCTAGAGGACCTGAAGGGTTCTTTTTCAAATTCTAAGGCAGAATGTCCATACCATTTGGGAAAATATTCTCCAGTCAGACAACAAAGGATCTGAATACTAAGTCTTACGAATGGGCAAAGACCTGGATCATTTACCATGAAGAAGTAAAGATTCAGGAAAATGTGAGAATGTCCCTATGCTTCCTGCAAGTAGAAGAAGATGGAAATCTCATTTTCTGTCCCTCCAAACAGAGGATAAGACTAATAATAGCTAACATTTACATTTATTTCTCACAATTCTTTCAGTAAGTACTATTCATATTTTCATTCCACAGTTGAGAAAATCGACACAGAAAGTATTAGGAAATTCCCTCAATGCCATAGAGATTGTAAATATTATCAGTTGAATTAAAACCTGTGAATTCTGACTCGAGACCTGACCAACTTAATAACTATATTATTTAGCATCTTGACTCAGTATGAAGAGTTCAATGGAGACAAGGACTGTCCTATTCATCTTTGCATCTTGGGCTCCTGGCCTAGTGCCTGGCACATTCTATACATCAATAAATGTTGGTGAGAAGATGAAGCAAACAATTTTCTGAATACTCAAGCTGCTTAACGATGGAATAGAATACCTAACGTAGGCTTTTATTTACCATCTTCAGGGCTATCCAGGTATAACCAAAAGTAAAATGATGATCTCTCAGAGATCTGGAAGAAGAGCGCTCTATGGATGGAGAGTTGAAGGAGAAGCTCTGAGATTCTGTGTTTCAATGATTTCTTGATGAAGTCATAAAAATGCATTTTCAAAATGTTCTCTAGCAAACCATATACCCATCCATCTGCGAGATGACAATGTCCTAGAATTCTTTGGGCAGAAGATAGTCAGGGGACTGCTGTTGCCTGGTGCAGGGGTCAGGACAGTGGTAGAAGGGAGATAGTCAGATAGTCAGTAAAGACAGATGCAAAGAGAAGGACAAAGTACAGTTTTCATGGCACTAACGTGGCCCAGGGCAGTGAGGTAAAGTCAAGAGAGGTGACATGGAGTCAATAGAGGTGACCTAGTAGTGTCAGCCAAGCCCACTCTAATGATTATAAGTAAGAGATTCCATGTTGATTATGAAATGATCTCTTAGTGATTCAAAATGGCAGAAACATTCTAAAAATATTTGCTAAACTGTGAGAGGGCTTCATTTTAGAAAAGACAGCTTATAGCCAAAAAGTAGAATTGGGGATCCTGGACGTCAAACTCCTCAGGAAGATTCCTTTATGCTGCCAGCTGAGGTTTTAAAATACTTAAGCCCAGGAGAATTTTTTCAGACTCAAAGCCGTCACAAATGTATATTCTCCTTTATGTAATAATTTATAACAAGAAGATTTTAATGTCTTATAGGGTCCAAAATAATTAGCATTATGAAAATACTACTGTCGTTCCTGTAGCACTTAATGATTTTCCGAGCACATTCTAATAACAATAACAACAACAGCAATAGCTACAATAACAATTGCACTTTATTAAATATCTATATGTTCTGGGCACTTTCTTTCCATATGTTATCTGTCAAACCTTATAATAGATTTTCAAGGTAGGCATTGTTGGTACTATCCTTAGACCTGTGTAAGAGGGGCCCCTTAGCCCTGGCTTCTAAGTTTTAAAGGGCCTCCTTCTGACTCTCCTTTAGCTGTGCCTCTCTCCCTACATGGCTTGTTGTTAGGGGCTGTCAAGCCTACTCTGACTCGTGGTAACCGCATGCACATTTGGGAACCATTGTGAGCCATAGAGTTTTCGTTGGCTGATTTTTTGGAAGTAGAGCACCCGCTGGCCCCCAGGCCTTTTTTCCTAGTCTGTCTTAGCCTGGAAGCTTCGCTGAGATCTTTTCAACATCATAGCAACATGGAAGCCTTCACCAACAGACAGGTAGTGGCTAAGTTTGAGGTGCAGGTGTACTAACTGTACTAAAAAAAGGGCAAGGTAGGAAAATCCCACCCTCGTTACTAACTGTGTGGTAAGGATCAGCATGAATCCCATTCCCATCTAGAAGTGGACCCAGGCTTTTCTTTCCCACATCTACATTCCTCGTTGCCAGCCACATCCATGACACTTCCTGTCTCTGACCCTAACCACCCAGGGTTAGGTCAGACCTCATCCCTAGCCACCTGAACCAGGTCAAAACACACAAGTTAGAAAGTCTCTATCCTTCATCTACTACCTGTGCAGCTTTTCTCTGTCACCCAGTTTTCACAAGTTGACTTCCTACACTGTCTATCTCTGAATTAGCCACCCTGAGCTAAATCACAGTCTCACTGCACCTTGTGGGTTCATTAATTCTCTAAATGGCTCACAACATTCACAGAGACTATTACCTATACTTATAGTTACCCATCGATTATAACCAGAAAGGATACAAACAAAGAGACACATCAGAAGCAGTCTGGGACAGACACTAGCATGAGGCCTCCATTGTCCACAGGGATGTGCCACCCTCTCCTGTGCATGAACGTTCTCGCCAATCCAGGTAGCCCAACTGCTTCTGTCTTCAAGACCTCTTATAAAATGCATACGCATGATTGGTGCCTCACAGCATATCCATCATCTATTGAGTCAATAAATATGAATGACTGATTGCATCATGCCCAGTCCCTTCCTGAGCTTAGTTGTCAGTGTGGAATTGGGGCTCCTAATTAATTTGTACATGTTTAGGTATTGCCTAGCTGTTTTAGAAAAGCAAAGATCTCTTAATTGCTGGGGAATTGTGAGGGCTATCATTCAGGACCCCCACCCATCTGTCAGTATGTGGGAGCTTGTGTGTTGCTGTAATGCTGGAAGCTATGCCACCAGTATTCAAATACTATCAGGATCACCCATGGAGAACAGGTTTCAGCTGAGCTTCCAGACTAAGACAGACTACAAAGAGGGACCCGGTGGTCTTCTTCTGAAAAGAATTAGCCAGAGAAAACCTTATGAATAGCAGTGGAACATTGTCTGATATAGTGCCAGAATGAGCCCCCTCAGCTTGGAAGGCACTCAAACTACTACCGGAGAAGAACTGCCTCCTCAAAGTAGAGTAGACCTTAATGACACAGATGAGTCAAGCTTTTGGGACATTCATTTGCTGATGTGGCATGACTGAAAATGAGAAAAAGTAGCTGCAAACATCCATTAATAATTGGAACCTGGATGTATGAATTATGAATCTAGGAAAATTGGAAATTGTCAAAAATGAAATGGAATACATAAAGATTGATATCTCAGGCATTAGTGAGCTGACATGGACTGGTAATGGTCATTTTGAATTGGACAATCATATGGTCTACTCTGCTGGGAATGACAACTTGAAGAGGAGTGGTATTGCATACATTGCCAAAAAGAACATTCCAAGATCTACCCTGAAGTACAATGCTTTCAGTGATAGGATAATATCCACACACCTACAAGGAAGATCAATTAATATGATTATTATTCAAATTTACACACCAACCACTTAGGCCAAAGACGAAGAAAGTGAAGATTTTACCAACTTCTGCCATCTGAAACTGATCGAACATGCAATCAGGATGATAATTACTGGTGATAGGAATGTGAAAGTTGGAAACAAAAAAGAAGGATCAGTAGTTGGAAAATACAGTCTTGGTGACAGAAATGATGCCGGGGGTCCCATGATTGGATTTTGCAAGACCGACAACTTCGTCATTGCAAATACCATTTTTCACCAGCATAAACAGTGACTACACACATGGACCTCTCCGGATGGAATACACAGGAATCAAATCAATTACGTCTGTGGAAAGGGACATTGGGAAAGCTCAATAGCATCAGTCAGAACACGGACAGGGGTCAACTGCAGATCAGACCATCTATTACTCATATACAATTTCAAGTTGAAGAGGAAGAAAATTAGAACAAGTCCATGAGAGCTAAAGTACGACCCTGAGTATATCCCACCTGAATTTAGAGGCCATCTCAAGAATAGATTTGACACATTAACACTAATGACAGAAGACCAGACGAGTTGTGGAATGGCATCAAGGACATCACACATGAAGAAAGCAAGAGGTCATTGAAAAGATAGGAAAGAAAGAAAAGACCAAGATGAATGTCAGAGGAGACTCTGAAACTTGCTCTTGAAAGTCGAGCAGCTAAAGCAAAAGGAAGAAATGATGAAGTAAAAGAACTGAACAGAAGGTTTCAAAGGGCGGCTCGAGAAGACAAAGTAAATTATTATAATGACATGTGCAAAGAGCTGGAAATAGAAAACCAAACGATAATAGTGCACTTGACATTTCTCAAACTGAAAGAACTAAAGAAAAAATTCAAGCCTTGAGTTGCAATAGTGAGGGATCCTATGGGGAAAATATTAAAGGACACAGGAAGCGTCAAAAGAAGATGGAAGGAATATACACAGACATTATCCAAAAAAAAAAAAAAAAAAAACTGGTCAATGTTCAGCCATTTCAAGAGATAGCATATGATCAGGAACAGATGGTACTGAAGGAAGAAGTCCAAGCTGTACTGAAGGTTTTGGTGAAAAATAAGTCTCCAGGAATTGATGGAATATCAATTGAGATGTTTCAACAAATGGATGCAGTGCTAGAAGTGCTCACTCGTCTATACCAAGAAATTTGGAAGACAGCCACCTGGCTAACTGACTGGAAGAGATCCATATTTATGCCTATTCCCAAGAAACGTGATCCAACCAAATGTGGAAATTGTCAAGCAATGTCATTAATATCACATGTAAGCAAAATTTTGCTGAAGATCATTCAAAAGTGACTGCAGCAGTATATCCACAGGGAACTGCCAGAAATTCAAGCCAGATTTAGAAAAGAATATGGAACCAGGGATATCAGATGGATCCTGGCAGAAAGCAGAGAGTACCAGAAAGATGTTTACCTGCATTTTATTGACTATGTTGGAAACCCTGGTGGTGTAGTGGTTAAGTTCTACAGCTGCTAACCAAAAGGTGAGCAGTTCAAATCCACCAGGCGCTCCTTGGAAACTCTATGGGGCAGTTCTACTCTGACCTATAGGGTCGCTATGAGTCAGAACCGACTCGACAGCACCTGATAACAATCTTTCAGGAACAAATACAGGTGACAAATGGATTACTTTTTCCCACACTGGGGGACCTGAATGGAAAGCAAAAATTCTAACACTGAACCACCACTGCTCCTCACCCCCTTGTATTGCTCAAAAAACCCAAACTAAACCCACTGTCTTGGAGTCAATTTGACCCTATAGGACAGAGTAGAACTGTCCCATAGAGTTTCCAAGGAACACCTGGCAGATTTGAGCTGCTGACCTTTTTGATTAGCAGCTATAGCACTTAACCACTACTCCACCAGGGTTTCCATTGCTAGGAGCTTGTAAATCAAGGATACCTGTCTCTCCATATCACCATCCAAGTTAGTAATCCTTTTCTGAACCAAACCCTGAAACCCTGAACACTTGAATTTCCTTCCAAAGTAGCCATGTGCCTGTTTTCAGGGCCTATAGAAACTTATTCCTCAGGTTCATTACCCCAGTGCAGACTGTGTTGCTGGTATGCACATCGTTAGCCCAAAGAGTGACCTAGCAGAGATTGTTTGCAGTAGTTTGGACGAATCATAGACATGCAGGCTTTGGCATCCATGTCCATGCCTCATTAGGCATGACAGAACTTGGATGAGTATAGGAGATCGATTGCAGGCCAGGACAGGGGGCTGATGCCCTAGGACCAGCTTTGTCCATTCTACTATATTGCAGTGAGGAACTCTAAGGAACCTGAGAATTGTAAATTTCAACCTGGACTTTCATGTTGCAATGAAGCCATATTTGCCAAAATAAGAATTTTTATTTAAAAATTTGTTAGCTGTAAGTTTTAAATAGTTGAGCTGAATACCTTTTAGACATACAATAAATGGGTTTTTATTTCAATTTTTGTCCTATGCTTTGCGAATGCTAGGGGTGAGCCTGGGTATTACCCCCAGTAAAAAATGTGTTAGCCTCTCTGAGCTGAAAAGTGACTTGCTTATGATCATACGATGAGGCTGAATTTGCCAAGAATGCTTGTGTCCTTTCCGCCATGCCGTGTTTCCTTTCACATAGATTCTAACTTGATCCTCACTTCAACCAGATGACATGGGGGTTACTTCCATTCCCATTTTTGTCAACTGATGAGGACACTTTGACTCAGATAGTTGAAATGACTGGCTTAAGGTGCTGTGGTATAGCCAGCTCTTCAGCTCATTTATTTTAACTACAAATGACTGACTTTAACGAAGGCTGAGAGTTCAGATTGGTAGTAAGTATTGCCATATGTTGTGTTTAGATGAGCAGTCATGTCGTGGGAATATTTTCTAAGAAAGATTAGCTTGGAAAACAGAAGACAGAGGACGAGCTGTGTAAGTTATTTAAAATCTCTGATAATTTGTTATGGGGAAGAGGAAACGGACTTGGTCCAAGTAGATGCTAAAAGGTGAAACTGGAATCCATGGGCAGAAGCTGAAGGGAGAGATTTGGATTTAACACGAGGAAGCATTCCCAAACCATTAGAAACCTTCAGTTTTTGTCTATGTCAATATCTATATTGACATAGGTGTCCAAAACAGCCCTGGTGGCATAGTGATTAAGTGCTAACCGAAAGGTCAGCAGTTTGAACTTACTAGCCACTCCATGGGAGAAAGACATGGCAGTCTGCTTTTGTAAAGTTTACAGCCTTGGAAACCTTACAGGGGCAGTTCTACTTGTCCTATAGGGTTGCTATTAGTTGAAATCAACTTGACGATGATGGATATGGGTAGAGGAATCCAAGAAGACACTAGTAGGGATGTTGTAAAGAAGATTTCTGAATTAATCGTGTGCATACCTAGATGTTCTCCTAGGTCCTTAGTACGAATCCAAAATTCTAAGTCATGAGATGGTCTTTAGTCTGAGACCACCTGTGGGGTAAGTAGAAAAATCATAGCAGCTTCAGGGCTGGGTGGAAGCCTTAGGTTTGCTCCTCCCTTCTTCATCTTACTCTGTGCCTGTTAGGATTACTGGTGTGTACTTTATCAAAGGGCTTCTTGCCCTCTAGCTACTACTTGTTGATTCAGCCAATGGGAAGTCCAGGCAGAAGATCATGGAAGGGAGGCTGCCACCCTGCAGGATTTCCACAGGCTGCTTTCCCCTCAGTGTTTCAGGTCTTGTCAAGTCGTCTCTCCATATAGGTCTTGCTCTTTCTTGGTTCCTTCCTATTGCCTCTTGAGTTCTAGGGATGATAATGGTATGACTAACCACTTCTGCTGTTACTAACCCTGAGTTATCAGCCTATCCCCTGTGATTTCTTAATATCATGTTCACACTTAATAAATAGTCTCCCATTAAACTCTCCTCCAAGTACACAATTTGAATATGTCATTTGGTTTCCTGACTAATGCAGTATGCTTTTCTAACGTGAGGTAACCGCATTCTTCTGGTATGGAGAAATCTTGACTGCTGCTCAATGAAGACAACCTCAGAGCAGTCTCCCCAGTCCTAAAAGGAGGGTACAAAGCCCTAGTAATATTGGAGAAGAAAGAGAAAGCTTAAGGAATGAGATGACTCACCAAAATCTTGTGGTTGTTGTATTTAAATACATAGGTAAGAATTCTTCGGAAAGGTTTCCCAATTAGAATGGCATTATACCTCTGATGCAGCCACAACAGATTTTCCCCATTCTCAAGCTTGGCCACTGTCTTAACTGGTGTACTGGTTAAGCGTGAGGGTTCTAGAGTCTGACTCCTTTAAGTAAAATGCTGGCTGTGTCACTTGCTGGTTCTGTGACTTTGGAAAAATCACCTCTCCAAGTTTCATTTTTCTCATATACAAATTAGAATAATAATAGCATATGCCTCCTAGAGTTGCTATAAAATTAAATATTTAGTATATTAACAGGTTTTGCATGCACAGTGCCTGGAAAATGGTAAGAATGAAATAATATTAGCTATAATTTTTCTGGGAGAACATAATCAGTGCTCAATAAATATGGAATGGACAAATGAATGGTATAGTTTTAAATGCTTATAATTTTGTGTCTGTCATAGATAACAAGGTGAATCAATGTTGATTTCTGCTCAATAAAGTAGGAATAATCTATTGACTCAAACAAGTCAATAATGGGCTTTTTATATCTTTCAACAAATGAATTATAGATCAAAACAGAGGCTAGTAATATCCCATTGTATGCATATACTACATATTGTTTACTCATTCATCTGTTGATGGGTATTTGAGTTGTTTTCACATTTTGGCTATTGTTAATAATGCTGCAATGAACTTTAATGTACATGTCTTTGTCCATGACATGCCGTGACATGGAAAAATGCTGAGTAAAATAAGTCAATTGTAAAAGGGCAAATATTACATGATCTCAGTAATATGAAGTACGTAGAAAAAGTATAGAGATCAGCATAAAGAAAACAAAAATCCTCACAGCTGGAATGATAAGCAACATCATGATGAACAGAGAAAATATTGAAGTAGTCAAGGATTTCATTTTACTTGAATCTGCAATCAATGCCCATGGAAGCAGCGGTCAGGAAATCAGATGACATACTGCATTGGGAAAATCTGCTGCAAAAGACTTCTAAGTTTTGAAAAGCACAGATGTCACTTTGAGGACTAAGGTGCACCTAACCTAAGCCATGATGTTTTCAATTGCTTCATATGCATGGGAAAGCTGGATGATGAATAAGGAAAACCAAAGGAGAATCGATGACTTTGAATAAGGAGACCAAAGAAGCACTGACATCTTTGAATAGGAACGATCAAAGAAGAATTGATGCTTTTGATTTCTGGTATTGAAGAAGAATATTGAATATACCATGGACTGTCAGAATAATGAAAAAATCTGTCTTGGAAGAAGTACAACCAGACTGCTCCTTAGTAGCAAGGATGGTGAGACTACGTTTTACGTGTTTTGGACATGTTATCAGGAGGGACCAGCTCCTGCAGAAGGACATCATCCTTGGTGGATGGTCAGCAAAGAAGAGAAAGATCCTCAATGAGATGGATTGACACAGTGGCTGCAACAATGGGCTCAAGCATAACAAAGATTGTGAGGATGGCACAGGACAGGGCAGTGTTTCTTTCTGTTGTACATAGGGCAGCTATGAGTAGGAACTGACTTGATAGCACCTAACAACAACAACATAGAGATCAGAGGTTAATAGTGGTTACGGGGAGGGGGGGAGGGAGAGGTAAAAGGAGGAACTATTGTTTAGGAAGCATTGAGTTCTTGTTTATGGGATAAAAAATTTGGTAAAGGATATTGGTAATGGTTGCACAACTGCTTGATGTAATTGATCTCATTGAATTGTTTATGTGAAAAATGTTTAATTGGCAAATGTGATGCTATCTATATTTTCACAATAAGAAAAAAGCTAAGAAAGAAAGGAAAAGCAGAGGCTAGATAAGGATCTCCTAAACAAAGGCTTGATAATGACCCCCTCACAAGGATCTCAAAGAAGCTTTCTTTCATACTTAGAAAGTTGGGTTAGATGAGCTTGATGGTCCCATCCAACCATGAGGCTATATGACTCAGTGATTTCTTGAGGTGTGGAGAAAAATGCATTATAATAACAAAACAGAATTGCTCAACTATGAGATGAAAGGATTCCAAAATTTCCTAGACATAGGTTCACAGTTCAGATGCTAAAGGTGAATGGAAGTGCTAAGTCCATGAGAAGCTCTTGCTCCCATGATGCTAAAAGTGGACAATGGCAATAAGGTTGAGGCGAGAGAAGTGACCTGCATTTTCAGCCTAGCCCATCTGGGGTTTGCATCATATCCTGTCCATATGTGTCACCTCCATTAATAAATGGCTACTCCTCAGAACAGGACTCTGAAACAGGTTTAATGACTCAATGAATCATAGGAAGTTTTTTTTTGGTGAAAGATGATTACATAACATGACCCAAATTAATGATACTTTACCCTTGTTTGGTGCATAAAATATCCCTAATGTTTTCACATACGGTATGTCATTTGATTCACACAAGTCTGAGGTGGACATTACTATTATCTCCATTTTGTAGAGGAGGAAATCCTTAAATTTCTTGTCGAAGATCTGATTTCCAGCAATGTCTGAAATAAGTCTCCAAAACAGCTCCCTGTCTCAGTGCTCATTTTCTGTAATAGTGCCTGATGAAGTGATTGGTATGGGATCAGCACCCGCCGTCTTGTCCCTTTACCCAGACCCCTTTCAGCTGGAAGCCCGCCAGATCAGGGTCCAGGGTAGTCCAAGAAGAAGCTGAAGGAATATCTCTTAGGAATTTTGTAAAGGCAATTCCTACATTGAGTGTGAGGTTTGTAGCCATCAATGTTTTATATTTTTTAACAGTAATAAAATACTTATTGAATGCTTATTACGTACCATAAATATTACAGTTATCATGTAATAACTCATTTAATCCTTGCAAAAACTCTATGAAGTGTGCGCAAACAAAATTTGTACTTAACTGATAAAGAAGGAAGTTGAGCCAGAGAAACTAATAAGTTACTCAAGTTCACATAGCAAACTGGGACATCTTACTATAAACCAAAAAAAAAAGAAAAAGAGGAGCTTACTTGAATTGAAGTGAGAGTAGTGGACTCTGACTTGCTGGACCCCCCCCACCCCCCACCCCCCCAATTATGCTACTTAGGCAACCCCAGGGAATTCCCGGAGTTTCTTAGAACACCAGCTGAGGAATATTGGTCTTTGTAAGTGGTTCTTCAATTCTAGTGCCTGGTTCAGATGAGAATTTTGGCCATTCCAAGGCAAAATGAGAAAAATAAGAACCCTAAGAACCATTTAGTAACAACAATGGTACAAAGTTACAACCGTTCTTTCTTGAAAACTGCTGTCATACATTATAAAATATTTCCCTTTCTCCTTTTTTAATCATGACATGTCTTTTATAGAATAATTACAGAAGTAGATGATAAATTTTGTTAGTGTCTTTATAAAACAAAATGGGAAATCCTGTATTAGTCTATCAATAGTTAATTTCTTGTATGTTAATGTTACTATAGTAGGTTGAATGTTGACCTCCCCCCTCTAAAAAAAGATGTGGCCACACTCTAAACCCCAGAAACTGTGAATGTGACCTCGTCTGGAAAAAGAGTCTCTGAAGATATAATTAAGTTAAAGATCTTGAGGCAAGAATATGCTGAACTAGGGTGGGCCCTGAATCCAATGACTACTGTCCTTATAAGAGACACGCAGAGGACGGACACATATGGAGGAGAAGAGATGGCCACGTGAAGACAAAAGTAGAGATTGGAGTCGTGCAGCTACAAGCCAAGGAACACCTGGAGCCACCAGAAAAGGAAAGAGGCAAGGAAGGATTCTTGCCTAGAGTCTTTGGAGATGTTTGACCCTACTGACATCATGATTTCAAACTGCTGGCTCTAGAACTGTGAGAGAATAAATTTCTTCTGTTTTAAGCCACCAGGTTTGTGCTAATTTGTTATGGCAGCCCTAAGAAACTAATTTAGTTACTGTTTGTACCTCTTGTTTTAGGGAGGTGTTGAGTAGAAGAAGGAGTTGGGGAAGAAATAGAAAAAGAAAAAAGGTAGGAGCAAAATGGTAGCACTCTTATGGTAGAACATCAAGCAAGATGGAATCCAAAATTGTATCTGTGATATTTACTGTCAATATGTGGAAATAGTATCTATATATGGTTAAGGGCTAAAATGAATAGAAGGTTTCTTAAGACGGTGGGTAATATTTGCCTTAGATTTCATTGGTGATTTTACTTTATTTTCCAATAAAAAATTATAAAAAAAGGAGTTAAATTGGTCTGTGATATACAAAACTCTATAAATCAGTGATTCAATCTATGAGGTCTCTTATTTGACCAAAAATTTCTGTGAGAAGATGCTGTTGATTCCTTAAGGCCTTGCTTTTCATGGAAACTTTCAGAGAGAAAGTGGAAGTATTCAGGGCTATTGAACAAGGCAATGCGCTGCTCCAGTTGGTGTCAGTCACACTTTTCTCTGTAAAAAAAAAAAAAAAAAGCTAACCCATTGCCACTGAGTCGATTCCAACTCACAGGACAGGGTAGAACTGTTCCGTAGGGTTTCCAAGGAGCGGCTGGTGGATTTGAATTGCCGACCTTTTGGTTAGCAGCCGTAGCTCTTAACCACTGCACTACCAGGGCTCCTTTCTCTGTAAAGACAGACCTAATGTGGGCCAGATACTTGGTCTATTTAGGGCTATTTTAGAACAAAAGTAAGTTCTTGTCCTTGATGAAAAAAAAAGCCTCCAAGAGGACAGTAGATTTTGAAGAAGGAAGAGGATGCCTTAAAGGCAAATGTATTGATGCTTTTCACTTACCAAATCTTCCCAGATTCAGGACCAATTTATATAGAAAACACCTACCTTTCTCTTTGTCCTCCTTTTCATATTTTGTCATATACCATACATGTGGAAGAGTGTATGTAATACCTACATACAATTTAAGTAATAATAAGACAAACACTCATACGTCTCCAACCCTGTTTAAGAAATAGAACATGAGTTATATCTTTGAGACTTTTTGTATGCCCCTTCCCTTACTCCCATTCTTTACTGCTACTCAGGGTGCCAGCTCCCTCTTCTTCTCCCCAAGTCCCAACCCCATCTTCCTGTCCTCCAGCAAGGACACTCATGAAACCACAGAACCTAGAAACGTTTCTCCATCTGTGGAGGAATTACACTGGTTTTCTGTTCTCCGTCCTTTGCTAAATAATAGTGATTCTTTCGTTATTTTCAGGCAATGCAGAAATCTGTGTGAGATTCTTTGGGCCATTAAGATACTGAATACATGGCTGTAATGGTTTGAATACATTCCACTTAGAGTTTGTTTTGATATTTTTTCACCTGAAAGTTTAAAATTAAACACACATACACATACATACATACTTATGCATGTATATATGTATAAATATGTATAAATTACATAATATGTGCATATAGGTATACATATATATGCATATATATTTGTATAAATGTCCATGTGTGTATATGCGTCTATATATCTACAGGTGTATCTCCTACTGTATATTAGGCAGTAGAGAAGTAAATGTCCATTTTGGACTCAAAGATGAACAAGACCCAAAAGACCCAATCCCCTGCTATCAGGGGGCCTCAAAACCAGAAGATATGTATTTTTTTTTCCTTTTTCACTAAAAATGAGGATAATTTAAAAAATGCTATAGAGGCTCTGATGGAGGTTGTGTATTTTCATTTCACTGTAGTCAAAATACTTTGCTGACTTCCATGACTATAACAGTAATGATCTGCTCTAATAGAAGGCTCATAGTGCTGTATCTCAGGACAAGGCAGGGGAAGTGTGCTGGTTGTAATAGGTTTGGGATAGGGAAAAGATGAGAAGGAGCCAGAACCTAAATTAGAATCACTTACTATGCTTTTACTATGCTTAAGGAATAGAATTAGGACAACTAGAAATTTTGTTATTATTTTTTAAATCTACCATTTATTATTTGCAAATTTTATTTCCTTATTTGGTTTCAATGTGCTACGCACAATATTCTACACTGTATATACACTGGTTCACGTAATCCTTCCAGCAAATCTGTAAGGGACTGCTATTGTTCCCATTTCAGAATATAGGAACTGAAACTCAGAGATAAGCTACTTGCCCAAGGTTACTCAGAACTGGCAAACTTAGATTTGGCCCCGGCGCTCTCTATCTCCAAGCCCCTGATCTTAACCATTATATTTTACAGCCTTCACAACTAATTTCAGTCTAACAGGGAAACAAGTTCATATCTAAAGGGTGTGGCAGCAACAGGTAACATGTAGGCCTCATAGGTAAATAAGAACTAACCAAAGCCTAAATAAGCAGCCAAAACAGAGGAAGGGAGACCAGGGAGACAAGTGCCACAAAAGAAGTTAACCAATATTTTTGGGTGTCTGCCACTGGGCTCCATTTCTAGAAGTGGCAAAGTGGAGCGGAGGAGAGAAGCAAGGAACAAAACCTAGAGGTATAAAGGTACCAAAGTGGTGGGCTTGTGGATGACCCAGGCAGGGGCCTCAGGGTAGGGAAACTACAGTCATCAGAACAGGGATCTCAGGTACATGTAGAATGAAGTTCAGGAAGTGGGCATAAGACAGGGAGCAAAGGCCCTGAGATTGGAGGGTACCTGTTTGAGAAATAGTGAGGAGACTGCTGTGGTTAAAGGAGAAACTAGAAGAGAAATAGACTACCCTATCAGGGAGGTGATACGGGGTTGAGTGTGGAACCTAGAGACTTAGAAAGACAAGGAACAAAGGGGCCCCCAAATCTGCAAAGAAACAAGAAGTGGGCTAGGGCACAGAAACAAAGCCATTCCCCAGCACAATGGGGCAGGGTATCTAAAAATAGCCTGCAAACTTCTTTAAAGTTGCCTTTCAGAAGCAGCTGGAGAAAACCAGGCCCAAGGACATGCGCAGAACATCCACCAGTGACCACCGTGTGACCTTCCACCAGGGGCAGTGAGGGGCTACAGCCCCAGGTGGGGAATTGAACCTGGGGAGCGAGAGACTGTGCAGGCACGACACCCCAAAATAAGTCCTGCTATGAAACCCAGAGACCTCCGGGACAGAAGCCATCTTGGAAAGCTGCTGGGTGCACACTGTAGTTAACATATCCCCGCCTGAGTCTATGAATAAACATAAATCTTTTCCCCCGCCCAAGAACTTTTAAGAACTCAGGCCGGTCTTTTGTTTTGTGAGACGGGTGTATACATTGCTCTAGGCCCTCCTCGTCTCCGCTTGCAAGCCTCTTCAACAAAGCTTTGCTTGTGTGGAAAATTACGTGCCTTACCTGCTCATTCTTGACCAGTGAGAGGCAAGAACCTTGTTCCAGTAACAGGTACACGAATAGACTGAAACACACAAGTCAGCCTTACCCTTTCATGAGTCACTTAGGGTTTGGTTGGACTGGGCTTGCTTGTTTTAACCTCTGAGCCTATTTGCCAGTGCTAAATGCTGCATGTCTGGGGGAAGAGGGCCTAGGAGTCTGGCAACAGTGAGTAATAGGAAAGTTTCCTGAACTCCCCAGAAGCATCTTTCAGAACTCTAGTAGTCTTTACCCTGCATATAAGCAGGAGTTCATAAAAAGCTTGATTTTATATTGAAACAATTTAACTGTTGTTTTTGGATTCAGGGTCCCTTTTCTTAAGGAATTCTCACAAGTTTTTTTAAGATGTGTCCATGTGGGTGCATTTTGTTAAGGAATATACAGTAAAACCTGTGAAAGCCAGAACCTACATAAGGTGGAAGCCTGTCTGAGAAGGAAAACTCAAATATTTTTCACTAAAATGAGTGGTAGGAAAGTGGTCAGACTGTATTGTGTCAAAGGCAGAACACTTGAAAAACCCCGAAAAACAAGGCAGTCCTGCCGAGGTCCAGCTTTCACAGGTTTCACTGTATTTATAAACTGGCTTCCATTTCCTTGATCTGTACTCTTACTGCTAATTAACATTCCAAAGTCATTACTTTAGCTTAACTTTGTTCTCTGAGAGAGACATGAATTGCCTGCTCCACCAAGAACAGGTTATTGGGTATAGTAATGCCTACTTTGCTTAAACATGAGAAAGGTAATTAAAAATTAAACACAGTAAGATTTCTAAGAAGTTGAGTAAGCTTCAGTTCTAAAAGACAAGTGTTGGCAATGTATTAAACTGTTTATATCTTAGTTAATGTGTTCATTTTTTAAAAAATTTACAGCAACCTTCATGGTACAAATGACAAGGATTTTACAAGGTGGTATTGAAAGAGATGAATTTAGAGAACAAGAATATAATGAGAACTTTTAGGTTGTGGGGTGTGTATGTAACCACCATGTTAGTCACTCCTCCAGAGTCTCTAGAGGAGTCTCCATTGCTCTTATATTTTGTGTGTCTATGGATTCTTTTTACGTGAACTTGAAGCGTTCAGAGTTTGGGTTGGTGTAGACTGCAAACAGAGGCTGCATTCGCTAATGTAGGAGTAGGATCAAAAGTTGACATCTGGCTTCGAGTTGCCTGCAATAAGACACCATAGTTTCCTTGCTTACCTGTTCATAGAAGTCAAATTCAATTAAATTTGATTCAGCCAACTCTTAGAGCATTAACTGAACTCCTATTACATGGCAGCTATCAGTTCATAATATAGAAAACTAAAACCTGTTGCCTTTGAGTTGATTCCAGCTCATAGCGGCCCAATAGGACGGAGTAGAACTGCCCTGTAGGGTTTCCAAGGCTGTACTCTTTACAAAAACCAGACTGCCACACCTTTCTCCCCTGGAAAGGCTGGTGGGTTCAAACCACTGACCTTTTGGTTAGCAGCCCAGTGCTTAACCACTGTACCAACAGGGATCCCTTCATAAAACAGCAGAGGAGATAAATGGTTAAAGAGCTAATGAGATTACAATGTGATAGATGCTAATCTTGGAGGACCAATTAATTACACAGGAGAAACTTTTTAGAGAAAATGACATTAGGGTTAGATCAATGATGAATGAAAATCAGTGAGACAGAAAGTGAGAAAGGGAATTGTGAGAAGGACCAGCATGTGCAGAAGTGCAGCGTGCATGGGAGGTTCTAAGAATAGTGATCAGTCTGGGACAAGGTGCGGAATGGAGAGAGAGCTCATTGTGTTGGACAGCCTTGGTCCCTGAATCTCCACGGGCTTTGCGAGACTAGAACACAGCTCAGAAGGGCTCGGCTCTATTTTCTTTTTCTTTCTCTTTGCAGAGAACATAAAATTAGATTTCCTATGTCTTATGCTTGTATGGAAACCTTGGTGGTGTAGTGATTAAGTGCTACAACTGCTAACCAAGACTTGGTCAGCAATTCGAATCGGCCAGGTGCTCCTTGGAAACTCTATAGGGCAGCTCTACTGTGTACCATGGGGTTGCTATCAGTCGGAATGAACTCAACTGCAGTGGGTTTGGGCATGCATGCATAATGTAACTCCATTATAATACAAAGGAGATGTTGCTTAATTTTCAATTCAATTTTTTAAAACATTTATATAGTATAAGGTCTATGCAAGATGTTGTTCCGAGCATGGAAAATTCCCCCTAGAGTATAAACTCAAAGAGGACACAGACCAAACCTTATCTGTTCACTATTCTCCCAAACCTAACACAGACACTGACCCAAAGTAGGCATTAACAGATGCTTGTTGATTGAATGGATGCACAAATGTATTACAAAATTAGCAACACACACTCTATGCTCTCTAAGTAACACATTATCTAATAGTAGGATAAGTGTCAGACCCTAGACCTGAAATCAAAACAAAAATATGGATGACGTCAACGAATCCATGAGAAGTTGTACTACTTTACGGGCCACATTTTACCAGCCATGTTTTACAAACAGGCCTTTTGGTAAGGAAACAATCAGAGATCAGGCCCAATCCAGGGCTGACTTTCAATATCTTAAACTCAAGAGACATATAGAAAAATTGCATTTCCTGAGTCTTGTGCCTGACATCTCCCTCGTTATCTGTTCATGTTTCAGGAATACACAGAAATTAAGTAACACCCATAGGGTATTTTTCTAGCCTGGGTAAGAGAAGGCAGAAGCTTTAGGGCATTTGATTTTCTGGTTCCCACTACTGGTCTTAATTGACAATTTCTTGTTCCAAGTCCACCCCAAGGTGGCCTATTTGCCACCACTGAAAAATAAAGCAAATCTAAAAGATTCCACTCCCAAACAAAATGATTCAGACATACATTGCAGGTAGGTCTAATTTATTTGACAATCAAATCAAGACATGATAGGACAAGATTATTCAATGTGGCATTGATTATACGGAAGGAGAAATGTGTCATGTGTCTGTCCTGAATAGATTCATTAAAAGATATTTCAGAATTTCCAAATAGATTCAACACCTTCCAAAATGTGCAAATTTAAGTTTCCCATTAGTTTTCCTGTGGAGAGAAAATAGCAACAAATAAGAAACTCGGAGACGATATGCATTTCATTCAAACTTCACCAGAAAACATATCTGAGTCTCTGCAATAACTGACATTTTTCAAAGGAATGATGGCAATTTAAGATTTTAACAACTGATGTTTGGTTGTAAAATGTTGTATTATTTATTATTTTAATGATTCTTTTAAGAGAAGTACACTTAGAAACCCTTTTTTCGTAACAGATTATAATTTCTTTTTTATTCAGAAAGAACTAGAACAATTTGCCCTGTATTCTAGGTGCTTGTTTCTTTTCACTTATTTATTTATTATTGTGCTTTAGAGGAAGGTTTATAGAACAAACTAGCTTCTCATTAAACAATTAGTATACATATTGTTTTGTGACATTGGTTAACAACCCCACGAACTGTCAAGACTCTCCCTTCTTGCCTTTGGGTTTCCTATCACCAGCTTTCCTGTCCTCTCCTGCATTCTTATCCTTGCCCCTGGGTTGGCGTGTCCCTTTAGTCTCGTTTTGTTTTATGGGCCTGTCTAATCTTTGGCTGAAGGGTGAACCTCAGGAGTGACTTCAGTAGTGAGCTAGAATGGTGTCTGGGACGCATATTCTCGGGGCTAGATGCTTGTTTTTATTCATGAATATTCTGAAAATACTTAAAGGCAACTACATGCTTCTGTACATTCTAGTATATTCTTCATCATTTTATGTTTTTTGACCAGATGCTAATGTATCTTTGAGATTACTACTTTGTAACCTTTAAATTACTTTTATCTATTACATTTTTTAAATTTAAATTTTACTATAGCTTAAATATGTATTTTGTTGATAAATCATACTCTGAAATAGAACAAGGTCTTCAGGTTCTTCAGATTTTTTTTTCTTTTGTACCAATCATTCGGGCTGCTAATATATCAACACTTATTTTCTGAAGTAAAACAACAAATGTGGCTCATTCTAACAGATGTGGACTGTCATGCCTAGGAGAGGGGCATTCCTCGTCCCTGGAAATAATCAAACATGGATTTTAGACCACCTGGTGACTTGTTGTACAGAGGTAGTTTCAACAATAGATTAGTAAGAGAAAGTTGAACTCCACGATCCTTAATTTTCCTCTCGACTTGGAGATTCTGAGATTCTCTGATTCACTCTTATAGCCAGAATACGTAGGAATAAAATGAGAGCAGGTACACCCAAATGCTATAAACTGGGAAAATTCTATTCCGTAGAATCAATGTGTAATGATTCACATATTTCTTATGCCTAAATCACTTCTTTCAATTGCGGTACATTTGTCTTCACACGTAATTACACCCTAAGTCCGGAAAAGGAAACATAGCAATACTTACACAACTTCATTAGAGAAGAAGCAATCGTTCGCATAAGTGTGGCCATCAGAGCCGCAAATTGGTGCATATAATTCATAACAAAATCTCTCTTCTCCTTTTGGTAACTTTTTATAACTGCTGTAATCAACCTGAAAAAAATGCTAAAAACCTCCAATTTTCTCAACCAAATGTTTATTTCAGGATTTGGAATGTACCAATCAAGCTCGGAGGACTGTCATTTTATGTTTTTGTATTTTGATTGGCCTCATCTAACCCCTTTAAGATATATCACGTGTAAAGGGTTTTTGTGTCAGGTATGAAATCATGAGTCCTATCCTTCTTTATGGTAGCTGGTTACAAAATCAGAATTTATTCTAAAACAGTGTCCTTTCTACTGTACTCGTTGATACATCAGTTGTCAACACACGCAATGTGCCCACAAGTGCAGCCACTCTCACAGGATGTGTGATCAATTTTCTGTATGAATTTTCCCTCTCTCTCTCTAACTCAAAATGTACTATCTGAATGCAAGTGTGAAATATGTTATAGGAAAAAAAAAATAGCTACTATAATTATGGAGCCCTGGTGGCACAATGGTTAAGTGCTCAGCTGCTACCTGAAAGGTCAGCATTCAAACCCACCAACCGCTCCGCGGGAGAAAGATGTGCCAGTCTTCCATAAAGATTACAGCCTTGGAAACCCTATTGGGCAGTTGTACTCTGTTCTGTAGGGTTGCTATGAGGCAGAATTGACTTGATGGCAATGGGTAGTGTAATTATAAGAACTCGTAAATCATTGGCAACATCTGTGGATAATTGTAACAAATTATACACTACAGAACTCATATAGACAGATTAGTGTATCTTAACATTGTGGTTAAGAACCACTGTTCAAAATTCCTGAAGCAAAACCCAGGTGGTAAGCTGCCTATGGGAGCAGGTAAACTACTACCAAAAAAATGGATTTTCTGGGGTTTTCATCTATGAGCATAACAAAGAGTGTGGACAATAAAGTCAAACACATCTGAATTCAAACCTGACTGTATGACCTTGGGGAAATTATTTTACCTGTCTAAGTCTTGGTGTCTTTTATATGCAAAATAAAGGTAATAACAATTAGATCATAAGGTTGAAGTGAAAAATACAGGAGAACACATATAGAAGATGTGTGTACAATTCACAGGATAGTACCCGGTATAGAAAATACTGAATAAATGACCTTTTGCCTTCAAGGCGATACCGGCTCTTAGCCCCCCTCTAAGAGAAAACAGAACTGTCCCATAGGGTTTCAAGGAACAGCAGGTGGATTCCAACTGCTGACCTTTTTGTTAGCAGCTGAGCTCTTAAGCACTCTGCCACCAGTGTTATGAATAAATATTAGCTATTATTTTTTGCCCTTGGTTTTATTTCCAGGTCTATACAAGCTCCAGTTTTACATAAAAGGCAGAGTTTCCAGCTCTTTTCATCCCAGAGCTCTAGGCATAATGTTTTACTGCATATTGAAGAGCTCCACTCAGATAGCGAGAAATACGCTCAAATTTAAAGTTGACCACGTTATCTCCTCTAGATATGTTCCATTAAATAAGTCGTTCTTTCAGCTACTGTATTACACATACCTTCTAAGTTCTGGGGCTGAGCTGAGTCCTGGCAATGCAAAATTTAGTATATATTTGTAGGAGGACCATAGAGACTATCAGAGCAGAATGGCTTGCAGTGCCCCTTGATAATTATATGCCATCATGATTTCACTTTCCCTCCTCGCCTGTTCAAACCTGAGTCCCAGCCTTTATGTTATACTCACAATATGACCAGGAAACTACCAAATACTGGGCATTCATTAACCATTTTCATTCTGACACAGGTACTAAATCACGAAGAATGGCTTGAACTCAAGTCTGTCAGACTCCAAAATTTATATTCTTAACGCAATTATTTTCTTCAATAGAAAATACAGAAGACTCAAAAAGGTGAAGGAAATTGCCCAGACTCTAGAGTCACATAGATAATAGCCCTTTAGTTACCAAATTGAAAAAAAAAAAAATTTTTTTTGATAGCGTGTGTTTTCAATATTAGAATGCATGCTTACTAATTGAGCATGTTTAAATTTTTGCTTGGTAATATGGATGTTGAGAAATATGATCTGGTAATGCAAGCCACTAGTAAGGCATACCACCCATCTGTGGTATGACAATATACCAATAAGAATTTAAAAATAGAGAATTTATTGCGGACACCCTTTCATTAGGTTGCATGGGGAAACTCTGGGTTTCCACATAAAAAATAGGACACAGAAAAACAAGGCTCCGGAACTATCTCACAGGAAAGCCATATTTATGCTTGTAAACCTTATCTCACAGACATAAAGAAAAAAAAGACAAAAATTTATAAAAACTAAGGAAGCATCACCTAACAGAATGCTCACTCTAAGTAACAGTAAGGCTCCAACTCCGGTCTGTTGAGCTTCACGCATTTCAAAAGGGACCCACCCTGACACTAAAAGCACTAGAATCTGAATAACAGACTACCTAGGAAGTTCACAGGCACAAAAAGTCGTTGGTATACCATTAAACCAATAGTAAAGGAACAAAGGGGATAAGTAGCAGAGCTTGGCCTGGAACCCAAATTGCTTGACTGCTGGTTTAAAGTGTTTACCATCACACCTAGATTTTCTCGGAAATAGCCATTATATTAACTCTGAGTCATGAAGAAAAAGTAAATTAAGATCTTCATTCTCTAAGGTAGAGAACAACGATGAGTAGAACCCATTTAAAAATTATAAGAATCATGACTTGTCCTTATTGAGCTTTCCCATACTATGTGCCAGGTACTCTGCTAAGCACTTTTCAAAGATCAGAACTTTAAGCCTCATAACAATTCCATTAAGTAGGTGCTGTTACCCAGGACCACACCATCACAGAGCTAGAATTCAAACCCGGGACTTTATAACCTCAATGCAAGGTGTCTAACCACTTTGTTCTACCACCTCTCTTTCAGAAAGATCTGTCTATATTTTTTGAGATAAAACCAGTTTTGCTACTTCAAAAATAATCTTTGAATATATAAAAATTTATTTAGATAGCAGTGACTTGAAAGACTAGATAGGAACTGTAGGGGGCAGTGAATTTATGTTAACGGGGGAGGAAGAGCTCAGAAAATGAGGATGAGAACAGTGACACAGATGAAAGTTTGTGATCAATGTCACTAAATTGTACATGTGGAAACTGTTGAATTGATGTTAAGTTTTGTTGTGTATATTCTCAACAACAACAAAATAAAAAAAAATTTAATATGTATTGTTTTTTATCAAATATTTCCCTTTCTGATACATATTTTTAAATTAGATAAAAGTAGGGCTTTTATACCAAGATGGATGTACCGACCTGTTGCCCCCCTTGGACACATTCTACACCTGGAAAAAAAAGAGAGAGAGAAAGAAAATTAGATTCTGGAAGAGGCTAATCTCATTAGAAAAAAATTAATTTCATTTGTTTTGGTTCTCAATATGCACCAAAAATATAGGACTGGCTCCAGAGCTGTGTATCAAAGTGATATCAAAGGTGGAATCTCTTTAACACAGACCTTTTTAGTTTTCTTCTTTGGAGGGGGATTTAAATGTGGACAAAATTACATGATAATGAGGCAAATGTCTTATTTTTTTCTACCTCATAATCAGGGCTCAGTAAATATTGTAAAAGCAAGTGAATTTTGTATTTATGGAGTGTTTGCTGTAATATAGCAGACATAGGTGGTAGACGTTGGATCAGTGGTTGAAAATTCTAGGGAGGCAGATTTTACTTTAATAAGGACAGCAGAAGAATGTAATAACTCATGCCCCACAACGGGTTAGACTGTTTTATAAAGAGGTGAGGGTCCCACAAATAGGGATATCAAGTCAAGGCAGAGGCTAGATGGTCACTTCTCAAGGATCTTACAGAATGCATTCCCATAGATAAGATTTGGCCTTAGATGACCGTTAAGAAGTCTGCTCTTATATGATATTGTGATTATTAGTGGAGACCAAAAACACATTTCAAAACACTTCCCTTATTATCTATGTGATAAGAGTATTCCCAAATTATGTGGACAGAAAGGGACACTGAGCTGTTGGTATCAGGGCAGGGGCAGTGTCAGGAGGGAGATACTCACTGAAGATGGTCACTAGTGCCAGGGCCAAGAGCAGGACAAAGGCTTTGGATCTCATGGGGCTGAAGTGGCTGAGGACAGTCAGGTGGAGGCAGAAAAAGCGACCTTCTGGTGTCTGTTCAACCTGCTTGGGTCTTGCCTTATATCCATCAAGAGTTTCTGCCTCAATTGTGAAACAGTTTTTACAGAAACAGAATCCTGGAAAGAGATCAGAAACTCTTGCTCAGTCGTGGGGATTCTATTCTTGTGAAAGATAGTTGATTGCTCATGTTATTTCAACGGCTACTAAGACTCAATAAAGTCAGCATAATTTTCATATATTGGTGCCTTACCTAAGTGCTTAAATGAGTATGAGTAATTTCATATCTCTTAAAAAATTTGACCTTCATAACAAATTTGTCAGAGAGTTAGTTTCTTTGTTTTACAGATGAAGTATTTGATTCTTGAGGAATTTATCACCCTGGGTTTATTGCATATTCTTTATGGAACTACTTTTTTTGGTAATAGTGGTCAGCATGGCAGCTTTCCTGGTTTTACCGTTTTCTCAGGCTCCCTGCCTTTGGACTGAACCCCTTTCCTTCCCTAGACTTAGGAGTGGTACTGCAAATCGCGGATTTGAGCTGCCTGCCACAAGCCAATACTGAGATAGGAGAAAGTAAGCAGCAAGAGGGCTTTATTGAACACCGTGTTCAAGAGACAGAAGGGGCAAAATTTCCCCCAGATTCTGTCTGCCCCAAGAGGGCTACAAGACGGTTTTAGAGCGAGAGGGTCAGGGTTTAGAGATTTCCTGGAATTTTGATTCTTCTTTGAGGGGGACATAAGGATGAAGTGACCTGTTGTTGACGTCTTACAGGTCTCTTATGCCACCCTGGTTTCGGTCACAAGATGGGTCCGGGTTTTGCTCAATTACCTCAGGTCTTGATGATATCACTCATTGTTTTTGTCCCCTGGGAGAGAAACACAGTTTAATCAACACCAAAAAATCTTGATTACCTTGTTTTTCTACAACAGAATTTGTTTCTCTACAAAAGAACAGTCGTGAGACAGATTCCAGAGCAAGTAATTGACGTTTTCAAAGACTGAAGACTTAACCACAGCTTATACAGCTAAACGAGAGAATATATTCTCTCTTTGGTAATAAAACACTACAGAAAATGTATGTTCTCTACTTCAGGAGTGCAGTGCAAGAAGATAGAAAATATGACATTCACCAGAACTTAAGGTGAGGACCTGCATCAGGGCATGTGTGGAATGATATAGAATTATTATTATTATGTTTTGATAAGTACATTTTTCAGTCACTTGAGCTGAGGATAAAACTCCAAAGATACGGTCAAGAAGAAAAAAGACAGGGTGGGTTCCATTAGGAGGTGGTGGGCGCTATATGTTTTGGTGAGCAAAAATAATGGATTGGATATGCCGGTTTTGGGTTAGAGGTTGGGGAAGACCTAAATTTTTCTATTAGTAGAGGGGAGAGTAGTTTAAAGTTACAGAAGAGTAGAATTAAGGAGGGAAGGGAGCACCTAGAGAGGCTGGGTTTGACATGGCGAATAGGCCAATAACAAACTTAAAAATCTTGGTAATGGAGTCTTAAAAGATGAGAAGTGTAAGGAAGTTTTTTAGTAGTTCATTTTGAGGTAAGTAAGATAACCTCTTCTCTTTACCTTCCTTCCTACAGTTTACCAATTAAAGAGCATCTATTCAGCAAATAGCAAACATGGAAACCCTTGTGTCCTAGTGGTTAAGAGTTCGGCTGCTAGCCAAAAGGTCGGCAGTTCATATCCACAAGGTGCTCCTTGGAAATGTTATGGGGCAGTTCTACTCTGTCCTATAGGGTGGCTGGAGTGGATATCCACTTGATGGCCATGGGTTACTGAGCAAATACCTATTATATTCTAGATGTTCTGCTAGTACTGAAGGAGTTCCTGCCCTGAGGGTGCTCACATTATAAAACTGGAGACTGACAAGTAGAAATATTAACTCTATAATTTGATAATAACGCTAGGGAAACACAGAGCAGGTAAGTCAGTTATAGCTGGGAATGTTGGCAGGCTCTTTTGAGAAGTTTACCTTAGAGTTGTAACTTTTTTTTTTCTTAAATAATATTTTACTGTGCTTCAGGGGGAAGTTTATGTAGCAAATTAGGTTTCCACTTAATTTTTATACAAATTGTTCCAGGAGGTTGGTTACATTTTTCACAGTGTGTCAACATTTTCATTATTTCCATTCTGTTTGTTCTGTTTCCATTAATCTAACTTCCCTGCCCCTCTTTGCCTTCTCATTTTTTTTAGGGTAAGTGTCAACCATTTGGAAACCCTGATGGCATAGTTTTTAAGAGCCATGGCTGTAACCAAAAGGTCAGCAGTTCAAATCCACCAGGCACCTCTTGGAAACACTACGGGGCAGTTCTGCTATGTCCCATAGGGACGCTATGAGTTGGAATGGACTTGACGGCATCCGATTTGGTTTGGTTTTTTTGGTTGACCTTTTGGTCTCATATGGGTGATTATTTGTGGAAGCGCAGTACTCACAGGTAATACTGTTCATTTGATAATTCAATCTATTATTTGGATGAAAGGTAGCCTCTGGAAGTAGCTTCAGTTCCAAGTTCAAAAGGTATTTTAGGGCGATAGTCTTGAGACTTGCTTTAGTATCTATTGGTACAGTAAGTCTGGCCTTTTTATGAAATTTCAGTTTTGTTCTACATCTTTCTCCCATTCTATCCGGGACCTTCTCTGGTGTCACGATCAGGCACTATGTAGTTCTTCTGGTCTCAGGCCAGATGGGGCTATGATTTGTGCGGGGTATTAGTCCTGTGGACTAGTTTCTTCTCTGAGTCTTTGGTTTCTTTCCTTCTCTTTTATTTCAGATGAGTAGAGACCAATAGTTGTATCTTAGATAGCTGCTCGCAAGCTTTTAAGATCCCAGATGCTACTCACCAAACTAGGATGTACAGCATTCTCTTTATGAACTATGCTATGCCAATTGACCGAGTTGTCCCACAAGACTACGATCCTAAGCCTTTTAACCCAGTAAATAATGCTTTGAGGTGTTTTAATATGTCTAGGAAGTCTTCATAATGGGACCCTTTATGTCCTTTATCATTTATATGCATATATGTACAGCACACACAAACATGTGCTTGTAGGTACACCTATATATGCGCATGCGTGTGCTCACATATGCCTTCCTATACACATGTATCCATGCACATCTACCTGTGTAACCACATACATATTTTTTGGTTGTTGTTACTGTTATTGCAAAATTGTATGTTATAGCATTTAGCAGAATTGTCCTTTATTCTTGCATACTTCTTAGTGTCTTCATTTCCTTTGGTCGAGTTGTGCAGACTTCACCCATATTGGGTATTGCCTTTCCCATCACCAAAAACATCAAGCATCCAAGATCTAGAAAGTGGTTCCCCTTCCTCCCCCTCCCAACCCTGTTAACCGTCAAAGGACGTTGCTTTCTGTGTGTATACCTGTTCTTAACCAGAGGAAAAGAACACCCTCAAAGAAAAAGCAAGCATGTGCAAACGCAGGTGTTCTGAGAATGACGGATCCTTAACTCAGGTGCAAGATAGAGAATGAATGAATGATAGAATGAATGATAGAATATGGCAGGTTAGGGACAGACCTGGTTGAAAAAAAATTTTTTTTTTCTTTTTAGTAAGGGGGAAATGCGTGCTATGTTTGTCCCTGGGTGGCACAAGGCACCTAAAGTTTGATGGTTCAAACCCACCCAGCGGCATGGCGGAAGAAAGTCCTGGTGACCTGCTTCTGTAAAAATTACAGCCAAGAAAACCCTGTGGAGCAGTTCTGCTCTCCGTATGACGTCACCCTGAGCTGGGACTGACTCAATGGCAATGGGTTTTTGGTGTCCCATATAAAATGGGTGGTGAGTAGCAGAAATGGTCTTCCAAAGGCTTCTTTAAAAGAGAATGAAATAGTCAGACTTGCTTTAGAAAAGCCTCTGGTGGTTTTTCTGAGGATAGGTTTACAGTAGGTGGAAAGACCATAGGAAAAAGACAAGTTCAGAGAGTTTGATCTACCTCTACAACAAAGGGCCACAGTCTGGCCATATTGGGGTTTTCTGGTACGTCAAACACAAAAAGCTCCTTCCCCCTGCTGTTTGGAGATGGATTGTCACAGTGGCGGCAACAATGGACCCAAGCATAACAAAAATTGTGAGGATGGCACAGGACCGGGCAATGTTCCCTTCTATTGTACATAGGATCGCTATGAGTAGGAACTGACTCGACAGCACCTAACAACCACAACAACTGCTGTTTGAATGTTCTTCTCCCCTGGCTAATGCCAACTCCTAATGCAGACCTCAGCCTTCAAGTCGGGTGACCAAGGGTTTCCCAGGATGTGCCAAAACCAGGAAAGTCCTGTGTAAGCTGGGAATTTTTATATATATATATATATAATTTTTATTGAGCTTTAAATGAAGGTTTACAAATCAAGTCAGTCTGTCACTTATAAGCTTATATACACCTTACTCCATACTCCCACTTCCTCTCCCCCTAATGAGTCAGCCTGCTCCCTCCTTCCAGTCTCTCCTTTCGTGACGATTTTGCCAGTTTCTAACCCTCTCTACCCTCCTATCTCCCCTCCAGGCAGGAGATGCCAGCACAGTCTCAAGTGTCCACCTGATACAAGTAGCTCACTCTTCATCAGCATCTCTCTCCTACCCATTGTCCAGTCCCTTCCATGTCTGATGAGTTGTCTTGGGGAATGGTTCCTGTCCTGGGCCAACAGAAGGTTTGGGGACCATGATGACGGGATTCCTCTAGTCTCAGTCAGACCACTAAGTATGGTCTTTTTGTGAGAATTTGAGGTCTGCATCCCACTGATCTCCTGGTCCCTCAGGGGTTCTGTGTTGTGCTCCCTGCCAGGGCAGTCATCGGTTGTGGCCGGGCACCATGTAGTTGTTCTGGTCTCAGGATGATGTAAGTCTCTGGTTCATGTGGCCCTTTCTGTCTCTTGGGCTCATAGTCATCGTGTGACCTTGGAGTTCTTCATTCTCCTTTGATCCAGGTGGGTTGAGACCAATCGATGTATCTTAGATGGCCACTTGTTAGCATTTAAGACCCCAGACACCACATTTCAAAGTGGGATGCAGAATGTTTTCATAATAGAATTATTTTGCCAATTGACTTAGAAGTCCCTTTAAGCCATAGTCCCCAAACCCCCACCCTTGCTCTGCTGACTTTCTAAGCATTCAGTTTATCCCAGAAACTTCTTTGCTTTTGGTCCAGTCCAGTTGAGCTGACCTTCCATGCATTGAGTATTGTCCTTCCCTTCACCTAAAGTAGTTCTTATCTACTAACAAATCAGTAAATGACCCTCTCTCACCCTCCCTCCTTCCCCCCCTCGTAACCACAAAAGTATTTATTTATTTATTAGTGAAATTAGATTGACTGTTCTAGGCCTGTTAATCTGTTACTGTCTCCAATTAATCCATATATGTGGGATGACATTCTCTGTCCTGAGTCGAACTGTCTGATAAATGGCTCAAACCTGTTGGAGCCAGAAGGCCCAATCCTGTGGCCTAAAACACTCTGATCTATAAGGAGTAGGTTGAAACTTGAGATAGGTGAATATGGTCACCCAAGTTTCAAAGGGGGGAATATGTGACCCCCAATACCCCCCAGCATATTTTCTCCTTTTTCAAAATGGGCAACTGAGAGCTTCACAGAACTAACACCATGAAGAACCTGTGTTTTTCTCCTTCCTCTGCCTGCCTCCTCCTTCACATACCTCTGTTAAAGACTTTGTTTTGACCTAATGTTGATGACTTTGTTCTTTGTTTGAAACTGATGCAAACAACTTTGTTTTGTTCTGTTGGGCCACCTATGATTTAAAACCCCCACAGGAAAATCACAGCCCAGGTATCTGATATGTATCTCTTTAGTCTGATAGAGTCTTTTGTCACAATCCTGTAATGCATAACTCCAGCCAGGCCACCTGTGGGCCACAAAGGCACTTCTAACCCTTGTAAAACCAAAAAAAAAAAAAAAAAAACCCAAACCCAGTGCCATGGAGTCAATTCCGACTCATAGCAACCCTTGTAAGATTCTGTGTAAGCTCTGATGTGAAATTGCTCTTTGGGACTCCATAGAGACAGCCTGTGTTCTGCCAGGTCTCCGGTGATGTATGCATCTCCTGGATAAACTTTCTCACTCTTTCTGACTTGGAGTATGTTTCATTGGTTCGATTGCTCCATGGCACAGACCATAATCAGGTAACAACATCAACCACTCAGGAAATTCCAAAGGTTTAGAAATAAGGACAAAGACTACTATTTGATAAAATTGAATAGTTCACACAAAAGGTACTCTTTAGCACAATTTCTGTGCAACAAAAAAAAGAGGGGGGAGGGGGAACCTTGCAACTTCCTGGTCTCAGTGTCTCCCCATTATTTCTTTTTGTCTTTGGGTACATTCCACAACGGTCAGTGACTCCCATGAAATTGCCTATGCGCTCAGAGCACTCTGTCCATTTGTGCCTTAATTTCTCTATAAGAATATGCTTGAGTCCATCTTTGTGGCTATTGTGTATTTTGAGTGCCTTCCAACGTGGGGGGAGGGGCTCACTTAGCACTCTCTCTGTTTTTGCTATTTATTGCTGCAAAACAAACCACCCCAAAACTTAGTGGCTTAAAACAACCATCTATGATCTGTCCTGATTATATAGGTTGATTAAGCTCAGCTGGACAGTTCTGACTTGGGGTCTCTTAGGCATTTGCAGTCAGATGTAGGCTGGGGCTACAGGCATCTACAGGCTCAATGGATGCTACGTTGACGCTTGAGGCTGGCTGCCCTCTAGGGAGGAACCCTGGTGGCACAGTGGTTAAGCGCTCAGCTGCCAACCAGAAGTTCAGCAGTTCAAACCCATTAGCCACTCTGCAGGAGAAAGATGTGTCAGTCAGCTCTCTTAAAGATTACAGCCTTGAAAACCCTATGGAGGCAGTTCTACTCTGTCCTATGGGGTCACTAAGAGAATCTTCTGGATAGTAATGGATTTTATAGGTATGGGTCCTCTAAGGGCTCAGTTGGAGCTATCCATCAGCCTACATATGGCCTCTCCCTCTGGTTTGGGTTTCTCACAGCATGCCATGTGGTTTCTCAAAGGAAGCATCTAGAGACACAACAGTGCGGACAGTGAGCTCTTTCAAGCAATAAGCAGTACAGGAGGAAGCTGCAAGGGCTTCTTATGACCTAACCTCTGAAGTCCTAGAAGTTACTTTCATCATATTCTGTTGCTCAAGCAAGCCACTAAGCCAGCCTAGATTCAAAAAAAAAAAAAATTCAAGGGGAGGAGAATAAGACTCCACCTCTTAATTGAAGGAGCAGCCAGGAATCTGTGGCCATCTTTAATCTACCACACGGCCTCGTTTATTTTTTGTGAGGTAATATTTACAGTCCACTTAGAAGGTGCCTGGCATGAAATAAACACTCCGCAAAGATTAACTGTTATTATTTGATTGCTCAAAGTCCTCTTATCCTTCCTGCTTCTCCACTGCTTCCAGGGACTTGAAGTGCAAGCACTGAATTCTGAGTAAATAATATTTCTTAAATTCACTTTCAAATCATCCTGTTTTCCCAAGTTACTTAAGTAAATCTTATGGAAGGATATTGTATGTGGATATTTACATAGAGAATTGCAGTGTCTAAATGAAACGCACGGTGGTAGATTAAGCCAAAAACTAAAAACCTGCATCAGGGGTTTTTGCAAACGTGAACTCTGTGCAAACAACATGGGATTTATTTGCATCTCATTTTTTAATTTGAACCAAACTGCACAAGATCAAGGCTATGTGACAAGAAAGAAAAGGATGAAATTTAGGCAACTCAACATGCTTATTGTCTTTTCCCTCTCCCTGCTTCTGCTTCACATATTTTAGCCTGATCTTTTCAGGGAAGGGAGTAAAGAAGTTACTTTTTAGAAAAGAAAGTAGTTTGAAATGACAAGAACTGGACTAATCGTTACCCCTTCAGTCAGCCAACGTTTAGGAAACATTGTGTGAGAGCTGGGAATATGTTAGGTCCCAGTGCTGCAGGGATGACTAGAAAACAGTCTGTGCCCTCAGAGACTCCACAGGCTGCCAGGGAGACATCATAAACAGCACATGGAGTGAAGTGTCCGGAGGCCCAGCAGCACAGAGCAGAGGCACATAGACAAAGAGGCACTCACATATAGAGGCACTCCACGTAGCTGCACTTGAAATAATTGCAAACACCTTCTTTGGAGCTTGCCTCCCCACCTCCCCCACTCCCTCACTGCCCCATCCCCCACCGCGATGGGCTTCTGGGTCATTACTTCTCCATTGGTTCTCTCTGTGTCATCATCCTGGCTCTAGCCTCTCCCTCTAATTCTCTACTTTAATTTTCGTTCTAATTGTTTTGCTCTTGGTTTTGCATTCTTTTAGTCATGATGTCACTCTACCAGTGATTTTAAATATATCATCAGATTTAATCCTTACTGTCATGGACTGAATTACGTCCCCCAAATAAGCGTATCGACTTGGTTAGCCTATGATTCCCAGTATTGTGTGGTTGTCCTCCATTTTGTGATTGTAATTTTATGTTGAGAGGATTAGGGTGAGATTGTAACACCACCCTTGCTCAGGTTACCTCCCTGATCCAAGGTAAAGGGACTTTCCCTGGGGTGTAGCCTGCACTACCTTTTATCTCTTGAGGGATAAAAGGAAAGGGAAGCAAGCAGAGCATTGGGTACCTCATACTGAGACAGACAAGAGATCAGGCTGGTATAATTAAAAGGCCTTTGGCCCAGTATTCTTGGAATCTGAACCTAAGTGCAGACCACCATATAACTTTTATTGCCAGCACCGAAGAACTACTTGTGATCAACAAACTAGGTGCTCAGACAAGATAAGGGGCTACATTCCAAGGCCCTATGTACTTGACAAACTATAATTAAATAACCTCTGATTCAGTATTCTTGGAATGTAAACCTAAGTGCAGACCACCATATAACTTTTACTACTGGCACTAGTGGACTATTTGCGACTAAGAAACTAGGTGCTTAGACAAGATAAGGGGCCACATTTCCTATCCTTACATGCCTGACCAGCTATAAATTACTGATAACTCTCCTGAGTTGTTTTTCAAGTTCCCCAACAGCTATAGAGCACGTGCAGTAAAAATTAAGGTAACCTATGAATGACCTTCCACATGAGATAATCATGAACGAAGATCCCTTGCTGAGACTGGGACCAAGAACCAGAGACATCACACATGCACAACATCCCAGAATAAGTCCTGTTCCACATCCCAGCAGCCTTTGTGACAGACTCCATCTTAGTTCCAGCAACCTCTGCGAGGAAATCCATCTTGAATTCCAACTGCGTGCACATTTGATTTTCATAATCCCTCCCTCCTCCTGAAAATCTCCACCTATCTAATGAGTAAAGATAATGCCTTTTTATAAGCCCTAAGAAATCCTTCGTTCAGAGAGAGACTGGAGGCTAGTATAAGTGAAAACCCCTCTCCATCTCTCCCTCGCGAGCCTTTTCCTAATAAACCTTTGTCCGCGTGGAATCTCTGAGCCTATCCTTAGTCAGAAGAAGGTAAGAAGCTAAGCAGGGCTTAGTCCCGAGCTGGGAAGGCTTGCCCTGTAACAATACCACCAAGAAAGCAGCACTGGAGCAGAGCATGTCCTTTGGACCGGGGGTCTCGGCGCCTGAGAAGCTCCTCGACCAGGGGAAGATCGATAATGGGGAATCTTTCTCCAGAGCCAACAGAGAGAAGGCCGTCCCCTGGAAATGACACTCTGAATTTGAACTTTAACCTACTAGACTGTGAGGCATTAAATTTCTCTTTGTTGGAGCCATCTACTTGTGGTATTTCTGCTATAGCAGCACTAGATGACTAAGACACTTAGGTACCCCATAAGGTTAAGAATTTCTAACTTTGCTTTACAGGTGGGTAAAACCAAAAAGAATTTCGTTTTACTTGGATCCACAATCAACACCCATGGAAGCAGAAGTCAAGAAATCAAATGATTCACTGCATTGGGCAAATCTGCAAAAGACCCCTTTAAAGTGTTCAAAGATGTCACTTTAAGGACTAAGGTGCACCTGACCCAAGCCATGGTGTTTTCAATTGCCTCATATAATGCCTGGGAAAGCTGGGCAATTAATAAAGAAGACCAAAGGATTGATGCTTTGAATTGTGGTATTAGTGAAGAATACAGGATGTACCATGGGCTGCCAGAAGAAGGTACAAATCCGTTTTAGAAGAAGTACAGCCAGAAAACTCCTTAGGAGCCAGAATGGCAAGTCATGTCTCACATACTTTGGACATACTGTCCAAAGAGGAAGACCCTCAAGGAGGTAGACTGACACAGTGGCTGCAACAATGGGCTCAAGAATAACAACGATTGTGAGGATGGCGCAGGGCCATCCTTTTGTCCTGTTGTACATAGGGTTGCTGTGAGTTGGCATCTAACAACAAACCCAAGAAACCAAACCAGTTGCTGTCAAGTCAGTTCTGACTTCTGGAAACCCCGTGTCAGAACAGAACTGTGCTCCATAGGGCTGTCAACAGCTGTGACACTTCAGAAGCAGGTCACCAGGGTCTTCTTCCAAGGCACCTCTGAAGGGATTCAAACTGCCAATTTTTTCGTTAGTAGCTGAGCACTTAACTGTTCACACTAGCCAGGGACTCCTGAACAAGTGAGCAGAGGTCACATATTTACAGGTTCGGAGAGGTTAAGTATTTTGCTAAAGGTTACGCAGGTAGTAAATCGCAGAGAATTATTGTCAAACTCTAAGGATAAATACAAATTTAAAAAATGATCAGTTTTACTTAGTGCGATAAGTGAAAGAGAACCCATTCTTTCCTTCTTCTTCTAAAAATAAGGAAGATAAATGCCAAATGCAGCATCAGAAACACGTCAATTCGTCCAGGTAGAAGCAACAAAAATCCAATGGAAATCTAGCTTAAGCCAAACAAAAAATGTGTAGATTCATACAATGAGTACAATGAGGAGGATATAGGGTGAGTCGTCAAGCCCCTGGGTAGCAGAAACCTCTACTAACAAAAAGATTGGTGATTGAAATCCAGCCAGAGGTAACAGGGAGAAAGTCCTGGCGACCTACGTTTGAAAAATCAGTCATTGAAAACTCCATGGAGCACATTTCTACTCTGACACGTACGGGGTTGCTGTGAGTCAGGATCAACACAACAGCGACCGGTTTAGTTTTTGGTTAGTTGTTGTTGTTATTAGCTGCTGTTGAGTTAGTTTTGACTCATAGCGACCCTGTATCCAACAGAATGAAACACTGCCCAGTCCTGTACCATCCTCACAATCTTGGCTATGTTTGAGCCCATTGTTGCAGGGACTGTGTCAATCCATTTCCTTGAGGGTCTTCCTCTTTTTTGATGACCCTCTACTTTACCAAACATGATGTCCTTTTCAGGGACTGGTCCCTCCTGACAACACATCCAAAGTATATGAGATGAAGTCTCACCACCCTGGCTTCTAAAGAAGCATTCTGGCTGTACTTCTTCCAAGAGAGATTTGTTCCTTCTTCTGGCAGTCCATGGTATATTCAATATTCTTCATTAACACCGCAGTTCAAAGCATCAATTCTCCTTTGGTCTTCCTTATTCATTGTCCAGCCTTCCCATGCATGGGAGGTGCCTGAAAATACTATGGTGTGAGTCAGGCACAGCTTAGTACTCAAAGTGACATCTTTGCTTTTGAACACCTAAAAAAGGCCTTTTGCAGATTCGCCCAATGCAATGCGTCTTTTGATTTTCTGACTACTGCTTCTTTGAACATTGATTGTAGATCCAAGTAAAATGAAATCCTTGACAACTTCAGTCTTTTCTCCATTTATCGTGATGTTACTTATCGGTCCAGTTGTAAGGATTTTTGTTTTCTTTATGTTAAGTTGTAATCCAAACTAAAGGCTGTAGTCTTTGATCTTTGTCAGTAAGTGCTTCAAGTCCTCTTCTCTTTCAGCAAGCAAGGTTGTGTCATCCACGTAAAGCAAGTTGTTAATGAGTCTTCCTCCAATCCTGATGCCCCATTTTTCTTCATACAGTCCAGCTTCTTGGGTTATTTGCTCAGCATACAGGTTAAATAAGTACAGTGAAAGGATACAAACCTGACGCACACATGTCCTGATTTTAAACCATGCGGTATCCCCTTGTTCTGTTCATACAACTGCCTCTTGGTCTATGGATAGATTCCTCAAAAGCACAATTAAGTGTTCTGGAATTCCTGTTCTTCACAATGTTATCCATTATTTGTTATGATTCACACAGTTGAATGTCTTCGCATATCCAATGAAACACAAACATCTTTCTGCTATTTTCTGCTTTCAGCCAAGCTCCGTCTGACATCAGCAATGATATCCCCCATTACGTGTCCCCTTCTGAATCCGGCTTGAATTTCTGCCAGTTCAATGTCGATGTACTGCAACAACCATTTTTGAACTATGTTCAGCAAAATTTTACTTGGATGTGATATTAACACTATTGTTCGATAATTTCTGCATTCTTTTGGGTCACCTTTCTTTGGAATGGGCACGGTTTTGGGTTAGAGTGAGTCTTAATTCAGGCACAGATGTATCCATAGACTCAAACAATATCAGGAGTCTCCCTCTCCATCTCTGCCCTCTGCTGGTCTCTGAATTTCATTAAATGCTGATTTCATCAAATGCTGATTTCATCATTTGCCTTACAGACTCCATCCACATGATGAAAAAAAAGGACTGCTACCAGTCCAGTCATGTGTTTTTAAAGCCCACGATTCAAAAGCAAAAGGGTGAGGGGTAAGCAGGAAGAAATTCTGAGTCCCAGCCTGTGCCTTAACACAAAATAATAACATTGGTGTGATTTCATACTCATTTCTGTGCTTAATTTCAATCTTTAAGTAGTTAAAAAAAAAAAGATACTTAGCCACCTAAGAAATTGTTCAGTTTGTCATATCTGTGAACCACAGTTGCACATTGCTTGGGGGAATGTTTGTCTGGGCCTCAGAATACTCTTGAGGCCCTGGTGCCTCTGGGTAGAACTTTCTCTGTCACCCCAAACGTTCAGGTAAAATCTCACACGTGCCACAGTGGTGAGGAGTGAGGCAGAAATACCATAAAGTGAGGTGAAGGCCTGATCGAGAATTCTGCGAAATTAGGGATACGATGCAAGTAGCAACCATGAGAACATAAATGCCCTGGGATCCTCAGAAATTGGGGGACACCATGGTTAAGTGCTACGGCTGCTAACCAAAAGGTCGTCAGTTCGAATCCGCCAGGCACTCCTTGGAAACTCTATGGGGCAGTTCTACTCTGTCCTGTAGGGTCACCATGAGTCGGAATCGACTCAGTGGCAGTGGTGGTGGGTTAGACTTACCATGGGTTGTGAAATGGAAGGTCAATTCATTTTGTTTAAGTATTAAAGGATGTGCCCCCGACAGCTGGGATATTTGGGTGACGTTTCCTTGTTTTCCACCTTGACAGTAAAGTGTTTCTTCTTTTGAGACCATCATAGGTTATTATGATACAAATAGACAAAATGTTTAAGTGAAGCTGTTGTTGCTGTAGTTACCACTGAGGTGATTGCAACTCATGGCAAACCCTTGTGTGCAGAGTAGAACTGCTCCACAGGGTTTTCAAGACTGTGACCTTTCCAGAAACAGATCACCAGGCCTGTCTTCTGGGGAGCCTGTGGGTGATTTGAACTGCCAACCTCTGGGCTCTTAGTCCAGAGCTTAACTGTTTGTGCCACCTAGGGACTCACAATAGCAGGAGATTTAGCTTAGAGCAGGCTTAAAGATGAGATCCATTTGTTGTTTATGTTGGGCCTGCTTTCATTCCTTTCTGGTAATAATGTCTCAATATTCCTTTGGGAAATAATTCTTGATTCTCTTCTTTTCCATGTAGTAGGGCTACCCTGAGCTACTGCAGTGCCCTGTAATTCAGTCCATTTCAATATGGGTTGAGCATGCTTGTAGTTATAACAACTGATTCAGGGATGGTTCTCTTACCCTAACTGGTGCAAAAAGCCTTGAACCATTTGTAAAAGTGTTGGAAAAGAAAAGCTGTCTCTTCTTCTGAAATTCTAATTCTAGAGCTGCCAAGGACTATCACTGGAATAGAGGTCAGTTAGGGAGAGCCTGCCTGAGAATGAAGGCAACATAAATGAAAACAATGGATGCGTGTGAGAGATGAAGAGAGAAATTTCTGGCAACTTTTTTGGAGACTCTGAAGGCAGCCAGACCTGAATCAAAGACCCCATACAAATACCACAAAGTCCTCCCCACCCCCCTTTTTATTTCTTTAGTGCCTTGGAGTTGAGTTTTCCGTAAAAACTGGTGAGTGCTGACCAGTAACCAAACTGAACCCTTTGCTGTTGAGTGGATTCCAACCCATAATGGCCCTATAGGACAGAATAGAACTGCCCCATGTAGTTCCCAAGGAATGCCTGCTGGATTCGAACTGCCAAAACCCTCAGTTAAAAGCTATAACACTTAACCACTATGCCTCCAGGGTTTCCAATAGTGAAGGTGAAAAGCAGAGAGAATTATTTTTCTGAGAATGTTCAACACACCACATGAGATTTACCCACTAGATGGTGTAGTTTACTCACATACTAAGACCAAGCATTGCTCAGAGAGGCAATGATAGTAGGTTTGTACATTCAAAGAGACCTGTTGAGAAGATACAGGGTCATAGCCACAGGGCTTACATCCATGGTAGGACCCCTGTCTTAGGTGGGCTGGAAGATCAGTCAGATGACCAAGGCATGGCTACAGGCATAGGAAATCAAATAGGAATTCACGTGCCCGGTGGAGACCATCTCAGGAATCATGGTTTCTAAATCTTCAAAAAAAAAAGGTAAGGGCAAGAATTGCAAATAGATTTTGTCTTCCATGACAAATCTGATTGGCAGGGCTTGCCTGAATTGCTATGTTGAGAAAGATTTTGAGGCCACAATTTGCTCAGTGGAAATGTACCTTGACTGATTAGTGATGTCTAACACGGGGATGGAGAGAAGCAGGAAAGTTGGATGTGATAGGTATTTGCCATCTATGTGCGTAGTGTTTATCATTGGGAGCACTAGAGATACTTTTGTTGGGTCATCTTTTCACCGTGTGGGATTGTCCCGTGCATTGCAGAGCCTTAGCCCACTGAATGCTAGTAGTACCACTCCAATCATTATGACAAGCAAAAGTCAGGTCCCCCCACATTTTAAATGCCTCTTATGTGGACAGTACTGCTCCACTTGAAAATCACAGGGTTAGACCAAGAATGTCTTGGCTTGTATTTACATGAGTATTCAACTAGAGCTTAAATTCTTCAAGCTAAGGAAAAAAATGAATTTTTCCCCCTGAATCCTGAGACCAGATTAAGTTTGCCATCAATAAAATAATTTCTACCCTTGTGGTTTAAGTCTCCAAGAATCATCTATTTTCATATTCTATATGTCCCTATAAATGCCCCTCGAGAGTGAAGGGGAAAAAAGTGGGAGGGGGGTTTGAGCAGCACAGATAATAATATTGCCACTTTAAAATTTAGCATCTGTCAGTGTCCTCCAGCCAAAGACCACCAGGAACATACCTGTAGTTGAAGAAGCTGAGTTTATTACTCATTACAGCAGGGGAGAATGCACACCATGGGAATAGTGGGCATCTCAGTAACAAGATGTTATAAAAGATTTATTGTAGGATTTAGGCTTGTTACTTGTGACTTGAGGGAAGGCTTAAGGAAGAGGAACTTTTCTGTGAGTTGGATACCATAAGGAAGTGGGGTTAATTCTGTGATTGGATATCTTAACAGATCTTATTTAGAAGGAGGAAAGACTAGCCCAAGGTTAAAGTTATAATCGGTAGAGAAGCAGTAGTCACTCTTATTAGTCTAGGTAGGGGCATATTTAATACTTGGTGGCTTGGACAATGTTCATGCTTTGCCTGTGCTCAGATACGGTATGGAGTGGTCTTGTTTTTGTCTTGATCCATCATAGTCACACAGTGGCCTTGTCAGATGTGGATGTTACTTGAAATTGTCTCTATCGAACAGGAGAACACTAAGATCTAGCTGTGAGTACTAGGCCAACCTGTAGCAATACCAAGGTAGGTTCCTGGATGACATGGGTTGTTGATTTCTCACATGTTATCACATTGCTTAATAGTTTTCTTGCTCTGTCATTGGATTGTAGTTTGCACAAGAACACAAACCTGTTCTGATTACTAATGAGTACCCAGAGTCTAGCAAACAGCATGTGATAAGTACTTAAACACTATTTACTGAATGAATGAATTGTCCAATTAGCTTATTAGGTGAGTTTCCCAATGTCAGGAATTACCTCCTATTCAGGTCTATACTTCTGGAACCAAATAGTTCTGTCACATCTCTTTCAATATTTCTCAAGTTAAAGAGGCATTTTCCATAGGATATGATTTATTGATTAAGAAACGATAAGAAATAATGTACTATAATGAATTTCCCTTTGTGAATAAAATACAATGCTTAATTCAAGTAGCTTCACTCCAGAGGAACAAAGACAAATCACTTCATGGCCGAGATTCAGTGGATGTCCTTTCTGCATTTTCCAAGGTATTGAATTTCAAGAGTGTATTCCAAAGCTCTAAGAGAAATTGATATAAATATTAAGAGATCATTTGTATGAAGTATATTCTTTTTTCCTTCTAGTCTAGTTGTTCTATAACAGGGATTTTGAGGGAAAAGGGGCCATGATTTACAAACCTCTGGCTTACATACAACAAACACATAGTACAAAGACTTGCTTCTCTTTTCACTATTCCCTTCTACTCTGGTGATCCCTTTTGTAACCATGGTGAAAAATTATTGAGCTTTTAACAAATTTGTAAACTTGTAAATTCAGAAGTAGAGAAAAGAGAAAAGCTAAGCAGCTTAAAATAGATATTGCTTGAGAAGAATGGCACGGATACGGCTGACTTACCTGAAAATCTTTGCTTGAAACTTCTCTCAGCTCTGTTACAATGCCTGATAACCCACTAATTCAAGATACAGACAATGAATAAGCTTCATGTACATTTCAAATCCTTCCAATAGGGATTATAAAATACCAGACATTCACATCTTTGATGAAGTTTTGATCTGATTGCTTTCTTTCCCCAACTCCTGGATGAGGTTTATTGTACCCATGGAAAGATTTTTGTTGGGGGAGGAACAAAGATAATTCTAAAGCATTAACTTCTTCAGATATCAAGCAAGCTCTGGGGGAAGAACGTATTGTGGTCTTTGGGATTCAGGAGTCCACCAGGAGTCTAGAGCGTGATGGAAGTAGTAGATAGGCCCAGAGAGTATGATGGGAAGAAGTGAAAGACACACTTCAACTATTATAAAATATTCTGTAGCGTCAGCTTGGTGGTCAGAAAAGGGAGGGGAAACTCTTTCTACCTATCATACAACCAGATCTTAGGATGTCAGTTGATCTGCATCACAAGTTAAATGAGTCTCAGGGTCTAGGCAATATAGCATCATAGTTAAGAGCTCAGGAATTAGACCTTGGTTTGAGTTCTGGGTTTTTCACTAATTGACTGCTGTCAAATTGGTTTGATTACATAGCTGCTTAAACCTCAAAGTTCTCATCTGTAAAACGTGATAATAACAATTCCATCCCATAAAGGTGATAATAACAATTTCTCACCTACTAGGAGGACTAGTTGAGATGATATGAATAAAGAACTTAGTATACGGCATGACATATGATATGTACTCAACAAATAGTATGCTGCTGATGACTTCTGGTTGGTCATGGGACCCAACATCATTTCCATGGAAAATTTTCTATTAAATTCTAAAGAGTTGTGTTACGCTGTTTTGTAACGCAGCTTGTTCTTAAGACAGGGACTATCTGTGTTGGGAAGACATTTAATTTCTGTCTTGGTTTATGAGACAACCTTATGCCAAAGTCCATAGAGTAAATGTATGTGATAAATATGACTGACTTGAGGTTGATCGAATAACTGTGGGGCATGGTAGAGTCACGAGCTTTGGTGATATCAGGCTCAAGTTTAAATACTGGCTCAATGACTAGCTGAGTGACCCTGAGAAAATCTTTTCACTTCTCAGAGCCTGAATTAACTCATCTGTAAAAAGGCTGTAATTATGGATAGCTACTGAGATAAACTCTTTTGAGGCACAATATGAATGTTCTCTACGAATTGCAAATGGGAAGAATTTCTTATTATTGGTGGAAAGGACCATAATTGTCAAGAAGAAGATAAACACAGGAGTGTGGAAAATATAAGTGAAAATATTTGTCTTTTTCAGCAGAAAAGTGATAACAGCAAGGCAATTACAGGTATGCCCCAGCTTACAATGTATGTGAATTACACCAAATAGTACTTATGACCGTCTTTTTTTTTTTTTTTTGCACCTTATCATTAGTGATATGTACTACAAACAATATTGCAGTGCATAATTTGCTGCTATTATCATTCTCAGATGTTCCCTTGCAGGTATTCAGTGTTATGGTTTCCTGTTCAAAACATTGCCATATAGCAGGCTATAGCAATAATAATGAAAACTTGAAAAAAAAAAAAAGAGGTATTTCAGTCATTGGAATGGAACTCCGGGTACTACCTGTACTATATTTTATGCTAAATCTTTATCAATGGACTTATTGCATATTTCCTGGAAAGGAGGTCTTTTTTGTTGTTGTTTTTATTTAACAATAACCGCATAGAAACTGCTGTGAAATATTTTTCATCTTCTGTAAATATTTCCTATTTGACATTGACAAGACTTTGAAGTTTTTTTTTTTTTTAATCTATAAAAAGAGAATCACAATCTCCTCCTTTGAAGTGCAGGATTGGTACGGTGCTCATAGGGGCTCTGTTCTGAAAAGTGCTTTCTAAACTGTAGCAGGCTTATGATAATATATTCTTTGTAGTAACTGCTTGAGAGTAATAGCATATTTTTGTTTTTTGGGTTTTTTGGTTGTTGTTGTCATTGTTTGTTTTGCTTTCCCTACACAAAGCACAGCAGCATCATGTCTAGAACTTACAAGGTATGTATTAGATATCCATGGGACAAATGGGTAAATAGAAGAAATTGATTTAAAAAATTTCTAGAGCTGTCCAAGTATAAGATTCTAATCATAAGCGATATCTTGATAGTTAAGCTTATGGGATCTGGGAGTCAGAATTCTAAACTTGTTTCTTGGTTTCATTCTTTATAAACTCTGATATCTTAGATAAGTCCCTAAATCTCTTTAAGCTTCAGTTTCATCATCTATAAAATACATGTAAAACAATACCTATTTTATAGGATTGTTTCGGCTATTGAATATTTCCTGTGCAATACCTAGCACAATGCCTCATACGTAATAAACACTAAATAAAAGAGTTGTATTTATAAATGTTTAAAAGATCCCCAGTCTTGAGCTCTCTTTAATATATTTTCCTGTATATATGCATATATATGTGTGTCATTATTCATAGTAGCCAAAAAAAATAGAAAGAACTCAAATATCAAATAATCAATGAATTGAGAAACAAAATCTTGCATATCCACAAAATGGAATAGTATTCAGTCACAGGAAACCCTGGTAGTATAGTGGTTAAGTGCTACAGCTGCTAACCAAAGGGTCAGGAGTTCAAATCTGCCAGGCGCTCCTTGGAAACTCTATGGGGCAGTTCTATTCTGTCCTGCAGGGTCACTATGAGTTGGAATCGACTCAATGGCACTGGGTTTGGTTTTTTTTTTTTGGATTCAGTCATATAAAAGAATAAAGCACTGATACATGCTAAAACATAGATAGCCTGTTGCCGTCGAGTCAGTTCAAACTCATAGTGATCCTACAGAACAGAGTAGAATTGTCCCATAGAGTTTCCAAGGAGCACCTGGTGGATTCAAACTGCTGATCTTTTGGTTAACAGATGTAGCTCTTAACCACTACGCCACTGGGGTTTCCACAACATAGATAGACCTTGAAAAAATTGTGCTAAGTGAAAGAAGCCAGTAACACATTGTATGATTTCAGTTAGATGAAATGCCTAGAATAGGCAAATGCACAGAGACAGCATATTAGTGGTTTCATGTATTAGTGGTTTCTAACAGGGGGAATGTAACAGTAAGTATGGCTTTCTTTCTGGGGTGTTAAAGTGTCCTGAAATTAGATAGTGGTTATGGTTTCACAACTCTAAGAACCATTGAATTTTAAACTTTAAAAGAGTGAATTAATTATTCCTTCTGTTACTTTAAAAAATTCCTAAAAATAAGTCTTAACACTGAGAAGTTATTTTTCATTTCCCTGAAATCTTGTGATCTCAGAGAATAAGGCAATAAGTAGATTTGAAGAGAGGACGGAAGATTGAGAGCTAATAATACATTTAGGAGGAGTACCAATCCTGTGTATTGTTACTCTCTCCTCTTAGGAATTTCGGTGTGCGTGCTGAATTATAATATGACCACCATTTTGGAGGCCTATGAAAGGAGATTTTGAGATCATCTGGAACATATGAATGTACTGGTTGAGGACAGCTCTAGTAGTGGTTATATGGTCTAGTGAAAGAGTCAGTAAATGTGGAAGGAACACTAGGCCAGAGGCATATTTTAAGTGTGACAGGTAGGGCATGTGCCCTGGGTGTGCTTTCCTTGGGGTAAGGGGAGGCTATAGGCAGTTTCTATTGACCATCGCAATTTCCGACACTAGTCGTGAGAGATCATTTAGCAATTTAAAACTAATTTCCATAGGCGCTATTTTCCATAGATACTAGGCCGCTAAGTGCTGGGTATGCAGGCATATTGGTGGTAAACAAACAAACAAAAAAGACCAAATCGGTTGCCGTGGAGTCATTTCCACTCATAGTGATCCCATAGGACGGGGTAGAACTGCTCCATAGAGTTTCCAAGGAATACCTGGCAGACTTGAACTAATAACCTTTTGGTTAGCAGCTGTAGTCCTTAATCACTATGCCACCAGCGTTTCCATATTGGTGGTAGAGTGATCAATTTACCTATAATTGCTGTCATTTTAGCACTCCAAGACTTGAGTGCCAGGAAACCCCTCAGTCCTGGGCAAACCAGTTGGTCCCCCAGTTGGTAACAAAATGATGATGACCCTGATGGCTATTATTTGGCGCAGTGGTTAAGAACTGGGCTGGTTCCCAAAAGGTCGGCAGTTCGCATCTACCAACTGCTCCTTAGAAACCCTATAGGGCAGTTCTACTCTGTCCTATAGGGTTCCTATGAGTTGGAATTGACCCAATGGCAACAGGATTGGTTTTTTAGTGGGATACTGTGTAGCAGGCATTATGCTAAGCCCTCTTAATGAATTATCTTCTTCAACCCTCAAAACCGACTTCTGAGTAGTAACTTAGGTTAAGGTACCTCTTCTAGGTCATATAGTACCAATAGCAGCGCTGAGATGTCAATCTCAGTCTATAGATCCAGAGTGTTAGCTCTTAACCATGCACTCTATTCTGAGAGATTGAAGCAATACAACAAGTGATAAGATTTAAAAAAAAAAAAAAAAAAATTACCTATCAAGAGTGCTTTAAGTTTACAAGGGCTTTTTTTACCACTATTACATTTTCTTTTCCAAAGATACCTTTGGCTCACTCATTTACCAAGTACTTACTGGGTGCTTATTAGTTGTCAGGCACTGTTGAAAAACCAAAAACCAAACCCGGTGCCGTCAAGCTGATTCCAACTCATAGCGACCCTACAGGAGCTAGAAATAAATTATGAAACAAGCCTGCATTCTCACTTCATGGCGCTTACTTGAGTTACAATAAGGGCTACAAAGGAAACAGAAGGTGGCTTGCATGGAGAATATCAGGGGTGACTATTTTAGATAGAATGGTCAGGAAGGGCATCACTAAGGAAGAGAGATTTAGGCTGAGATCCAGATGGTAGTAAAGAACTGATCCTTTTGAAGTATGGAGAAAAACATTATTGTTGGAAGGAACAGCTTGCCTAAAGTTTCCTGTTGCAGGAAAGAGCTTCATATGTTAGAGAAACATCAGAAAAAAAAAAGCCACTGTGGTTGGAGCATATTTAGCAGTAAATATAATCTCAAGTTTGTAGATAAGGAGTTGAGCTTTGGCGGCTTATGTGACTTCCCAATACCACTTAAGAAGGACAACTCAACCCAAGGTCTTCTAAGTCTACGTCCTGAATCCTGAGACTTATTGCTTGAGTGTTATCCTGAAAGGGTGATGGTTCTATGGCTATGATTTTCAAATATTTTAGGCACAGGACCTTTTTTCCACTTAAAATCTTGCATAAACCTATTCCCATCCAGTTGATTTTGACTCACAGTGACCCTGTAGAACAGAGTAGAGCTGCCCCACAGGGTTTCCAAGGCTGTAAATCTTTACCGAAACAGATCACCACATCTTTATTCTGCCCAGCGGCTGGTGGATTTGGACTGCCGACCTATTGGTTGGCAACTCAGTGCTTAACAACTGTGCCACCAGGGCTTCTTATATTCAAAACAGCTAAAGGGAGGCTTCTCTGCTGAAGTTGGCTGTTGGATCCTGCGTTTCAGTTGTTTATCCTCTGTCCCTGCCACCCCGTCGGTTCAGCAAGAGGGACTGTCAACGCTTACCTAAGCAACGGAAACAAGGCCATTTTGCTTTCGAGCTGAAACTCTTATGACATTATTTTTAGTGTACAGAATAACATCTTGAGGAGTTCACACACATTTTGCAAAATAGGTAGAAGTGCTACCAGTCAGCTACACTTTAGATTCTCAGAAAAGGGTTCTGTTTTTGGTCACGTGTTTCCACTTACATGTTAGCGTAGCAGTACACGCAGGAATTGGAATATGTGACGTTATTGGAGGCACATATTGGGCTGGTCCTTATGGAACATATATGTTTCTGGGATTTCTTACTTTGATAGAAACTGCACATATTTTCCTAAAACAAAATTCACAGGTCAAACCGTCTGCCCAGCAATGGTCTGTTACTAAATTCTAATATAAATGTTCAGGTGTTTTCTTTTGCTCAGAGAGGCGATAATGATAAAAGATGTCTTCTTTTAAATCTTAATTATAAAAATTACATCATCTTAGGTTCAGCAATCAGAGCCTTTGGGGTTTCCACCTTGAAGGGTAAGTGACGCCACCAGGTCCAGACATATGGCTGTGTAATGCAAAGTTGTGTAATGGAAGGGTCAGGGGCATTCTGAGAAATGGTAAACATGACCATAAGTACTGTCTTGGTGTTTGCCCCTGGAGTCATTTTCGTTCATAAAAAAAAACCCTTACGCTATGGGATAAAATTGGCATACCCTGTGTAGGCCCCATTCTCAATGTGGCTGTAGTTCAACGTCCTTTGAGGGTTAGGAGGCTGGGATGCTGAAGGAAGCAGCTGCTAGGTTTATATTTTCCCGACACTTCTCAATCTATTTTGCTTCCCTCAATACTACCAGACCTAAGGTAAGCTGGCCTTAGGGGGTCCAGAGTGACAGGATAACTTGTCTCCAGGTAGAGCTGGGGCTTTAGAAAGTTTATGAGTACCATGTAATGAGAAGCTTAGAAATAAATTGCTACAATCTCCTATTCCAACTGTTCAGATCACAGTATAACATATCTAGTATTTGTTGTTGTTAGTTGCCTTTGAGTCATTTCCAACTCATGGCAAGCCCTCTTGTGCAAAGTAGAACTTCTCCATAAAGTTTTTAAGGCTATGACCTTTTGGAAGCTGATTGCCAGGGCTGTCTTCTAACGCACCCCTGGGTGGGTTTGAACCACCAACCTTTAGGCTAGTAGTCGAGCGCTTCCCTGTTTATATCACACAGGGACCTATGTCTAGTTTATCAGGCTATTATTCTAACTACAAACTTCAATGGCTCCCCATTGCTTATAGCAATGTTTTCCAGACTTCAGTGATTTGGTTCATGATTTCTTCCATATTCATGTGTCACTTTTCTTTAAATTGGCTTACTCTTTAAACTTGACTACCCACTTTAGATTTGTCCTGAATATGAATATTCATGAAATATTGCATTTGAAGTTATAATTGCATTTTTTTCTAAAACAGATTAAAGAAAAGACATTGTAATGAATGACATCCATTGGCATATCACCTAAAATCATCACTAATACTACTAAAAGGTAATTCACTCACTTTTTTTAAAATATCTTTTATCTCCTCTTTTAATGATTAATGCTATGTGGTAAGTTTGGGAAGGCTTTACCAAAGAACTGACGATTCATGGTTCTTAAAAGATGAATACCCCAAAACAAACCAAACCTGTTGCCACTGAGTTGATTCTGACTCATAGCGACCATATAGGACAGAGTAGAACTGCCCCACAGTGTTTCTAAAGGAGTGTGGCTGCTGGATTTGAACTGCCAACCTTTTGGTTAGCAACTGAGCTCCTAGCCACTATGCCACCAGGGCTCTAAAAGATGAATAGGACTTTTAAAATTGGATGTGAGTATTGGAAGCAGGATAATTTCATTAGAGAGAATTTTTCCAATGGCACAACGCTGGCATAGCATGTACCCCGATATGATATAAGTTAACCAGAATCTGTGGGGAGAGATGGGAAGGTCTCCCTATAGGTAGAAAGGGGCTGGCTTAAGGAGAGTATTGCAAAGCATGCAAAGAAGTCTATCCTGAAGGCACCAGGGGCCACTGTTTTAAGTAGAGAGGTGTCGCCATCAGATTTACATTTTAGAAAGTCCATTCTCTTGGTGCGGAAAATAATTATAGTAGGAGTTGGCAAACTTTCCCTATAAAGAGCCAGGTAGTACATAGACTTTTTGGCTTGTGGTCTCTGTTACAACTACTCACATCTGTCGTTAATGGCTGAAAGCAGCCACTGACAATATGTAAAAAAACTAGCATGGCCATTTTTCAATAAACTTTACTTTCAAAAAAAGATGACAGGCTGGATTTGGCCCACATGCCATAGTTTCTCAAGCCCTGAATCAAAAGATGGCAGGCTGGATTTGGCCCACATGCCATAGTTTATCAACCCCTGGATCAGAGGGAAGTAAGACTAACTACAAGGAGACCATCAGATGGCTATTGCAACAACATAGGCTAGAAGTCAAAAGGACTTGATCCAAGGTAAAAGCAATGAAGTTAGAGAGTAGAGAAAAAAAAAAAAACTCCAAAATTAGAAGCTTTAATTGCCAGTGGCATATAGGAGCATGAGGGAGTAGTAAGAGATAGGGGTGATTCCTGGCCTCTTTTCAGAATCTAGTTTGACAGAAATTTAAATTGAACGGTATTCAAGCACCATTATTGTAGATCACAAATGGTCAATATTGGCAGTTTCTCGTGACTTAATATGGTTCAACCTAATAGAAATACTATAAGCCTAAGATTGGAAAACATGGTGAAAGTAATCATTCTTATGCAGGAAGTGGCAAGCTTACCTCAGGCAAAAAGTCACCAAAAATATCTGAAACAAAATGTGTAGAAAAGAGAATCAAATAAAACAATGCAATATTGAGATAGGAATAGCTAATTGGCCCGTTAGATATCCAGCACCCTGTGCTGTCGAGTTGATTCCGACTCATAGGGACCCTATAGGACAGAGTAGAACTGCCCCTTAGAGTTTCCAAGGAGCGCCTGGGGGATTCGAACTGCCGACCCTTTGGTTAGCAGCCACAGCACTTAATCACTATACCACCAGGGTTTCTGGTCCATTAGATAATCACAGACAAAAAAATAATTATGAAGATCATAGGAAAACAAATGGCTCCTTCATACGGGGCTTTTCTGGCCATGCCTGATTCCCAAATAGGATTTCTTTCCTCAAGCCTGGGACACTTAATGCTCTACCTGGGAACTCAGACTTGGCCCATTCCCAGGTTTAATGTTGACTTTTTTTTTAGGCAGGAGGGATTTAAACTCAAGCTTTATCCTCTGGGATTTAGCATAATCACTCACTGTTGTGCTGGCTCAGACATTGTTTCGACCCCATTCAGGTAAGTGTCTAGTTCTTGACAATCATCCTGGCCGTCTGCTAACCAAAATCTTAGATACTGTCTGCCTTGTTGTTATTAGGTGCCGTCATCTTGGTTCCTACACATAGCCAGTCTACGTACAAAGGAATGAAACACTGCCCAGTCCTGCGCTGTCCTCACAATCGTTGCTATGTTTGAGCCCATTGTTGTAGTTACGGGTACAGTCTATCTCTTTGAGGGCCTTCCTCTTTTTTGCTGACCCTCTAACTCTACCAAGTGTATGTCCTTCCCTAGGGACTAGTCCCTCCTGATAACATGCCCAAAATGCATGAGAGGAAGTCTTGCCATCCTCACTTCCAAGGAGCATTGTGGCTGTACTTCTTCCAAGACAGATTTGTTCACTCTTCTGACAGTTCATGGAATATTTAATATTCTTCACCAACACCGTAATTCAAGGCATCAGTTCTTCTTCAGTCTTCCTTATTAATTGTCCAGCTTTTGTATGCATAGGAGGTAATAAAAATACTGTGTCTTGGATCAGGTGCACCTTAGTCCTCAAGGTGACATCTTTGCTTTTTAACACTTTAAAGAAGGCTCTTGCAGCAGATTCGCCCAATGCTACACATCATTTGATTTCCTGACTGCTGTTTCCGTGGGTGTTGGTTGTGGATCCAAGCAAAATGAAGTCCTTGGCAACTTCAATGTTTTCTCCGTTTATCATGATGTTTATCACGATGGTCAAGTTGTGAGGGTTTTTTTCTTTATGTTGAGGTGTACTCCATACTGAAGGCTATGGCCTTTGATATTCAGCAGTAAGTTCTTCATGTATTCTTTGCTTTTAGTGAGCAAGATTGTGTCATCTGTGTAATGCAGGTTGTTAATGAGTCTTCCTCCAATCTTTTTTTTTTTTTTTTGCATTTTATTTATTTATTTATTTTTTAATTTTTATTGTGCTTGAAGTGAAAGTTTACAAATCAAGTCAGTCTCTCATACAAAAATGTATATACCTTGCTATGTACTCCTTGTTGCTCTCCCCGTAGTAAGACAGCACACTCCTTCCCTCCACTCTCTATTTTTGTGTCCATTTGGCCAGCTTCTGACCCTCTCTGCTTTCTCATCTCCAATCCAGAGAAAGCTGCCCACATAGACTCATGGGTCTACTTGATCCAATAAACTAATAAACTTACTCTTCACCAGTATCATTTTCTATCCCATAGCCCAGTCCAATCTGTGTCTAAAGGGTTGGCTTTGGGAGTGGTTCCTGTCTTGGGCTAACAGAAGGTCTGGCGGCCATGACCTCTGCGGTCCTTCTAGTCTCAGCCAGACCATTAAGTCTGGTCTTTTCATGAGAATTTGAGGTCTGCATCCCACTGCTCTCCTGATCCCTCAGGGATTCTCTGTTGTGTTCCCTGTCAAGGCAGTCATCGGTTGTAGCTGGGCACCATCTAGTTCTTGTGGTCTCAGGCTGATGTAGTCATGTTTTATGTGGTCTTTTCTTTCTCTTGGGCTCATAATAACCTTGAGGCTTTGGCGTTCTTCATTCTCCTTTGCTCCAGGTTGGTTGAGACCAACTGATGCATCTTAGATGGCCACTCGCTAGCATTTAAGACCCCAGATGCCCTCTCCAAAGTGGGATGCAGAATGTTTTCTTAATAGATTTTATTATGCCAATTGACCTAGATGTCCCCTGAAACCATGGTCCCCAAACCCAGCTGCTATGCTGCTATGCTGGCCTTTGAAGTGTTTGTTTTTTTCAGGAAACTTTTTTGCTTTTGTCCAGTTATGCTGACCTCTCCTGTATCGTGTGTTGTCTTTCCCTTCACTTAAAATAGTTATCTACTATCTAATTAGTGAAACCCCCCTCCCTCCCATCCTCCCCACTGTCATAACCATCAAAGAATATTTTTTTCTCTGTTTAAACTATTTCTTGAGTTCTTATACTAGTGGTCTTATACACTATTTGTCCTTTTGCAACTGACTTATTTCACTCAGCATAATGCCTTCCAGATTCCTCCATGTTATGAAATGCTTCACAGATTCATCACTGTTCTTTATTGCTGCATAGTATTCCATTGTGTGAAGATACCATAATTTATCTGTCCATCCATCCATTGATGGCCACCTTGGTTGCTTCCATCTTTTTGCTATTGTAAACAGTGCTGCAATGAACATGGGTGTGCATATATCTGTTCGTGTAAAGGCTCTTATTTCTCTAGGGTATATTCCAAGGAGTGGGATTGCTGGATCGTATGGTAGTTCTATTTCTAGTTTTTTAAGGAAGTGCCAAATCGATTTCCAAAGTGGTTGTACCGTGTTACATTCCCACCAACAGTGTATAAGTGTTCCAGTCTCTCCACAACCTCACCAACATTTATTATTTTGTGTTTTTTGGATTAATGCCAGCCTTGTTGGAATGAGATAGAATCTTATTGTAGTTTTGATTTGCATTTCGCTAATGGCTAATGATCATGAGCATTTCCTCATGTATCTGTTACTTATCTGAAAGTTTTCTTTAGTGAAGTGCCTGTCCATATCTTTTGCCCATTTTTTAATTGGGTTATCTGCCTTTTTGTAGTTGAGTTTTTGCTGTATCATGCAGATTTTAGAGATCAGGTGTTGATTGGAAATGTCATAGCTAAAAACTTTTTCCCAGTATGTAGGTAATCTTTTTACTCTTTTGGTGAAGTCTTTAGATGAGCATAGGTGTTTGATTTTTAGGAGCCCCCAGTTATCTAGTTTCACTTCTGCATTGTTGGTAATGTTTTGTATACTGTTTCTTCCATGTATTAGGGCTCCTAATGTTGTCCCTATTTTTTCTTTCATGATCTTTATCATTTTAGATTTTATATTTAGGCCTTCGATCCATTTTGAGTTATTATTTGTGCATAGCGTGAGGTATGGGTCTTGCTTCGTTTTTTTGCAGATGGATATCCAGTTATGGTAGCACCATTTGTTAAAGAGACTGTCTTTTCCCCATTTAACTGACTTTGGGCCTTTGTGAAATATTAGCTTCTCATATGTGGATGGATTTATGTCTGGATTCTCAATTCTGATCCATTGGTCTATGTATCTGTTGTCATGCCAGTACCAGGCTCTTTTGACTACTGTGGCAGTATAATAGGTTCTAAAATCAGGTAGAGTGAGGCCTCCAACTTTGTTTTTCTTTTTCAGTAATGCTTTACTTATCCGGGGCCTCTTTCCCTTCCATATGAAGTTGGTGATTTCTATCTCCATCTCAAAAAATGTTATTGGAATTTGAACCGGAATTGCATTGTATGTATAGATGGCTTTTGGTAGAATAGACATTTTTACAATGTTAAGTCTTCCTAACCATGAGCAGTAGTGTCTTGTAGTTTTCTTTGAATAGGTCTTCTACATCCCTGGTAAGATTTTGTCTTCTTGGGGACTACTGTAAATGGTATTGATTTGGTGATTTCGTCTTCAATGTTCTTTTGGTTGCTATAGAGGAATCCAACTGATTTTTGTATGTTTATCTTGTATCCTGATACTCTGCTGAACTCTTCTATTAGTTTCAGTAGTTTTCTTGAGGATTCTTTAGGGTTTTCTGTAGATAAGATCATGTCATCTGCAAATACAGATACTTTTACTTCTTCCTTACCAATCTGGATGCCCTTTATTTCTTTATCTAGACTAATTGCTATGGCTAGGACCTCCACCACAATGTTGAATAAGAGTGGTGATAAAGGGCATCCTTGTCTGGTTCCCAATCTCAAGGGGAATGCTTTCAGACTCTCTCCATTTAGGATGATGTTGGCTGTTGGCTTTGTATAAATGCCCTTTATTATGTTGAGGAATTTTCCTTCTATTCCTCTTTTGCTGAGAGTTTTTATCATGAATGGGTATTGAGCTTTGTCAAATGCCTTTTCCGCATCAATTGCTAAAATCATGTGGTTCTTGTGTTTTGCTTTAGTTACATGATGGATTACATTGATTGTTTTTCTAATGTTGAACCATCCCTGCATAGCTGGTATGAATCCCACTTGGTCATGGTGAATTATTTTTTTTTTGAAATGTTGTTGAATTCTATTGGCTACAATTTTGTTGAGGATTTTTGAATCTAAGTTCATGATGGATATAGGTCTGTAATTTTCTTTTTTTGTGGTGTCTTTACCTGGTTTTGGTATCAGGGATATGCTGGCTTCATAGAATGAGTTTGGGAGTATTCCGTCCTTTTCTATGCTCTGAAATACCTTTAGTAGTGGTGATGTTAACTCTTTTCTGAAAGTTTGGTAGAACTCACCAGTGAAGCCTTCTGGGACAGGGTTTTTTTTGTTGGAAGGTTTTGAACGACCTTTTCAATCTGTTTTTTTTTTTTTCAATCTCTTCTTTTGTTATGGGTTTATTTAGTTGTTCTACCTCTGTTTGTGTTAGTTTAGGTAGGTAGTGTGTTTCTAGGAATTCACACATTTCTTCTAGGTTTTCAAATTTGTTAGAGTACAAGTTTTCTTAGTAATCTGACATGATCCTTTTAATTTCATTCTGGTCTGTTGTGATATTGCCCATCTCATTTCTTATTCTAGTTATTTGTTTCCCCTCCTGCTTTTCTTTTGTCAGTTTGGCCAATGGTTTAACAATTTTGTTGATTTTTTCAAAGAATTAGCTTTTGGTCTTGTTAATTCTTTCAATTGTTTTTCTGTTTTCTATTTCATTTAGTTCTGTTCTAATTTTTATTATTTGCTTTCCTCTGGTGCTTGAGGGTTTCTTTTGTTGCTCTCTTTCTATTCAAGTTGTAGGGATAATTCTTTGATTTTGGCCCCTTCTTCTTTTTGTGTGTGTGCATTTATTGATAAAAATTGACCTCTGAGCACTGCTTTCACTGTGTCCCAAAGGTTCTGATAGGAAGTGTTTTCATTCTCATTGGATTCTATGAATTTCTTTATTCCGTCCTCAATGTCTTGTATAACCGGGCCTTTTTGAGCAGGGTATTGTTCAGTTTCCAAGTGTTTGATTTCTTTTCCCTGCTTTTTCTGTTATTGATTTCTACTTTTATGGCCTCATGGTCAGAGAAGATGCTTTGTAATATTTCCATGTTTTGGATTCTGCTAAGGCTTGCTTTATGGCCTAATATGTGGTCTACTCTAGAGAATGTTCCATGTGCACTAGAATTGAAAGTATACTTGGCATCTGTTGGGTGGTATGCTCTGTATATGTCTATGAGGTCAAGTTCGTTAATTGTGCATTAAGATCTTCCATGTCTTTATTGAGCTTCTTTCTGGATGTCCTATCCTTCACCAAAAGTGATATGTTGAAGTCTCCTACTATAATTGTGGCGCTCTCTCTCTCATTTTTCAGTGCTGATAGAGTTTGTTTTATCTATCTTGCAGCACTGTCACTGGGTGCATAAATATTTAATATGGTTATATCCTCCTGGTATATTGTTCCTTTAATCATTATATAGAGTCCTTCCTTATCCTTTGTGGTAGATTTAACTTTAAAATCTATTTTCTCAGAAATTAATAATGCCACTCCTGCTCTTTTTTAATTGTTGTTTGCTTGGTATATTTTCTTCCATCCCTTGAGTTTTAGTTTGTTTGTGTCTCGAAGGTGTGTCTCTTGTAGACAGCATATTTTTTTCTTGTATTTTATTTTGATAGTAGGATTGTTAGTTTCTTTTGTGGTTACCCTAATTTTTGCCCTTATATTTCTAAGTTTAAACCTGACCTTTATTTCTCTATATTGCCGTGTCTTACTCTGCATATGAAAGATCTATGACTACATTTCTTAGTCCCTCTTTAGAGTTTTAGTGTTGTCTTCTCTTACGTAATGACATCGCTGTTTCCCTGTTTTGAGCGGTTTTTTATCTGGATCTATTTTTGTGATTTCCCTCTCTGGGTTGACATCTGATTGCTCTTTCCAGTGTTCTAATTTTGGGTTGATATCTGATATTATTGATTTTCTAACCAGAGAACTCCTTTTTGTATTTCTTGTAGTTTTGGTTTGGTTTTTATGAATTCCCTAAACTTCTGTGTGTCTGGAAATGTCCTCATTTCACCTTCATGTTTGAAAGCCCTGAGTGGAGCCACCAGTCCTTAAGCCCCTGATGTGGGTAGGTAAGTACCCTGTTTAGTAGGCAAGGCAGTGTCAAGCATGAAACACACACCTCTCCACAACACAGCTGAAACAGTTGCAGTCTGCCAACAAGGGCCTATTCAACTGAAATAGGTCCACACAGGTCCATACAGGGAGAAAAGTATTCAAAGCCCATGGACCATTTGTGCCTGGACAGGAGTCGCTTCTGTCCTGAGCTCCCCAGGTTAGTGGATCTGGAAGGTTATCTTTTCCCCCAGGTATGAATTTATTCCTTCTCCAAGGCTGGGAGAATGGCTCAGAGCACTCAGCAGAACCTATCTCAGGCCTAGGGAAATCAACAGCCACTGAAGCCGGCTTGGGGGCTGGGGGCACAGTATAATACATGCAAGTATGTAGCTTTTGCCTAGAGTGCCATTCTTCTCCGGTTCTGGAGGTGTGAGTATGCTGTGTGGCTAGCTGTTTTTCCCTGAGGAAACTGTGGCCTAACACTACACCAACCCACTGCAGTCGCTCCCAGGAATGGTGCCTGAGGGATCCCAGCAATTCAGGTCTGGCAACTCTTCGCCACTTCTGAACCGTCTCTCCCTCCCCCTGCCACTCAGCCCATTTTCTAACTTTGCCTTTGATGTTCAGGGCTCCTAGCTTGTCATAAATATAGTCATCTCACTTGTTTTTTTGGGCCTTTGTTGTAAGAGGGATTACTGGAAGTGCATGACTACTCCACCATCTTGGCCCCACCCCAAATTCTCTTCCTTCAATCTTGATGCTGCATTCTTCTACATATAATCCAACTTCTCAGATTACTTGCTGAGCATACAGATTGATAAGTATGGTGAAAGAATACAACGCTGACACACCCCTTTCTGATTTTAAACCACATAGTATCCCCTTGTTCTGTTTGAACAACTGCCTCTTTTTCTATGTACGGTTTCTGCGTGAGCGCAATGAAGTGTTCTGGAATTCCCATTCTTCACAATTTTATCCATAATTTGTTACAATTCGCAGATTTGAATGCCTTTGCGTAGCCAATAAAACACAGGTATTCTCTGTTTTCAGCCAAGATTCAGCCCTCATTCCAGGTCCTCTTCTCAATCCTGCCTGCCTTAGTTTCTGATAATTTCCCATTCTTGGATATACCTTTTTCCCAAACCCAAGTTGGAATCTACTTGATGGCAATGGGACCTGCTTGGAGGAAAACGTCTTCTTTTGTTTGAGATCTCTCAGCTGCAGCTGAGCCTCTTCCTTGCCACTTCTCCACTCCCTACACACACATCCTCACCTCTGACCTGCATCATTCAATAGGCAGATTGAGTTCCACATCACTGGGCTCCCTTGTTGGAGTCATTTTGCTAGAGCTAATCATGATGGGCTGGGTCCTCTCTTGAGATTTGATATTATCTGTTTGTGCTCTAATTGTACGTAAAAAAAAAAAAATTTTTTTTTTTTTTTACATACACCATGTCAAAAACTGGCATTACTTTTGCAGTGTGTGTTCATAGAAACAGGAAAAAGAGAGGTGGGAAAGAATTAGGAAGGGGGGGAGAGCTGAAATTGATTATCAACTCAGAGGACCAAATTATTCATCAAGCGTACACGAAACCTCTTACAGATCATCTCTCAAAATATCTTGGGCCCAAACCTGTCTCTGGCAGAGGTCTTGGAATAGCAAAAAAATAGATTTAACCACTATTCATTCTAGCTAACATAATTAATTCTTCATCTCTGAAAGAAGGTCAGGGTTTCAAAAATTCCTACATCTAGAAAACAGGTCTTAACGGCTTGTTCCCTCCCAGGAGGATCAAATGTTAGCTCCCTCCCCAAGGTTCTTTGACAAATCCTTACATGAGAAATAGCCAATAGCCAAGATAACCATGAAGAAAATTTTCATCTTTTCCATAACGAACAGTGTGATTCATCCACCTGAGTTCCTTCGGTCAAGAGTTCCTAGAAAATACCCCAAAGCTCAGTTCTCTTGCTGATCAGAGGGCTGTGGCCCCATTATGAGAATCTCCGGCTCTACTGTGATGTCACTACACGAATGATCTATTTACATGTGACCCCAAAGTTACCAGGTCACCGAAGACCAAGAAAACTTCCAAGGGAATATATTTAATTCTTAAGAGGTTATACAGTTCATGGCATGATGGCGTGATTTAACATTTTTTGTCATTATTATTTTTAATGATTATTATTCGGTCTTATAGAAGTACATTCTGTTTTTTTTAACTGGCAAAAGGAAACCAATGTGAAAAAGATTAACTTAGAATGTGTATTTCTGTGGCACTTTTTCAAAGTTCACATGTCTGCCTTCTGGTCTATCAACTGCAAGCTTTTGACTCAGTAGGTCCAGAGTGCAACTTAAATGTATATATACCAGAAGAAATTCTGATTCACTTCTTTAAATGAGAATTAATGAAATAGGGGGAACACAACTGAACATTAAAGGGATAATTATCTAGATCCTTTCCTCCCTTACTCTCTAAAGGCAATTCTTCTGTTTTATTGGAGCAATTTCATTATTTCTTGTTATTGTCATACCCATTCCTACCTTTCTAGCCATACCACCGACAATCTCATATTTAACATAAAGCACACTGAAGAAATAACTGGGGGGTGTCCATGGAATCGCAATTCCATTGTGTATGATTTCTGTTATAATACCTGACTATGTGTAGTAGGGAAGGGCCTGGAGATCCTATAAAAGGGTGTTATGACCAGGTGTAATAGGGGTCAGTTCATGTTACTACAAAAACAAAGACATGAGAAAATCAGACCAAACAATTGAGGAAATAAGTCTGATTTAAAAAACAAGTTCAGTTCTCAGATTTCCCAGGACATTAGCTTCTTCTCAGTGCTGAGATTTGAACAATAGTGAGAGACAACTATCTTTGAAAAGACTCTTCTTTCTGTAAAGTGAAGTAAAAAGAAAATTGAATCAAGAGACTTAGGTTCTCACTTTCTCTCTGCTAGTACCTAACAGAGCAAGTAAATCCTATCCCATTTTAGTGTTTCAGTTTCCCACCTGTGATATAAACAGCTTTCCTAGAGGGCCCTGTTGTTGTTGTTAGTTGCCGTTGGGTGGATTCGAATTCATGGTGACCCTGGTTGTAACCTCTCAGAAACAGATTGCCAGGCCTGTCTCCTGAGACATCTTTGGATGGATTCGAACCATCAAACTTTTGGTTAGTATTTGAATGTTTAACGATTTGTGCTACCCAGAGACACCTAGAGGACCTGAAGGGTTCTTTTTCAAATTCTAAGGCAGAATGTCCAGACCATTTGGGAAAATATTCTCCAGTCAGACAACAAAGGATCTGAATACTAAGTCTTACGAATGGGCAAAGACCTGGATCATTTACCATGAAGAAGTAAAGATTCAGGAAAATGTGAGAATGTCCCTATGCTTCTTGCAAGTAGAAGAAGATGGAAATCTCATTTTCTGTCCCTCCAAACAGAGGATAAGACTAATAATAGCTAACATTTACATTTATTTCTCACAATTCTTTCAGTAAGTACTATTCATATTTTCATTCCACAGTTGAGAAAATCGACACAGAAAGTATTAGGAAATTCCCTCAATGCCATAGAGATTGTAAGTATTATCAGTTGAATTAAAACCTGTGAAATCTGACTCGAGACCTGACCAACTTAATAACTATATTATTTAGCATCTTGACTCAGTATGAAGAGTTCATTGGAGACAAGGACTGTCCTATTCATCTTTGCATCTTGGGCTCCTGGCCTAGTGCCTGGCACATTTTATACATCAATAAATGTTGGTGAGAAGATGAAGCAAACAATTTTCTGAATACTCAAGCTGCTTAACGATGGAATAGAATACCTAACGTAGGCTTTTATTTGCCATCTTCAGGGCTATCCAGGTATAACCAAAAGTAAAATGATGATCTCTCAGAGATCTGGAAGAAGAGCGCTCTATGGATGGAGAGTTGAAGGAGAAGCTCTGAGATTCTGTGCTTCAATGATTTCTTGATGAAGTCATAAAAATGCATTTTCAAAATGTTCTCTAGCAAACCATATACCCATCCATCTGCGAGATGACAATGTCCTAGAATTCTTTGGGCAGAAGATAGTCAGGGGACTGCTGTTGCCTGGTGCAGGGGTCAGGACAGTGGTAGAAGGGAGATAGTCAGTAAAGACAGATGCAAAGAGAAGGACAAAGTACAGTTTTCATGGCACTAACGTGGCCCAGGGCAGTGAGGTAAAGTCAAGAGAGGTGACATGGAGTCAATAGAGGTGACCTAGTAGTGTCAGCCAAGCCCACTCTAATGATTATAAGTAAGAGATTCCGTGTTGATTATGAAATGATCTCTTAGTGATTCAAAATGGCAGAAACATTCTAGAAATATTTGCTAAACTGTGAGAGGGCTTCATTTTAGAAAAGACAGCTTATAGCCAAAAAGTAGAATTGGGGATCCTGGACGTCAAACTCCTCAGGAAGATTCCTTTATGCTGCCAGCTGAGGTTTTAAAATACTTAAGCCCAGGAGAATTTTTTCAGACTCAAAGCCGTCACAAATGTATATTCTCCTTTATGTAATAATTTATAACAAGAAGATTTTAATGTCTTATAGGGTCCAAAATAATTAGCATTATGAAAATACTACTGTCGTTCCTGTAGCACTTAATGATTTTCCGAGCACATTCTAATAACAATAACAACAACAGCAATAGCTACAATAACAATTGCACTTTATTAAATATCTATATGTTCTGGGCACTTTCTTTCCATATGTTATCTGTCAAACCTTATAATAGATTTTCAAGGTAGGCATCGTTGGTACTATCTTTAGACCTGTGTAAGAGGGGCCCCTTAGCCCTGGCTTCTAAGTTTTAAAGGGCCTCCTTCTGACTCTCCTTTAGCTGTGCCTCTCTCCCTACATGGCTTGTTGTTAGGGGCTGTCAAGCCTACTCTGACTCGTGGTAACCGCATGCACATTTGGGAACCATTGTGAGCCATAGAGTTTTCGTTGGCTGATTTTTTGGAAGTAGAGCACCCGCTGGCCCCCAGGCCTTTTTTCCTAGTCTGTCTTAGCCTGGAAGCTTCGCTGAGATCTTTTCAACATCATAGCAACATGGAAGCCTTCACCAACAGACAGGTAGTGGCTAAGTTTGAGGTGCAGGTGTACTAACTGTACTAAAAAAAGGGCAAGGTACGAAAATCCCACCCTCATTACTAACTGTGTGGTAAGGATCAGCATGAATCCCATTCCCATCTAGAAGTGGACCCAGGCTTTTCTTTCCCACATCTACATTCCTCGTTGCCAGCCACCTCCATGACACTTCCTGTCTCTGACCCTAACCACCCAGGGTTAGGTCAGACCTCATCCCTAGCCACCTGAACCAGGTCAAAACACACAAGTTAGAAAGTCTCTATCCTTCATCTACTACCTGTGCAGCTTTTCTCTGTCACCCAGTTTTCACAAGTTGACTTCCTACACTGTCTATCTCTGAATTAGCCACCCTGAGCTAAATCACAGTCTCACTGCACCTTGTGGGTTCATTAATTCTCTAAATGGCTCACAACATTCACAGAGACTATTACCTATACTTATAGTTACCCATCGATTATAACCAGAAAGGATACAAACAAAGAGACACATCAGAAGCAGTCTGGGACAGACACTAGCATGAGGCCTCCATTGTCCACAGGGATGTGCCACCCTCTCCTGTGCATGAACGTTCTCGCCAATCCAGGTAGCCCAACTGCTTCTGTCTTCAAGACCTCTTATAAAATGCATATGCATGATTGGTGCCTCACAGCATATCCATCATCTATTGAGTCAATAAATATGAATGACTGATTGCATCATGCCTAGTCCCTTCCTGAGCTTAGTTGTCAGTGTGGAATTGGGGCTCCTAATTAATTTGTACATGTTTAGGTATTGCCTAGCTGTTTTAGAAAAGCAAAGATATCTTAATTGCTGGGGAATTGTGAGGGCTATCATTCAGGACCCCCACCCATCTGTCAGTATGTGGGAGCTTGTGTGTTGCTGTAATGCTGGAAGCTATGCCACCAGTATTCAAATACTATCAGGATCACCCATGGAGGACAGGTTTCAGCTGAGCTTCCAGACTAAGACAGACTACAAAGAGGGACCCGGTGGTCTACTTCTGAAAAGAATTAGGCAGAGAAAACCTTATGAATAGCAGTGGAACATTGTCTGATATAGTGCCAGAATGAGCCCCTTCAGCTTGGAAGGCACTCAAACTACTACTGGAGAAGAACTGCCTCCTCAAAGTAGAGTAGACCTTAATGACACAGATGAGTCAAGCTTTTGGGACATTCATTTGCTGATGTGGCATGACTGAAAATGAGAAAAAGTAGCTGCAAACATCCATTAATAATTGGAACCTGGATGTATGAATTATGAATCTAGGAAAATTGGAAATTGTCAAATATGAAATGGAATACATAAAAGATTGATATCTTAGGCATTAGTGAGCTGACATGGACTGGTAATGGTCATTTTGAATTGGACAATCTTATGGTCTACTCTGCTGGGAATGACAACTTGAAGAGGAGTGGTATTGCATACATTGCCAAAAAGAACATTCCAAGATCTACCCTGAAGTACAATGCTTTCAGTGATAGGATAATATCCATACACCTACAAGGAAGATCAATTAATATGATTATTATTCAAATTTACACACCAACCACTTAGGCCAAAGACGAAGAAAGTGAAGATTTTACCAACTTCTGCCGTCTGAAACTGATCGAACATGCAATCAGGATGATAATTACTGGTGATAGGAATGTGAAAGTTGGAAACAAAAAAGAAGGATCATTAGTTGGAAAATACAGTCTTGGTGACAGAAATGATGCCGGGGGTCCCATGATTGGATTTTGCAAGACCGACAACTTCGTCATTGCAAATACCATTTTTCACCAGCATAAACAGTGACTACACACATGGACCTCTCCGGATGGAATACACAGGAATCAAATCAATTACGTCTGTGGAAAGGGACATTGGGAAAGCTCAATAGCATCAGTCAGAACACGGACAGGGGTCAACTGCAGATCAGACCATCTATTACTCATATACAATTTAAAGTTGAAGAGGAAGAAAATTAGAACAAGTCCATGAGAGCTAAAGTACGACCCTGAGTATATCCCACCTGAATTTAGAGGCCATCTCAAGAATAGATTTGACACATTAACACTAATGGCAGAAGACCAGACGAGTTGTGGAATGGCATCAAGGACATCACACATGAAGAAAGCAAGAGGTCATTGAAAAGATAGGAAAGAAAGAAAAGACCAAGATGAATGTCAGAGGAGACTCTGAAACTTGCTCTTGAAAGTCGAGCAGCTAAAGCAAAAGGAAGAAATGATGAAGTAAAAGAACTGAACAGAAGGTTTCAAAGGGCGGCTCGAGAAGACAAAGTAAATTATTATAATGACATGTGCAAAGAGCTGGAAATAGAAAACCAAACGATAATAGTGCACTTGACATTTCTCAAACTGAAAGAACTAAAGAAAAAATTCAAGCCTTGAGTTGCAATAGTGAGGGATCCTATGGGGAAAATATTAAAGGACACAGGAAGCATCAAAAGAAGATGGAAGGAATATACACAGACATTATCCAAAAAAAAAAAAAAAAAAAAACTGGTCAATGTTCAGCCATTTCAAGAGATAGCATATGATCAGGAACAGATGGTACTGAAGGAAGAAGTCCAAGCTGTACTGAAGGTTTTGGTGAAAAATAAGTCTCCAGGAATTGATGGAATATCAATTGAGATGTTTCAACAAATGGATGCAGTGCTAGAAGTGCTCACTCGTCTATACCAAGAAATTTGGAAGACAGCCACCTGGCTAACTGACTGGAAGAGATCCATATTTATGCCTATTCCCAAGAAACGTGATCCAACCAAATGTGGAAATTGTCAAACAATGTCATTAATATCACATGTAAGCAAAATTTTGCTGAAGATCATTCAAAAGTGACTGCAGCAGTATATCCACAGGGAACTGCCAGAAATTCAAGCCAGATTTAGAAGAGAATATGGAACCAGGGATATCAGATGGATCCTGGCAGAAAGCAGAGAGTACCAGAAAGATGTTTACCTGTATTTTATTGACGATGTTGGAAACCCTGGTGGTGTAGTGGTTAAGTTCTACAGCTGCTAACCAAAAGGTGAGCAGTTCAAATCCACCAGGCGCTCCTTGGAAACTCTATGGGGCAGTTGTACTCTGACCTATAGGGTCGCTATGAGTCAGAACCGACTCGACAGCACCTGAAAACAATCTTTCAGGAACAAATACAGGTGACAAATGGATTACTTTTTCCCACAGTGGGGGACCTGAATGGAAAGCAAAAATTCTAACACTGAACCACCACTGCTCCTCACCCCCTTGTATTGCTCAAAAAACCCAAACTAAACCCACTGTCTTGGAGTCAATTTGACCCTATAGGACAGAGTAGAACTGTCCCATAGAGTTTCCAAGGAACACCTGGCAGATTTGAGCTGCTGACCTTTTTGATTAGCAGCTATAGCACTTAACCACTACTCCACCAGGGTTTCCATTGCTAGGAGCTTGTAAATCAAGGATACCTGTCTCTCCATATCACCATCCAAGTTAGTAATCCTTTTCTGAACCAAACCCTGAAACCCTGAACACTTGAATTTCCTTCCAAAGTAGCCATGTGCCTGTTTTCAGGGCCTATAGAAACTTATTCCTCAGGTTCATTACCCCAGTGCAGACTGTGTTGCTGATATGCACATCATTAGCCCAAAGAGTGACCTAGCAGAGATTGTTTGCAGTAGTTTGGACGAATCATAGACATCCAGGCTTTGGCATCCATGTCCATGCCTCATTAGGCATGACAGAACTTGGATGAGTATAGGAGATCGATTGCAGGCCAGGACAGGGGGCTGATGCCCTAGGACCAGCTTTGTCCATTCTACTATATTGCAGTGAGGAACTCTAAGGAACCTGAGAATTGTAAATTTCAACCTGGACTTTCATGTTGCAATGAAGCCATATTTGCCAAAAATAAGAATTTTTATTTAAAAATTTGTTAGCTGTAAGTTTTAAATAGTTGAGCTGAATACCTTTTAGACATACAATAAATGGGTTTTTATTTCAATTTTTGTCCTATGCTTTGCAAATGCTAAGGGTGAGCCTGGGTATTACCCCCAGTAAAAAATGTGTTAGCCTCTCCGAGCTGAAAAGTGACTTGCTTATGATCATACGATGAGGCTGAATTTGCCAAGAATGCTTGTGTCCTTTCCGCCATGCCGTGTTTCCTTTCACATAGATTCTAACTTGATCCTCACTTCAACCAGATGACATGGGGGTTACTTCCATTTCCATTTTTGTCAACTGATGAGGACATTTTGACTCAGATAGTTGAAATGACTGGCTTAAGGTGCTGTGGTATAGCCAGCTCTTCAGCTCATTTATTTTAACTCCAAATGACTGACTTTAACGAAGGGTGAGAGTTCAGATTGGTAGTAAGTATTGCCATATGTTGTGTTTAGATGAGCAGTCATGTCATGGGAATATTTTCTAAGAAAGATTAGCTTGGAAAACAGAAGACAGAGGACGAGCTGTGTAAGTTATTTAAAATCTCTGATAAGTTGTTATGGGGAAGAGGAAACGGACTTGGTCCAAGTAGATGCTAAAAGGTGAAACTAGAATCCATGGGCAGAAGCTGAAGGGAGAGATTTGGATTTAACACGAGGAAGCATTCCCAAACCATTAGAAACCTTCAGTTTTTGTCTATGTCAATATCTATATTGACATAGGTGTCCAAAACAGCCCTGGTGGCATAGTGATTAAGTGCTAACCGAAAGGTCAGCAGTTTGAACTTACTAGCCACTCCATGGGAGAAAGACATGGCAGTCTGCTTTTGTAAAGTTTACAGCCTTGGAAACCTTACAGGGGCAGTTCTACTTTTCCTATAGGGTTGCTATGAGTTGAAATCAACTTGACGATGATGGATATGGGTAGAGGAATCCAAGAAGACACTAGTAGGGATGTTGTAAAGAAGATTTCTGAATTAATCGTGTGCATACCTAGATGTTCTCCTAGGTCCTTAGTACAAATCCAAAATTCTAAGTCATGAGATGGTCTTTAGTCTGAGACCACCTGTGGGGTAAGTAGAAAAATCATAGCAGCTTCAGGGCTGGGTGGAAGCCTTAGATTTGCTCCTCCCTTCTTCATCTTACTCTGTGCCTGGTAGGATTACTGGTGTGGACTTTATCAAAGGGCTTCTTGCCCTCTAGCTACTACTTGTTGATTCAGCCAATGGGAAGTCCAGGCAGAAGATCATGGAAGGGAGGCTGCCACCCTGCAGGATTTCCACAGGCTGCTTTCCCCTCAGTGTTTCAGGTCTTGTCAAGTCGTCTCTCCATATAGGTCTTGCTCTTTCTTGGTTCCTTCCTATTGCCTCTTTAGTTCTAGGGATGATAATGGTATGACTAACCACTTCTGCTGTTACTAACCCTGAGTTATCGGCCTATCCCCTGTGATTTCTTAATGTCATGTTCACACTTTAGTAAATAGTCTCCCATTAAACTCTCCTCCAAGTACACAATCTGAATATGTCATCTGTTTTCCTGACTAACGCAGTATGCTTTTCTAACCTGAGGTAACCGCATTCTTCTGGTATGGAGAAATCTTGACTGCCGCTCAATGAAGACAACCTCAGAGCAGTCTCCCCAGTCCTAAAAGGAGGGTACAAAGCCCTAGTAATATTGGAGAAGAAAGAGAAAGCTTAAGGAATGAGATGACTCACCAAAATCTTGTGGTTGCTGCATTAAATACATAGGTAAGAATTCTTAGGAAAGGTTTCCCAATTAGAATGGCATTATACCTCTGATGAAGCCACAGCAGGCTTTCCCCATTCTCAAGCTTGGCCACTGTCTTAACTGGTGTCCTGGTTAAGCGTGAGGGTTCTAGAGTCTGACTCCTTTAAGTAAAATGCTGGCTGTGTCACTTGCTGGTTCTGTGACTTTGGAAAAATCACCTCTCCAAGTTTCATTTTTCTCATATAAAAATTAGAATAATAATAGCATATGCCTCCTAGAGTTGCTATAAAATTAAATATTTAGTATATTAAAAGGTTTTGCATGCACAGTGCCTGGAAAATGGTAAGAATGAAATAATATTAGCTATAATTTTTCTGGGGGAACATAATCAGTGCTCAATAAATATGGAATGGACAAATGAATGGTATAGTTTTAAATGCTTATAATTTTGTGTCTGTCATAGATCACAAGGTGAATCAATGTTGATTTCTGCTCAATAAAGTAGGAATAATCTATTGACTCAAACAAGTCAATAATGGGCTTTTTATATCTTTCAACAAATGAATTATAGATCAAAACAGAGGCTAGTAATATCCCATTGTATGCATATACTACATATTGTTTACTCATTCATCTGTTGATGGGTATTTGAGTTGTTTTCACATTTTGGCTATTGTTAATAATGCTGCAATGAACTTTAATGTACATGTCTTTGTCCATGACATGCCGTGACATGGAAAAATGCTGAGTAAAATAAGTCAATTGTAAAAGGGCAAATATTACATGATCTCAGTAATATGAAGTACGTAGAAAAAGTATAGAGATCAGCATAAAGAAAACAAAAATCCTCACAGCTGGAATGATAAGCAACATCATGATGAACAGAGAAAATATTGAAGTAGTCAAGGATTTCATTTTACTTGAATCTGCAATCAATGCCCATGGAAGCAGCAGTCAGGAAATCAGATGACATACTGCATTGGGAAAATCTGCTGCAAAAGACTTCTAAGTTTTGAAAAGCACAGATGTCACTTTGAGGACTAAGGTGCACCTAACCTAAGCCATGATGTTTTCAATTGCTTCATATGCATGGGAAAGCTGGATGATGAATAAGGAAAACCAAAGGAGAATCGATGACTTTGAATAAGGAGACCAAAGAAGCACTGACATCTTTGAATAGGAACGATCAAAGAAGAATTGATGCTTTTGACTTCTGGTATTGAAGAAGAATATTGAATATACCATGGACTGTCAGAATAATGAAAAAATCTGTCTTGGAAGAAGTACAACCAGACTGCTCCTTAGTAGCAAGGATGGTGAGACTACGTTTTACGTGTTTTGGACATGTTATCAGGAGGGACCAGCTCCTGCAGAAGGACATCATCCTTGGTGGATGGTCAGCAAAGAAGAGAAAGATCCTCAATGAGATGGATTGACACGGTGGCTGCAACAATGGGCTCAAGCATAACAAAGATTGTGAGGATGGCACAGGACAGGGCAGTGTTTCTTTCTGTTGTACATAGGGTAGCTATGAGTTGGAACTGACTTGATGGCACCTAACAACAACAACATAGAGATCAGAGGTTAATAGTGGTTACGGGGAGGGGGGGAGAGAGAGGTAAAAGGAGGAACTATTGTTTAGGAAGCATTGAGTTCCTGTTTATGGGATAAAAAATTTGGTAAAGGATATTGGTAATGGTTGCACAACTGCTTGATGTAATTGATCTCATTGAATTGTGTATGCGAAAAATGTTGAATTGGCAAATGTGATGCTATCTATATTTTCACAATAAGAAAAAAGCTAAGAAAGAAAGGAAAAACAGAGGCTAGATAAGGATCTCCTAAACAAAGGCTTGATAATGACCCCCTCACAAGGATCTCAAAGAAGCTTTCTTTCATACTTAGAAAGTTGGGTTAGATGAGCTTGATGGTCCCATCCAACCATGAGGCTATATGACTCAGTGATTTCTTGAGGTGTGGAGAAAAATGCATTATAATAACAAAACAGAATTGCTCAACTATGAGATGAAAGGATTCCAAAATTTCCTAGACATAGGTTCACAGTTCAGATGCTAACGGTGAATGGAAGTGCTAAGTCCATGAGAAGCTCTTGCTCCCATGATGCTAAAAGTGGACAATGGGAATAAGGTTGAGGCGAGAGAAGTGACCTGCATTTTCAGCCTAGCCCATCTGGGGTTTGCATTATATCCTGTCCATATGTGTCACCTCCATTAATAAATGGCTACTCCTCAGAACAGGACTCTGAAACAGGTTTAATGACTCAATGAATCATAGGAAGTTTTTTTTTGGTGAAAGATGATTACATAACATGACCCAAATTAATGATACTTTACCCTTGTTTGGTGCATAAAATATCCCTAATGTTTTCACATACGGTATGTCATTTGATTCACACAAGTCTGAGGTGGACATTACTATTATCTCCATTTTGTAGAGGAGGAAATCCTTAAATTTCTTGTTGAAGATCTGATTTCCAGCAATGTCTGAAATAAGTCTCCAAAACAGCTCCCTGTCTCAGTGCTCATTTTCTGTAATAGTGCCTGATGAAGTGATTGGTATGGGATCAGCACCCGCCGTCTTGTCCCTTTACCCAGACCCCTTTCAGCTGGAAGCCTGCCAGATCAGGGTCCAGGGTAGTCCAAGAAGAAGCTGAAGGAATATCTCTTAGGAATTTTGTAAAGGCAATTCCTACATTGAGTGTGAGGTTTGTAGCCATCAATGTTTTATATTTTTTAACAGTAATAAAATACTTATTGAATGCTTATTATGTACCATAAATATTACAGTTATCATGTAATAACTCATTTAATCCTTGCAAAAACTCTATGAAGTGTGCGCAAACAAAATTTGTACTTAACTGATAAAGAAGGAAGTTGAGCCAGAGAAACTAATAAGTTACTCAAGTTCACATAGCAAACTGGGACATCTTACTATAAACCAAAAAAAAAAGAAAAAGAGGAGCTTACTTGAATTGAAGTGAGAGTAGTGGACTCTGACTTGCTGGACCCCCCCACCCCCCACCCCCACAATTATGCTACTGAGGCAACCCCAGGGAATTCCCGGAGTTTCTTAGAACACCAGCTGAGGAATATTGGTCTTTGTAAGTGGTTCTTCAATTCTAGTGCCTGGTTCAGATGAGAATTTTGGCCATTCCAAGGCAAAATGAGAAAAATAAGAACCCTAAGAACCATTTAGTAACAACAATGGTACAAAGTTACAACCGTTCTTTCTTGAAAACTGCTGTCATACATTATAAAATATTTCCCTTTCTCCTTTTTTAATCATGACATGTCTTTTATAAAATAATTACAGAAGTAGATGATAAATTTTGTTAGTGTCTTTATAAAACAAAATGGGAAATCCTGTATTAGTCTATCAATAGTTAATTTTTTGTATGTTAATGTTACTATAGTAGGTTGAATGTTGACCTCTCCCCTCTAAAAAAAGATGTGGCCACACTCTAAACCCCAGAAACTGTGAATGTGACCTCGTCTGGAAAAAGAGTCTCTGAAGATATAATTAAGTTAAAGATCTTGAGGCAAGAATATGCTGAACTAGGGTGGGCCCTGAATCCAATGACTACTGTCCTTATAAGAGACACGCAGAGGACGGACACATATGGAGGAGAAGAGATGGCCACGTGAAGACAAAAGAAGAGATTGGAGTCGTGCAGCTACAAGCCAAGGAACACCTGGAGCCACCAGAAAAGGAAAGAGGCAAGGAAGGATTCTTGCCTAGAGTCTTTGGAGATGTTTGACCCTACTGACATCATGATTTCAAACTGCTGGCTCTAGAACTGTGAGAGAATAAATTTCTTCTGCTTTAAGCCACCAGGTTTGTGCTAATTTGTTATGGCAGCCCTAAGAAACTAATTTAGTTACTGTTTGTACCTCTTGTTTTAGGGAGGTGTTGAGTAGAAGAAGGAGTTGGGGAAGAAATAGAAAAAGAAAAAAGGTAGGAGCAAAATGGTAGCACTCTTATGGTAGAACATCAAGCAAGATGGAATCCAAAATTGTATCTGTGATATTTACTGTCAATATGTGGAAATAGTATCTATATATGGTTAAGGGCTAAAATGAATAGAAGGTTTCTTAAGACTGTGGGTAATATTTGCCTTAGATTTCATTGGTGATTTTACTTTATTTTGCAATAAAAAATTATAAAAAAAGGAGTTAAATTGGTCTGTGATATACAAAACTCTATAAATCAGTGATTCAATCTATGAGGTCTCTTATTTGACCAAAAATTTCTGTGAGAAGATGCTGTTGATTCCTTAAGGCCTTGCTTTTCATGGAAACTTTCAGAGAGAAAGTGGAAGTATTCAGGGCTATTGAACAAGGCAATGCGCTGCTCCAGTTGGTGTCAGTCACACTTTTCTCTGTAAAAAAAAAAAAAAAAAAAGCAAACCCATTGCCACTGAGTCGATTCCAACTCACAGGACAGGGTAGAACTGTTCCGTAGGGTTTCCAAGGAGCGGCTGGTGGATTTGAATTGCCGACCTTTTGGTTAGCAGCCGTAGCTCTTAACCACTGCACTACCAGGGCTCCTTTCTCTGTAAAGACAGACCTAATGTGGGCCAGATACTTGGTCTATTTAGGGCTATTTTAGAACAAGAGTAAGTTCTTGTTCTTGATGAAAAAAAAAGCCTCCAAGAGGACAGTAGATTTTGAAGAAGGAAGAGGATGCCTTAAAGGCAAATGTATTGATGCTTTTGGCTTACCAAATCTTCCCAGATTCAGGACCAATTTATATAGAAAACACCTACCTTTCTCTTTGTCCTCCTTTTTATATTTTGTCATATACCATACATGTGGAAGAGTGTATGTAATACCTACATACAATTTAAGTAATAATAAGACAAACACTCATACGTCTCTAACCCTGTTTAAGAAATAGAACATGAGTTATATCTTTGAGACTTTTTGTATGCCCCTTCCCTTACTCCCATTCTTTACTGCTACTCAGGGTGCCAGCTCCCTCTTTTTCTCCCCAAGTCCTAACCCCATCTTCCTGTCCTCCAGCAAGGACACTCATGAAACCACAGAACCTAGAAACGTTTCTCCATCTGTGGAGGAATTACACTGGTTTCCTGTTCTCCATCCTTTGCTAAATAATAGTGATTCTTTCGTTATTTTCAGGCAATGCAGAAATCTGTGTGAGATTCTTTACGCCATTAAGATACTGAATATATGGCTGTAATGGTTTGAATACATTCCACTTAGAGTTTGTTTTGATATTTTTTCACCTGAAAGTTTAAAATTACACACACATACACATACATACATACTTATGTATGTATATATGTATAAATATGTATAAGTTACATATATGTGCATATATGTATACATATATATGCATATATATATATGTATAAATGTCCATGTGTGTATATGCGTCTATATATCTACAGGTGTATCTCCTACTGTATATTAGGCAGTAGAGAAGTAAATGTCCATTTTGGACTCAAAGATGAACAAGACCCAAAAGACCCAATCCCCTGCTATCAGGGGGCCTCAAAACCAGAAGATATGTATTTTTTTTTCCTTTTTCACTAAAAATGAGGATAATTTAAAAAATGCTATAGAGGCTCTGATGGGGGTCGTGTATTTTCATTTCACTGTAGTCAAATTACTTCGCTGACTTCCATGACTATAACAGTGATGATCTGCTCTAATAGAAGGCTCATAGTGCTGTATCTCAGGACAAGGCAGGGGAAGTGTGCTGGTTGCAATAGGTTTGGGATAGGGAAAAGATGAGAAGGAGCCAGAACCTAAAGTAGAATCACTTACTATGCTTTTACTATGCTTAAGGAATAGAATTAGGACAACTAGAAATTTTGTTATTATTTTTTAAATCTACCATTTATTATTTGCAAATTTTATTTGCTTATTTGGTTTCAATGTGCTACGCACAATATTCTACACTGTATATACACTGGTTCACGTAATCCTTCCAGCAAATCTGTAAGGGACTGCTATTGTTCCCATTTCAGAATATAGGAACTGAAACTCAGAGATAAGCTACGTGCCCAAGGTTACTCAGAACTGGCAAACTTAGATTTGGCCCCGGCACTCTCTATCTCCAAGCCCCTGATCTTAACCATTACATTTTACAGCCTTCACAACTAATTTCAGTCTAACAGGGAAACAAGTTCATATCTAAAGGGTGTGGCAGCAAACAGGTAACATGTAGGCCTCATAGGTAAATAAGAACTAACCAAAGCCTAAATAAGCAGCCAAAACAGGGGAAGGGAGACCAGGGAGACAAGTGCCACAAAAGAAGTCAACCAATATTTTTGGGTGTCTGCCACTGGATGCCATTTCTAGAAGTGGCAAAGTGGAGGGGAGGAGAGAAGCAAGGAACAAAACCTAGAGGTATAAATGTACCAAAGTGGTGGGCTTGTGGATGACCCAGGCAGGGGCCTCAGGGTAGGGAAACTACAGTCATCAGAACAGGGATCTCAGGTACATGTAGAATGAAGTTCAGGAAGTGGGCATAAGACAGGGAGCCAAGGCCCTGAGATTGGAGGGTACCTGTTTGAGAAATAGTGAGGAGACTGCTGTGGTTAAAGGAGAAACAAGTAGAAGAGAAATAGACTACACTATCAGGGAGGTGATACGAGGTTGAGTGTGGATCCTAGAGACTTAGAAAGACAAGGAACAACAACAAAAAAAAGGAACAAAGGGGCCCCCAAATCTGCAAAGAAACAAGAAATGGGCTAGGGCACAGAAACAAAGCCATTCCCCAGCACAATGGGGCAGGGTATCTAAAAATAGCCTGCAAACTTCTTTAAAGTTGCCTTTCAGAAGCAGCTGGAGAAAACCAGGCCCAAGGACATGCGCAGAACATCCACCAGTGACCACTGTGTGACCTTCCACCAGGGGCAGTGAGGGGCTACAGCCCCAGGTGGGGAATTGAACCTGGGGAGCGAGAGACTGTGCAGGCACGACACCCCGAAATAAGTCCTGCTATGAAAACCAGCTAGTTTTTTTTTTTTTTTTTATGAAACCCAGAGACCTCCAGGACAGAAGCCATCTTGGAAAGCTGCTGCGTGCACACTGTAGTTAACATATCCCCGCCTGAGTCTATGAATAAACATAAATCTTTTCCCCGCCCAAGAACTTATAAGAACTCAGGCCGGTCTTTTGTTTTGTGAGACGGGTGTATACATTGCTCTAGGCCGTCCTCGTCTCTGCTTGCAAGCCTCTTCAAAAAAGCTTAGCTTGTGTGGAAAATTATGTGCCTTACCTGCTCATTCTTGACCAGTGAGAGGCAAGAACCTTGTTCCAGTAACAGGTACACGAATAGACTGAAACACACAAGTCAGCCTTACCCTTTCATGAGTCACTTAGGGTTTGGTTGGACTGGGCTTGCTTGTTTTAACCTCTGAGCCTATTTGCCAGTGCTAAACGCTGCATGTCTGGGGGGAAGAGGGCCTAGGAGTCTGGCAACAGTGAGTAATAGGAAAGTTTCCTGAACTCCCCAGAAGCATCTTTCAGAACTCTAGTAGTCTTTACCCTGCATATAAGCAGGAGTTCATAAAAAGCTTGATTTTATATTGAAACAATTTAACTGTTGTTTTTGGATTCAGGGTCCCTTTTCTTAAGGAATTCTCACAAGTTTTTTTAAGATGTGTCCATGTGGGTGCATTTTGTTAAGGAATATACAGTAAAACCTGTGAAAGCCAGAACCTACGTAAGGTGGAAGCCTGTCTGAGAAGGAAAACTCAAATATTTTTCACTAAAATGAGTGGTAGGAAAGTGGTCAGACTGTATTGTGTCAAAGGCAGAACACTTGAAAAACCCCGAAAAACAAGGCAGTCCTGCCGAGGTCCAGCTTTCACAGGTTTCACTGTATTTATAAACTGGCTTCCATTTCCTTGATCTGTACTCTTATTGCTAATTAACATTCCAAAGTCATTACTTTAGCTTAACTTTGTTCTCTGAGAGAGACATGAATTGCCTGCTCCACCAAGAACAGGTTATCGGGTATAGTAATGCCTACTTTGCTTAAACATGAGAAAGGTAATTAAAAATTAAACACAGTAAGATTTCTTAGAAGTTGAGTAAGCTTCAGTTCTAAAAGACAAGTGTTGGCAATGTATTAAACTGTTTATATCTTAGTTAATGTGTTCATTTAAAAAAAAATTTACAGCAACCTTCATGGTACAAATGACAAGGACTTTACAAGGTGGTATTGAAAGAGATGAATTTAGAGGACGAGAATATAACGAGAACTTTTAGGTTGTGGGGTGTGTATGTAACCACCATGTTAGTCACTCCTCCACAGTCTCTAGAGGAGTCTTCATCGCTCTTATATTTTGTGTGTCTATGGATTCTTTTTATGGGAACTTGAAGCGTTCAGAGTTTGGGTTGGTGTAGACTGCAAACAGAGGCTGCATTCGCTAATGCAGGAGTAGGATCAAAAGTTGACATCTGGCTTCGAGTTGCCTGGAATAAGACACCATAGTTTCCTTGCTTACCTGTTCATAGAAGTCAAATTCAATTAAATTTGATTCAGCCAACTCTTAGAGCATTAACTGAACTCCTATTACATGGCAGCTATCAGTTCATAATATAGAAAACTAAAACCTGTTGCCTTTGAGTTGATTCCAACTCATAGTGGCCCAATAGGACGGAGTAGAACTGCCCTGTAGGGTTTCCAAGGCTGTACTCTTTACAAAAACCAGACTGCCACACCTTTCTCCCTTGGAAAGGCTGGTGGGTTCAAACCACTGACCTTTTGGTTAGCAGCCCAGTGCTTAACCACTGTACCAACAGGGGTCCCTTCATAATACAGCAGAGGAGATAAATGGTTAAAGAGCTAATGAGATTATAATGTGATAGATGCTAATCTTGGAGGACCAATTAATTACACAGGAGAAACTTTTTAGAGAAAATGACATTAGGGTTAGATCAATGATGAATGAAAATCAGTGAGACAGAAAGTGAGAAAGGGAATTGTGAGAAGGACCAGCATGTGCAGAAGTGCAGCGTGCATGGGAGGTTCTAAGAATGGTGATCAGTCTGGGACAAGGTGCGGAATGGAGAGAGAGCTCATTGTGTTGGACAGCCTTGGTCCCTGAATCTCCACGGGCTTTGCGAGATTAGAACACAGCTCAGAAGGGCTCGGCTCTATTTTCTTTTTCTTTCTCTTTGCAGAGAACATAAAATTAGATTTCCTATGTCTTATGCTTGTATGGAAACCTTGGTGGTGTAGTGTTAAGTGCTACGACTGCTAACCAAGACTTGGTCAGCAATTCGAATCGGCCAGGTGCTCCTTGGAAACTCTATAGGGCAGCTCTACTGTGTACCATGGGGTTGCTATCAGTCGGAATGAACTCAACTGCAGTGGGTTTGGGTATGCATGCATAATGTAACTCCATTATAATACAAAGGAGATGTTGCTTAATTTTCAATTCAATTTTTTAAAACACTTATATAGTATAAGGTCTATGCAAGATGTTGTTCCGAGCATGGAAAATTCCCCCTGGAGTATAAACTCAAAGAGGACACAGACCAAATCTTATCTGTTCACTATTCTCCCAAACCTAACACAGACACTGACCCAAAGTAGGCATTAATAGATGCTTGTTGATTGAATGGATGCACAAATGTGTTACAAAATTAGCAACACACACTCTATGCTCTCTAAGTAACACATTATCTAATAGTAGGATAAGTGTCAGACCCTAGACCTGAAATCAAAACAAAAATATGGATGACGTCAACGAATCCATGAGAAGTTGTACTACTTTATGGGCCACATTTTACCAGCCATGTTTTACAAACAGGACTTTTGGTAAGGAAACAATCAGAGATCAGGCCCAATCCAGGGCTGACTTTCAATATCTTAAACTCAAGAGACATATAGAAAAATTACATTTCCTGAGTCTTGTGTCTGACATCTCCCTCGTTATCTGTTCATGTTTCAGGAATACACAGAAATTAAGTAACACCCATAGGGTATTTTTCTAGCCTGGGTAAGGAGAAGGCAGAAGCTTTAGGGCATTTGATTTTCTGGTTCCCACTACTGGTCTTAATTGACAATTTCTTGTTCCAAGTCCACCCCAAGGTGGCCTATTTGCCACCACTGAAAAATAAAGCAAATCTAAAAGATTCCACTCCCAAAGAAAATGATTCAGACATATATTGCAGGTAGGTCTAATTTATTTGACAATCAAATCAAGACATGATAGGACAAGATTATTCAATGTGGCATTGATTATACGGAAGGAGAAATGTGTCATGTGTCTGTCCTGAATAGATTCATTAAAAGATATTTCAGAATTTCCAAATAGATTCAACACCTTCCAAAATGTGCAAATTTAAGTTTCCCGTTAGTTTTCCTGTGGAGAGAAAATAGCAACAAATAAGAAACTCTGAGACGATACGCATTTCATTCAAACTTCACCAGAAAACATATCTGAGTCTCTGCAATAACTGACATTTTTCAAAGGAGTGATGGCAATTTAAGATTTTAACAACTGATGTTTGGTTGTAAAATGTTGTATTATTTATTATTTTAATGATTCTTTTAAGAGACGTACACTTAGAAACCCTTTTTTCGTAACAGATTATAATTTCTTCTTTATTCAGAAAGAACTAGAACAATTTGCCCTGTATACTAGGTGCTTGTTTCTTTTCACTTATTTATTTATTATTGTGCTTTAGAGAAAGGTTTACAGAACAAACTAGCTTCTCATTAAACAATTAGTACACATATTGTTTTGTGACATTGGTTAACAACCCCACGAACTGTCAAGACTCTCCCTTCTTGCCTTTGGGTTTCCTATCACCAGCTTTCCTGTCCTCTCCTGCATTCTTATCCTTGCCCCTGGGTGGGCGTGTCCCTTTAGTCTCCTTTTGTTTTATGGGCCTGTCTAATCTTTGGCTAAAGGGTGAACCTCAGGAGTGACTTCATTAGTGAGCTAGAATGGTGTCTGGGACGCATATTCTTGGGGCTAGATGCTTGTTTTTATTCATGAATATTCTGAAAATACTTAAAGGCAACTACATGCTTCTGTACATTCCAGTATATTCTTCATCATTTTATGTTTTTTGACCAGATGCTAATATATCTTTGAGATTACTACTTTGTAACCTTTAAATTACTTTTATCTATTACATTTTTAAAATTTAAATTTTACTATAGCTTAAATATGTATTTTGTTGCTAAATCATACTCTAAAGTAGAACAAGGTCTTCAGGTTCTTCAGATTTTTTTTTCTTTTGTACCAATCATTCGGGCTGCTAATATATCAACACTTATTTTCTGAAGTAATACAACAAATGTGGCTCATTCTAACAGATGTGGACTGTCATGCCTAGGAGAGGGGCATTCCTCGTCCCTGGAAATAATCAAACATGGATTTTAGACCACCTGGTGACTTGTTGTACAGAGGTAGTTTCAACAATAGATTAGTAAGAGAAAGTTGAACTCCACGATCCTTAATTTTCCTCTCGACTTGGAGATTCTGAGATTCTCTGATTCACTCTTATAGCCAGAATACGTAGGAATAAAATGAGAGCAGGTACACCCAAATGCCATAAACTGGGAAAATTCTATTCTGTAGAATCAATGTGTAATGATTCACATATTTCTTATGCCCAAATCACTTCTTTCAATTGCGGTACATTTGTCTTCACACGTAATTACACCCTAAGTCCGGAAAAGGAAACATAGCAATACTTACACAACTTCATTACAGAAGAAGCAATCGTTCGCATAAGTGTGGCCATCAGAGCCGCAAATTGGTGCATATAATTGATAACAAAATCTCTCTTCTCCTTTTGGTAACTTTTTATAACTGCTGCAATCAACCTGAAAAAAATGTTAAAAACCTTCAATTTTCTCAACCAAATCTTTATTTCAGGATTTGGAATGTACCAATCAAGCTCGGAGGACTGTCATTTTATGTTTCTGTATTTTGATTGGCCTCATCTAACCCCTTTAAGATATATCAAGTGTAAAGGGTTTTTATGTCAGGTATAAAATCATGAGTCGTATCCTTCTTTATGGTAGCTGGTTACAAAATCAGAATTTATTCTAAAACAGGGTCCTTTCTACTGTACTTGTTGATACATCAGTTGTCAACACACGCAATGTGCTCACAAGTGCAGCCACTCTCACAGGACGTGTGATCAATTTTCTGTATGAATTTTCCCTGTCTCTCTCTAACTCAAATATACTATCTGAATGCAAGTGTGAAATATGTTATAGGAAAAAAAAAATAGCTACTATAATTATGGAGCCCTGATGGCACAATGGTTAAGTGCTCAGCTGCTACCCAAAAGGTCAGCATTCAAACCCAGCAACCGCTCCACGGGAGAAAGATGTGCCAGTCTTCCATAAAAATTACAGCCTTGGAAACCATATTGGGCAGTTGTACTCTGTTCTGTAGGGTTGCTATGAGGCAGAATTGACTTGATGGCAATGGGTAGTGTAATTATAAGAACTCGTAAATCATTGGCAACATTTGTGGATAATTGTTTGTAAGAAATTATACACTACAGAACTCATATAGACAGATTAGTGTATCTTAACATTGTGGTTAAGAACCACTGTTCAAAATTCCTGAAGCAAATCCCAGGTGGTAAGCTGCCTATGGGAGCAGGTAAACTACTACCAAAAAAATGGATTTTCTGGGGTTTTCATCTATGAGCATAACAAAGAGTGTGGACAATAAAGTCAAACACATCTGAATTCAAACCTGACTGTATGACCTTGGGAAAATTATTTTACCTGTCTAAGTCTTGGTGTCTTTTATATGCAAAATAAAGGTAATAACAATTAGATCATAAGGTTGAAGTGAAAAATACAGGAGAACACATATAGAAGATGTGTGTACAATTCACAGGATAGTACCTGGTATAGAAAATACTGAATAAATGACCTGTTGCCTTCAAGGCGATACCGGCTCTTAGCAGCCCTCTAAGACAAAACAGAACTGTCCCATAGGGTTTCAAGGAACAGCAGGTGGATTCCAACTGCTGACCTTTTTGTTAGCAGCTGAGCTCTTAAGCACTCTGCCACCAGTGTTATGAATAAATATTAGCTATTATTTTTTGCCCTTGGTTTTATTTCCAGGTCTATACAAGCTCCAGTTTTACATAAAAGGCAGAGTTTCCAGCTCTTTTCATCCCAGAGCTCTAGGCATAATGTTTTACTGTGTATTGAAGAGCTCCACTCAGATAGCTAGAAATACGCTCAAATTTAAAGTTGACCACGTTATCTCTTCTAGATATGTTCCATTAAAAAAGTCGTTCTTTCAGCTACTGTATTACACATACCTTCTAAGTTTGGGGGCTGAGCTGAGTCCTGGCAATGCAAAATTTAGTATATATTTGTAGGAGGACCATAGAGACTATCAGAGCAGAATGGCTTGCCGTGCCCCTTGATAATTATATGCCATCATGATTTCACTTTCCCTCCTCGCCTGTTCAAACCTGAGTCCCAGCCTTTATGTTATACTCACAATATGACCAGGAAACTACCAAATACTGGGCATTCATTAACGATTTTCTTTCTCACACAGGTACTAAATCACGAAGAATGGCTTGAACTCAAGTCTGTCAGACTCCAAAATTTATATTCTTAACGCAACTATTTTCTTCAATAGAAAATACAGAAGACTCAAAAAGGTGAAGGAAATTGCCCAGACTCTAGAGTCACATAGATAATAGCCCTTTAGTTACCAAATTAAAACAACAAAAATTTTTTTTTGATAGCGTGTGTTTTCAATATTAGAATGCATGCTTACTAATTGAGCACGTTTAAATTTTTGCTTGGTAATATGGATGTTGAGAAATATGATCCGGTAATACAAGCCACTAGGAAGGCATACCACCCATCTGTGGTATGACAATATACCAATAAGAATTTAAAAATAGAGAATTTATTGCAGACACCCATACATTCGGTTGCATGGGGAAACTCTGGGTTTCCACATAAAAAATAGGACACAGAAAAACAGGGCTCCCGAACTATCTCACAGGAAAGCCATATTTATGCTTGTAAACCTTATCTCACAGAAACAAAGAAAAAAAAGACAAAAATTTACAAAAACTAACACATCCAGGAAGCATCACCTAACAGAATGCTCACTCTAAGTAACAGTAAGGCTCCAACTCGGGTCTGTTGAGCTTCACGCATTTCAAAAGGGACCCACCATGACACTAAAAGCACTAGAATCTGAATAACAGACTACCTAGGAAGTTCACAGGCATAAAAAGTCATTGGTATACCATTAAACCAATAGTAAGGAATTTTTTTTTTTTTTTTTTTAAGGAACTAAAGGGATAAGTAGCAGAGCTTGGCCCAGAACCCAAATTGCTTGACTGCTGGTTTAAAGTGTTTACCATCACACCTAGATTTTCTCAGAAATAGTGATTATATTAACTCTGCGTCATGAAGAAAAAGTAAATTAAGATCTTCATTCTCTAAGGTAGAGAACAACGATGAGTAGAACCCATTTAAAAATTATAAGAATCATGGCTTGTCCTTATTGAGCTTTCCCATACTATGTGCTAGGTACTCTGCTAAGCACTTTTCAAACATCAGAACTTTAAGCCTCATAACAATTCCATTAAGTAGGTGCTGTTACCCAGGACCACACCATCACAGAGCTAGAATTCAAACCCAGGGCTTTATAACCTCAATGCAAGGTGTCTAACCACTTTGTTCTACCACCTCTCTTTCAGAAAGATCTGTCTATATTTTTTGAGATAAAACCAGTTTTGCTGCTTCAAAAATAATCTTTGAATATATAAAAATTTATTTAGATAGCAGTGACTTGAAAGACTAGATAGGAACTGTAGCGGGCAGTGAATTTATGTTAACGGGGGAGGAAGAGCTCAGAAAATGAGGGTGAGAAAAGTGACACAGCTGAAAGTTTGTGATCAATGTCACCAAATTGTACATGTGGAAACTGTTGAATCGATGTTAAGTTTTGTTGTGTATATTCTCAACAACAACAAAATAAAAAAAAAATTAAAATGTATTGTTTTTTATCAAATATTTCCCTTTCTGATACATATTTTTAAATTAGATAAAAGTAGGGCTTTTATACCAAGATGGATGTACCGACCTGTTGCCCCCCTTGGACACATTCTACATCTGGAAAAAAAAGAGAGAGAGAAAGAAAATTAGATTCTGGAAGAGTCTAATCTCATTAGAAAAAAATTAATTTCATTTGTTTTGGTTCTCAATATGCACCAAAAATATAGGACTGGCTCCAGAGCTGTGTATCAAAGTGATATCAAAGGTGGAATCTCTTTAACACAGACCTTTTTAGTTTTCTTCTTTGGAGGGGGATTTAAATGTGGACAAAATTACATGATAATGAGGCAAATGTCTTATTTTTTTCTACCTCATAATCAGGGCTCAGTAAATATTGTAAAAGCAAGTGAATTTTGTATTTATGGAGTGTTTGCTGTAATATAGCAGACATAGGTGGTAGACATTGGATCAGTGGTTGAAAATTCTAGGGAGGCAGATTTTACTTTAATAATGGCAGCAGAAGAATGTAATAACTCATGCCCCACAACGGGTTAGACTGTTTTATAAAGAGGTGAGGGTCCCACAAATAGGGATATCAAGTCAAGGCAGAGGCTAGATGGTCACTTCTCAAGGATCTTACAGAATGCGTTCCCATAGATAAGATCTGGCCTTAGATGACCGTTAAGAAGTCTGCTCTTACATGATATTGTGATTATTAGTGGAGACCAAAAACGCATTTCAAAACACTTCCATTATTATCTATGTGATAAGAGTATCCCCAAATTATGTGGACAGAAAGGGACACGGAGCTGTTGGTATCAGGGCAGGGGCAGTGTCAGGAGGGAGATACTCACTGAAGATGGTCGCTAGTGCCAGGGCCAAGAGCAGGACAAAGGCTTTGGATCTCATGGGGCTGAAGTGGCTGAGGACAGTCAGGTGGAGGCAGAAAAAGCGACCTTCTGGTGTCTGTTCAACCTGCTTGGGTCTTGCCTTATATCCATCAAGAGTTTCTGCCTCAATTGTGAAACAGTTTTTACAGAAACAGAATCCTGGAAAGAGATCAGAAACTCTTGCTCAGTCGTGGGGATTCTATTCTTGTGAAAGATAGTTGATTGCTCATGTTATTTCAACGGCTACTAAGACTCAATAAAGTCAGCATAATTTTCATATATTACTGCCTTACCTAAGTGCTTAAATGAGTATGAGTAATTTCATATCTCTTATAAAATTTGACCTTCATAACAAATTTGTCAGAGAGTTAGTTTCTTTGTTTTACAGATGAAGTATTCGATTCTTGAGGAATTTATCACCCTGGGTTTATTGCATATTCTTTATGGAACTACTTTTTTTGGTAATAATGGTCAGCATGGCAGCTTTCCTGGTTTTACCGTTTTCTCAGGCTCCCTGCCTTTGGACTGAACCCCTTTCCTTCCCTAGACTTAGGAGTGGTACCGCAAATCGCGGATTTGAGCTGCCTGCCACAAGCCGATACTGAGATAGGAGAAAGTAAGCAGCAAGAGGGCTTTATTGAACACCGTGTTCAAGAGACAGAGGGGGCAAAATTTCCCCCAGATTCTGTCTGCCCCAAGAGGGCTACAAGACGGTTTTAGAGCGAGAGGGTCAGGGTTTAGAGATTTCCTGGAATTTTGATTCTTCTTTGAGGGGGACATAAGGATGAAGTGACCTATTGTTGACGTCTTACAGGTCTCTTAGGCCACCCTGGTTCCGGTCACAAGATGGGTCCGGGTTTTGCTCAATTATCTCGGGTCTTGATGATATCACTCATTGTTTTTGTCCCCTGGGAGAGAAACACAGTTTAATCAACACCAAAAAATCTTGATTACCTTGTTTTTCTACAACAGAATTTGTTTTTCTACAAAAGAACAATCGTGAGGCAGATTCCAGAGCAAGTAATTGACGTTTTCAAAGACTAAAGACTTAACCACAGCTTATACAGCTAAACGAGAGAATATATTCTCTCTTTGATACTTTTTTTTGATACTAAAGCACTACAGAAAATGTATTTTCCCTACTTCAGGAGTGCAGTGCAAGAAGATAGAAAATATGACATTCACCAGAACTTAAGGTGAGGACCTGCATCAGGGCATGTGTGGAATGATATAGAATTATTATTATTATGTTTTGATAAGTACATTTTTCAGTCACTTGAGCTGAGGATAAAACTCCAAAGATACGGGCAAGAAGAAAAAAGACAGGGTGGGTTCCATTAGGAGGTGGTGGGCGCTATATGTTTTGGTGAGCAAAAATAATGGATTGGATATGCCGGTTTTGGGTTAGAGGTTGGGGAAGACCTAAATTTTTCTATTAGTAGAGGGGAGAGTAGTTTAAAGTTACAGAAGAGTAGAATTAAGGAGGGAAGGGAGCACCTAGAGAGGCTGGGTTTGACATGGCGAATAGGCCAATGACAAACTTAAAAATCTTGGTAACGGAGTCTTAAAAGATGAGAAGTGTAAGGAAGTTTTTTAGTAGTTCATTTTGAGGTAAGTAAGATAACCTCTTCTCTTTACCTTCCTTCCTACAGTTTACCAATTAAAGAGCATCTATTCAGCAAATACCAACATGGAAACCCTTGTGTCCTAGTGGTTAAGAGTTCGGCTGCTAGCCAAAAGTCAGCAGTTCATATCCACAAGATGCTCCTTGGAAATGTTATGGGGCAGTTCTACTCTGTCCTATAGGGTGGCTGGAGTGGATATCCACTTGATGGCCATGGGTTACTGAGCAAATACCTATTATATTCTAGATGTTCTGCTAGTACTGAAGGAGTTCCTGCCCTGAGGGTGCTCACATTATAAAAGTGGAGACTGACAAGTAGAAATATTAACTCTATAATTTGATAATAACGCTAGGGAAACACAGAGCAGGAAAGTCAGTTATAGCTGGGAACGTTGGCAGGCTCTTTTGAGAAGTTTACCTTAGAGTTGTAACTTTTTTTTTCTTAAATAATATTTTACTGTGCTTCAGGGGGAAGTTTATGTAGCAAATTAGGTTTCCACTTAATTTTTATACAAATTGTTCCAGGAGGTTGGTTACATTTTTCTCAACGTGTCAACATTTTCATTATTTCCATTCTGTTTGTTCTGTTTCCATTAATCTAACTTCCCTGCCCCTCTTTACCTTCTCATTTTTTTTAGGGTAAGTGTCAACCTTTTGGAAACCCTGATGGCATAGTTTTTAAGAGCTATGGCTGTAACCAAAAGGTCAGCAGTTCAAATCCACCAGGCACCTCTTGGAAACACTACGGGGCAGTTCTGCTATGTCCCATAGGGACGCTATGAGTTGGAATGGACTTGACGGCATCCGATTTGGTTTGGTTTTTTGGTTGACCTTTTGGTCTCATATGGGTGATTATTTGTGGAAGCGCAGTACTCACAGGTAATACTGCTCATTTGATAAGTCAATCTATTATTTGGATGAAAGGTAGCCTCTGGAAGTAGCTTCAGTTCCAAGTTCAAAAGGTATTCTAGGGCGATAGTCTTGAGACTTGCTTTAGTATCTATTGGTACAGTTAAGTCTGGCCTTTTTATGAAATTTCAGTTTTGTTCTACATCTTTCTCCCATTCTATCCGGGACCTTCTCTGGTGTCACGATCAGGCACTATGTAGTTCTTCTGGTCTCAGGCCAGATGGGGCTATGATTTGTGCGGGTTATTAGTCCTGTGGACTAGTTTCTTCTCTGAGTCTTTGGTTTCTTTCCTTCTCTTTTATTTCAGATGAGTAGAGACCAATAGTTGTATCTTAGATAGCTGCTCGCAAGCTTTTAAGATCCCAGATGCTACTCACCAAACTAGGATGTACAGCATTCTCTTTATGAACTATGCTATGCCAATTGACCGAGTTGTCCCACAAGACTAGGATCCTAAGACTTTTAACCCAGTAAATAATGCTTTGAGGTGTTTGAATATGTCTAGGAAGTCTTCATAATGGGGCCCTTTATGTCCTTTATCATTTATATGCATATATGTACAGCACACACAAACATGTGCTTGTAGGCACACCTATATATGCGCATGCGTGTGCTCACATATGCCTTCCTATACACATGTATCCATGCACATCTACCTGTGTAACCACATACATATTTTTTGGTTGTTGTTACTGTTATTGCAAAATTGTATGTTATAGCATTTAGCAGAATTGTCCTTTATTCTTGCATACTTCTTAGTGTCTTCATTTCCCTTGGTCGAGTTGTGCAGACTTCACCCATATTGGGTATTGCCTTTCCCATCACCAAAAACAACAAGCATCCACGATCTAGAAAGTGGTTCCCCTTCCTCCCCCTCCCAACCCTGTTAACCGTCAAAGGACGTTGCTTTCTGTGTGTATACCTGTTCTTAACCAGAGGAAAAGAACACCCTCAAAGAAAAAGCAAGCATGTGCAAACGCAGGTGTTCTGAGAATGACGGATCCTTAACTCAGGTGCAAGATAGAGAATGAATGAATGATAGAATATGGCAGGCTAGGGACAGACCTGGTTGAAAAAAAAAATTTTTTTTTTTGTTTTTTTAGTAAGGGGGAAATCCGTGCTATATTTGTCCCTGGGTGGCACAAAGCACCTAAAGTTTGATGGTTCAAACCCACCCAGCGGCATGGTGGAAGAAAGTCCTGGTGACCTGCTTCTGTAAAAATTACAGCCAAGAAAACCCTGTGGAGCAGTTCTGCTCTCCGTATGAGGTCACCCTGAGCTGGGACTGACTCAATGGCAATGGGTTTTTGGTGTCCCATATAAAATGGGTGGTGAGTAGCAGAAATGGTCTTCCAAAGGCTTCTTTAAAAGAGAATGAAATAGTCAGACTTGCTTTAGAAAAGCCTCTGGTGGTTTTTCTGAGGATAGGTTTACAGTAGGTGGAAAGACCATAGGAAAAAGACAAGTTCAGAGAGTTTGATCTACCTCTACAACAAAGGGCCACAGTCTGGCCATATTGGGGTTTTCTGGTACGTCAAACACAAAAAGCTCCTTCCCACTGCTGTTTGGAGATGGAATGTCACAGTGGCGGCAACAATGGACCCAAGCATAACAAAAATTGTGAGGATGGCACAGGACCGGGCAATGTTCCCTTCTATTGTACATAGGATCGCTATGAGTAGGAACTGACTTGACAGCACCTAACAACCACAACGACTGCTGTTTGAATGTTCTTCTCCCCTGGCTAATGCCAACTCCTAATGCAGACCTCAGCCTTCAAGTAGGGTGACCAAGGGTTTCCTAAGATGTGGCAAAACCAGGAAAGTCCTGTGTAAGCTGGGATTTTTTTTTTATATATATAATTTTTATTGAGCTTTAAGTGAAGGTTTACAAATCAAGTCAGTCTGTCACATATAAGCTTATATACACCTTACTCCATACTCCCACTTCCTCTCCCCCTAATGAGTCAGCCTGCTCCCTCCTTCCAGTCTCTCCTTTCATGACGATTTTGCCAGTTTCTAACGCTCTCTACCCTCCTATCTCCCCTCCAGACAGGAGATGCCAACACAGTCTCAAGTGTCCACCTGATACAAGTAGCTCACTCTTCATCAGCATCTCTCTCCTACCCATTGTCCAGTCCCTTCCATGTCTGATGAGTTGTCTTCAGGAATGGTTCCTGTCCTGGGCCAACAGAAGGTTTAGGGACCATGACCGCCGGGATTCCTCTAGTCTCAGTCAGACCATTAAGTATGGTCTTTTTGTGAGAATTTGAGGCCTGCATCCCACTGATCTCCTGGTCCCTCAGGGGTTCTGTGTTGTGCTCCCTGCCAGGGCAGTCATCGGTTGTGGCCGGGCACCATGTAGTTGTTCTGGTCTCAGGATGATGTAAGTCTCTGGTTCATGTGGCCCTTTCTGTCTCTTGGGCTCATAGTTATCGTGTGACCTTGGAGTTCTTCATTCTCCTTTGATCCAGGTGGGTTGAGACCAATTGATGCATCTTAGATGGCCACTTGTTAGCATTTAAGACCCCAGACACCACATTTCAAAGTGGGATGCAGAATGTTTTCATAATAGAATTATTTTGCCAATTGACTTAGAAGTCCCGTTAAGCCATAGTTCCCAAACCCCCACCCTTGCTCTGCTGACCTTCTAAGCATTCAGTTTATCCCAGAAACTTCTTTGCTTTTGGTCCAGTCCAGTTGAGCTGACCTTCCATGCATTGAGTATTGTCCTTCCCTTCCCCTAAAGTAGTTCTTATCTACTAACTAAGCAGTAAATGACCCTCTCTCACCCTCCCTCCCTCCCCTCCTCGTAACCACAAAAGTATTTATTTATTTATTTATTAGTGAAATTAGATTGATTGTTCTAGGCCTGTTAATCTGTTACTGTCTCCAATTAATCCATATATGTGGGATGACATTCTCTGTCCTGAGTCGAACTGTCTGATAAATGGCTCAAACCTGTTGGAGCCAGAAGGCCCAATCCTGTCACCTGAAACACTCTGATCTATAAGGAGTAGGTTGAAACTTGAGATAGGTGAATATGGTCACCCAAGTTTCAAAGGGGGGAATAGGTGACCCCCAATACCCCCCAGCATATTTTCTCCTTTTTCAAAATGGGCAACTGAGAGCTTCACAGAACTAAGGCCATGAAGAACCTATGTTTTTCTCCTTCCTCTGCCTGCCTCCTCCTTCGCATACCTCTGTTAAAGACTTTGTTTTGACCTAATGTTGATGACTTTGTTCTTTGTTTGAAACTGATGCAAACAACTTTGTAACTCCAGCCAGGCCACCTGTGGGCCACAAAGGCACTTCTAACACTTGTAAAACCAAAAAAAAAAAAAAAAAACCCAAACCCAGTGCCATGGAGTCAATTCCGACTCATAGCAACCCTTGTAAGATTCTATGTAAGCTCTGATGTGAAATTGCTCTTTGGGACTCCATAGAGACAGCCTGTGTTGCTGCCAGGTCTCCGGTGAGGTATGCATCTCCTGAATAAATTTTCTCAGTCTTTCTCACTTGGAGTATGTTTCATTGGTTCGATTGCTCCATGGCACAGACCATAATCAGGTAACAACATCGACCACTCAGGAAATTCCAAAGGTTTAGAAATAAGGACAAAGACTACTATTTGATAAAATTGAATAGTTCACACAAAAGGTACTCTTTAGCACAATTTCTGTGCAACAAAAAAAAGGGGGGAGAGGGGGAACCTTGCAATTTCCTGGTCTCTGTGTCTCCACATTATTTCTTTTTGTCTTTGGGTACATTCCACAACGGTCAGTGACTTCCATGAAATTGCCTATGCGCTCAGAGCAATCTGTCCATTTGTGCCTTAATTTCTCTATAAGAGTGTGCTTGAGTCCATCTTTGTGGCTTTTGTGTATTTTGAGTGCCTTCCAACATGGGGGGAAGGGCTCACCTAGCACTCTCTCTGTTTTTGCTATTTATTGCTGCAAAACAAACCACCCCAAAACTTAGTGGCTTAAAACAACCATCTATGATCTGTCCTGATTATATAGGTTGATTAAGCTCAGCTGGACAGTTCTAACTTGGGGTCTCTTAGGCATTTGCAGTCAGATGTAGGCTGGGGCTACAGGCATCTACAGGCTCAATGGATGCTATGTTGACGCTTGAGGCTGGCTGCCCTCTAGGGAGGAACCCTGGTGGCACAGTGGTTAAGCGCTCAGCTGCCAACCAGAAGTTCAGCAGTTCAAACCCATTAGCCACTCTGCAGGAGAAAGATGTGTCAGTCAGCTCTCTTAAAGATTACAGCCTTGAAAACACTATGGAGGCAGTTCTACTCTGTCCTATGGGGTCACTAAGAGAATCTTCTGGATAGTAATGGATTTTATAGGTATGGGTCCTCTAAGGGCTCAGTTGGAGCTATCCATCAGCCTACATATGGCCTCTCCCTCTGGTTTGGGTTTCTCACAGCATGCCATGTGGGTTCTCAAAGGAAGCATCTAGAGACACAACAGTGCAGACAGTGAGCTCTTTCAAGCAATAAGCAGTACAGGAGGAAGCTGCAAGGGCTTCTTATGACCTAACCTCTGAAGTCCTAGAAGTTACTTTCATCATATTCTGTTGCTCAAGCAAGCCACTAAGCCAGCCTAGATTCAAGGGGAGGAGAATAAGACTCCACCTCTTAATTGAAGGAGCAGCCAGGAATCTGTGGCCATCTTTAATCTACCACACGGCCTCGTTTATTTTTTGTGAGGTAATATTTACAGTCCACTTAGAAAGTGCCTGGCACGAAATAAACACTCCGCAAAGATTAACTGTTATTATTTGATTGCTCAAAGTCCTCTTATCCTTCCTGCTTCTCCACTGCTTCCAGGGAGTTGAAGTGCAAGCACTGAATTCTGAGTAAATAATATTTCTTAAATTCACTTTCAAATCATCCTGTTTTCCCAAGTTACTTAAGTAAATCTTATGGAAGGATATTGTATGTGGATATTTACATAGAGAATTGCAGTGTCTAAATGAAACGCACGGTGGTAGATTAAGCCAAAAACTAAAAACCTGCATCAGGGGTTTTTGCAAACGTGAACTCTGTGCAAACAACATGGGATTTATTTGCATCTCATTTTTTAATTTGAACCAAACTGCACAAGATCAAGGCTATGTGACAAGAAAGAAAAGGATGAAACTTAGGCAACTCGACATGCTTACTGTGCTTTCCCTCTCCCTGCTTCTGCTTCACATATTTTAGCCTGATCTTTTCAGGGAAGGGAGTAAAGAAGTTACTTTTTAGAAAAGAAAGTAGTTTGAAATGACAAGAACTGGACTAATCATTACCCCTTCAGTCAGCCAACGTTTAGGAAACATTGTGTGAGAGCTGGGAATATGTTAGGCCCCAGTGCTGCAGGGATGACTAGAAAACAGTCTGTGCCCTCAGAGACTCCACAGGCTGCCAGGGAGACATCATCAACAGCACATGGAGTGAAGTGTCGGGAGGCCCAGCAGCACAGAGCAGAGGCACATAGACAAAGAGGCACTCACATATAGAGGCACTCCACGTAGCTGCACTTGAAATAATTGCAAACACCTTCTTTGGAGCTTGCCTCCCCACCTCCCCTACTCCCTCACTGCCCCATCCCCCACCGCAATGGGCTTCTGGGTCATTACTTCTCCATTGGTTCTCTCTGTGTCATCATCCTGGCTCTAGCCTCTCCCTCTAATTCTCTTCTTTAATTTTCGTTCTAATTGTTTTGCTCTTGGTTTTGCATTCTTTTAGTCATGATGTCACTCTACCAGTGATTTTAAATATATCATCAGATTTAATCCTTACTGTCATGGACTGAATTATGTCCCCCAAATAAGCGTATCGAGTTGGTTAGCCTATGATTCCCAGTATTGTGTGGTTGTCCCCCATTTTGTGATTGTAATTTTATGTTGAGAGGATTAGGGTGGGATTGTAACACCACCCTTGCTCAGGTTACCTCCCTGATCCAAGGTAAAGGGACTTTCCCTGGGGTGTAGCCTGCACTACCTTTTATCTCTTGAGAGATAAAAGGAAAGGGAAGCAAGCAGAGCCTTGGGTACCTCATACTGAGACAGGCAAGAGATCAGGCTGGCTATAATTAAAAGGCCTTTGGCCCAGTATTCTTGGAATCTGAACCTAAGTGCAGACCACCATATAACCTTTACTGCCAGCACCGAAGAACTACTTGTAATCAACAAACTAGGTGCTCAGACAAGATAAGGGGCTACATTCCAAGGCCCTATGTACTTGACAAACTATAATTAAATAACCTCTGATTCAGTATTCTTGGAATGTAAACCTAAGTGCAGACCACCATATAACTTTTACTACTGGCACTAGAGGACTATTTGTGACTAAGAAATTAGGTGCTTAGACAAGATAAGGGGCCACATTTCCTATCCTTACATGCCTGACCAGCTATAAATTACTGATAACTCTCCTGAGTTGTTTTTCAAGTCCCCCACCAGCTATAGAGCACGTGCAGTAAAAATTAAGGTAACCTATGAATGACCTTCCACATGAGATAATCATGAACGAAGATCCCTTGCTGAGACTGGGACCAAGAACCAGAGACATCACACATGCACAACATCCCAGAATAAGTCCTGTTCCACATCCCAGCAGCCTTTGTGACAGACTCCATCTTAGTTCCAGCAACCTCTGCGAGGAAATCCATCTTGAATTCCAACTGTGTGCACATTTGATTTTCATAATCCCTCCCTCCTCCTGAAAATCTCCACCTATCTAATGAGTAAAAATAATGCCTTTTTATAAGCCCTAAGAAATCCTTCGTTCAGAGAGAGACTGGAGGCTAGTATAAGTGAAAACCCCTCTCCATCTCTCCCTCGCGAGCCTTTTCCTAATAAACCTTTGTCCGCGTGGAATCTCTGAGCCTATCCTTAGTCAGAAGAAGGTAAGAAGCTAAGCAGGGCTTAGTCCCGAGCTGGGAAGGCTTGCCCTGTAACAATACCACCAAGAAAGCAGCACTGGAGCAGAGCACGTCCTTTGGACCGGGGGTCTCGGCGCCTGAGAAGCTCCTCGACCAGCGGAAGATCGATAATGGGGAATCTTTCTCCAGAGCCAACAGAGAGAAGGCCGTCCCCTGGAAATGACACTCTGAATTTGAACTTTAACCTACTAGACTGTGAGGCATTAAATTTCTCTTTGTTGGAGCCATCTACTTGTGGTATTTCTGCTATAGCAGCACTAGATGACTAAGACACTTAGGTACCCCATAAGGTTAAGAATTTCTAACTTTGTTTTACAGGTGGGTAAAACCAAAAAGGATTTCGTTTTACTTGGATTCACAATCAACACCCATGGAAGCAGAAGTCAAGAAATCAAATGATTCACTGCATTGGGCAAATCTGCAAAAGACCCCTTTAAAGTGTTCAAAAGCAAAGATGTCACTTTCAGGACTAAGGTGCACCTGACCCAAGCCATGGAGTTTTCAATTGCCTCATATAATGCTTGCGAAAGCTGGGCAATTAATAAAGAAGACCAAAGGATTGATGCTTTGAATTGTGGTATTAGTGAAGAATACAGGATGTACCATGGGCTGCCAGAAGAAGGTACAAATCCGTTTTAGAAGAAGTACAGCCAGAAAACTCCTTAGGAGCCAGAATGGCAAGTCATGTCTCACATACTTTGGAGATACTGTCCAAAGAGGAAGACCCTCAAGGAGGTAGACTGACACAGTGGCTGCAACAATGGGCTCAAGAATAACAACGATTGTGAGGATGGCGCAGGGCCATCCTTTTGTTCTGTTGTACATAGGGTTGCTGTGAGTTGGCGCCTAATGACAAACCCAAGAAACCAAACCAGTTGCTGTCAAGTCAGTTCTGACTCCTGGAAACCCCGTGTCAGAACAGAACTGTGCTCCATAGGGCTGTCAACGGCTGTGACACTTCAGAAGCAGGTCACCAGGGTCTTCTTCCAAGGCACCTCTGAAGGGATTCAAACTGCCATTTTTTTGGTTAGTAGCTGAGCACTTAACTGTTCACACTAGCCAGGGACTCCTGAACAAGTGAGCAGAGGTCACATATTTACAGGTTCGGAGAGGTTAAGTATTTTGCTAAAGGTTACGCAGGTAGTAAATTGCAGAGAATTATTGTCAAACTCCAAGGATAAATACAAATTTAAAAAATGATCAGTTTTACTTAGTGCGATAAGTGAAAGAGAACCCATTCTTTCCTTCTTCTTCTAAAAATAAGGAAGATAAATGCCGAATGCAGCATCAGAAACACGTCAATTCGTCCAGGTAAAAGCAACAAAAATCCAGTGGAAATCTAGCTTAAGCCAAACAAAAAATGTGTAGATTCATACAATGAGTACAATGAGGAGGATATAGGGTGAGTCATCAAGCCCCTGGGTAGCAGAAACCTCTACTAACAAAAAGATTGGTGATTGAAATCCAGCCAGAGGTAACAGGGAGAAAGTCCTGGCGACCTACGTTTGAAAAATCAGTCATTGAAAGCTCCATGGAGCACATTTCTACTCTGACACGTACGGGGTTGCTGTGAGTCAGGATCAACACAACAGCGACCAGTTTAGTTTTTCGTTAGTTACTGTTGTTATTAGCTGCTGTTGAGTTAGTTTTGACTCATAGCGACCCTGTATCCAGCAGAATGAAACACTGCCCAGTCCTGTACCATCCTCACAATCTTGGCTTTGTTTGAGCCCATTGTCGCAGGGACTGTGTCAATCCATTTCCTTGAGGGTCTTCCTCTTTTTTGATGACCCTCTACTTTACCAAACATGATGTCCTTTTCAGGGACTGGTCCCTCCTGACAACACATCCAAAGTATATGAGATGAAGTCTCACCACCCTGGCTTCTAAAGAAGCATTCTGGCTGTACTTCTTCCAAGAGAGATTTGTTCCTTCTTCTGGCAGTCCATGGTATATTCAATATTCTTCATTAACACCGCAGTTCAAAGCATCAATTCTCCTTTGGTCTTCCTTATTCATTGTCCAGCCTTCCCATGCATGGGAGGTGCCTGAAAATACTATGGTGTGAGTCAGGCACAGCTTAGTACTCAAAGTGACATCTTTGCTTTTGAACACCTAAAAAAGGCCTTTTGCAGATTCGCCCAATGCAATGCGTCTTTTGATTTTCTGACTACTGCTTCTTTGAACGTTGATTGTAGATCCAAGTAAAATGAAATCCTTGACAACTTCAGTCTTTTCTCCATTTATCGTGATGTTACTTATCGGTCCAGTTGTAAGGATTTTTGTTTTCTTTATGTTAAGTTGTAATCCAAACTAAAGGCTGTAGTCTTTGATCTTTGTCAGTAAATGCTTCAAGTCCTCTTCTCTTTCAGCAAGCAAGGTTGTGTCATCCACGTAAAGCAAGTTGTTAATGAGTCTTCCTCCAATCCTGATGCCCCATTTTTCTTCATATAGTCCAGCTTCTTGGGTTATTTGCTCAGCATACAGGTTAAATAAGTACAGTGAAAGGATACAAACCTGACGCACACATTTCCTGGTTTTAAACCATGCGGTATCCCCTTGTTCTGTTCATACACCTACCTCTTGGTCTATGAATAGATTCCTCAAAAGCACAATTAAGTGTTCTGGAATTCCTGTTCTTCACAATGTTATCCATTATTTGTTATGATTCACACAGTTGAGTGTCTTCGCATATCCAATGAAACACAAACATCTTTCTGCTATTTTCTGCTTTCAGCCAAGCTCCGTCTGACATCAGCAATGATATCCCCCATTACGTGTCCCCTTCTGAATCCGGCTTGAATTTCTGCCAGTTCAATGTCGATGTACTGCAACAACCATTTTTGAACTATGTTCAGCAAAATTTTACTTGGATGTGATATTCACACTATTGGTCGATAATTTCTGCATTCTTTTGGGTCACCTTTCTTTGGAATGGGCACGGTTTTGGGTTAGAGTGAGTCTTAATTCAGGCACAGATGTATCCATAGACTCAAACAATATCAGGAGTCTCCCTCTCCATCTCTGCCCTCTGCTGGTCTCTGAATTTCATTAAATGCTGATTTCATCAATGCTGATTTCATCATTTGCCTTACAGACTCCATCCACATGATGAAAAAAAAGGACTGCTACCAGTCCACTCATGTGTTTTTAAAGCTCACGATTCAAAAGAAGAAGGGTGAGGAGTAAGCAGGAAGAAATTCTGAGTCCCAGCCTGTGCCTTAACACAAAATAATAACATTGGCGTGATTTCATACTCATTTCTGTGCTTAATTTCAGTCTTTAAGTAGTTAAAAAAAAGATACTTAGCCACCTAAGAAATTGTTCAGTTTGTCATATCTGTGAACCGCAGTTGCACATGGCTTGGGAGAATGTTTGTCTGGGCCTCAGAATACTCTTTTTTTTTAATTAATTTTTATTAAGCTTCAAGTGAACATTTACCATTCCAATCAGTCTGTCACATGTAAGTTTACATACATCTTACTCCCTTCTCCCACTTGCTCTCCCCCTCTTGAGTCAGCCCTTTCAGTCTCTCGTTTCGTGCCAATTTTGCCGTCTTCCCTCTTTCTCTATCTTCCCATCCCCCCTCCAGTCAAGAGTTGCCAACACACTCTCCAGTGTCCACCTGAGTTAATTAGCTCACTCTTCATCAGCATCTCTCTCCCCTCCTCCCCGCTGACCAGTCCTTTTCATGCCTGATGAGTTGTCTTCGGCGATGGTTCCTGTCCTGTGCCATCAGAAAGTCTGGGGAGCATTGTCTCCGGGATTCCTCTAGTCTCAAGCATACCATTAAGTATGGTCTTTTTATGAGAATTTGGGGTCTGCATCCCATTGGTCTCCTGCTCCCTCAGGAGTTGTCTGTTGTCCTCCCTGACAGGGCAGACATCGATTGTGGCCGGGCACCAACCAGTTCCTCTGGTCTCAGGATAATGTAGGTCTCTGGTTCATGTGGCCCTTTCTGTCTCTTGGGCTCTTAGTTGTCGTGTGACCTTGGTGTTCTTCCTTTGCCTTTGCTCCAGGTGGGTTGAGACCAATTGATGTATCTTAGATGGCCGCTTGTTGGCATTTAGGACCCCAGACGCCACATTTCAAAGTGGGATGCAGAATGTTTTGATAATAGAATTGTTTTGCCCGTTGACTTAGAAGTCCCCTCAAACCATGTTCCCCAGACCCCAGCCCCTGCTCCGCTGACCTTTGAAGCTTTCATTTTATCCCGGAAACCTCTTTGCTTTTAGTCCAGTCCAATTAGACTGACCTTCCTTGTATTGAGTGTTGTCTTTCCCTTCACCCAAAGCAGTTCTTGTCTACTGATTGATCAATAAAAAACCCTCTCCCTCCCTCCCTCCCTCCCCCCTTTGTAACCACAAAAGTATGTGTTCTTCTCCGTTTTTTCTATTTCTCAAGATCTTATAATAGAGGTCTTATACAATATTTGTCCTTTTGCCTCTGACTCATTTCGCTCAGCATAATGCCTTCCAGATTCCTCCATGTTATGAAATATTTCAGAGATTCGTCACTGCTCTTTATCGATGCGTAGTATTCCATTGTGTGAATATACCATAATTTATTTACCCATTCATCCGTTGATGGACACCTTGGTTGCTTCCAGCTTTTTGCTATTGTAAACAGAGCTGCAATAAACATGGGTGTGCATATATCTGTTTGTGTGAAGGCTCTTGTATCTTTAGGGTATATTCCGAGGAGTGGGATTTCTGGGTTGTGTGGTAGTTCTATTTCTAACTGTTTAAGATAACGCCAGATGGATTTCCAAAGTGGTTGTACCATTTTACAATCCCACCAGCAGTGTATGAGAGTTCCAATCTCTCCGCAGCCTCTCCAACATTTATTATTTTGTGTTTTTTGGATTAATGCCAGTCTAGTTGGTACGAGATGGAATCTCATCGTAGTTTTAATTTGCATTTCTCTAATGGCTAATGATCGAGAGCATTTTCTCATGTATCTGTTGGCTGCCTGAATATCTTCTTTAGTGAAATGTGTGTTCATATCCTTTGCCCACTTCTTGATTGGGTTGTTTGTCTTTTTGTGGTTGAGTTTTGACAGAATCATGTAGGTTTTAGAGATCAGGTGCTGGTAGGAGATGTCATAGCTGAAAATTCTTTCCCAGTCTGTAGGTGGTCTTTTTACTCTTTTGGTGAAGTCTTTAGATGAGCCTAGGTGTTTGATTTTTAGGGGCTCCCAGTTATCGGGTTTCTCTTCATCATTTTTGGTAATGTTTTGTATTCTGTTTATGCCCTGTATTAGGGCTCCTAGGATTGTCCCTATTTTTTCGTCCATGATCTTTATCGTTTTAGTCTTTATGTTTAGGTCTTTGATCCACTTGGAGTTAGTTTTTGTGCATGGTGTGAGGTATGGGTCCTGTTTCATTCTTTTGCAAATGGATATCCAGTTATGCCAGCACCATTTGTTAAAAAGACTATCATTTCCCCAATTGACTGACACTGGCCCTTTGTCAAATATCAGCTGCTCATACATGGATGGATTTATATCTGGGTTCTCAATTCTGTTCCATTGGTCTATGTGCCTGTTGTTGTACCAGTACCAGGCTGTTTTGACTACTGTGGCTGTATAATAGGTTCTGAAATCAGGTAGAGTGAGGCCTCCCACTTTCTTCTTCTTTTTCAGTAATGCTTTACTTATCCGGGGGTTCTTTTCCTTCCATATGAAATTAGTGATTTGTTTCTCTATCCCCTTAAAATATGAAATTGGTATTTGGATTGGAAGTGCGTTTTATGCATAGATGGCTTTTGGTAGAATAGACGTTTTTACTATGTTAAGTCTTCCTATCCATGAGCAGGGTATGTTTTTCCACTTAAGTATGTCCTTTTGAATTTCTTTTAGCAGAGTTTTGTAGTTTCCTTTGTATAGGTCTTTTACATCCTTGGTAAGATTTTTTCCTAAGTATCTTATCTTCTTGGGGGCTATTGTGAATGGTATTGATTTGGCTATTTCCTCTTCGGTGTTCTTTTTGTTGATGTAGAGGAATCCAAGTGATTTTTGTATGTTTATTTTATAACCAGAGACTCTTCCAAACTCTTCTATTAGTTTCAGTAGTTTTCTGGAGGATTCCTTAGGGTTTTCCATGTATACGATCATGTCATCTGCAAATAGTGATAGCTTTACTTCCTCCTTGCCAATCTGGATACCCTTTATTTCTTTGTCTAGCCTAATTGCCCTGGCTAGGACTTCAAGTACGATGTTGAATAAGAGCGGTGATGAAGGGCATCCTTGTCTGGTTCCCGTTCTCAAGGGAAATGCTTTCAGGCTCTCTCCATTTAGAGTGATATTGGCTGTTGGCTTTGCATAGATGCCCTTTATTATGTTGAGGAATTTTCCTTCAATTCCTATTTTGGTGAGAGTTTTTATCATAAATGGGTGTTGAACTTTGTCAAATGCCTTTTCTGCATCTATTGATAAGATCATGTGGTTTTTACCTTTTGTTTTATTTAAGTGATGGATTACATTAATGGTTTTTCTGATATTAAACCAGCCTTGCATACCTGGTATAAATCCCACTTGATCAGGGTGAATTATTTTTTTTGATATGTTGTTGGATTCTATTGGCTAGAATTTTGTTGAGGATTTTTGCATCTATGTTCATGAGGGATATAGGTCTCTACTTTTCTTTTTTTGTAATGTCTTTACCTGGTTTTGGTATCAGGGAGATGGTAGCTTCATAGAATGAGTTGGGTAGTATTCTGTCTTTTTCTATGCTTTGAAATACCTTCAGTAGTAGTGGTGTTAAGTCTTCTCTGAAGGTTTGGTAGAACTCTGCAGTGAAGCCGTCTGGGCCAGAACTTTTTTTTGTTGGAAGTTTTTTGATTACCGTTTCAATCTCTTTTTTTGTTATGGGTCTATTTAGTTGTTCTACTTCTGAATGTGTTAGTTTAGGTAGGTAGTATTTTTCCAAGAATTTATCCATTTCTTCTAGGTTTTCAAATTTGTTAGAGTACAATTTTTCGTAGTAATCTGAAATGATTCTTTTAATTTCATTTGGCTCTGTTGTGATGTGGTCCTTCTCGTTTCTTATTCGGGTTTTTTGTTTTCTTTCCTGTTTTTCTTTAGTCAGTCTAGCCAATGGTTTATCAATTTTGTTAATTTTTTCAAAGAACCAGCTTTTGGCCTTGTTAATTCTTTCAATTTTTTTTCTGTTCTCTAATTCATTTAGTTCCACTCTAATTTTTATTATTTGTTGTCTTCTGGTGCCTGATGGGTTCTTTTTTTGCTCACTTTCTATTTGTTCAAGTTGTCGGGACAGTTCTCTGATTTTGGCTCTTTCTTCTTTTTGTATGTGTGCATTTATCGATATAAATTGGCCTCTGAGCACTGCTTTTGCTGTGTCCCAGAGGTTTTGATAGGAAGTATTTTCATTCTCGTTGCTTTCTAAGAATTTCCTTATTCCCTCCTTGATGTCTTCTGTAACCCAGTCTTTTTTCAGGAGGGTATTGTTCAGTTTCCAAGTATTTGATTTCTTTTCCCTAGTTTTTCTGTTATTGATTTCTAGCTTCATTGCCTTGTGGTCTGAGAAGATGCTTTGTAGTATTTCGATGTTTTGGATTCTGCAAAGATTTGTTTTATGACCTAATATGTGTCTATTCTAGAGAATGTTCCATGTGCACTAGAAAAAAAAGTATATTTTGCAGCAGTTGGTTGAAGAGTTCTGTATAAGTCAATGAGGTCAAGTTGGTTGATTGTTGTAATTAGGTCTTCCGTGTCTCTATTGAGCTTCTTACTGGATGTCCTGTCCTTCTCCGAAAGTGGTGTGTTGAAGTCTCCTACTATAAATGTGGAGGTGTCTATCTCACTTTTCAATTCTGTTAAAATTTGATTTATGTATCTTGCAGCCCTGTCATTGGGTGCATAAATATTTAATATGGTTATTTCTTCCTGATCAATTGTCCCTTTTGTCATTATATAGTGTCCTTCTTTATCCTTTGTGGCGGATTTAAGTCTAAAGACTATTTTGTCAGAAATTAATATTGCTACTCCTCTTCTTTTTTGCTTATTATTTGCTTGATATATTTTTTTCCATCCTTTGAGTTTTAGTTTGTTTGTGTCTCTAAGTCTAAGGTGTGTCTCTTGTAGGCAGCATATAGATGGATCGTGTTTCTTTATCCAGTCCGTGACTCTCTGTCTCTTTATTGGTGCATTTAGTCCATTTACATTCAGCGTAATTATAGATAAATAAGTTTTTAGTGCTGTCATTTTGATGCCCTTTCATGTGAGTTGTTGGCCATTTCATTTTTCCACATGCTTTTTCGTGCTGAGACGTTTTTCTTAGTAGATTGTGAGATCCTCGTTTTCATAATGTTTAACTTTACGTTAGTTGAGTCGTTACGTTTTTCTTGAGTTATGGAATTGATATTCCTTTTTGTGGTTACCTTATTATTTACCCCTATTTTTCTAAGTAAAAACCTAACTTGTATCGTTCTATATCGCCTTGTATCACTCTCCATCTGGCAGTTCAATGCCTCCTATATTTAGTCCCTCTTTTTGATTATTGTGATCGTTTATCTATTGGTTTCCATGATTCCCTGTTATGTGTATTATTTTGTTTATTTCTTTATTTTTTAGAATTAGTCTTAATTTGTTTGTTTTTGTGCTTTCCCCATTTGAGTTGCGTTGATATCAGGACGTTCTGTTTTGTGACCTTGTATTGTGCTGGTACCTGATATTATTGGTCATCAGGCGGAACAATCTCCTTTAGCATTTCTTGCAGTCTTGGTTTAGGTTTTGCAAATTCCCTAAACTTGTGTTTATCTGTAAATATCTTAATTTCTCCTTCATATTTCAGAGAGAGTTTTGCTGGATATATGATCCTTGGTTGGCAGTTTTTCTCCTTCAGTGCTCTGTATACGTTGTCCCATTCCCTTCTTGCCTGCATGGTTTCTGCTGAGTAGTCTGAACTTATTCTTATTGATTCTCCCTTGAAGGAAACCTTTCTTTTCTCCCTGGCTGCTTTTAAAATTTTCTGTTTGTCTTTGGTTTTGGCAAGTTTGATGATAATATGTCTTGGTGTTTTTCTTTTTGGATCAATCTTAAATGGGGTTCGATGAGCATCTTGGATGGATATCCTTTCGTCTTTCATGATGTCAGGGAAGTTTTGTGTCGGGAGTTCTTCAACTATTTTCTCTGTGTTTTCTGTCCCCTCTCCCTGTTCTGGGACCCCAATCACTCGCAAGTTATCCTTCTTGATAGAGTCCCACATGATTCTCAGGGTTTCTTCATTTTTTTTAATTCTTTTATCTGATTTTTTTTCAGCTATGTTGGTGCTGATTCCCTGGTCCTCCAGAAGTCCCAGTCTACATTCTAATTGCTCGAGTCTGCTCCTCTGACTTCCTATTGCGTTGTCTAATTCTGTAATTTTATTGTTAATCTTTTGGATTTCTACATGCTGTCTCTCTATGGATTCTTGCAACTTATTAATTTTTCCACTATGTTCTTGAATAATCTTTTTGAGTTCTTCAACAGTTTTATCAGTGTGTTCCTTGGCTTTTTCTGCAGTTAGCCTAATTTCATTTGTGATGTCTTGAAGCATTCTGTAAATTAGTTTTTTATATTCTGTATCTGATAATTCCAGGTTTGTATCTTCATTTGGGAAAGATTTTGATTCTTTTGTTTGGGGGGTTGGAGAAGCTGTCATGGTCTGTTTCTTTATGTGGTTTGATAAGGACTGCTGTCTCCAAGCCATCACTGGGAAACTAGTTTTTCCAGGTAATCAGCTAAAAAAAAATGCAGTTAGATCCCTATGTGAATTCTCCCTCTGGCTCAGGGGATTCGGATGTTAATGGAGCTGCCTGGGGAGGGTGGGGGAGGGATCAGAGAGGTAGGAGTGTAGCACCTCAGAATATAGAGCTGATCCCCGCGTTCACGCTCTGCCCACATCCGCCAAAATCCCGGCGGGACGGCTCCCCGGCTGGGATGCTGCTCTCCCCACTCCAAGACCAGTCACTTCCACTTGGGGACTTCTCCCTCTGGCGCGCCGCACCGCTTGAGCTAACTGGGTGGGCGTCACCCTCAAGAACAGCTGGGCCCGCCCCGGGGTCTATTCAGGGGAACGCACTCATTCCCCGCCCGCGCTCCTCAAAATCCCAGTGGGACGGCTCCCTGGCTTGGACGCTGCTCTCCCCGCTCCGAGACCAGTCACTTCCTCCCGGGGAGTTCTCCCTCTGGTGCGCCGCACCGCTAGCGTGAACTGGGTGGGCGTCATGTGCAGAAATGGCTGGGCCCGTCCCTGGGGTCGCTTTAGGGAAATATAGCTGATACCCATGCTCGCACCACGCCCTCTTCCCGCCAAACTCCCGGCGGGATGGCTCCCCGGCTGGGATGCTGCTCTCCCCGCTCCAAGATCAGTCACTGCCTCCCAGGTGCTTCTCCCTCCGGCTGCGCAACTACGCCACCTGCGCCAACCAGCTAGGCTCTCTCCCGGGATGAGTTCGAGGGCTAGGGCTGGGCCCCTTGTCTGTGCCGTCTGCCCCCCTGGGCTCTGCACCAGATCGGGCTCCGAAGGTCACCTGCCTGGTACGCTGGCTCCTGGTTCTGAAAACGGTCGCTGTCTTCCCGTATTTGTTCGTTCTCCGTGTCTAAGTCTGTGTTTGTTGTTCAGAGTTCGTAGATTGTTATGTATGTGATCGATTCCCTTGTTTTTCCGAGTCTTTGTTGCAAGAGGGATCCGCGGTAGCGTCCAACTAGTCCGCCATCTTGGCCCCGCCCTGCCTCAGAATACTCTTGAGGCCCTGGTGCCTCTGGGTAGAACTTTCTCTGTTACCCCAAACATTCAGGTAAAATCTCACACGTGCCACAGTGGTGAGGAGTGAGGCAGAAATACCAGAAAGTGAGATGAAGGACTGATTGAGAATTCTGCAAAATTAGGAATACGATGCAAGTAGCAACCATGAGAACATAAATGCCCTGGGATCCTCAGAAATTGGGGGACACCATGGTTAAGTGCTACGGCTGCTAACCAAAAGGTCGTCTGTTTGAATTCACCAGGCACTCCTTGGAAACTCTATGGGGCAGTTCTACTCTGTCCTGTAGAGTCACCATGAGTCGGAATTGACTCAATGGCAGTGGTGGTGGGTTAGACTTAACATGGGTTGTGAAATGGAAGGTCAATTCATTTTGTTTAAGTATTAAAGGATGTCCCCCCGACAGCTGGGATATTTGGGTGACGTTTCCTTGTTTTCCACCTTGACAGTAAAGTGTTTCTTCTTTTGAGACCATCATAGGTTATTATGATACAAATAGACAAAATGTTTAAGTGAAGCTGTTGTTGCTGTAGTTACCACTGAGGTGATTGCAACTCATGGCAAACCCTTGTGTGCAGAGTAGAACTGCTCCACAGGGTTTTCAAGACTGTGACCTTTCCAGAAACAGATCACAAGGCCTGTCTTCTGGGGAGCCTGTGGGTGATTTGAACTGCCAACCTCTGGGCTCTTAGTCCAGAGCTTAACTGTTTGTGCCACCTAGGGACTCACAATAGCAGGAGATTTAGCTTAGAGCGGGCTTAAAGATGAGATCCATTTGTTGTTTATGTTGGGCCTGCTTTCATTCCTTTCTGGCAATAATGTCTCAATATTCCTTTGGGAAATAATTCTTGATTCTCTTCTTTTCCATGTAGTAGGGCTGACCTACCCTGAGCTACTGCAGTGCCCTGTAATTCAGTCCATTTCAATATGGGTTGAGAATGCTTGTAGTTATAACAACTGATTCAGGGATGGTTCTCTTATCTTAACTGGTGCAAAAAGCCTTGAACCATTTGTAAAAGTGTTGGAAAAGAAAAGCTGTCTCTTCTTCTGAAATTCTAATTCTAGAGCTGCCAAGGACTATCACTGGGATAGAGGTCAGTTAGGGAGAGCCTGCCTGAGAATGAAGGCAACATAAAGGAAAACAATGGATGCATCTGAGAGATGAGGAGAGAAATTTCTGGCAACTTTTTTTGGAGACTCTGAAGGCAGCCAGACCTGAATCAAAGACCCCATACAAATACCACAAAGTCCTCCCCACCCCCCTTTTTATTTCTTTAGTGCCTTGGAGTTGAGTTTTCCGTAAAAACTGGTGAGTGCTGACCAGTAACCAAACTGAACCCTTTGCTGTTGAGTGGATTCCAACCCATAATGGCCCTATAGGACAGAATAGAACTGCCCCATGTAGTTCCCAAGGAATGCCTGCTGGATTCGAACTGCCAAAACCCTCAGTTAAAAGCTATAGCACTTAACCACTATGCCTCCAGGGTTTCCAATAGTGAAGGTGAAAAGCAGAGAGAATTATTTTTCTGAGAATGTTCAACACACCACGTAAGATTTACCCACTAGAGGGTGTAGTTTACTCATATACTAAGACGAAGCATTGCTCAGAGAGGCAAAGATAGTAGGTTTTTACATTCAAAGAGACCTGTTGAGAAGATACAGGGTCATAGCCACAGGGCTCACATCCATGGTAGGACCCCTGTCTTAGGTGGGCTGGGAGATCAGTCAGATGACCAAGGTATGGCTACAGGCATAGGAAATCAAATAGGAATTCAGGTGCCGGGTAGAGACCATCTCAGGAATCATGGTTTCTAAATCTTCCAAAAAAAAAGGTAAGGGCAAGAATGGCAAATAGGGTTTGTCTTCCATGACAAATCTGATTGGCAGGGCCTACCTGAATTGCTATGTTGAGAAAGATTTTGAGGCCACAATTTGCTCAGTGGAAATGTACCTTGACTGATTAGTGATATCTAACACGGGGATGGAGAGAAGCAGGAAAGTTGGATGTGATAGGTATTTGCCATCTATGTGGGTAGTGTTTATCATTGGGAGCACTAGAGATACTTTTTTGGGGTCATCTTTTCACCATGTGGGATTGTCCAGTGCACTGCAGAGCCTTAGCCCACTGAATGCTAGTAGTACCACTCCAATCATTATGACAAGCAAAAGTCAAGTCCCCCCACATTTTAAATGCCTCTTATGTGTGTGTGTGTGTTTTTTTTTTTTTTTTTTAATGTGGACACTACTGCTCCACTTGAAAATCACAGGGTTAGACCAAGAATGTCTTGACTTGTATTTACATGAGTATTCAACTAGAGCTTAAATTCTTCAAGCTAAGGAAAAAAAATGAATTTTTTCCCCCTAAATCCTGAGACCAGATTAAGTTTGCCATCAATAAAATAATTTCTACCCTTGTGGTTTAAGTCTCCAAGAATCATCTATTTTCATATTCTACATGTCCCTATCAATGCCCCTGGAGAGTGAAGGGGAAAAAAGTGGGAGGGGGGTTTGAGCAGCACAGATAATAATATTGCCACTTTAAAATTTAGCATCTGTCAGTGTCCTCCAGCCAAAGACCACCAGGAACATACCTGTAGTTGAAGAAGCTGAGTTTATCACTCATTACAGCAGGGGAGAATGCACATCATGGGAACCGTGGGCATCTCAGTAACAAGATGTTATAAAAGATTTATTGTAGGATTTAGGCTTGTTACTCGTGACTTGAGGGAAGGCTTAAGGAAGAGGAACTTTGCTGTGAGTTGGATACCATACGGAAGTGGGGTTAATTCTGTGATTGGATATCTTAACAAATCTTATTCAGAAGGAGGAAAGACTAGCCCAAGGTTAAAGTTATAATTGGTAGAGAAGCAGTAGTCACTCTTATTAGTCTAGGTAGGGGCATATTTAATACTTGGTGGCTTGGACAATGTTCATGCTTTGCCTGTGCTCAGATACGGTATGGAGTGGTCTTGTTTTTGTCTTGATCCATCATAGTCACACAGTGGCCTTGTCAGATGTTGATGTTACTTGAAATCGTTTCTATCAAACAGGAGAACACTAAGATCTAGCTGTGAGTACTAGGCCAACCTGTAGCAATACCAAGGTAGGTTCCTGGATGACATGGGTTGTTGATTTCTCACATGTTATCACATTGCTTAATAGTTTTCTTGCTCTGTCATTGGATTGTAGTTTGCACAAGAACACAAACCTGTTCTGATTACTAATGAGTACCCAGAGTCTAGCAAACAGCATGTGATAAGTACTTAAACACTATTTACTGAATGAATGAATTGTCCAATTAGCTTATTAGGTGAGTTTCCCAATGTCAGGAATTACCTCCTATTCAGGTCTATACTTCTGGAACCAAATAGTTCTGTCACATCTCTTTCAATATTTCTCAAGTTAAAGAGGCATTTTCCATAGGATATGATTTATTGATTAAGAAACGATAAGAAATAATGTACTATAATGAATTTCTCTTTGTGAATAAAATACAATGCTTAATTCAAGTAGCTTCACTCCAGAGGAACAAAGACAAATCACTTCATGGCCGAGATTCAGTGGATGTCCTTTCTGCATTTTCCAAGGTATTGAATTTCAAGAGTGTATTCCAAAGCTCTAAGAGAAATTGATATAAATATTAAGAGATCATTTGTATGAAGTATATTCTTTTTTCCTTCTAGTCTAGTTGTTCTATAACAGGGATTTTGAGGGAAAAGGGGCCATGATTTACAAACCTCTGGCTTACATACAACAAACACATAGTACAAAGACTTGCTTCTCTTTTCACTATTCCCTTCTACTCTGGTGATCCCTTTTGTAACCATGGTGAAAAATTATTGAGCTTTTAACAAATTTGTAAACTTGTAAATTCAGAAGTAGAGAAAAGGGAAAAGCTAAGCAGCTTAAAATAGATATTGCTTGAGAAGAATGGCACAGATACGGCTGACTTACCTGAAAATCGTTGCTTGAAACTTCTCTCAGCTCTGTTACAACGCCTGATAACCCACTAATTAAAGATACATACAATGAATAAGCTTCAAGTACATTTCAAATCCTTCCAATAAAAAAAAAAAAAATTTTTTTTATAGGGATTATAAAATACCAGACATTCACATCTTTGATGAAGTTTTGATCTGATTGCTTTCTTTCCCCAGCTCCTGGATGAGGTTTATTGTACCCATGGAAAGGTTTTTGTTGGGGGAGGAACAAAGATAATTCTAAAGTATTAACTTCTTCAGATAACAAGCAAGCTCTGGGGGAAGAACGTATTGTGGTCTTTGGGATTCAGGAGGCCACCAGGAGTCTAGAGCGTGATGGAAGTAGTAGATGGGCCCAGAGAGTAAGATGGGAAGAAGTGAAAGACACACTTCAACTATTATAAAATATTCTGTAGCATCAGCTTGGTGGTCAAAAAAGGGAGGGGAAACTCTTTCTACCTATCATACAACCAGATCTTAGGATGTCAGTTGATCTGCATCACAAGTTAAATGAGTCTCAGGGTCTAGGCAATATAGCATCATAGTTAAGAGCTCAGGAATTAGACCTTGGTTTGAGTTCTGGGTTTTTCACTAGTTGACTGCTGTCAAATTGGTTTGATTACATAACTGCTTAAACCTCAAAGTTCTCATCTGTAAAACGTGATAATAACAATTCCATCCCATAAAGGTGATAATAACAATTTCTCAACTACTAGGAGTTTTTTTTTTTTTTTTTTAGGAGGACGAGGTGAGATGATATGAATAAAGAACTTAGTATACGGCATGACATATGATATGTACTCAACAAATAGTATGCTGCTGATGACTTCTGGTTGGTCATGGGGCCCAACATCATTTCCATGGAAAATTTTCTATTAAATTCTAGAGAGTTGTGTTATGCTGTTTTGTAATGCAGCTTGTTCTTAAGACAGGGACTATCTGTGTTGGGAAGACATTTAATTTCTGTCTTGGTTTATGAGACAACCTTATGCCAAAGTCCATAGAGTAAATGTATGTGATAAATATGACTGACTTGAGGTTGATTGAATAACTGCGGGGCATGGTAGAGTTACGAGCTTTGGTGATAGCAGGCTCAAGTTTAAATACTGGCTCAGTGACTAGCTGAGTGACCCTGAGAAAATCTTTTCACTTCTCAGAGCCTGAATTAACTCATCTGCAAAAAGGCTGTTTATGGATACCTACTGAGATAAACTCTTTTGAGGCACAATATGAATGTTCTCTACTAATTGCAAATGGGAAGAATTTCTTATTATTGCTGGAAAGGACCATAATTGTGAAGAAGAAGATAAACACAGGAGTGTGGAAAACATAAGTGAAAATATTTGTCTTTTTCAGCAGAAAAGTGATAACAGCAAGGCAATTACAGGTATGCCCCAGCTTACAATGTATGTGAATTACACCAAATAGTACTTATGACCGTCTTTTTCTTTTTTTTTTGTACCTTATCATTAGTGATAGGTACTACAAACAATATTGCAGTGCATAATTTGCTGATATTATCATTCTCAGATGTTCCCTTGCAGGTGTTCAGTGTTATGGTTTCCTGTTCAAAACATTGCCATATAGCAGGCTATGGCAATAATAATAAAAACTTGAAAAAAAAAAAAAGAGGTATTTGACCTCAGTCATTGGAATGGAACTCCAGGTACTACTTGTACTATATTTTATGCTAAATCTTTATCAGTGGACTTATTGCATATTTCCTGGAAAGAAGGTCTTTTTTATTGTTGTTTTTATTTAACAATAACCGCATAGAAACTGCTGTGAAATATTTTTCATCTTCTGTAAATATTTCCTATTTGACATTGACAAGACTTTGAAGTTTTTTTTTTTTTTTTAAATCTATAAAAAGAGAATCATAATCTCCTCCTTTGAAGTGCAGGATTGGTACAGTGCTCATAGGGGCTCTGTTCTGAAAAGTGCTTTCTAAACTGTAGCAGGCTTATGATAATATATTCTTTGTAGTAACTGCTTGAGAGTAATAGCATATTTTTGTTTTTTGAGTTTTTTGGTTGTTGTTGTCATTGTTTGTTTTGCTTTCCCTACACAAAGCACAGCAGCATCATGTCTAGAACTTACAAGGTATGTATTAGATATCCATGGGACAAATGGGTAAATAGAAGAAATTGATTTAAAAAATTTCTAGAGCTGTCCAAGTATAAGATTCTAATCATAAGCGATATCTTGATAGTTAAGCTTATGGGATCTGGGAGTCAGAATTCTAAACTTGTTTCTTGGTTTCATTCTTTATAAACTCTGATATCTTAGATAAGTCCCTAAATCTCTTTAAGCTTCAGTTTCATCATCTATAAAATACATGTAAAACAATACCTATTTTATAGCATTGTTTCGGCTATTGAATATTTCCTGTGCAATACCGAGCACAATGCCTCATACATAATAAGTATTAAATTAAAGAGTTGTATTTATAAATGTTTAAAAGATCCCCAGTCTTGAGCTCTCTTTAATATATTTTCCTGTATATATGCATATATATGTGTGTCATTATTCATAGTAGCCAAAAAAAAAAAAGATAGAAAGAACTCAAATATCAATTAATCAATGAATTGAGAAACAAAATCTTGCATATCGACAAAATGGAATAGTATTCAGTCATAGGAAACCCTGGTGGCATAGTGGTTAAGTGCTACAGCTGCTAACCAAAGGGTCAGGAGTTCAAATCTGCCAGGCGCTCCTTGGAAACTCTATGGGGCAGTTCTACTCTGTCCTGCAGGGTCACTATGAGTTGGAATCGACTCAACGGCACTGGGTTTGGTTTTTTTTAGATTCAGTCATATAAAAGAATAAAGCACTGATACGTGCTACAACATAGATAGCCTGTTGCCATCGAGTCAATTCAAACTCATAGTGATCCTACAGGACAGAGTAGAATTGTCCCATAGAGTTTCCAAGGAGCACCAGGTGGATTCAAACTGTTGATCTTTTGGTTAACAGATGTAGCTCTTAACCACTATGCCACCGGGGTTTCCACAACATAGATAGACCTTGAAAAAATTGTGCTAAGTGAAAGAAGCCAGTCACATATTGTATGATTTCAGTTAGATGAAATGCCTAGAATAGGCAAATGCACAGAGACAGCATATTAGTGGTTTCATGTATTAGTGGTTTCTAACAGGGGGAATGTAACAGTAAGTACGGCTTTCTTTCTGGGGTGTTAAAATGTCCTGAAATTAGATAGTGGTTATGGTTTCACAACTCTAAGAACCACTGAATTTTAAACTTTAAAAGAGTGAATTAATTATTCCTTCTGTTACTTTAAAAAATTCCTAAAAATAAGTCTTAACACTGAGAAGTTATTTTTCATTTCCCTGAAATCTTGTGATCTCAGAGAATAAGGCAATAAGTAGATTTGAAGAGAGGACGGAAGATTGAGAGCTAATAATACATTTGGGAGGAGTACCAATCATGCGTATTGTTACTCTCTCCTCTTAGGAATTTCGGTGTGCGTGCTGAATTATAATATGACCACCATTTTGGAGGCCTATGAAAGGAGATTTTGAGATCATCTGGAACATATGAATGTACTGGTTGAGGACAGCTCTAGTAGTGGTTATATGGTCTAGTGAAAGAGTCAGTAAATGTGGAAGGAACACTAGGCCAGAGGCATATTTTAAGTGTGACAGGTAGGGCATGTGCCCTGGGTGTGCTTTCCTTGGGGTAAGGGGAGGCTATAGGCAGTTTCTATTGACCATCGCAATTTCCGACACTAGTCGTGAGAGATCATTTAGCAATTTAAAACTAATTTCCATAGGCGCTATTTTCCATAGATACTAGGCCGCTAAGTGCTGGGTATGCAGGCATATTGGTGGTAAACAAACAAACAAAAAAGACCAAATCGGTTGCCGTGGAGTCATTTCCACTCATAGTGATCCCATAGGACGGGGTAGAACTGCTCCATAGAGTTTCCAAGGAATACCTGGCAGATTTGAACTAATAACCTTTTGGTTAGCAGCTGTAGTCCTTAATCACTATGCCACCAGCGTTTCCATATTGGTGGTAGAGTGATCAATTTACCTATAATTGCTGTCATTTTAGCACTCCAAGACTTGAGTGCCAGGAAACCCCTCAGTCCTGGGCAAACCAGTTGGTCCCCCAGTTGGTAGCAAAATGATGATGACCCTGATGGGTATTATTTGGCACAGTGGTTAAGAACTGGGCTGCTTATCAAAAGGTCGGCAGTTCGCATCTACCAACTGCTCCTTAGAAACCCTATAGGGCAGTTCTACTCTGTCCTATAGGGTTCCTATGAGTTGGAATTGACCCAATGGCAACAGGATTGGTTTTTTAGTGGGATACTGTGTAGCAGGCATTGTGCTAAGCCCTCAATGAATTATCTTCTTCAACCCTCAAAACCGACTTCTGAGTAGTAACTTAGGTTAAGGTACCTCTTCTAGGTCATATAGTACCAATAGCAGCGCTGAGATGTCAATCTCAGTCTATAGATCCAGAGTGTTAGCTCTTAACCATGCACTCTATTCTGAGAGATTGAAGCAATACAACAAGTGATAAGATTTAAAAAAAAAAAAAAAAAGATTACCTATCAAGAGTGCTTTAAGTTTACAAGTGCTTTTTATACCACTCTTACATTTTCTTTTCCAAAGATACCTTTGGCTCACTCATTTACCAAGTACTTATTGGGTGCTTATTAGTTGTCAGGCACTGTTGAAAAACCAAAAACCAAACCCGTTGCCGTCAAGTTGATTCCAACTCATAGCGACCCTACAGGAGCTAGAAATAAATTATGAAACAAGCCTGCATTCTCACTTCATGGCGCTTACTTGAGTTACAATAAGGGCTACAAAGGAAACAGAAGGCGGCTTGCATGGAGAATATCAGGGGTGACTATTTTAGATAGAATGGTCAGGAAGGGCATCACTAAGGAAGAGAGATTTAGGCTGAGATCCAGATGGTAGTAAAGAACTGATCCTTTTCAAGTGTGGAGAAAAACATTATTGTTGGAAAGAACAGCTTGCCTAAAGTTTCCTGTTCCAGGAAAGAGCTTCATATGTTAGAGAAACATCAGAAAAAAAGAGCCACTGTGGTTGGAGCATATTTAGCAGTAAATATAATCTCAAGTTTGTAGATAAGGAGTTGAGCTTTGGCGGCTTATGTGACTTCCCAATACCACTTAAGAAGAAGGACAGAACTCAACCCAAGGTCTTCTAAGTCTACGTCCTGAATCCTGAGACTTATTGCTTGAGTCTTATCCTGAAAGGGTGATGGTTTTATGGCTATGATTTTCAATTATTTTAGGCACAGGACCTTTTTTCCACTTAAAATCTCATATAAACCTATTCCCATCCAGTTGATTTTGACTCACAGCGAGCCTGTAGAACAGAGTAGAGCTGCCCCACAGGGTTTCCAAGGCTGTAAATCTTTACCGAAACAGATCACCACATCTTTATTCTGCCCAGCGGCTGGTGGATTTGGACTGCCGACCTATTGGTTGGCAACTCAGTGCTTAACAACTGTGCCACCAGGGCTTCTTATATTCAAAACAGCTAAAGGGAGGCTTCTCTGCTGAAGTTGGCTGTGGGATCCTGCGTTTCAGTTGTTTATCCTCTGTCCCTGCCACCCCGTCGGTTCAGCAAGAGGGACTGTCAACGCTTACCTAAGCAACGGAAACAAGGCCATTTTGCTTCCGAGCTGAAACACTTATGACATTATTTTTAGTGTACAGAATAACATCTTGAGGAGTTCACACACATTTTGCAAAATAGGTAGAAGTGCTACCAGTCAGCTACACTTTAGATTCTCAGAAAAGGGTTCTGTTTTTGGTCACGTGTTTCCACTTACATGTTAGCGTAGCAGTACACGCAGGAATTGGAATATGTGATGTTATTGGAGGCACATATTGGGCTGGTCCTTATGGAACATATATGTTTCTGGGATTTCTTACTTTGATAGAAACTGCACATATTTTCCTAAAACAAAATTCACAGGTCAAACCGTCTGCCCAGCAATAGTCTGTTACTAAATTCTAATATAAATGTTCAGGTGTTTTCTTTTGCTCAGAGAGGCGATAATGATAAAAGATGTCTTCTTTTAAATCTTAATTATAAAAATTACATCATCTTAGGTTCAGCAATCAGAGCCTTTGGGGTTTCCACCTTGAAGGGTAAGTGACGCCACCAGGTCCAGACATATGGCTGTGTAATGTAAACTTGTGTAATGGAAGGGTCAGGGGCATTCTGAGAAATGGTAAAAATGACCATAAGTACTGTCTTGGTGTTTGCCCCTGGAGTCATTTTCGTTCATAAAAAAAAAAACCCTTACGCTATGGGGTAAAATTGGCATACCCTGTGTAGGCCCCATTCTCAATGTGGCTGTAGTTCAACGTCCTTTGAGGGTTAGGAGGCTGGGATGCTGAAGGAAGCAGCTGCTAGGTTTATATTTTCCCGACACTTCTCAATTTATTTTGCTTCCCTCAATACTACCAGACCTAAGGTAAGCTGGCCTTAGGGGGTCCAGAGTGACAGGATAACTTGTCTCCAGGTAGAGCTGGGGCTTTAGAAAGTTTATGAGTACCATGTAATGAGAAGCTTAGAAATAAATTGCTACAATCTCCTATTCCAACTGTTCAGATCACAGTATAACATATCTAGTATTTGTTGTTGTTAGTTGCCTTTGAGTCATTTCCAACTCATGGCAAGCCCTCTTGTGCAAAGTAGAACTTCTCCATAAAGTTTTTAAGGCTATGACCTTTTGGAAGCTGATTGCCAGGGCTGTCTTCTAACGCACCCCTGGGTGGGTTTGAACCACCAACCTTTAGGCTAGTAGTCGAGCGCTTCCCTGTTTATATCACACAGGGACCTATGTCTAGTTTATCAGGCTATTATTCTAACTACAAACTTCAATGGCTCCCCATTGCTTATAGCAATGTTTTCCAGACTTCAGTGATTTGGTTCATGATTTCTTCCATATTCATGTGTCACTTTTCTTTAAATTGGCTTACTCTTTAAACTTGACTACCCACTTTAGATTTGTCCTGAATATGAATATTCATGAAATATTGCATTTGAAGTTATAATTGCATTTTTTTCTAAAACAGATTAAAGAAAAGACATTGTAATGAATGACATCCATTGGCATATCACCTAAAATCATCACTAATACTACTAAAAGGTAATTCATTCACTTTTTTTTTTTATATCTTTTATCTCCTCTTTTAATGATTAATGCTATGTGGTAAGTTTGGGAAGGCTTTACCAAAGAATTGACGATTCATGGTTCTTAAAAGATGAATACCCCAAAACAAACCAAACCTGTTGCCACTGAGTTGATTCTGACTCATAGCGACCATATAGGACAGAGTAGAACTGCCCCACAGTGTTTCTAAAGGAGTGTGGCTGGTGGATTTGAACTGCCAACCTTTTGGTTAGCAACTGAGCTCCTAGCCACTATGCCACCAGGGCTCTAAAAGATGAATAGGACTTTTAAAATTGGATGTGAGTATTGGAAGCAGGATAATTTAATTAGAGAGAATTTTTCCAATGGCACAACGCTGGCATAGCATGTACCCCGATACGATATAAGTTAACCAGAATCTGTGGGGAGAGAGGGGAAGGTCTCCCTATAGGTAGAAAGGGGCTGGCTTAAGGAGAGTATTGCAAAGCATGCAAAGAAGTCTATCCTGAAGGCACCAGGGGCCACTGTTTTAAGTAGAGAGGTGTCGCCATCAGATTTACATTTTAGAAAGTCCATTCTCTTGGTGTGGAAAATAATTATAGTAGGAGTTGGCAAACTTTCCCTATAAAGAGCCAGGTAGTACATAGACTTTTTGGCTTGTGGTCTCTGTTACAACTACTCACATCTGTCGTTAACGGCTGAAAGCAGCCACTGACAATATGTGAACAAACTAGCATGGCCATTTTTCAATCAACTTTACTTTCAAAAAAAGATGGCAGGCTGGATTTGGCCCACATGCCATAGTTTCTCAAGCCCTGAATCAAAAGATGGCAGGCTGGATTTGGCCCACATGCCATAGTTTCTCAAGCCCTGAATCAAAAGATGGCAGGCTGGATTTGGCCCACATGCCATAGTTTCTCAACCCCTGGATCAGAGGGAAATAAGACTAACTACAAGGAGACCATCAGATGGCTATTGCAACAACATAGGCTAGAAGTCAAAAGGACTTGATCCAAGGTAAAAGCAATGAAGTTGGAGAGTAGAGAGAAAAAAAAAAAAAACTCCAAAATTAGAAGCTTTAATTGCCAGTGGTATACAGGAGCATGAGGGAGTAGTAAGAGATAGGGGTGACTCCTGGCCTCTTTTCAGAATCTAGTTTGACAGAAATTTAAATTGAACGGTATTCAAGCGCCATTATTGTAGATCACAAATGGTCAATATTGGCAGTTTCTCGTGACTTAATATGGTTCAACCTAATAGAAATACTATAAGCCTAAGATTGGAAAACATGGTGAAAGTAATCATTCCTACGCAGGAAGTGGCAAGCTTACCTCAGGCAAAAAGTCACCAAAAATATCTGAAACAAAATGTGTAGAAAAGAGAATCAAATAAAACAATGCAATATTGAGATAGGAATAGCTAATTGGCCCGTTAGATACCCAGCACCCTGTGCTGTCGAGTTGATTCCGACTCATAGGGACCCTATAGGACAGAGTAGAACTGCCCCTTAGAGTTTCCAAGGAGCGCCTGGGGGATTCGAACTGCCGACCCTTTGGTTAGCAGCCACAGCACTTAATCACTATACCACCAGGGTTTCTGGTCCATTAGATAATCACAGACAAAAAAATAATTATGAAGATCATAGGAAAACAAATGGCTCCTTCATACGGGGCTTTTCTGGCCATGCCTGATTCCCAAATAGGATTTCTTTCCTCAAGCCTGGGACACTTAATGCTCTACCTGGGAACTCAGACTTGGCCCATTCCCAGGTTTAATGTTGACTTTTTTTTTTAGGCAGGAGGGATTTAAACCCAAGCTTTATCCTCTGGGATTTAGCATAATCACTCACTGTTGTGCTGGCTCAGACATTGTTTCGACCCCATTCAGGTAAGTGTCTAGTTCTTGACAATCATCCTGGCCGTCTGCTAACCAAAATCTTAGATACTGTCTGCCTTGTTGTTATTAGGTGCCGTCATCTTGGTTCCTACACATAGCCAGTCTACGTACAAAGGAATGAAACACTGCCCAGTCCTGCGCCGTCCTCACAATCGTTGCTATGTTTGAGCCCATTGTTGTAGTTACGGGTACAGTCTATCTCATTGAGGGCCTTCCTCTTTTTTGCTGACCCTCTAACTCTACCAAGTGTATGTCCTTCCCTAGGGACTAGTCCCTCCTGATAACATGCCCAAAATGCATGAGAGGAAGTCTTGCCACCCTCACTTCCAAGGAGCATTGTGGCTGTACTTCTTCCAAGACAGATTTGTTCACTCTTCTGACAGTTCATGGAATATTTAATATTCTTCACCAACACCGTAATTCAAGGCATCAGTTCTTCTTCAGTCTTCCTTATTAATTGTCCAGCTTTTGTATGCATAGGAGGTAATAAAAATACTATGTCTTGGATCAGGTGCACCTTAGTCCTCAAGGTGACATCTTTGCTTTTTAACACTTTAAAGAAGGCTCTTGCAGCAGATTCGCCCAATGCTACACATCATTTGATTTCCTGACTGCTGTTTCCGTGGGTGTTGGTTGTGGATCCAAGCAAAATGAAGTCCTTGGCAACTTCAATGTTTTCTCCGTTTATCATGATGTTTATCACGATGGTCAAGTTGTGAGGGTTTTTTTCTTCATGTTGAGGTGTACTCCATACCGAAGGCTATGGCCTTTGATATTCAGCAGTAAGTTCTTCATGTATTCTTTGCTTTTAGTGAGCAAGATTGTGTCATCTGTGTAATGCAGGTTGTTAATGAGTCTTCCTCCAATCTTTTTTTTTTTTGCATTTTATTTATTTATTTATTAATTTTTATTGTGCTTGAAGTGAAAGTTTACAAATCAAGTCAGTCTCTCATACAAAAATGTATATACCTTGCTATATACTCCTTGTTGCTCTCCCCGTAGTAAGACAGCACACTCCTTCCCTCCACTCTCTATTTTTGTGTCCATTTGGCCAGCTTCTGACCCTCTCTGCTTTCTCATCTCCAATCCAGAGAAAGCTGCCCACATAGACTCATGGGTCTACTTGATCCAATAAACTAATAAACTTACTCTTCACCAGTATCATTTTCTATCCCATAGCCCAGTCCAATCTGTGTTTAAAGGGTTGGCTTTGGGAGTGGTTCCTGTCTTGGGCTAACAGAAGGTCTGGCGGCCATGACTTCTGCGGTCCTTCTAGTCTCAGCCAGACCATTAAGTCTGGTCTTTTCATGAGAATTTGAGGTCTGCATCCCACTGCTCTCCTGATCGCTCAGGGATTCTCTGTTGTGTTCCCTGTCAAGGCAGTCATCGGTTGTAGCTGGGCACCATCTAGTTCTTGTGGTCTCAGGCTGATGTAGTCATGTTTTATGTGGTCCTTTCTTTCTCTTGGGCTGATAATAACCTTGAGGCTTTGGCGTTCTTCATTCTCCTTTGCTCCAGGTTGGTTGAGACCAACTGATGCCTTTAAGACCCCAGATGCCCTCTCCAAAGTGGGATGCAGAATGTTTTCTTAATAGATTTTATTATGCCAATTGACCTAGATGTCCCCTGAAACCATGGTCCCCAAACCCAGCTGCTATGCTGCTATGCTGCTATGCTGCTATGCTGGCCTTTGAAGTGTTCGGTTTTTTCAGGAAACTTTTTTGCTTTTGTCCAGTTATGCTGACCTCTCCTGTATCGTGTGTTGTCTTTCCCTTCACTTAAAATAGTTATCTACTATCTAATTAGTGAACCCCCCTCCCTCCCATCCTCCCCACTGTCATAACCATCAAAGAATATTTTTTTCTCTGTTTAAACTATTTCTTGAGTTCTTATACTAGTGGTCTTATACACTATTTGTCCTTTTGCAACTGACTTATTTCACTCAGCGTAATGCCTTCCAGATTCCTCCATGTTATGAAATGTTTCACAGATTCATCACTGTTCTTTATTGCTGCATAGTATTCCATTGTGTGAAGATACCATAATTTATTTGTCCATCCATCCATTGATGGCCACCTTGGTTGCTTCCATCTTTTTGCTATTGTAAACAGTGCTGCAATGAACATGGGTGTGCATATATCTGTTCGTGTAAAGGCTCTTATTTCTCTAGGATATATTCCAAGGAGTGGGATTGCTGGATCGTATGGTAGTTCTATTTCTAGTTTTTTAAGGAAGTGCCAAATCGATTTCCAAAGTGGTTGTACCATGTTACATTCCCACCAACAGTGTATAAGTGTTCCAGTCTCTCCACAACCTCACCAACATTTATTATTTTGTGTTTTTTGGATTAATGCCAGCCTTGTTGGAATGAGATGGAATCTTATTGTAGTTTTGATTTGCATTTCTCTAATGGCTAATGATCACGAGCATTTCCTCATGTATCTGTTACTTACCTGAAAGTTTTCTTTAGTGAAGTGCCTGTTCATATCTTTTGCCCATTTTTTAATTGGGTTATTTGCCTTTTTGTAATTGAGTTTTTGCTGTATCATGCAGATTTTAGAGATCAGGTGTTGATTGGAAATGTCATAGCTAAAAACTTTTTCCCAGTATGTAGGTAATCTTTTTACTCTTTTGGTGAAGTCTTTAGATGAGCATAGGTGTTTGATTTTCAGGAGCCCCCAGTTATCTAGTTTCACTTCTGCATTGTTGGTAATGTTTTGTATACTGTTTCTTCCATGTATTAGGGCTCCTAATGTTGTCCCTATTTTTTCTTTCATGATCTTTATCATTTTAGATTTTATATTTAGGCCTTTGATCCATTTTGAGTTATTTTTTGTGCATAGCGTGAGGTATGGGTCTTGCTTCGTTTTTTTGCAGATGGATATCCAGTTATGGTAGCACCATTTGTTAAAGAGACTGTCTTTTCCCCATTTAACTGACTTTGGGCCTTTGTGAAATATTAGCTTCTCATATGTGGATGGATTTATGTCTGGATTCTCAATTCTGATCCATTGGTCTATGTATCTGTTGTCGTGCCAGTACCAGGCTCTTTTGACTACTGTGGCAGTATAATAGGTTCTAAAATCAGGTAGAGTGAGGCCTCCAACTTTGTTCTTCTTTTTCAGTAATGCTTTACTTATCCGGGGCCTCTTTCCCTTCCATATGAAGTTGGTGATTTCTATCTCCATCTCAAAAAATGTTGTTGGAATTTGAATCGGAATTACATTGTATGTATAGATGGCTTTTGGTAGAATAGACATTTTTACAGTGTTAAGTCTTCCTACCCATGAGCAGTAGTGTCTTGTAGTTTTCTTTGAATAGGTCTTCTACATCCCTGGTAAGATTTTGTCTTCTTGGGGACTACTGTAAATGGTATTGATTTGGTGATTTCCTCTTCAATGTTCTTTTTGTTGCTATAGAGGAATCCAACTGATTTTTGTATGTTTATCTTGTATCCTGATACTCTGCTGAACTCTTCTATTAGTTTCAGTAGTTTTCTTGAGGATTCTTTAGGGTTTTCTGTATATAAGATCATGTCATCTGCAAATACAGATACTTTTACTTCTTCCTCACCAATCTGGATGCCCTTTATTTCTTTATCTAGACTAATTGCTGTGGATAGGACCTCCAGCACAATGTTGGTGATAAAGGGCATCCTTGTCTGGTTCCTGATCTCAAGGGGAATGCTTTCAGACTCTCTCCATTTAGGATGATGTTGGCTGTTGGCTTTGTATAAATGCCCTTTATTATGTTGAGGGATTTTCCTTCTATTCCTATTTTGCTGAGAGTTTTTATCATGAATGTGTATTGAGCTTTGTCAAATGCCTTTTCTGTATCAATTGATAAAATCATGTGGTTCTTGTGTTTTGCTTTACTTACACGATGGATTACATTGATTGTTTTTCTAATGTTGAACCATCCCTGCATAGCTGGTATGAATCCCACTTGGTCATGGTGAATTATTTTTTTTTGAAATGTTGTTGAATTCTATTGGCTACAATTTTGTTGGGGATTTTTGTATCTAAGTTCATGATGGATATAGGTCTGTAATTTTCTTTTTTTGTGGTGTCTTTACCTGGTTTTGGTATCAGGGATATGCTGGCTTCATAGAATGAGTTTGGGAGTATTCTGTCCTTTTCTATGCTCTGAAATACCTTTAGTAGTAGTGGTGTTAACTCTTCTCTGAAAGTTTGGTAGAACTCACCAGTGAAGCCTTCTGGGGCAGGGCTTTTTTTGTTGGAAGGTTTTTACCGACCTTTTCAATCTCTTCTTTTGTTATGGGTTTATTTAGTTGTTCTACCTCTGTTTGTGTTAGTTTAGGTAGGTAGTGTGTTTCCAGGAATTCATACATTTCTTCTAGGTTTTCAAATTTGTTAGAGTACAATTTTTCTTAGTAATCTGACATGATTCTTTTAATTTCATTCAGGTCCGTTACGATATTGCCCATCTCATTTCTTATTCTAGTTATTTGTTTCCCCTCCTGCTTTTCTTTTGTCAATTTGGCCAATGATTTAAAAATTTTGTTGATTTTTTCAAAGAACTAGCTTTTGGTCTTGTTAATTCTTTCAATTGTTTTTCTGTTTTCTATTTCATTTAGTTCTGTTCTAATTTTTATTATTTGCTTTCTTCTGGTGCTTGAGGGTTTCTTTTGTTGCTCTCTTTCTATTCAAGTTGTAGGGATAATTCTTTGATTTTGGCCCTTTCTTCTTTTTGTGTGTGTGCATTTATTGATATAAACTGACCTCTGAGCACTGCTTTCACTGTATCCCAAAGGTTCTGATAGGAAGTGTTTTCATTCTCATTGGATTCTGTGAATTTCTTTATTCCATCCTTAATGTCTTCTATAACCCGGCCTTTTTGAGCAAGGTATTGTTCGGTTTCCAAGTGTTTGATTTCTTTTCCCTGCTTTTTCTGGTATGGATTTCTACTTTTATGGCCTTACGGTCAGAGAAGATGCTTTGTAATATTTCCATGTTTTGGATTCTGCTAAGGCTTGCTTTATGGCCTAATATGTGGTCTACTCTAGAGAATGTTCCATGTGCACTAGAATAGAAAGTATACTTGGCAGCTGTTGGGTGGACTGCTCTGTATATGTCTTTGAGGCCAAGTTCGTTGATTGTGCATTAAGATCTTCCGTGTCTTTATTGAGCTTCTTTCTGGATGTCCTACCCTTCACCAAAAGTGATATGTTGAAGTCTCCTATTATAATTGTGGCGCTCTCTCTCTCATTTCTCAATGCTGTTAGAGTTTGTTTTATGCATCTTGCAGCACTGTCATTGGGTGCATAAATATTTAATATGGTTATATCCTCCTGGTATATTGTTCCTTTAATCATTATATAGAGTCCTTCCTTATCCTTTGTGGTAGATTTAACTTTAAAGTCTATTTTCTCAGAAATTAATATTGCCACTCCTGCTTTTTTTCAATTGTTGTTTGCTTGATATATTTTCTTCCATTCCTTGAGTTTTAGTTTGTTTGTGTCTTGAAGGTGTGTCTCTTGTAGACAGCATATTTTTTCTTGTATTTTATTTTGATAGTAAGATTGTTAGTTTCCTTTGTGGTTACCCTAATTTTTGCCCTTATATTTCTAAGTTTAAACCTGACCTTTATTTCTCTATATTGCCTTGTCTTACTCTGCATATGAAAGATCTATGACTACATTTCTTAGTCCCTCTTTATAGTTTTAGTGTTGTCTTCTCTTACATAATGACATCGCTGTTTCCCTGTTTTGAGCGGTTTTTTATCTGGATCTATTTTTGTGATTTCCCTATCTGGGCTGACATCTGATTGTTCTTCCCAGTGTTCTAATTTTGGGTTGATATCTGATATTATTGATTTTCTAACCAGAGAACTCCTTTTTGTATTTCTTGTAGTTTTGGTTTGGTTTTTATGAGTTCCCTAAACTTCTCTGTGTCTGGAAATGTCCTCATTTCACCTTCATGTTTGAAAGCCCTGAGTGGAGCCACCAGTCCTTAAGCCCCTGATGTGGGTAGGTAAGTACCCTGTTTAGTAGGCAAGGCAGTGTCAAGCATGAAACACACACCTCTCCACAACACAGCTGAAACAGTTGCAGTCTGCCAACAAGGGCCTATTCAACTGAAATAGGTCCACACAGGTCCATACAGGGAGAAAAGTATTCAAAGCCCATGGACCATTTGTGCCTGGACAGGAGTCGCTTCTGTCCTGAGCTCCCCAGGTTAGTGGATCTGGAAGGTTATCTTTTCCCCCAGGTATGAATTTATTCCTTCTCCAAGGCTGGGAGAATGGCTCAGAGCACTCAGCAGAACCTATCTCAGGCCTAGGGAAATCAACAGCCACTGAAGCCGGCTTGGGGGCTGGGGGCACAGTATAATACATGCAAGTATGTAGCTTTTGCCTAGAGTGCCATTCTTCTCCGGTTCTGGAGGTGTGAGTATGCTGTGTGGCTGGCTGTTTTTCCCTGAGGAAACTGTGGCCTAACACTACACCAACCCACTGCAGTCGTTCCCAGGAATGGTGCCTGAGGGATCCCAGCAATTCAGGTCTGGCAACTGTTTGCCACTTCTGAACCGTCTCTCCCTCCCCCTGCCACTCAGCCCATTTTCTAACTTTGCCTTTGATGTTCAGGGCTCCTAGCTTGTCATAAATATAGTCATCTTACTTGTTTTTTGGGCGCCTTTGTTGTAAGAGGGATCACTGGAAGTGTATGACTACTCCACCATCTTGGCCCCACCCTAAATTCTCTTCCTTCAATCTTGATGCTGCATTCTTCTACATATAATCCAGCTTCTCAGATTACTTGCTGAGCATACAGATTGATAAGTATGGTGAAAGAATACAACGCTGACACACCCCTTTCTGATTTTAAACCACATAGTATCTCCTTGTTCTGTTTGAACAACTGCCTGTTTTTCTATGTACGGTTTCTGCGTGAGCACAATGAAGTGTTCTGGAATTCCCATTCTTCACAATTTTATCCATAATTTGTTACAATTCGCAGAGTTGAATGCCTTTGCATGGTCAATAAAACACAGGTATTCTCTGTTTTCAGCCAAGATTCAGCTGACATCAGCAATGATATCCCTCATTCCAGGTCCTCTTCTGAATCCTGCCTGCCTTGGTTTCTGATAATTTCCCATTCTTGGATATACCTTTTTTCCAAACCCAAGTTGGAATCTACTTGATGGCAATGGAACCTGCTTGTAAGAAAACGTCTTCTTTTGTATGAGATCTCTCAGCTGCAGCTGAGCCTCTTCCTTGCCACTTCTCCACTCCCTACACACACATTCTCACCTCTGACCTGCATCATTCAATAGGCAGATTGAGTTCCACATCACTGGGCTCCCTTGTTGGAGTCATTTTGCTAGAGTTAATCATGATGGGCTGGGTCCTCTCTTGAGATTTGGTATTATCTGATTGTGCTCTAATTGTACATACACCATGTCAAAAACTGGCATTACTTTTGCAGTGTGTGTTCATAGAAAGAGGAAAAAGAGAGGTGGGAAAGAATTAGGAAGAGGGAGGAGAGCTGAAAATGATTATCAACTCAGAGGACCAAATTATTTGTCAAGCGTAGACGAAACCTCTTACAGATCATCTCTCAAAATATCTTGGGCCCAAACCTGTCTCTGGCAGAGGTCTTGGAATACCAAAAAAACGGATTTAACCACTATTCATTCTAGCTAACATAATTAATTCTTCATCTCTGAAAGAAGGTCAGGGTTTCAAAAATTCCTACATCTAGAAAACAGGTATTAACGGCTTGTTCCCTCCCAGGAGGATCAAATGTTAGCTCCCTCCCCAAGGTTCTTTGACAAATCCTTACATGAGAAATAGCCAATAGCCAAGATAACCATGAAGAAAATTTTCATCTTTTCCATAACGAACAGTGTGATTCATCCACCTGAGTTCCTTCGGTCAAGAGTTCCTAGAAAATACCCCAAAGCTCAGTTCTCTTGCTGATCAGAGGGCTGTGGCCCCATTATGAGAATCTCCGGCTCTATTGTGATGTCACTACACGAATGATCTATTTACATGTGACCCCAAAGTTACCAGGTCACCGAAGACCAAGAAGACTTCCAAGGGAATATATTTAATTCTTAAGAGGTTATACGGTTCATGGCATGATGGCGTGATTTAACATTTTTTGTCATTATTATTTTTAATGATTATTATTCAGTCTCATAGAAGTACATTCTGTTTTTTTTTAACTGGCAAAAGGAAACCAATGTGAAAAAGATTAACTTAGAATGTGTATTTCTGTGGCACTTTTTCAAAGTTCACATGTCTGCCTTCTGGTCTATCAACTGCAAGCTTTTGACTCAGTAGGTCCAGAGTGCAACTTAAATGTATATATACCAGAAGAAATTCTGATTCACTTCTTTAAATGAGAATTAATGAAATAGGGGGACCACAATTGAACATTAAAGGGATAATTATCTAGATCCTTTCCTCCCTTACTCTCTAAAGGCAATTGTTCTGTTTTATTAGAGCAATTTCATTATTTCTTGTTATTGTCATATCCGTTCCTACCTTTCTAGCCATACCACCGACAATCTCACATTTAACATAAAGCACACTGAAGAAATAACTGGGGAGTGTCCATGGAATCGCAATTCCATTGTGTATGATTTCTGTTATAATACCTGACTTATGTGTAGTAGGGAAGGGCCTGGAGATCCTATAAAAGGGTGTTATGACCAGGTGTAATAGGGGTCAGTTCATATTACTACAAAAACAAAGACATGAGAAAATCAGACCAAACAATTGAGGAAATAAGTCTGATTTAAAAAACAAGTTCAGTTCTCAGATTTCCCAGGACATTAGCTTCTTCTCAGTGCTGAGATTTGAACAATAGTGAGAGACAACTATCTTTGAAAAGACTCTTCTTTCTGTAAAGTGAAGTAAAAAGAAAATTGAATCAAGAGACTTAGGTTCTCACTTTCTCTCTGCTAGTACCTAACAGAGCAAGTAAATCCTATCCCATTTTAGGGTTTCAGTTTCCCACCTGTGATATAAACAGCTTTCCTAGAGGGCCCTGTTGTTGTTGTTAGTTGCCGTTGGGTGGATTCGAATTCATGGTGACCCCGGTTGTAACCTCTCAGAAACAGATTGCCAGGCCTGTCTCCTGAGACATCTTTGGATGGATTCGAACCATCAAACTTTTGGTTAGTATTTGAATGTTTAACGATTTGTGCTACCCAGAGACACCGAGAGGACCTGAAGGGTTCTTTTTCAAATTCTAAGGCAGAATGTCCATACCATTTGGGAAAATATTCTCCAGTCAGACAACAAAGGATCTGAATACTAAGTCTTACGAATGGGCAAAGACCTGGATCATTTACCATGAAGAAGTAAAGATTCAGGAAAATGTGAGAATGTCCCTATGCTTCCTGCAAGTAGAAGAAGATGGAAATCTCATTTTCTGTCCCTCCAAACAGAGGATAAGACTAATAATAGCTAACATTTACATTTATTTCTCACAACAATTCTTTCAGTAAGTACTATTCATATTTTCATTCCACAGATGAGAAAATCGACACAGAAAGTATTAGGAAATTCCCTCAATGCCATAGAGATTGTAAGTATTATCAGTTGAATTAAAACCTGTGAAATCTGACTCGAGACCTGACCAACTTAATAACTATATTATTTAGCATCTTGACTCAGCATGAAGAGTTGAATGGAGACAAGGACTGTCCTATTCATCTTTGCATCTTGGGCTCCTGGCCTAGTGCCTGGCACATTTTATACATCAATAAATGTTGGTGAGAAGATGAAGCAAACAATTTTCTGAATACTCAAGCTGCTTAACGATGGAATAGAATACCTAACGTAGGCTTTTATTTACCATCTTCAGGGCTATCCAGGTATAACCAAAAGTAAAATGATGATCTCTCAGAGATCTGGAAGAAGAGCGCTCTATGGATGGAGAGTTGAAGGAGAAGCTCTGAGATTCTGTGTTTCAATGATTTCTTGATGAAGTCATAAAAATGCATTTTCAAAATGTTCTCTAGCAACCCATATACCCATCCATCTGCGAGATGACAATGTCCTAGAATTCTTTGGGCAGAAGATAGCCAGGGGACTGCTGTTGCCTGGTGCAGGGGTCAGAACAGTGGTAGAAGGGAGATAGTCAGTAAAGACAGATGCAAAGAGAAGGACAAAGTACAGTTTTCATGGCACTAACGTGGCCCAGGGCAGTGAGGTAAAGTCAAGAGAGGTGACATGGAGTCAATAGAGGTGACCTAGTAGTGTCAGCCAAGCCCACTCTACATGATTATATTCAAATAAGAGATTCCGTGTTGATAATGAAATGATCTCTTAGTGATTCAAAATGGCAGAAACATTCTAGAAATATTTGCTAAACTGTGAGAGGGCTTCATTTTAGAAAAGACAGCTTATAGCCAAAAAGTAGAATTGGGGATCTTGGACGTCAAACTCCTCAGGAAGATTCCTTTATGCTGCCAGCTGAGGTTTTAAAATACTTAAGCCCAGGAGAATTTTTTCAGACTCAAAGCCGTCACAAATGTATATTCTCCTTTATGTAATAATTTATAACAAGAAGATTTTAATGTCTTATAGGGTCCAAAATAATTAGCATTACGAAAATACTATTGTCGTTCCTGTAGCACTTAATGATTTTCCGAGCACATTCTAATAACAGTAACAACAACAGCAATAGCTACAATAACAATTGCACTTTATTAAATATCTATATGTTCTGGGCACTTTCTTTCCATATGTTATCTGTCAAACCTTATAATAGATTTTCAAGGTAGGTATCGTTGGTACTATCCTTAGACCTGTGTAAGAGGGGCCCCTTAGCCCTGGCTTCTAAGTTTTAAAGGGCCTCCTTCTGACTCTCCTTTAGCTGTGCTTCTCTCCCTACACGGCTTGTTGTTAGATGCTGTCAAGCCTACTCTGACTCGTGGTAACCGCATGCACATTTGGGAACCATTGTGAGCCATAGAGTTTTTGCTGGCTGATTTTTTGGAAGTAGAGCACCTGCTGGCCCCCAGGCCTTTTTTCCTAGTCTGTCTTAGCCTGGAAGCTTCGCTGAGATCTTTTCAACATCATAGCAACATGGAAGCCTTCACCAACAGACAGGTAGTGGCTAAGTTTGAGGTGCAGGTGTACTAACTGTACTAAAAAAAGGGCAAGGTACGAAAATCCCACCCTCATTACTAACTGTGTGGTAAGGATCAGCATGAATCCCATTCCCATCTAGAAGTGGACCCAGGCTTTTCTTTCCCACATCTACATTCCTCGTTGCCAGCCACCTCCATGACACTTCCTGTCTCTGACCCTAACCACCCAGGGTTAGGTCAGACCTCATCCCTAGCCACCTGAACCAGGTCAAAACACACAAGTTAGAAAGTCTCTATCCTTCATCTACTACCTGTGCAGCTTTTCTCTGTCACCCAGTTTTCACAAGTTGACTTCCTACACTGTCTATCTCTGAATTAGCCACCCTGAGCTAAATCACAGTCTCACTGCACCTTGTGGGTTCATTAATTCTCTAAATGGCTCACAACATTCACAGAGACTATTACCTATACTTATAGTTACCCATCGATTATAACCAGAAAGGATACAAACAAAGAGACACATCAGAAGCAGTCTGGGACAGACACTAGCATGAGGCCTCCATTGTCCACAGGGATGTGCCACCCTCTCCTGTGCATGAACGTTCTCGCCAATCTAGGTAGCCCAACTGCTTCTGTCTTCAAGACCTCTTATAAAATGCATATGCATGATTGGTGCCTCACAGCATATCCATCATCTATTGAGTCAATAAATATGAATGACTGATTGCATCATGCCCAGTCCCTTCCTGAGCTTAGTTGTCAGTGTGGAATTGGGGCTCCTAATTAATTTGTACATGTTTAGGTATTGCCTAGCTGTTTTAGAAAAGCAAAGATATCTTAATTGCTGGGGAATTGTGAGGGCTATCATTCAGACCCCCACCCATCTGTCAGTATGTGGGAGCTTGTGTGTTGCTGTAATGCTGGAAGCTATGCCACCAGTATTCGAATACTATCAGGATCACCCATGGAGGACAGGTTTCAGCTGAGCTTCCAGACTAAGACAGACTACAAAGAGGGACCCGGTGGTCTACTTCTGAAAAGAATTAGGCAGAGAAAACCTTATGAATAGCAGTGGAACATTGTCTGATATAGTGCCAGAATGAGCCCCTTCAGCTTGGAAGGCACTCAAACTACTACTGGAGAAGAACTGCCTCCTCAAAGTAGAGTAGACCTTAATGACACAGATGAGTCAAGCTTTTGGGACATTCATTTGCTGATGTGGCATGACTGAAAATGAGAAAAAGTAGCTGCAAACATCCATTAATAATTGGAACCTGGATGTATGAATTATGAATCTAGGAAAATTGGAAATTGTCAAAAATGAAATGGAATACATAAAGATTGATATCTTAGGCATTAGTGAGCTGACATGGACTGGTAATGGTCATTTTGAATTGGACAATCATATGGTCTACTCTGCTGGGAATGACAACTTGAAGAGGAGTGGTATTGCATACATTGCCAAAAAGAACATTCCAAGATCTACCCTGAAGTACAATGCTTTCAGTGATAGGATAATATCCATACACCTACAAGGAAGATCAATTAATATGATTATTATTCACATTTACACACCAACCACTAAGGCCAAAGACGAAGAAAGTGAAGATTTTACCAACTTCTGCCATCTGAAACTGATCGAACATGCAATCAGGATGATAATTACTGGTGATAGGAATGTGAAAGTTGGAAACAAAAAAGAAGGATCAGTAGTTGGAAAATACAGTCTTGGTGACAGAAATGATGCCGGGGGTCCCATGATTGGATTTTGCAAGACCGACAACTTCGTCATTGCAAATACCATTTTTCACCAGCATAAACAGTGACTACACACATGGACCTCTCCGGATGGAATACACAGGAATCAAATCAATTACGTCTGTGGAAAGGGACATTGGGAAAGCTCAATAGCATCAGTCAGAACACGGACAGGGGTCAACTGCAGATCAGACCATCTATTACTCATATACAATTTAAAGTTGAAGAGGAAGAAAATTAGAACAAGTCCATGAGAGCTAAAGTACGACCCTGAGTATATCCCACCTGAATTTAGAGGCCATCTCAAGAATAGATTTGACACATTAACACTAATGACAGAAGACCAGACGAGTTGTGGAATGGCAGCAAGGACATCACACATGAAGAAAGCAAGAGGTCATTGAAAAGATAGGAAAGAAAGAAAAGACCAAGATGAATGTCAGAGGAGACTCTGAAACTTGCTCTCGAAAGTCGAGCAGCTAAAGCAAAAGGAAGAAATGATGAAGTAAAAGAACTGAACAGAAGGTTTCAAAGGGTGGCTCGAGAAGACAAAGTAAATTATTATAATGACATGTGCAAAGAGCTGGAAATAGAAAACCAAACGATAATAGTGCACTTGACATTTCTCAAACTGAAAGAACTAAAGAAAAAATTCAAGCCTTGAGTTGCAATAGTGAGGGATCCTATGGGGAAAATATTAAAGGACACAGGAAGCGTCAAAAGAAGATGGAAGGAATATACACAGACATTATCCAAAAAAAAAAAAAAAAACTGGTCAATGTTCAGCCATTTCAAGAGATAGCATATGATCAGGAACAGATGGTACTGAAGGAAGAAGTCCAAGCTGTACTGAAGGTTTTGGTGAAAAATAAGTCTCCAGGAATTGATGGAATATCAATTGAGATGTTTCAACAAATGGATGCAGTGCTAGAAGTGCTCACTCGTCTATACCAAGAAATTTGGAAGACAGCCACCTGGCTAACTGACTGGAAGAGATCCATATTTATGCCTATTCCCAAGAAACGTGATCCAAGCAAATGTGGAAATTGTCAAACAATGTCATTAATATCACATGTAAGCAAAATTTTGCTGAAGATCATTCAAAAGTGACTGCAGCAGTATATCCACAGGGAACTGCCAAAAATTCAAGCCAGATTTAGAAGAGAATATGGAACCAGGGATATCAGATGGATCCTGGCAGAAAGCAGAGAGTACCAGAAAGATGTTTACCTGCATTTTATTGACTATGTTGGAAACCCTGGTGGTGTAGTGGTTAAGTTCTACAGCTGCTAACCAAAAGGTGAGCAGTTCAAATCCACCAGGCGCTCCTTGGAAACTCTATGGGGCAGTTGTACTCTGACCTATAGGGTCGCTATGAGTCAGAACCGACTCGACAGCACCTGAAAACAATCTTTCAGGAACAAATACAGGTGACAAATGGATTACTTTTTCCCACAGTGGGGGACCTGAATGGAAAGCAAAAATTCTAACACTGAACCACCACTGCTCCTCACCCCCTTGTATTGCTCAAAAAACCCAAACTAAACCCACTGTCTTGGAGTCAATTTGACCCTATAGGACAGAGTAGAACTGTCCCATAGAGTTTCCAAGGAACACCTGGCAGATTTGAGCTGCTGACCTTTTTGATTAGCAGCTATAGCACTTAACCACTACTCCACCAGGGTTTCCATTGCTAGGAGCTTGTAAATCAAGGATACCTGTCTCTCCATATCACCATCCAAGTTAGTAATCCTTTTCTGAACCAAACCCTGGAACCCTGAACACCTGAATTTCCTTCCAAAGTAGCCATGAGCCTGTTTTCAGGGCCTATAGAAACTTATTCCTCAGGTTCATTACCCCAGTGCAGACTGTGTTGCTGGTATGCACATCATTAGCCCAAAGAGTGACCTAGCAGAGATTGTTTGCAGTAGTTTGGACGAATCTTAGACATGCAGGCTTTGGCATGACAGAACTCGGATGAGTATAGGAGATCGATTGCAGGCCAGGACAGGGGGCTGATGCCCTAGGACCAGCTTTGTCCATTCTACTATATTGCAGTGAAGAACTCTAAGGAACCTGAGAATTGTAAATTTCAACCTGGACTTTCATGTTGCAATGAAGCCATATTTGCCAAAATAAGAATTTTTATTTAAAAATTTGTTAGCTGTAAGTTTTAAATAGTTGAGCTGAATACCTTTTAGACATACAATAAATGGGTTTTTATTTCAATTTTTGTCCTATGCTTTGCGAATGCTAGGGGTGAGCCTGGGTATTACCCCCAGTAAAAAATGTGTTAGCCTCTCTGAGCTGAAAAGTGACTTGCTTATGATCATACGATGAGGCTGAATTTGCCAAGAATGCTTGTGTCCTTTCCGCCATGCCGTGTTTCCTTTCACATAGATTCTAACTTGATTCTCACTTCAACCAGATGACATGGGGGTTACTTCCATTTCCATTTTTGTCAACTGATGAGGACACTTTGACTCAGATAGTTGAAATGACTGGCTTAAGGTGCTATGGTATAGCCAGCTCTTCAGCTCATTTATTTTAACTCCAAATGACTGACTTTAACGAAGGCTGAGAGTTCAGATTGGTAGTAAGTATTGCCATATGTTGTGTTTAGATGAGCAGTCATGTCATGGGAATATTTTCTAAGAAAGATTAGCTTGGAAAACAGAAGACAGAGGACGAGCTGTGTAAGTTATTTAAAATCTCTGATAATTTCTTATGGGGAAGAGGAAACGGACTTGGTCCAAGTAGATGCTAAAAGGTGAAACTGGAATCCATGGGCAGAAGCTGAAGGGAGAGATTTGGATTTAACACGAGGAAGCATTCACAAACCATTAGAAACCTTCAGTTTTTGTCTATATCAATATCTATATTGATATAGGTGTCCAAAACAGCCCTGGTGGCATAATGATTAAGTGCTAACCGAAAGGTCAGCAGTTTGAACTTACTAGCCGCTCCATGGGAGAAAGATATGGCAGTCTGCTTTTGTAAAGTTTACAGCCTTGGAAACCCTACAGGGGCAGTTCTACTTGTCCTATAGGGTTGCTATGAGTTGAAATCAACTTGACGATGATGGATGTGGGTAGAGGAATCTAAGAAGACACTAGTAGGGATGTTGTAAAGAAGATTTCTGAATTAGTTGTGTGCATACCTAGATGTTCTCCTAGGTTCTTACTACAAATCCAAAATTCTAAGTCATGAGATGGTCTTTAGTCTGAGACCACCTGTGGGGTAAGTAGAAAAATCATAGCAGCTTCAGGGCTGGGTCGAAGCCTTAGGTTTGCTCCTCTCTTCTTCATCTTACTGTGTGCCTGGTAGGATTAGTGGTGTGGACTTTATCAAAGGGCTTCTTGCCCTCTAGCTACTACTTGTTGATTCAGCCAATGGGAAGTCCAGGCAGAAGATCATGGAAGGGAGGCTGCCACCCTGCAGGATTTCCACAGGCTGCTTTCCCCTCAGTGTTTCAGGTCTTGTCAAGTCGTCTCTCCATATAGGTCTTGCTCTTTCTTGGTTCCTTCCTATTGCCTCTTTAGTTCTAGGGATGATAATGGTATGACTAACCACTTCTGCTGTTACTAACCCTGAGTTATCGGCCTATCCCCTGTGATTTCTTAATGTCATGTTCACACTTTAGTAAATAGTCTCCCATTAAACTCTCCTCCAAGTACACAATCTGAATATGTCATCTGGTTTCCTGACTAATGCAGTATGCTTTTCTAACCTGAGGTAACCGCATTCTTCTGGTATGGAGAAATCTTGACTGCCACTCAATGAAGACAACCTCAGAGCAGTCTCCCCAGTCCTAAAAGGAGGGTACAAAGCCCTAGTAATATTGGAGAAGAAAGAGAAAGCTTAAGGAATGAGATGACTCACCAAAATCTTGTGGTTGCTGCATTTAAATACATAGGTAAGAATTCTTAGGAAAGGTTTCCCAATTAGAATGGCATTATACCTCTGATGCAGCCACAACAGATTTTCCCCATTCTCAAGCTTGGCCACTGTCTTAACTGGTGTACTGGTTAAGCGTGAGGGTTCTAGAGTCTGACTCCTTTAAGTAAAATGCTGGCTGTGTCACTTGCTGGTTCTGTGACTTTGGAAAAATCACCTCTCCAAGTTTCATTTTTCTCATATAAAAATTAGAATAATAATAGCATATGCCTCCTAGAGTTGCTATAAAATTAAATATTTAGTATATTAAAAGGTTTTGCATGCACAGTGCCTGGAAAATGGTAAGAATGAAATAATATTAGCTATAATTTTTCTGGGGGAACATAAGCAGTGCTCAATAAATATGGAATGGACAAATGAATGGTATAGTTTTAAATGCTTATAATTTTGTGCCTGTCATAGATGACAAGGTGAATCAATGTTGATTTCTGCTCAATAAAGTAGGAATAATCTATTGACTCAAACGAGTCAATAATGGGCTTTTTATATCTTTCAACAAATGAATTATAGATCAAAACAGAGGCTAGTAATATCCCATTGTATGCATATACTACATATTGTTTACTCATTCATCTGTTGATGGGTATTTGAGTTGTTTTCACATTTTGGCTATTGTTAATAATGCTGCAATGAACTTTAATGTACATGTGTTTGACCATGATATGCCATGACATGGAAAAATGCTGAGTAAAATAAGTCAATCGAAAAAGGGCAAATATTACATGATCTCAGTAATATGAAGTACGTAGAAAAAGTATAGAGATCAGCATGAAGAAAACAAAAATCCTCACAGCTGGAATGATAAGCAACATCATGATGAACAGAGAAAATATTGAAGTAGTCAAGGATTTCATTTTACTTGAATCTGCAATCAATGCCCATGGAAGCAGCGGTCAGGAAATCAGATGACATACTGCATTGGGAAAATCTGCTGCAAAAGACTTCTAAGTTTTGAAAAGCACAGATGTCACTTTGAGGACTAAGGTGCACCTAACCTAAGCCATGATGTTTTCAATTGCTTCATATGCATGGGAAAGCTGGATGATGAATAAGGAAAACCAAAGGAGAATCGATGACTTTGAATAAGGAGACCAAAGAAGCACTGACATCTTTGAATAGGAACGATCAAAGAAGAATTGATGCTTTTGATTTCTGGTATTGAAGAAGAATATTGAATATACCATGGACTGTCAGAATAATGAAAAAATCTGTCTTGGAAGAAGTACAACCAGACTGCTCCTTAGTAGCAAGGATGGTGAGACTACGTTTTACGTGTTTTGGACATGTTATCAGGAGGGACCAGCTCCTGCAGAAGGACATCATCCTTGGTGGATGGTCAGCAAAGAAGAGAAAGATCCTCAATGAGATGGATTGACACAGTGGCTGCAACAATGGGCTCAAGCATAACAAAGATTGTGAGGATGGCACAGGACAGGGCAGTGTTTCTTTCTGTTGTACATAGGGTAGCTATGAGTTGGAACTGACTTGATGGCACCTAACAACAACAACATAGAGATCAGCAGTTAATAGTGGTTATGGGGCGGGGAGGGGCGGGGAGGGAGAGGTAAAAGGAGGAACTATTGTTTAGGAAGCATTGAGTTCTTGTTTATGGGATAAAAAAATTGGTAAAGGATATTGGTAATGGTTGCACAACTGCTTGATGTAATTGATCTCATTGAACTGTGTATGTGAAAAATGTTGAATTGGCAAATGTGATGCTACCTATATTTTTACAATAAGAAAAAAGCTAAGAAAGAAAGGAAAAACAGAGGCTAGATAAGGATCTCCTAAACAAAGGCTTGATAATGACCCCCTCACAAGGATCTCAAAGAAGCTTTCTTTCATACTTAGAAAGTTGGGTTAGATGAGCTTGATGGTCCCATCCAACCATGAGGCTATATGACTCAGTGATTTCTTGAGGTGTGGAGAAAAATGCATTATAATAACAAAACAGAATTACTCAACTATGAGATGAAAGGATTCCAAAATTTCCTAGACATAGGTTCACAGTTCAGATGCTAAAGGTGAATGGAAGTGCTAAGACCATGAGAAGCTCTTGCTCCCATGATGCTAAAAGTGGACAATGGCAATAAGGTTGAGGCGAGAGAAGTGACCTGCATTTTCAGCCTAGCCCGTCTGGGGTTTGCATTATATCCTGTCCATATGTGTCACCTCCATTAATAAATGGCTACTCCTCAGAACAGGACCCTGAAACAGGTTTAATGACTCAATGAATCACAGGAAATTTTTTTTTGTGAAAGATGATTACATAACATGACCCAAATTAATGATACTTTACCCTTGTTTGGTGCATAAAATATCCCTAATGTTTTCGCATACAGTATGTCATTTAATTCACACAAGTCTGAGGTGGACATTACTATTATCTCCATTTTGTAGAGGAGGAAATCCTTAAATTTCTTGTTGAAGATCTGATTTCCAGCAATGTCTGAAATAAGTCTCCAAAACAGCTTCCTGTCTCAGTGCTCATTTTCTGTAATAGTGCCTGATGAAGTGATTGGTATGGGATCAGCACCCGCCGTCTTGTCCCTTTACCCAGACCCCTTTCAGCTGGAAGCCTGCCAGATCAGGGTCCAGGGTAGTCCAAGAAGAAGCTGAAGGAATATCTCTTAGGAATTTTGTAAAGGCAATTCCTACATTGAGTGTGAGGTTTGTAGCCATCAATGTTTTATATTTTTTAACAGTAATAAAATACTTATTGAATGCTTATTATGTACCATAAATATTACAGTTATCATGTAATAACTCATTTAATCCTTGCAAAAACTCTATGAAGTATGCACAAACAAAATTTGTACTTAACTGATAAAGAAGGAAGTTGAGCCAGAGAAACTAATAAGTTACTCAAGTTCACATAGCAAACTGGGACATCTTACTATAAACCAAAAAAAAAAGAAAAAGAGAAGCTTACTTGAATTGAAGTGAGAGTAGTGGACTCTGACTTGCTGGACCCCCCACCCCCCACCCCCACAATTATGCTACTAAGGCAACCCCAGGGAATTCCTGGAGTTTCTTAGAACATCAACTGAGGAATATTGGTCTTTGTAAGTGGTTCTTCAATTCTAGTGCCTGGTTCAGATGAGAATTTTGGCCATTCCAAGGCAAAATGAGAAAAATAAGAACCCTAAGAACCATTTAGTAACAACAATGGTACAAAGTTACAACCGTTCTTTCTTGAAAACTGCTGTCATACATTATAAAATATTTCCCTTTCTCCTTTTTTAATCATGACATGTCTTTTATAAAATAATTACAGAAGTAGATGATAAATTTTGTTAGTGTCTTTATAAAACAAAATGGGAAATCCTGTATTAGTCTATCAATAGTTAATTTTTTGTATGCTAATGTTACTATAGTAGGTTGAATGTTGACCTCCCCCCTCTAAAAAAAGATGTGGCCACACTCTAAACCCCAGAAACTGTGAATGTGACCTCGTCTGGAAAAAGAGTCTCTGAAGATATAATTAAGTTAAAGATCTTGAGGCAAGAATATGCTGAACTAGGGTGGGCCCTGAATCCAATGACTACTGTCCTTATAAGAGACACGCAGAGGACGGACACATATGGAGGAGAAGAGATGGCCACGTGAAGACAAAAGTAGAGATTGGAGTCGTGCAGCTACAAGCCAAGGAACACCTGGAGCCACCAGAAAAGGAAAGAGGCAAGGAAGGATTCTTGCCTAGAGTCTTTGGAGATGTTTGACCCTACTGACATCATGATTTCAAACTGCTGGCTCTAGAACTGTGAGAGAATAAATTTCTTCTGTTTTAAGCCACCAGGTTTGTGCTAATTTGTTATGGCAGCCCTAAGAAACTAATTTAGTTACTGTTTGTACCTCTTGTTTTAGGGAGGTGTTGAGTAGAAGAAGGAGTTGGGGAAGAAATAGAAAAAGAAAAAAGGTAGGAGCAAAATGGTAGCACTCTTATGATAGAACATCAAGCAAGATGGAATCCAAAATTGTATCTGTGATATTTACTGTCAATATGTGGAAATAGTATCTATATATGGTTAAGGGCTAAAATGAATAGAAGGTTTCTTAAGACGGTGGGTAATATTTGCCTTAGATTTCATTGGTGATTTTACTTTATTTTGCAATAAAAAATTATAAAAAAAGGAGTTAAGTTGGTCTGTGATATACAAAACTCTATAAATCAGTGATTCAATCTATGAGGTCTCTTATTTGACCAAAAATTTCTGTGAGAAGATGCTGTTGATTCCTTAAGGCTTTGCTTTTCATGGAAACTTTCAGAGAGAAAGTGGAAGTATTCAGGGCTATTGAACAAGGCAATGCGCTGCTCCAGTTGGTGTCAGTCACACTTTTCTCTGTAAAAAAAAAAAAAAAGCAAACCCATTGCCACTGAGTCGATTCCAACTCACAGGACAGGGTAGAACTGTTCCGTAGGGTTTCCAAGGAGCGGCTGGTGGATTTGAATTGCCGACCTTTTGGTTAGCAGCCGTAGCTCTTAACCACTGCACTACCAGGGCTCCTTTCTCTGCAAAGACAGACCTAATGTGGGCCAGATACTTGGTCTATTTAGGGCTATTTTAGAAGAAGAGTAAGTTCTTGTCCTTGATGAAAAAAAAAAAGCCTCCAAGAGGACACTAGATTTTGAAGAAGGAAGAGGATGCCTTAAAGGCAAATGTATTGATGCTTTTGGCTTACCAAATCTTCCCAGATTCAGGACCAATTTATATAGAAAACACCTACCTTTCTCTTTGTCCTCCTTTTCATATTTTGTCATATACCATACATGTGGAAGAGTGTATGCAATACCTACATACAATTTAAGTAATATAAGACAAACACTCATACGTCTCTAACCCTGTTTAAGAAATAGAACATGAGTTATATCTTTGAGACTTTTTGTATGCCCCTTCCCTTACTCCCATTCTTTACTGCTACTCAGGGTGCCAGCTCCCTCTTCTTCTCCCCAAGTCCCAACCCCATCTTCCTGTCCTCCAGCAAGGACACTCATGAAACCACAGAACCTAGAAACGTTTCTCCATCTGTGGAGGAATTACACTGGTTTCCTGTTCTCCATCCTTTGCTAAATAATAGTGATTCTTTCGTTATTTTCAGGCAATGCAGAAATCTGTGTGAGATTCTTTGCACCATTAAGATACTGAATACATGGCTGTAATGGTTTGAATACATTCCACTTAGAGTTTGTTTTGATATTTTTTCACCTGAAAGTTTAAAATTAAACACACATACACATACATACATACTTATGTATGTATATATGTATAAATATGTATAAATTACATAATATGTGCATATATGTATACATATATATGCATATATATATGTATAAATGTCCATGTGTGTATATGCGTCTATATATCTACAGGTGTATCTCCTACTGTATATTAGGCAGTAGAGAAGTAAATGTCCATTTTGGACTCAAAGATGAACAAGACCCAAAAGACCCAATCCCCTGCTATCAGGGGGCCTCAAAACCAGAAGATATGTATTTTTTTTTCCTTTTTCACTAAAAATGAGGATAATTTAAAAAATGCTATAGAGGCTCTGATGGAGGTCGTGTATTTTCATTTCACTGTAGTCAAATTACTTTGCTGACTTCCATGACTATAACAGTGATGATCTGCTCTAATAGAAGGCTCATAGTGCTGTATCTCAGGACAAGGCAGGGGAAGTGTGCTGGTTGTAATAGGTTTGGGATAGGGAAAAGATGAGAAAGAGCCAGAACCTAAAGTAGAATCACTTACTATGCTTTTACTATGCTTAAGGAATAGAAATAAGACAACTAGAAATTTTGTTATTATTTTTTAAATCTACCATTTATTATTTGCAAATTTTATTTGCTTATTTGGTTTCAATGCGCTAGGCACAATATTCTACACTGTATATACACTGGTTCACGTAATCCTTCCAGCAAATCTGTAAGGAACTGCTCTTGTCCCCATTTCATAATATAGGAACTGAAACTCAGAGATAAGCTACTTGCCCAAGGTTACTCAGAACTGGCAAACTTAGATTTGGCCCCGGGGCTCTCTATCTCCAAGCCCCCTGATCTTAACCATTATATTTTATAGCCTTCACAACGAATTTCAGTCTGACAGGGAAACAAGTTCATATCTAAAGGGTGTGGCAGCAACAGGTAACATGTAGGCCTCATAGGTAAATAAGAACTAACCAAAGCCTAAATAAGCAGCCAAAACAGAGGAAGGGAGACCAGGGAGACAAGTGCCACAAAAGAAGTCAACCAATATTTTTGGGTGTCTGCCACTGGACACCATTTCCAGAAGTGGCAAAGTGGAGGGGAGGAGAGAAGCAAGGAACAAAACCTAGAGGTATAAAGGTACTAAAGTGGTGGGCTTGTGGATGACCCAGGCAGGGGCCTCAGGGTAGGGAAACTACAGTCATCAGAACAGGGATCTCAGGTACATGTAGAATGAAGTTCAGGAAGTGGGCATAAGACAGGGAGCAAAGGCCCTGAGATTGGAGGGTACCTGTTTGAGAAATAGTGAGGAGACTGCTGTGGTTAAAGGAGAAACAAGTAGAAGAGAAATAGACTACACTATCAGGGAGGTGATACGGGGTTGAGTGTGGAACCTAGAGACTTAGAAAGACAAGGAACAAAGGGGCCCCCAAATCTGCAAAGAAACAAGAAATGGGCTAGGGCGCAGAAACAAAGCCATTCCCCAGCACAATGGGGCAGGGTATCTAAAAATAGCCTGCAAACTTCTTTAAAGTTGCCTTTCAGAAGCAGCTGGAGAAAACCAGGCCCAAGGACATGCGCAGAACATCCACCAGTGACCACTGTGTGACCTTCACCAGGGGCAGTGAGGGGCTACGGCTGGGGAGCAAGAGACTGTGCAGGCATGACCCCCATAATAAGTCCAGCTATGAAACCCAGAGACCTCCAGGACGGAAGCCATCTTGGAAAGCTGCTGCGTGCACACTGTAGTTAACATATCCCCGCCTGAGTCTATGAATAAATATAAATCTTTTCCCCGCCCAAGAACTTTTAAGAACTCAGGCCGGTCTTTTGTTTTGTGAGACGGGTGTATACATTGCTCTAGGCCCTCCTCGTCTCCGCTTGCAAGCCTCTTCAACAAAGCTTTGCTTGTGTGGAAAATTACGTGCCTTACCTGCTCATTCTTGACCAGTGAGAGGCAAGAACCTTATTCCAGTAACAGGCACACGAATAGACTGAAACACACAAGTCAGCCTTACCCTTTCATGAGTCACTTAGGGCTTGGCTGGGCTGGGCTTGCTTGTTTTAACCTCTGAGCCTATTTGCCAGTGCTAAATGCTGCATGTCTGGGGGAAGAGGGCCTAGGAGTCTGGCAACAGTGAGTAATAGGAAAGTTTCCTGAACTCCCCAGAAGCATCTTTCAGAACTCTAGTAGTCTTTACCCTGCATATAAGCAGGAGTTCATAAAAAGCTTGATTTTATATTGTAATAATTTAACTGTTATCTTTGGATTCAGGGTCCCTTTTCTTAAGGAATTCTGACAAGTTTTTTTAAGATGTGTCCATGTGGGTGCATTTTGTTAAGGAATATACAGTAAAACCTGTGAAAGCCAGAACCTATGTAAGGTGGAAACCTGTCTGAGAAGGAAAACTCAAATATTTTTCACTAAAATGAGTGATAGGAAAGTGGTCAGACTGTATTGTGTCAAAGGCAGAACACTTGAAAAACCCCGAAAAACAAGGCAGTCCTGCCGAGTTCCAGCTTTCACAGGTTTCACTGTATTTATAAACTGGCTTCCATTTCCTTGATCTGTACTCTTATTGCTAATTAACATTCCAAAGTCATTACTTTAGCTTAACTTTGTTCTCTGAGAGAGACATGAATTGCCTGCTCCACCAAGAACAGGTTATCAGGTATAGTAATGCTTACTTTGCTTAAACATGAGAAAGGTAATTAAAAATTAAACACAGTAAGATTTCTTAGAAGTTGAGTAAGCTTCAGTTCTAAAAGACAAGTGTTGGCAATGTATTAAACTGTTTATATCTTAGTTAATGTGTTCATTTAAAAAAAAAATTTACAGCAACCTTCATGCTACAAATGACAAAGATTTTACAAGGTGGTATTGAAAGAGATGAATTTAGAGGATAAGAATATAACAAGAACTTTTAGGTTGTGGGGTGTGTATGTAACCACCATGTTAGTCACTCCTCCACAGTCTCTAGAGGAGTCTTCATCGCTCTTATATTTTGTGTGTCTATGGATTCTTTTTATGGGAACTTGAAGCGTTCAGAGTTTGGGTTGGTGTAGACTGCAAACAGAGGCTGCATTCACTAATGTAGGAGTAGGATCAAAAGTTGACATCTGGCTTCGAGTTGCCTGCAATAAGACACCATAGTTTCCTTGCTTACCTGTTCATAGAAGTCAAATTCAATTAAATTTGATTCAGCCAACTCTTAGAGCATTAACTGAACTCCTATTACATGGCAGCTATCAGTTCATAATATAGAAAACTAAAACCTGTTGCCTTTGAGTTGATTCCAGCTCATAGCGGCCCAATAGGACGGAGTAGAACTGCCCTGTAGGGTTTCCAAGGCTGTACTCTTTACAAAAACCAGACTGCCACACCTTTCTCCCTTGGAAAGGCTGGTGGGTTCAAACCACTGACCTTTGGGTTAGCAGCCCAGTGCTTAACCACTGTACCAACAGGGGTCCCTTCATAATACAGCAGAGGAGATAAATGGTTAAAGAGCTAATGAGATTACAATGTGATAGATGCTAATCTTGGAGGACCAATTAATTACACAGGAGAAACTTTTTAGAGAAAATGACATTAGGGTTAGATCAATGATGAATGAAAATCAGTGAGACAGAAAGTGAGAAAGGGAATTGTGAGAAGGACCAGCATGTGCAGAAGTGCAGCGTGCATGGGAGGTTCTAAGAATGGTGATCAGTCTGGGACAAGGTGCGGAATGGAGAGAGAGCTCATTGTGTTGGACAGCCTTGGTCCCTGAATCTCTATGGGCTTTGCGAGACTAGAACACAGCTCAGAAGGGCTCGGCTCTATTTTCTTTCTCTTTGCAGAGAATATAAAATTAGATTTCCTATGTCTTATGCTTGTATGGAAACCCTGGTGGTGTAGTGATTAAGTGCTACGACTGCTAACCAGAGGTCAGCAGTTCAAATTGGCCAGGTGCTCCTTAGAAACTCTATAGGGCAGTTCTACTCTGTACCATGGGGTTGCTATCAGTCAGAATGAACTCAACTGCAGTGGGTTTGGGTATGCATGCATAATGTAACTCCACTGTAATGCAAAGGAAAAGTTGCTTAATTTTCAACTCAATTTTTTAAAACATTTATATAGTATAAGGTCTATGCAAGATGTTGTTCCAAGCATGGAAAATTCCCCCTAGAGTATAAACTCAAAGAGGACACAGACCAAATCTTATCTGTTCACTATTCTTCCAAACCTAACACAGACACTGACCCAAAGTAGGCATTAATAGATGCTTGTTGATTGAATGGATGCACAAATGTATTACAAAATTAGCAACACACACCCTATGCTCTCTAAGTCAACACATTATCTAATAGTAGGATAAGTGTCAGACCCTAGACCTGAATTCAAAACAAAAACATGGATGACATCAACGAATACATGAGAAGTTGTACTACTTTAGGGGCCACATTTTACCAGCCATGTTTTACAAACAGGCCTGTTGGTAAGGAAACAATCAGAGATCAGGCCCAATCCAGGGCTGACTTTCAATATCTTAAACTCAAGAGACATATAGAAAAATTGCATTTCCTGAGCCTTGTGCCTGACATCTTCCTCATTATCTGTTCTTGTTTCAGGAATACACAAGAATTAAGTAACACCCAGAGGGTGTTTTCCTAGCCTGGGTAAGAAGAAGGCAGAAGCTTTAGGGCATTTGATTTTCTGATTCCCACTACTGGTCTTAATTGACAATTTCTTGTTCCAAGTCCACCCCAAGGTGGCCTATTTGCCACCACTGAAAAATAAAGCAAATCTAAAAGATTCCACTCCCAAACAAAATGATTCAAACATATATTTCAGATAGGTCTAATTTATTTGACAATCAAATCAAGACATGATAGGACAAGATTACTCAATGTGGCATAGATTATACGGAAGGAGAAATGTGGCATGTGTCTGTCCTGATAGGTTCATTAAAGATATTTCAGAATTTCCAAATAGATTCAACACCTTCCAAAATGTGCAAATTTAAGTTTCCCGTTAGTTTTCCTGTGGAGAGAAAATAGCAACAAATCAGAAACTCTGAGACGATACGCATTTCATTCAAACTTCACTAGAAAACGTATCTGAGTCTCCAATAACTGACATTTTTCAAAGGAGTGATGGCAATTTAAGAATATTTTAACAACTGATGTTTGGTTGCATAAAGGTGACGTTCCAAATACACTTCTATCAGCTTATACTGTTTAAAATGTTGTATTATTAATTTTATTACTATTATTTTAATGATTCTTTTAAGAGACGTATGCTTAGAAATCCTTTTTCATAATAGATTATAATTTCTTTTTTATTCAGAAAGAACTAGAACAATTTGCCATATATACTAGGTGCTAGTTTCTTTTCACTTATTTATTTATTTATTTATTATTGCGCTTTAGAGGAAGGTTTATAGAACAAACTAGCTTCTCATTAAACAATTAGTGCACATATTGTTTTGTGACATTGGTGAACAACCCCAGGAACTGTCAAGACTCTCCCTTCTTGCCTTTGGGTTTCCTCTTACCAGCTTTCCTGTCCTCTCCTGCATTGTCGTCCTTGCCCCTGGGTTGGTGTGTCCCTTTAGTCTCATTTTGTTTTATGCGCCTGTCTAATCTTTGGCTAAAGGGTGAACCTCAGGAGTGACTTCATTAGTGAGCTAGAATGGTGTCTGGCGTGCATACTCCCGGGGCTAGATGCTTGTTTTTATTCACAAATATTCTGAAAATACTTAAAGGTAACTATGTGCTTCTGTACATTCCAGTATATTCTTCATCATTTTATGTTTTTTGACCAGATGCTAATATATCTTTGAGATTACTACTTTGTAACCTTTAAATTACTTTTATCTATTACATTTTTAAAATTTAAATTTTACTATAGCTTAAATATGTATTTTGTTGCTAAATCATACTCTAAAATAGAACAAGGTCTTCAGGTTCTTCAGATTTTTTTTCTTTTGTACCAATCATTCGGGCTGCTAATATATCAACACTTATTTTCTGAAGTAAAACAACAAATGTGGCTCATTCTAACAGATGTGGACTGTCATGCCTAGGAGAGGGGCATTCCTCGTCCCTGGAAATAATCAAACATGGATTTTAGACCACCTGGTGACTTGTTGTACAGAGGTAGTTTAAACAATAGATTAGTAAGAGAAAGTTGAACTCCACGATCCTTAATTTTCCTCTCGACTTGGAGATTCTGAGATTCTCTGATTCACTCTTATGGCCAGAATACATAGGAATAAAACGAGAGCAGGTACACCCAAATGCTATAAACCGGGAAAATTCTATTCCGTAGAATCAATGTGTAATGATTCACATATTTCTTATGCTCAAATCACTTCTTTCAATTGCGGTACATTTGTCTTCACACGTAATTACACCCTAAGTCCGGAAAAGGAAACATAGCAATACTTACACAACTTCATCACAGAAGAAGCAATCGTTCCCATAAGTGTGGCCATCAGAGCCGCAAATTGGTGCATATAATCTATAACAAGCTCTCTCTTCTCCTTTTGGTAACTTTTTATAACGGCTGCAATCAACCTGAAAAAAATGCTAAAAACCTTCAATTTTCTCAACCAAATCTTTATTTCAGGATTTGGAATGTACCAATCAAGCTCGGAGGACTGTCATTTTGTGTTTTTGTATTTTGATTGGCCTCATCTAACCCCTTTAAGATATATCAAGTGTAAAGGGTTTTTATGTCAGGTATAAAATCATGAGTCATATACTTCTTTATGGTAGCTGGTTACAAAATCAGAATTTATTCTAAAACAGGGTCCTTTCTACTGTACTTGTTGATACATCAGTTGTCAACACACGCAATGTGCTCACAAGTGTAGCCACTCTCACAGGATGTGTGATCAATTTTCTGTATGAATTTTCCCTCTCTCTCTCTAACTCAAAATGTACTATCTGAATGCAAGTGTGAAATATGTTATAGGAAAAGAAAATAGCTACTATAATTATGGAGCCCTGGTGGCACAATGGTTAAGTGCTCAGCTGCTACCCAAAAGGTCAGCATTCAAATTCAGCAACCGCTCCGCGGGAGAAAGCTGTGCCAGTCTTCCATAAAGATTACAGCCTTGGAAACCCTATTGGGCAGTTGTACTCTGTTCTGTAGGGTTGCTATGAGGCAGAATTGACTTGATGGCAATGGGTAGTGTAATTATAAAAAAAAATAAGAACTCGTAAATCATTGGCAACATTTGTGGATAATTGTTTGTAACAAATTATACACTACAGAACTCATACAGACAGGTTAGTGTATCTTAACATTGTGGTTAAGAACCACTGTTCAAAATTCCTGAAGCAAATCCCAGGTGGTAAGCTGCCTATGGGAGCAGGTAAACTACTACCAAAAAAATGGATTTTCTGGGGTTTTCATCTATGAGCATAACAAAGAGTGTGGACAATAAAGTCAAACACATCTGAATTCAAACCTGACTGTATGACCTTGGGAAAATTATTTTACCTTTCTATGTCTTGGTGTCTTTTATATGCAAAATAAAGGTAATAACAATTAGATCATAAGGTTGAAGTGAAAAATACAGGAGAACACATATAGAAGATGTGTGTACAATTCACAGGATAGTACCCGGTATAGAAAATACTGAATAAATGACCTTTTGCCTTCAAGGCGATACCGGCTCTTAGCCCCCCTCTAAGACAAAACAGAACTGTCCCATAGGGTTTCAAGGAACAGCAGGTGGATTCCAACTGCTGACCTTTTTGTTAGCACCTGAGCTCTTAACCACTCGGCCACCAGGGTTGTGAATAAATATTAGCTATTATTTTTTGCCCTTGGTTTTATTTCCAGGTCTATACAAGCTCCAGTTTTACATAAAAGGCAGAGTTTCCAGCTCTTTTCATCCCAGAGCTCTAGGCATAATGTTTTACTGCGTATTGAAGAGCTCCACTCAGATAGGTAGAAATATGCTCAAATTTAAAGTTGACCACGTTATCTCCTCTAGATATGTTCCATTAAATAAGTCGTTCTTTCAGCTACTGTATTACACATACCTTCTAAGTTCTGGGGCTGAGCTGAGTCCTGGCAATGCAAAATTTAGTATATATTTGTAGGAGGACCATAGAGACTATCAGAGCAGAATGGCTTGCAGTGCCCCTTGATAATTATATGCCATCATGATTTCACTTTCCCTCCTCGCCTGTTCAAACCTGAGTCCCAGCCTTTATGTTATACTCACAATATGACCAGGAAACTACCAAATACTGGGCATTCATTAACCATTTTCATTCTCACACAGGTACTAAATCACGCAGAATGGCTTGAACTCAAGTCTGTCAGACTCCAAAATTTATATTCTTAACGCAATTATTTTCTTCAATAGAAAATACAGAAGACTCAAAAAGGTGAAGGAAATTGCCCAGACTCTAGAGTCACATAGATAATAGCCCTTTAGTTACCAAATTAAAACAACAAAAATTTTTTTTTGATAGCGTGTGTTTTCAATATTAGAATGCATGCTTACTAATTGAGCACGTTTAAATTTTTGCTTGGTAATATGGATGTTGAGAAATATGATCTGGTAATACAAGCCACTAGGAAGGCATACCACCCATCTGTGGTATGACAATATACCAATAAGAATTTAAAAATAGAGAATTTATTGTGGACACCCTTTCATTAGGTTGCATGGGGAAACTCTGGGTTTCCACATAAAAAATAGGACACAGAAAAACAGGGCTCCCGAACTATCTCACAGGAAAGCCATATTTATGCTTGTAAACCTTATCTCACAGAAACAAAGAAAAAAAAGACAAAAATTTACAAAAACTAACACATCCAGGAAGCATCACCTAACAGAATGCTCACTCTACGTAACAGTAAGGCTCCAACTCTGTTGAGCTTCACGCATTTCAAAAGGGACCTACCCTGACACTAAAAGCAGTAGAATCTGAATAACAGACTACCTAGGAAGTTCACAGGCATAAAAAGTCGTTGGTATACCATTAAACCAATAGTAAAGGAACTAAGGGGATAAGTAGCAGAGCTTGGCCTGGAACCCAAATTGCTTGACTGCTGGTTTAAAGTGTTTACCATCACACCTAGATTTTCTCGGAAATAGCCATTATATTAACTCTGAGTCATGAAGAAAAAGTAAATTAAGATCTTCATTCTCTAAGGTAGAGAACAACGATGAGTAGAACCCATTTAAAAATTATTATAAGAATCATGACTTGTCCTTATTGAGCTTTCCCATACTATGTGCCAGGTACTCTGCTAAGCACTTTTCAAACATCAGAACTTTAAGCCTCATAACAATTCCATTAAGTAGGTGCTGTTACCCAGGACCACACCATCACAGAGCTAGAATTCAAACCCGGGGCTTTATAACCTCAATGCAAGGTGTCTAACCACTTTGTTCTACCACCTCTCTTTCAGAAAGATCTGTCTATATTTTTTGAGATAAAACCAGTTTTGCTACTTCAAAAATAATCTTTGAATATATAAAAATTTATTTAGATAGCAGTGATTTGAAAGACTAGATAGGAACTGTAGGGGGCAGTGAATTTATGTTAACGGGGGAGGAAGAGCTCAGAAAATGAGGGTGAGAACAGTGACACAGCTGAAAGTTTGTGATCAATGTCACTAAATTGTACATGTGGAAACTGTTGAATCGATGTTAAGTTTTGTTGTGTATATTCTCAACAACTAAATAAAAAAAATTTTAATATGTATTATTTTTTATCAAATATTTCCCTTTCTGATACAGATTTTTAAATTACATAAAAGTAGGGCTTTTATACCAAGATGGATGTACCGACCTGTTGCCCCCCTTGGACACATTCTACATCTGGAAAAAAAAGAGAGAGAGAAAGAAAATTAGATTCTGGAAGAGGCTAATCTCATTAGAAAAAAATTAATTTCATTTGTTTTGGTTCTCAATATGCACTAAAAATATAGGACTGTCTCCAGAGCTGTGTATCAAAGTAATATCAAAGGTGGAATCTCTTTAACACAGACCTTTTTAGTTTTCTTCTTTGGAGGGGGATTTAAATGTGGACAAAATTACATGATAATGAGGCAAATGTCTTATTTTTTTCTACCTCATAATCAGGGCTCAGTAAATATTGTAAAAGCAAGTGAATTTTGTATTTATGGAGTGTTTGCTGTAATATAGCAGACATAGGTGGTAGACATTGGATCAGTGGTTGAAAATTCTAGGGAGGCAGATTTTACTTTAATAATGGCAGCAGAAGAATGTAATAACTCATGCCCCACAACGGGTTAGACTGTTTTATAAAGAGGTGAGGGTCCCACAAATAGGGATATCAAGTCAAGGCAGAGGCTAGATGGTTACTTCTCAAGGATCTTACAGAATGAGTTCCCATAGATAAGATGTGGCCTTAGATGACCGTTAAGAAGTCTGCTCTTATACGATATTGTGATTATTAGTGGAGACCAAAAACGCATTTCAAAACACTTCCCTTATTATCTATGTGATAAGAGTATCCCCAAATTATGTGGACAGAAAGGGACACGGAGCTGTTGGTATCAGGGCAGGGGCAGTGTCAGGAGGGAGATACTCACTGAAGATGGTCGCTAGTGCCAGGGCCAAGAGCAGGACAAAGGCTTTGGATCTCATGGGGCTGAAGTGGCTGAGGACAGTCAGGTGGAGGCAGAAAAAGCGACCTTCTGGTGTCTGTTCAACCTGCTTGGGTCTTGCCTTATATCCGTCAAGAGTTTCTGCCTCAATTGTGAAACAGTTTTTACAGAAACAGAATCCTGGAAAGAGATCAGAAACTCTTGCTCAGTCGTGGGGATTCTATTCTTGTGAAAGATAATTGATTGCTCATGTTATTTCAACGGCTACTAAGACTCAATAAAGCCAGCATAATCTTCATATATTGCTGCCTTATCTAAGTGCTTAAATGAGTGTGAGTAATTTCATATCTCTTATAAAATTTGACCTTCATAACAAATTTGTCAGAGAGTTTCTTTGTTTTACAGATGAAGTATTCGATTCTTGAGGAATTTATCACCCTGGGTTTATTGCATATTCTTTATGGAACTACTTTTTTTGGTATTAGTGGTCAGCATGGCAGCTTTCCTGGTTTTACCATTTTCTCAGGCTCCCTGCCTTTGGACTGAACCCCTTTCCTTCCCTAGACTTAGGAGTGGTACTGCAAATCGCGGATTTGAGCTGCCTGCCACAAGCCAATACTGAGATAGGAGAAAGTAAGCAGCAAGAGGGCTTTATTGAACACCGTGTTCAAGAGACAGAGGGAGCAAAATTTCCCCCAGATTCTGTCTGCCCCAAGAGGGCTACAAGACGGTTTTAGAGCGAGAGGGTCAGGGTTTAGAGATTTCCTGGAATTTTGATTCTTCTTTGAGGGGGACATAAGGATGAAGTGACCTATTGTTGACGTCTTACAGGTCTCTTATGCCACCCTGGTTTCAGTCACAAGATGGGTCCGGGTTTTGCTCAATTATCTCGGGTCTTGATGATATCACTCATTGTTTTTGTCCCCTGGGAGAGAAACACAGTTTAATCAACACCAAAAAATCTTGATTACCTTGTTTTTCTACAACAGAATTTGTTTTTCTACAAAAGAACAATCGTGAGACAGATTCCAGAGCAAGTAATTGACGTTTTCAAAGACTAAAGACTTAACCACAGCTTATACAGCTAAACGAGAGAATATATTCTCTCTTTGATACTAAAACACTACAGAAAATGTATTTTCTCTACTTCAGGAGTGCAGTGCAAGAAGATAGAAAATATGACATTCACCAGAACTTAAGGTGAGGACCTGCATCAAGGCATGTGTGGAATGATATAGAATTATTATTATTATGTTTTGATAAGTACATTTTTCAGTCACTTGAGCTGAGGATAAAACTCCAAAGATACGGTCAAGAAGAAAAAAGGCAGGGTGGGTTCCATTAGGAGGTGGTGGCGCTATATGTTTTGGTGAGCAAAAATAATGGATTGGATATGCCGGTTTTGGGTTAGAGTTTGGGGGAGACCTAAATTTTTCTATTAGTAGAGGGGAGAGTAGTTTAAAGTTACAGAAGAGTAGAATTAAGGAGGGAAGGGAGCACCTAGAGAGGCTGGGTTTGACATGGCGAATAGGCCAATGACAAACTTAAAATAAAAATCTTGGTAATGGAGTCTTAAAAGATGAGAAGTGTAAGGAAGTTTTTTAGTAGTTCATTTTGAGGTAAGTAAGATAACCTCTTCTCTTTACCTTCCTTCCTACAGTTTACCAATTAAAGAGCATCTATTCAGCAAATAGCAAACATGGAAACCCTTGTGTCCTAGTGGTTAAGAGTTCGGCTGCTAGCCAAAAGGTCGGCAGTTCATATCCACAAGGTGCTCCTTGGAAATGTTATGGGGCAGTTCTACTCTGTCCTATAGGGTGGCTGGAGTGGATATCCACTTGATGGCCATGGGTTACTGAGCAAATACCTATTATATTCTAGATGTTCTGCTAGTACTGAAGGAGTTCCTGCCCTGAGGGTGCTCACATTATAAAAGTGGAGACTGACAAGTAGAAATATTAACTCTATAATTTGATAATAACGCTAGGGAAACACAGAGCAGGAAAGTCAGTTATAGCTGGGAATGTTGGCAGGCTCTTTTGAGAAGTTTACCTTAGAGTTGTAACTTTTTTTTCTTAAATAATATTTTACTGTGCTTCAGGGGGAAGTTTATGTAGCAAATTAGGTTTCCACTTAATTTTTATACAAATTGTTCCAGGAGGTTGGTTACATTTTTCACAGTGTGTCAACATTTTCATTATTTCCATTCTGTTTGTTCTGTTTCCATTAATCTAACTTCCCTGCCCCTCTTTGCCTTCTCATTTTTTTTAGGGTAAGTGTCAACCATTTGGAAACCCTGATGGCATAGTTTTTAAGAGCTATGGCTGTAACCAAAAGGTCAGCAGTTCAAATTCACCCGGCACCTCTTGGAAACACTACGGGGCAGTTCTGCTATGTCCCATAGGGACGCTATGAGTTGGAATGGACTTGACGGCATCCGATTTGGTTTGGTTTTTTTGGTTGACCTTTTGGTCTCATATGGGTGATTATTTGTGGAAGCGCAGTACTCACAGGTAATACTGTTCATTTGATAATTCAATCTATTATTTGGATGAAAGGTAGCCTCTGGAAGTAGCTTCAGTTCCAAGTTCAAAAGGTATTTTAGGGCGATAGTCTTGAGACTTGCTTTAGTATCTATTGGTACAGTAAGTCTGGCCTTTTTATGAAATTTCAGTTTTGTTCTACATCTTTCTCCCATTCTATCTGGGACCTTCTCTGGTGTCACGATCAGGCACTATGTAGTTCTTCTGGTCTCAGGCCAGATGGGGCTATGATTTGTGCGGGTTATTAGTCCTGTGGACTAGTTTCTTTTCTGAGTCTTTGGTTTGTTTCCTTCTCTTTTATTTCAGATGAGTAGAGACCAATAGTTGTATCTTAGATAGCTGCTCGCTAGCTTTTAAGATCCCAGATGCTACTCACCAAACTAGGATGTACAGCATTCTCTTTATGAACTATGCTATGCCAATTGACCGAGTTGTCCCACGAGACTAGGATCCTAAGCCTTTTAACCCAGTAAATAATGCTTTGAGGTGTTTGAATATGTCTAGGAAGTCTTCATAATGGGGCCCTTTATGTCCTTTATCATTTATATGCATATATGTACAGCACACACAAACATGTGCTTGTAGGTACACCTATATATGCGCATGCGTGTGCTCACATATGCCTTCCTATACACATGTATCCATGCACATCCACCTGTGTAACCACATACATATTTTTTGGTTGTTGTTACTGTTATTGCAAAATTGTATGTTATAACATTTAGCACAATTGCCCTTTATTCTTGCATACTTCTTAGTGTCTTCATTTCCCTTGGTCGAGTTGTGCAGACTTCACCCATATTGGGTATTGCCTTTCCCATCACCAAAAACAACAAGCATCCACGATCTAGAAAGTGGTTCCCCTTCCTCCCCCTCCCAACCCTGTTAACCGTCAAAGGAGGTTGCTTTCTGTGTGTATACCTGTGCTTAACCAGAGGAAAAGAACACCCTGAAAGAAAAAGCAAGCATGTGCAAATGCAGGTGTTCTGAGAACGACGGATCCTTAACTCAGGTGCAAGATAGAGAATGAATGAATGATAGAATGAATGATAGAATATGGCAGGCTAGGGACAGACCTGGTTGAAAAAAAATTTTTTTTTTTTTGTTTTTTTAGTAAGGGGGAAACGCGTGCTATGTTTGTCCCTGGGTGGCACAAGTCACCTAAAGCTTGATGGTTCAAACCCACCCAGCGGCATGGTGGAAGAAAGTCCTGGTGACCTGCTTCTGTAAAAATTACAGCCAAGAAAACCCTGTGGAGCAGTTCTGCTCTCCGTATGAGGTCACCCTGAGCTGGGACTGACTCAATGGCAATGGGTTTTTGGTGTCCCATATAAAATGCGTGGTGAGTAGCAGAAATGGTCTTCCAAAGGCTTCTTTAAAAGAGAATGAAATAGTCAGACTTGCTTTAGAAAAGCCTCTGGTGGTTTTTCTGAGGATAGGTTTACAGTAGGTGGAAAGACCATAGGAAAAAGACAAGTTCAGAGAGTTTGATCTACCTCTACAACAAAGGGCCAAAGTCTGGCCATATTGGGGTTTTCTGGTACGTCAAACACAAAAAGCTCCTTCCCACTGCTGTTTGGAGATGGAATGTCACAGTGGCGGCAACAATGGACCCAAGCATAACAAAAATTGTGAGGATGGCACAGGACCGGGCAATGTTCCCTTCTATTGTACATAGGATCGCTATGAGTAGGAACTGACTTGACAGCACCTAACAACCACAATGACTGCTGTTTGAATGTTCTTCTCCCCTGGCTAATGCCAACTCCTAATGCAGACCTCAGCCTTCAAGTCGGGTGACCAAGGGTTTCCCAGGATGTGCCAAAACCAGGAAAGTCCTGTGTAAGCTGGGAATTTTTTTTTTTTATATATATAATTTTTATTGAGCTTTAAGTGAAGGTTTACAAATCAAGTCAGTCTGTCACATATAAGCTTATATACACCTTACTCCATACTCCCACTTCCTCTCCCCCTAATGAGTCAGCCTGCTCCCTCCTTCCAGTCTCTCCTTTCGTGATGATTTTGCCAGTTTCTAACCCTCTCTACCCTCCTATCTCCCCTCCAGACAGGAAATGCCAGCACAGTCTCAAGTGTCCACCTGATACAAGTAGCTCACTCTTCATCAGCATCTCTCTCCTACCCATTGTCCAGTCCCTTCCATGTCTGATGAGTTGTCTTGGGGAATGGTTCCTGTCCTGGGCCAACACAAGGTTTGGGGACCATGACCGCCGGGATTCCTCTAGTCTCAGTCAGACCATTAAGTATGGTCTTTTTGTGAGAATTTGAGGCCTGCATCCCACTGATCTCCTGGTCCCTCAGGGGTTCTGTGTTGTGCTCCCTGCCAGGGCAGTCATCGGTTGTGGCCGGGCACCATGTAGTTGTTCTGGTCTCAGGATGATGTAAGTCTCTGGTTCATGTGGCCCTTTCTGTCTCTTGGGCTCATAGTTATCGTGTGACCTTGGAGTTCTTCATTCTCCTTTGATCCAGGTGGGTTGAGACCAATTGATGCATCTTAGATGGCCACTTGTTAGCATTTAAGACCCCAGACACCACATTTCAAAGTGGGATGCAGAATGTTTTCATAATAGAATTATTTTGCCAATTGACTTAGAAGTCCCCTTAAGCCATAGTCCCCAAACCCCCACCCTTGCTCTGCTGACCTTCTAAGCATTCAGTTTATCCCAGAAACTTCTTTGCTTTTGGTCCAGTCCAGTTGAGCTGACCTTCCATGCACTGAGTATTGTCCTTCCCTTCAGCTAAAGTAGTTCTTATCTATTAACTAATCAGTAAATGACCCTCTCTCACCCTCCCTCCCTCCCCCCCTCGTAACCACAAAAGTATGTGTTCTTCTTGGTTTATACTATTTCTCAAGATGTTGTAATAGTGGTCTTATACAATATTTGTCCTTTTTCCTGTGACTAATTTCACTCGGCATAATGCCTTCCAGGTTCCTCCATGTTATGAAATGTTTCACAGATTCATCACTGTTCTTTATCGTTGCGTAGTATTCCATTGTATGAATATACCACAATTTATTTAACCATTCTTCCATTGATGGACACCTTGGTTGCTTCCAGCTTTTTGCTATTGTAAACAGAGCTGAAATAAACATGGGTGTGCATACATCTGTTCGTGTGAAGGCTCTTGTTTCTCTAGGGTATAGTCCGAGGAGTGGGATTTCTGGGTTGTATGGTAGTTTTATTTCTAACTGTTTAAGAAAACGCCAGATAGATTTCCAAAGTGGTTGTACCATTTTACATTCCCACCAGCAGTGTATAAGAGTTCCAATCTCTCCGCAGCCTCTCCAACATTTATTATCTTGTGTTTTTGGATTAATGCCAGCCTTGTTGGAGTGAGATGGAATCTCATCGTAGTTTTAATTTGCATTTCTCTAATGGCTAATGATCGAGAGCATTTTCTCATGTATCTGTTAGCTGCCTGAATATTTTCTTTAGTGATGTGTGTGTTCATATCCTTTGCCCACTTCTTGATTGGGTTGTTTGTCTTTTTGTGGTTGAGTTTTAACAGGATCATATAGATTTTAGAGATCAGGAGCTGGTCGGAGATGTCATAGCTGAAAATTCTTTCCCAGTCTGTAGGTGGTCTTTTTACTTTTTTTGGTGAAGTCTTTAGATGAGCATAGGTGTTTGATTTTTAGGAGCTCCCAGTTATCTGGTTTCTCTTTGTCATTTTTAGTAATGTTTTGTATTCTGTTTATGCCTTGTATTAGGGCTCCTAGGGTTGTCCCTATTTTTTCTTCCATGATCTTTATCGTTTTAGTCTTTATGTTTAGGTCTTTGATCCACTTGGAGTTAGTTTTTGTGCATGGTGTGAGGTATGGGTCCTGTTTCATTTTTTTGCAAATGGATATCCAGTTATGCCAGCACCATTTGTTAAAAAGACTATCTTTTCCCCAATTAACTGACACTGGGCCTTTGCCAAATATCCGCTGCAAGCTGGTAAAATTTATCACATTATATGACCTCTTCAGGGCAGCCTTCTATGCCCAGCCCATGGAATGCAATTTTCCTGTTTCCCAGTATTGTGACATTGATCACAATGTGTAAGCCTAAATTTACTTGTTGAAGTGAATGAATAAATGTAATAATTGAAGTATTTTCAGCTTATTTAGGAAGCTTCTTTGATGTATTCTTTTAAGAGCTCCAGGTCTTACAAAAAAACAGTATTTTCAGGTGATTCATGTCCAACAACTCCAACATACCAAAGTTTGGGAATGTGTTAGAGACCCTGGCTTGGTTCAAAATCTGTTGTAATATTCATGCCTATAATTAGTAGGCAAATTAAGGGTGGGGAAATTTTCTCTGTGAAAGGTAATAGAGAATACTGTATTTTTATGCAAATAACACGTACCTTCAAAGTCTGTTTGCCAACCATGCCCTGCCCCTCTGTGAGGTATATTCATAAGTCCCATTATGTCAATTTTTTTACATGTTGCCATAAAAAAAATTAGTATAGTGTGCTTGTGAAAATACCTCTGGAAGGGAAGGTGTGGTTGGCAAACAAACTGAAAAAGGGATGAGTTATTTGCTATAAAAATACTCGAACAGTTGTTGACCAAGGAAGTAACAATGCCTCTTTTAAAAAAATCATCTATAGAAACTTTCCTACTTGGCTGTAGAGATTCTGAAGGAATAGTTACAGATCATCAAAATAATAAAAATAAATAATGAACCAAAGTTGCTCCTAATTGACCTGTGTAGGAAAAATCACAGACTTGTGTGATCTTGGACTCAGAAATTAACTAATTCATTGAACAACGTGTATTGAGCCTACTAGACTTCTGACGCTGTTCTTGGTACTTCATGGAGCTTGCATTCTATTTGTTTAGGGTCTTCCTCAATAGATCGACAGGTAACTATGGAGGTATTCTTCTACCATTTAAGCATTTGGATTCTAGAGCTAGACTAAAAAAAAAAGAAAGGAAACCTGTTGCCTTTCGAGTCGAATCCAGCTCACAGTGATCCAGTAGGACAGAGTAGAACTGCCCCACAGGATTTCCAAGGCTGTAATCTTTATGGAAGCAGACTGCCATGTCTTTATGTCTTTCTCTCATGGAGCATCTGGTAGGTTTGAATTGCCAGCCTTTTTGTTAGCAGCCAAACACTTAACCACTGTGTCATCAGGGCTCCTTAGAGCTAGGCTACCTGAGTTCAAATCTCAGTCTTGCCACCTTTTCACTGTGTGACCTTGAACAAGTTACTTGCTTTCTCTATGCCTCAGTTTCCTCAATAGTAAATTGGGGATGATAAAAAAAATACCTACAGCAAAAGTTTTGTCATGAATATTAAATGAATTAATATATGCAAAGAATTTAGAACAGAACATAGTATATGCTACATTTAAAAAAATGAATGTGGGAAATGATCTAAGGCATTATTTAATTTGTAATACAGACATTTGTTTTTCAATCATCTACATCTCTATTCCATATTTTCATTGACTTACGGATATTGTATTCAGGCTGTTTTAATTACAAAAGAAAGATTCACTAAAGAGACCTCACATAATGGGAGTTTTATTTTAAAGACTTACAACTTTGGGAATTTTGGACCAGGAAAACAGCAACAACTACACTGTTCTGTGTTTAATGGGGTCTCATCTCTCTCCCCACATCTGCTCTTCTCTCCTGAATCTTCTGTCTGGCTTCCTCACTCTCTACCTCCTAATCTACTCACAGTTTTTGTTTTGTTTATTTATTTATTGTTGTTGTTGAAAATATATTCAACAAAAAACATACCCATTCAACAATTTTTACATGTATAATTCATTGACAATGGTTACGTATTTCACATTGTGTCACCATTCTCACTATCCCTGCCCCTATTGTTTCATCGGTGTTACCATGTACTCTCTTCTGCTCCTTAAAGTTCTCATCCATGCTTTGTAGTTATTGTTGTCATTTCAATCTCAAATAGGTAGTTCTTCAGTAGGGCCCAATTCTTCAATAAGGCCCAATGCTCAAGGCAGACATGCCTTATTTATTGAGATAAATTGTTGTTTAGCTTAAAGATGACTTCATGGGATAATTTTGGTCAAGGTTCAAAAGTTGTTTCCAGGCAATAGATTCGGGGGTTCCTCCAATTTCAATGTGTCCAGTAAATCTGGTTTCCAATAAGAATTTAAAATTCCATTCCACAGTTCTCCTCCTTTAGATCAAGATCCATCTATGGGTCCCTTATCAAAAGTTCAATAATGGTAGCCAGACACCATCTATTTCTTCTGGTCTCAGGGAAAAGGAGGTACCTACTCAAAGCTTTTGCTCTCCCATATTTTTCAACTTTTCCATGTGCTCTGCAGTCATTTTCTGACATCTTTTTAGCTTCATTTCTTATTGCTTACTCCTTCATTCTTTCAGTATTTCTTGGACTGAGAGTATTTAACTCTCTCAGATTCCCAGAGAGGGAATCTTTTCAGGCCACATCATAGATTGCTGACTCACTGCCGGATTGGTTATCCTTCAGTTAGTCCCCACCCCTCTTCTGACCAGCCGTGGGTGAGATGGAAAATTCATTGAACTGGGAGTTAGAAGAACCCCTGAGTCTGGTTCTGACACTATCTCTATGACATTGATGATATGGTAGAAGATAAGAATAATAACAGCAAAATCAAATGAGATCCTACTGCTGGCTGGGCACTGTGTTGACATGATGCACTTATTATTTGTTAACTTCTCCAGCAACCCAGCAAAGGAGATATTTTTCCAGTTTTACAAATGGGGAATTTGTGGCTCAGAAATGTCCCTGTAATTTGGCCACATGGTAAAAGATCTGAGACTTGAACCCCATCTAACTCTTGGGCAAAGGCTGATGATTCTAAGTCAGTTATGGTCATCTCAGTTCCTATGACAGTGGTTGGTCAAGGAGGAGACTGAGATCTCATTGTGGCCAATAAAATATAAAGGGAAATGTGCTTGGCATTTCAGGCCAGGATTTTCTCCCTCTTTAAAAGGATCACAGAAGAAGAATTCCTCGTCTTCGGCTGGATCCTGTTCTGTCTGCACATGACTGCTGGGACTGGGCTAGCCATCCTGGAACCCTAAAAGTGTCTGAGGTCCCTGGACCATGAAAAAAATTGAAAAACCAATAGGAAAATGAGCAGAGAAAGTTGTATCTGGATCCTTGCAGTCCAAGTGACAGGAAAGTCAACTCTAAGGAGCTAAAACAATAAAAATGAGATATTATCTCATACACTAAGGAGGCCCAAGGGAGGGGACACCTGAGTTGGTTAATTCACTGTCATCCACCATCTGGGTTCTTCCGCCTTCCTGACTTAGTTTGTAAACTTGCACTTACGCACAATAAATAATAACAACAACAACAACAACAAAAAAGAATGTAGAAGTTGGATAAAGATGGGAATGCAGACCATAAGAATCATTTCATTTGTGTAGGATTTTATAGTTTATAAAACATGTTTTCGTAGATTATCTTATCTGATTCTCACAACATCCAGGTTGGATTAGGGATTATTAGTCTCTTCATTTTATATAAAATAAAGGAAAGAGATACGTCACACATAAAGTGACCCGCCCATGGCCACACACCTGGTAAGTGTTCAGGTTGATGCAAACATACAACCTTCTGCTCTAGGATCCATCCTGCTTCTCCTAAGCTACTTAATTTTCCTCTGTGTGTTAGAAACTGATGCTAGAAAGTGAAAGAGAGAACGCACAATTTGGAACATACGAAGATAACCCATATTTGCTTATGTAGTTTGCCCTAAGTGAACATGGTCTCAATTCAATACTGTTTGAACCAGATCCATGCAACATCCACATATAAAGGGCAAAAAAGAAACCATGCTCTTTCATAATTTCTAGTTTACTCTCCCTCACTACTCAGATTTTCCACTCAGATTCTTTTATTCAGTCATTCGGGCATTAATTTCCTTAACAATCCATTAATGAATCTCTTTAGATGTAGGGCAATACAACAGAACCAAAAAGAATCAAAACACAATCCCTGCCTTCAAGGGTCTTATGGTCTAATCTCTCTTCATAAGTTGGTGTACCTGAATAATAATAATCAATATGTGATACAACTCATAAAAGAGTAAAAATATAAGTTCAGAGAAACTTCTGTCAGGTAATCAAAAAAGACTTTGTGGAGGGTCTAGTAAATGAACTGTACCTAGGAAGATGTAGTAGAGAGATCTGCTTTATGAATCTATTTTTATCTCTTTATGAATTCATAGATAATCCATGATGCTATGTGAGGCTTAAGTGAGAGAAGGGATATGAAGTATTTTGTGAATGAATTTCCTGTATTTATTCCTGCAGTGTAATAGCTTTCTCTTTATATATGGCCTTTTTGACCCTGGATTGTAGTTCTTCCAAGATGATTTGGTAGGCTGCAAAGGTGGGGGAAGTAGACTTATAAAATGACTAATTCCACAGAGATTGAGGGGGACCTTACTACCATCAAGAAGAAGAGCTGAGAGTGGAGTGAGTGCATCCTCTGGACCCAGCGTCCCTATGCTGAGAATCTCCTAGGCCACGGAGACAGAGAGAGCTGTATCACTGAGGACAGTGTGAGATGATGCAAGATGGCACAAGACAGTGGTATGAGCACCGAGAACCAGGACACCAGCATGAGATGGCTGCAGTGGGTTTCCCAGCCCATGGGGCAAAGTGACTGCAAGAGACCTGAGTGCCTTCAGGCAGGAGGCTTGCTGGTGGAGTAGGATACTTCTGGGAACTTGAGTCAAAAGAGTCATAACACAGGTCTAAGCAGGGCCTTCCTGGACTGTGGGCACAGCTGAGAATTGAGGCCTAACTGCGGGCATGGCTGAGGGGGAGCTGAGAGCTGTCTTGGCTGGAAGCTGTCCGGATTAATGAACTGTATCCTGAGTTGTATCCTGTTACCTCTAAGTTGATCCTGATCTCAAGTTTTAGCCTATTAATTCACTAATAAACCAAATAATCATAAGTTGTTCTGTGAGTTCTGCATGATCATTGCAATAAATTATCGAACCCAGCAGAGAAGTAAAGAGTGCCATGAAGAGGCTGGCTGGTGTCAGAACTGGTAAAAAGGTTGGAAGCTGTGGTATATCTGACCTCCACCTCATAGGAATCAGCTTTGGGCTGATCATGGTGATTCTCACCTCTTCCTCTGAAGTTAGAGGACATCTGACAGTACAAATAGATTTCAGTAGGGAACATCCTAAATGCTTTACTTTATAGGTAAGTAATGATTTGGGGGGTCTTAATTTCTCCTGCGATTCCTTTTCAAAACCTATTTTTGCCCCTGCAGATCATATATTAGATATGAAATAAGAATATTTTAATTATAACTCTTTTCTCTAGATTTTAAGTCAGCAAGAACATGTTGGTTGATGGAATCTGGGTGACATAGTGAAAAGAAGGATTGGACTTGGAATAAGAATCTTTGGGGTGGAGTTCTGGATCCTCACCTATGCTTTCCTATTTTACTTCCCACATTTGTGGGCGGGGGGGGAAATAATAGCATTGAATTTTCCTATCTCAAAAAAAGAGAATTAGGAGACTCTCATAAGAATGTTCTATAAATAGTAAAATTCTGTTTAAAAACTAGCTTTTAAAACTTAAATGCACAAAGTAGCTTTAAGACAACTTTTGTAACTCTTGAGCAATAGTTAGTGAATAAAGGAAATTTAACTAATCTTATATTGAGTGCCACTGAGAACATCTAGAAAAAAAGAAAACATTGAAAAAGATAACGTCTAAAATTTGCTCTTCAAAATCAGTTGCAGGTTAGAGTCTAGAGAAGATAAAGTTTATAGGTAATATCAAGAACTGCTTTTCTATTTCCCATCACAAAACTCTATTGTCTAATTTAATACTCACCCTCTCCAACCCCAAGCATGCCTCTAGACTTTATGGATCATAGACAGAAACTGCTCATGAATGACCAGGGATTTACTCACCAGAAGAAAATAAAAATAACAGAATGAGCAGACCCTAGCAATATAGGCCCATCGTATTGGAGAAGGTGCTTCCTTGACTGGTGGGTACTGTGTTAAGTGGATACTCTGGCTAGACACTCCTCCCAAAAGGCTAACTTACACACATCTGCACAAAAGCTGGTGGAAAGGTTATTATGGGCCAATTAGCAAGAGAAGTGGAGACTGGGCTCAGTTCCCACTCAATCAAGGAGAACTTTGGTGATTAGCCACAGTCCTGCTACTTTGCACCCACATCAAATTTCACCTGTAAGAAATGTTTCCTGCTAATCTCACCCAGCAGTGATTTTACCTTCCATGGGGACCCTATTGTATTCAGCTGAATAGAATGTCTGTCTTTGAATTTTCTAATTCTGAAGGCACATCAATAAAAAAAATTAGACTATTTAGGGCCTTCCTCAGTTCTACAAAAGTATAATCCATGGAGGTGGAGTCATAATCTTTATTTCAACTAGTTTCTCCTAATGAGTCTTATATAGTAAGCATGGTATTTGCAAACACTTCAGGTTTCACTCTAATGATGATCCTATAGTATAATAGTATGCTGAAGAAAATTTTAAAAAGTTTTTGAGAGCAAAGTACAACCTTGAGTATATCCCACTGAATTTAGAGACTATCTCAAGAATAGATTTCTTGCATTGAACACTAAAGACTGAAGGCCAGACAAATTGTGGGATGCCATCAAGAACATCATACATGAAGAAAGCAAAAGGTCATTGAAAAGACAGAAGAAAAAAAAAATTGCCAAAATGGATGTCAGAAGAGATTCTAAAACTTGCTCTTGAATGTAGAGTAGCTAAAGAGAAAGGAAGAAATGATGAAATAAAAGAGCTGAACAGAAGATTTCAAAGGGCAGCTCAAGAAGACAAAGTATTATAATGACATGTGCAAATACCTGGAGTTAGAAAGCCAAAAGGGAACACACTTGGCATTTCTCAAGCTGAAAGAACTGAAGAAAAAATTCAATAGTTGAGAATTTTCAACAATGCTAGAAGTACTCACTCATCTATGCCAAGAAATCTGGAAGACAGCTACCTGGCCAACCAACTGGAAAAGATCTGTATCTGTGTGTATCCCAAAGAAAGATGATCCAATAGAATGCAGAAATTATCAAACAATATCATTAATATCACACGCAAGTAGTTAGGCTGAAGATAATTCAAAAATGGTTACAACAGTGCATCAACCGGAAACTGCCAGAAATTCAAGGTGGATTCAGTAGCGGATGTGGAATTAGGCTCATCTTTGCTGATGTCAGATGGGTCCTGACTAAAAGCAAAGAATACCAGAAATATGTTTACCTGTATTTTATTGATTATGCAAAGACATTCGACTATGTGGATCATAACAAATTATGGATGACATTGCAAAGAATGGGAATTCCAGAACACTTAGTTGTGTTCATGCAGAACCTGTACTTAGACCAAGAGGCCATTGTGTAAACAGCACAAGGGGTTACTGCGTGGTTTAAAATCAGGAAAGGCACTGTATCCTTTCACCATATTTATTCAATGTGTATGCTGAGCAAATAATCTGAGAAGATGGATCATACGGCGAAAAACGTGACATCAGGGAGGAGGAAGTCTCATTAATAACCTATGATATGCAGATTACACAAACTTCCTTGCCGAAAGTGAAGAGGACTTGAAGCTTACTTGCTGATAATTAAAGACTTCAGTGTGGATTACACTTTAACATAAAGAAAACAAAAATCCTCACAACCGTACCAGTAAGCAACATCACGATAAGTGGAGAAAAGATTGAAGTTGTCCAGGATTTAATTTTACTTAGACCCGTAATCAATGCCCATAAAAGCAGCAGCAAAGGTTTGAAATGATGTATTGCATTGGGCAAATCCCCTGCAAAAGAGCTCTTTAAAGTATTAAGAAGTAAAGATGTCACTTTAAGGACTTGGGTGTGCCTGATCCAAGCCATGGTATCTTTAGACACTTCCTATACATGTGAAAACTGGACAGTGAATAAAGAAGACCAAAGAAGAATTGATGTATTTGAATTATGGTGTTGGCAAAGAATATTGAATATTCCATGGACTGCAAGAAGAATGAACAAGTGCATCTTGGAAGAAGTATATCCGGTATGCTCCTTAGAAGGGAGGATAGTGAGACTTTCTCTGACATACTTTGGACATGTTATCAGGAGGGACCAGTCCCTGGAGAAGGACATCATGCTTGGTAAATCAGAGGCTCAGAGAAAAAAAGGAAGACCCTCGACAAGATGGATTGACACAGTGGCTGCAACAATGGGCTCAAGCATAGCAAAGATTGTGAGGATGACACAGGATTGGGTAGTGTTTTGTTTTTTTGTACATAGGGTTGCAATGAATTGGAATGATACCTACCAACAACAATAATATAATTATGGTCCTTTGTATATTAGGTTGCATTAGTAGAAGGAAAGGATTAGTGGAGAGGTGATAGCTTTTATTTCCTTATATCTATCAGACCAAAATAGGATAATTAGTCTATTTTGAACACCATACCAATGTATTTTAAGATGGACAATGACTAATTATAACAGGTCTAGACGAGATGGACCAGGATAGAAGTATATAAGGAAATTAAGACTTGAGAAATAGTTGAATTAACTGGAGATTCTTATCCTGGACAGAAGCAATTCTAATGGGGACAGAATATTTATTTTTGTGATATTTGAGAACCTGTTAATTGGGAAAGACAGTGAACTTCTCTGTTTTATGGTCTCATTGGCCCTGGTGGTTGAAATTCTTGTGAAAGTAGATTTCAGTTCCAGACATGTAAAACATCTTAACAATGAGAACTCTATAGCAGTGGACATGCTTCCTCATGGAACAGTGAGTTTTCCATCATGGCTCTTGTAGAACTGGGCCTGTAAGAAAATTGGGAAGAATGTCAAAGATGTCTTTGAATGTTCTCTGAGGCTTCATTCAACTCTGAAAAAAGAGGTCTCGATTTGTAGTGTTTGCTGATTTGCCATAGTCTTCCAACATGGCTAATTTAAACTATTGAAATGAAGTCACTGAAAATGGATTGGGAAAGCAATGTGTACAGTTGATTTTCATGAGCTGGTGTGAAAAGTTTCCATGAAGTCCCTGCCCCTTTTTCAGGTTTAGAGTGGAGATAACTTGGCATCTCATAAAGGAAAGGGTTAACAAAATGACTGAAATACAGAGGATAGTATTGGATGATGGTTAGAGTCTACTGGCTTGTGATTTGATCTACCCCTGATCTCCTGGAAAACACAGCCATCACTCTGGTTGCTGAACATGTTTTCCTTTAAATTGGCCTGGTTGCCAGGTTGGAATGATGAATGACATCAGAATCTTCCAACGTTCCTCTTTGGAATACAAACACTACCTGGTCAGCTAACATCAGGAAGGGCATGATTTAACCAATCATGCATATTCAGTGAGGTCTCAATCATGACTATGCAATGAAGTTTGTGAAAGTTCTGGACACAGACTTTCTGAGAGTTTCCCGGTTGGTGAAAGACATTTACACATGTGAGACGGCAGCACACCCCTTTGGGACATGGCAGTATTGGAAACCCTCTTGGACCTTGCCCCAAAGGAGTAGTGAGAGCCAGCAGGTGAAGTAAGTGTATTGTGTGGACTCCCAAGCTTATGGCTAACATCCTTAAGGGGTAGTGGGACAACCTCTAAATTTGTACCCAGCAGGTAGAAGTAAGGGTGTCATGTGTACTCTTGAGCTTGTGGCTGGCATCTGCCTATTTGGCAGTCTGAAGGACAGTGTCCTTTTAACTTGTAAGATCTAATTTAGCTCCAACTGGCTGCACGGGCAGCTGGTGTCAGAGCTGACTGAGAGTGGAAAATGGCGATTTGTCATATCCTCATAGTTGGGAACAGAATAGTGGGATTCTGAGATTTCACACAACAAAGTTGGCATGCAAAAATTGTTTTATTAGTTTCCTTTATTAGCCTCCCTACACATCCCATCTATGGGTGCAGTCTTACTCCTCATGACTAAACTGCTCCCACTCCTGAGTTATTCAGGTTGTTCACCTACCCTGATGTGTAAACTACCTTCTTATGTTGCTCTTCTTGTGGCATCCATCCCTCTCTGGTTCCATTTGTTTATCCCTTAGTTGCTAACTTCAGGAAGAGTTATTGTTCTCATGTTCCATTTTATAGGCCTGCATCTTCTTAATTATGAACTTACTTTTAATACTTTTTTCACTCCTGTTTCTTCTCTCCTTTATTCCTCTTGCTAGTCTCATTTGCTAATCTACTTGAGCACCTGTTCCAGCCTCTTTCAATTCCCAGATCACAACTTCTCCTTTTTCAGCTACCTTTTCAGCTGCTCCTTTTGCCTCAGATACTTCCTTATCCTGATCTCCAAAGTTTCCATAGTTGGTTTGACTACGACCTGACTTGACCTTGTCTTTGTACTTGACCTTCACATGACCTGGATCTTAAGCTTAACTCCAACTCAGACACACATTTGTCCCTGACATAGCGTTGACTGTTTTAGATGTGTCATGATAATGAATACAGAATCTGTAACTATAAGTGATTTATATGGAGCTCTAACAGAGGCATGCTACAACTCTTTGTGAGTCTTTTTTCTACCCCTTTTCTTTTGTGGAGAAGGGGAGAGGTAATAACTATAGCCATAGATTCCCTCTTTCTCCTTGAGTATGTGTGAAGGTAAGATTTCCATGGGCCTCCTTGTGTTTTCAGGAACCCTGGTAGCACAATGGTTAAGCACTCAGCTTCTAACCAAAAGACTGGTGGTTTGAACCCACCCAACAACTCCATGGGAGAAAGGCCTGGAGACTGTGTCACATGGGGTCACTATGAGTCAAAATCCACTCAACTGTACCTAACAACAACAACAACCTTGCATTTTCAGGGCAGTCCTGTAGGTGGGCTGGACCATCCTTTGTTAATATTTGGGCCAAGACTGGAGCATATGGAGGAGAATTTAATATGGGGAGAAGAAAACGAGGGCCATGAAAGTAAACAAAGGCCCAATCTGGGTTACGAATTTCTTGTGAGCAGCCAGGGCCCGTTAGTAAAGCCTGACCTAGGTTGTTGTGGCCGCAGAGGGAAGTCTAGCTAGCTTCACCATTAAGCATGAATTCTCTTTGTATTTAAAACAAAAATGCATAAAAGCACTTTACTGTTTACTAATACTGTCAGTGTTTTCTTGGTCCCTAAGCAGTAAGCAGTGGTGTCTACATTTTACAGGTATAGGAGGCTAATCTTAGGGTCTCAAGCAGCCTGCCTCAATTAGTATAGTAGTCAGTGACAGAAATGCTCTGTTAAGGCTATAGCAAGAGGACAACAAGGAATGAGACAAGAGAAATTACAGAATGTTATGGAAAGGAATAGACAGGAAAACCTCCCTCCTAAGAATTTTTGTTGGAATGAAGGATGTTCCCTTTTAAGGAATTTCAGGACAGAGACCAGTATAAGGAACCAGGTTGTCCCATAGACTAGTTTGGGTGGTGATTGCTGATTAATAAAAATAAAGACTTCAGGGGAGCGTGGAGTGTTCACTGATATTTGTGTGCGTGTGTGTTTCTTGGAAGCCATTTGAGATTCCTTATACAAAGTTTCTCTTAACAAGCTTTGTATGTTCAATAATACTCTTTTTTAAACTAATGTATTATACCCTGATCTAAGAAACAAATATCAACACAAGTAAAAATAAACTCTCTGAGGGGATTCTTTTATTGAGTTAAAGCCTGCCAAATAGTGAGACATGAGTTTGAAGTGGGGCGGGGGGCGGGGATAAAACAACTTTCTCCACTGAACAGTGATGACTTTGAATCTGGTTCTGAGCACCACCTAGACATCAGCCAAGATGGCGGTAAGGGAGTCAGAGCCTGAAGATGACGAAGGTGACGATGAAGGTGTAATCACTCTGTAGCCATTTACATGGACAAGTTAGCAGTTTCCTTCATGAAGAAACTGAATTTTTCCATTACTTTTCCTAAGGGAAGACACAGATAACAAGATTCATTAATACACGAGGAAATTGTAAATAATATTAGAGCCGAAAGGAACTGTAGTCACCATGAGGTACAGCCTCATTTTTCAGATGAGGAAACCGAGTCCCATAAAAGGGGAGTCCCTGCCACAAGGAATCTCTGACAGAGGTAGGAGCAGAATACCTCTTGTCCAACGATATTTTCGCCTCATCCTGCTGCCTCCACTGATCCCAGGATCCAGGATGAACACTCAATTTCTTAAAGGCACAAAGCATGAAGGCCTCTGACAAGGAAAGTTGAGGTGGCCAGCCCCTTAGCTCCTGGTTAGCAGGGCCTGGGATGCAGGGGATTCTGGGTTACTAAGGAGGACGTCTACCACATCTCACGTTTAGTGTCCTTTGAATACAAGTTAGTTTCTAGGCCAGGGGACCAGCCTGTGACTGTGAAATAAAACTCCTTGAACAAGGAACAAATGTGTAGCCATTTCCTTCTGGGATCAGAGCCTAACCTGATATTTTAAATTGTTCAGATAATCACAAAGATAGAAAACAAAAACAAGTGGCCAAAATTTAATGACCTGAAATGATCAGAGAGTTAACGATGAGTGAAGTTGACTTGGTATAAGACAATAAGTACAATGTTGCAGGCCCTTAAACTAGCAGTGGTATCTGCCTAGTTACATTGCCTTCAAAAACACTGAGGAGGCCAAACAAATACCTAAAAAACAAACATGTCCATGGGGTTCTGGTCCAAGTACTGATAGTTTGCACCCTCTATTTTAAAAGCAAGAAAAAATATATATCTTTGTGCTAGTCTCATCCCTCTTAGAGGTATAGATGCTTAGAATCTCCAAGAAACTGAGAATAAATGACTGGCAGCCACCGTTCGCCTAAGAATCAAGCTATATTGAAGTATGCTAGAAGTCATGTAGGAGAGTGGCTTTGATTTTTTTTTTGTGGGGGAGGCAGGGCTTAGGACCCTTCTTCAAAGAAAATATTGTGTGGTGCTCCACTATTTAAAATAATCCAAAGCTGAAGCTGGGGCTGGAGATCATCCCATGTGGTCTCCCTGGGCCCATTTGGTGACTCCTGATATGCCATTACAGAACATCTGGGCTCCAGGGACAGCAGTTTGAACAATAAGCCCTGGATTAGTTGGTTTCCTTCAATTGATAGATGGCAATTGGAGGTTCTATGATGGGATGGGACCCATCCATGCTGGCAGAGCAATTTGGATCCAACTCTGATCTGACTGTGAGGCATTCAGTTGTCTATCCCCACCAGCTGCTTCTGGGTGGGAATGAGTACAGTTAATGGAAAGTTAAGAAGACTCCAGGAAAGGGGAAGGTTCTCAGGGGAGAACACTGGAGCCAGTTTCCTTTGCCTTCATGTGAGGTACTCACAAGCTCTCGGTACACAGGTGGCATTCATTCCCATAGGTGATGTAATCAGAGCCACAAACAGGCAAGTATGTGATGGGGCAGGGGATGGCCACCACTGGGTACTTCTTATAAATGCTGCAGTCCACCTGTGACAGAAACAAGAAAAGGTCCTACTGTTCTCCCAGCCCCCAAGTTAGGCTATCCTGGCCTCTACTGCACAGGCAGCAAGAATGCCATACTAAAAGTCCCAGCTCAGGTATTTCTGATGCTACTGCTACTACCTCTATTAGCACTGCTGTTACCACTATGACAGATGCTAGAACTGCTACTATAGTCACTTAGCAATCGACGAGCATCTTTCTGTCAGAGTTTTCTCTGCCATGGATATGTTGGTTTTTAATCTTCACAACCACTGAATAGATTAGGCTCTACTACTATTCCTATCTAAAAATGGGGAATTTTAGGCTTAGAAAGACAGATAACTTGTATTAGGCAAATGCTGGTAAGTAGTAGAGTTGAGATTTGAATCCAGAGCCTGTGCAATTAACCAGGGTAACTCTGCTCTGCTCTCAGATGTTGTCTCTTTCGTGAGGACTTCACCAACCTCTCAGCTTGAAGTCATCTCTCTTTCCTTTAACACTTGAATAATTACTTAGGATATGGATATTTATATGTATGCCATGCTTTTTAAACAGCCTTCTGGAGAGCAGAGGCCATTTTTTCATGTGTCAGGCTTCCTTATTATCCCTTACAACACACTGAGTTAATCTTACATATACCATTTATAAGTATTTGTTGGATAAATGGAAGTCAATTTAAAAAAAAAAAAACAACAAAAAAACCCTTCGCCTTCAGGTTGATTCCAACTCATAGCGACCCTGTAGGACAGAGTAGAACTGCCCCATAGGGTTTCCAAGGAGGGCCTGGCGGATTCAAACTGCCGACCTTTACGGTTAGCAGCTGTAGCTCTTAACCACTACTCCGCTAGGGTTTCCAACAGGCAATAGGAATTAAAATTAAAATGTTATCCAACGTACTCACCGTTTTTGTAGATGGAGTGCCAGTTTCTGAAAGGGAAATGTACATGGAAATTATAAAAATAAAGCAAAGCTTTGAAATCTCCTTAACTGATGTAAGTTTGGTTCTATACACTTAAGAGTCTTCATTTTCTGAGGCACTGAGGGTCAGCACATTTCCCGTCCTTATACAAAATCCCAGCTGTTGGCTGAGGAAACCAAATGACCAATGGGCCGTAGAGTCACGTAAGCCCTTGACTCAGGCAAGTGAACTGCCCCAATTTTCTTCCTTTATTGACTAAGGAACATCTTCTGGAGCTTCTTGTGTCTTTGATAATGTCTCAGACTCAAGTAGCAATAAGCAGTATTGTAGTCACCACTCCTAAGAGTCTGAAACACCATCTTTGATATTTTCCCTGTCCTAACTGAGATACAGGAATGTAATTAAATACCTTTAAGGTCTCATTTTAACCAAGTAATTTCTTTGCCATCTAAAAGCGTAATTGTTGACTCCTGGCCTTTGGAAAATTGTGTTTTATTTTGATTCTCCTAGACTGACTTGGGGAGACATCCAAGTTTTTCTGCATCTTTGCACTTAAGAATAGTATCTAATAACACCATCCACTTCCAGAGTCATTAAGCAGTGGTAGAATTAAAGAGAAATTATATAGTTAAGCTTTTTTCCATGAATCGAAATCAGAAATTAAAGGGGAAGATATTCACTCCAAGTTGCCCAAATTCCAGCTGAGGCCAAAGATTCTTCCTTCCCAGGCCAGGGAACTTTCTATTACAGAACAGTACATTTTAATCCATATAACCACACAGATGCTCACATCTCATGAGGAAATATTTGGGAAAATAAGCTAAAATGTGCTTTTCCAGACATTCTTGACTCACCTGCACTGTTGCAGAAATGGGCCACCGTACAGAGCAGAAGGACACCCCCAATGATCTTCATGGTGGAGACGACCGTGGTGCAGAGGCTGCTCAGGCTATCACCAGAGCTGCACCAGCCAGGTCCTAGGAGAGAGGCCATGCTTATATGCTAAGACTTGGATTCTCCACCTTTCCTGTGAGGTCATCCAGAGTCAGCGTTGGCCCTGAAAGAATTTCAATCAATGCACAATGTCACACCCTGGGAAGTGTTGTTACAGTCCTTGCACTTAATTGCTACTTCCCATCTGACCAATTTGATTATTTGTGGTGAGTGAGAAGCATTTTTCTTCCTGCCCCCCAGGTGAGGGTGACTACTTAGAATTCTAAACTTCACATAGAAGAATAGATTAAGTATGGGCTACTTGGCCTAGTTGTGAAATAAGTAAAGATTTAAAATTTCCTTTATTACACCAATATTTAGGATATTAAACCCAAATTAGACAGATTACACCTAGGTTTATATTTTAGCTGCTGAAAAAATATTATTTTACTTTTGAGGCAATGAACTTGTGCAGCAACCTGGGGCCTAACAGAGGGAACAGTGACCTTAGCACTTATGAGGCTTGGAGAAGGGCATTGCCATGTTATTTTCTAGCTATGTAATCTTGGATAAGTCATTTATATGCTGCGAGCCTGTATCAATCAGGCAACCTTGGTTATGCTGTGGTAACATATAACCTAAAGATTCCTGTGACTTAAAACAATGTAAGCTTGTCTATTCCTTACTCAAGGTACACACGTATGGTGGTCATTTGAAGGTGCTGCATTGTCTTCATTCTGGATCTCAAGTAGATAGTCACCGTTTGACATATTGTCAGTTGTCGAGGTGAAGTGAAAATGCGTGCTTCAGGGTTTTCTTTTCAGCAATTAAATGTTTCAGCCCAGAAGTGATACCACTGTCCTTTCTCATAACTCACAGGCCAGAACCATCATGTGACCTCACCCAATGGAAGTGATTACATGAGATCTTACCTTGTCCTCTGAGGCCAGAAAAGGGAGAACTGGGTGTAACTGGCAAACAGCACAGAGACCACCTCAGAGCCGTGATGTCATCACCTGTAGAGTGGGGCCTAGCATTAATCACAAGGTCGTTGTTGCATGCCGTTGAGTCGATTTTTGCCTCACAGCAACTCTATGTGACAGAGTAGGACTGCCTCACAGGGTTCTCTAGGCTGTAATCTCTACAGGAGCAGATCACCAGGTCTTTGTCCTCATGAGCCATTGAGTTGGTTTGAACCACCAACCTTTCGGTTGGCAGCTGAGTGCTTAACTATTGTGGCACCAGGGCTCCTTTTTTAGCTACAGTTGAGGTCACTTAATTGCAGTCATTTATGTGAAAGCCTATTCTGAAGCACAGTGCATGAAATGTATATTATTGTGATATCATTATTGTTGAGCCAATAGATTGCTCAACATTAGATTATGAACCGTAGTGTCAACGCGAGCACAGTTGTCCAAATTTCTGCCGCTTACCTGTTAAGCTAAAGAACATATGCATGAAAACCTGGGGAAGACAGTGAGTTCTGTTCCATCAATCCAATGCACCGCAGGTTTATTTTAGTACATTGTGAAACACAGCATCCACATAGGATATTAAGCTAATAATAAATAAAAATGTATAATTCCCTAAAACTTTCACTCTTACATCTCTTTGGGAGATAATGTAATCTAGTGGTTAAGGACATGGGCACTTGGAATCCAATGGATCTAATTTGAAATCTTGCTGCTAATGAATATTGATGGTGTGACTTTGAGTATGTAGACTAACCTCTGGATATCTCAGTTACATCATCTCTAAAATGGAAATAATATTTACCTCACAGGATGATTTTTGAGTATTAAAAGAGATTTTATATATACATATAGGTGTAAATATATGTGTGTATTTATAATATATAATGTATTTCTATGTATATAATGTACATATATACATACGTATATAATTTCTTATGAGCAGCGTTTATGTATATATCTATATATAGATATAGAAAACCAAACGCCAAACCTGTTGCTGTCAAGTCGATTCTGACTCATAGTGAGTCTATAGGACAAAGTAGAACTGCCCCGTAGGGTTTCCAAGGAGCAGCTGGTGGATTTGAACTGCCCACTGTTTGGTTAGAACCATGGCTATTAATCACTGTGCCCCCAGGGCTCCATATAGATACATAGAGATATATATATCCATATGTTTTCAAAAATAACTTGCACTTTACACTTTTTTTTTTTTTTGCTGAACTACACAACTACCCGTACATTATTTTGTAAGAACTCTGGGCTAATTTTCTTTTTTCTTTAAAAACATGTTGCTGACTTCAATTTCTATTTTTGATCACATGGAAATGTCACTTAAGATAGGTATTGACTTTATCTTACTTGCAATTTAAGCCAAAATTATTTACCGGTAGATTCTGGGTTTTTCAACTGTTGAGATAACGCACTACAATTATCAACTTAAATTAATAGGAACAATTGCACAGTTCTGATTATTTATTTTCCAGTTACTGGGGGACTACCAAACTTGATCCATTACTTCTTGACCATGGCTTGTATCTTTATTACACAATTATGATCAAAAGTAACATTTTCAGACTATTTTTATACATACAAGCAGGAGATTAAAGAAAATAAACAGAATGAAAGAAAATGAACATATTAATAAGATTTACTTCTAATATGGGAGGACAGGTAAATAAGGTCAAAATTCATTTATGGAAATGTCATGAGACATGCATTGTACATGCATAGGTGAGCTATGCCAGAACCATTTTATTTAATTTCATCATTTCCACGAGTTATATGTGTGGGTGTGTTATTTACGTGGGCGCATTATTTGCAAAAATGATGGTATGCATATGTGTCTGTACGTATATATATGCCACCCTTGTATATGGTAGATAATAATTTGGAATGTGCTCCTCTTGAGAACTCATTGAAGACGGAATTTTTATTACCTTGTTTTTACCAATGAGTAAGTTGAGGCTTAGAAAATTTAAAGAGCTTTTCAAAGATCATGACACCAACTAATGGAGGACAGGCTGTTGAGTTCAGTTATGGAAAAGAAGGGAAATGAATATCCTAATAAAAAGAGGTACTCGTAAGTTTTACTGTGGAAAAGACATTATGTTTCAGAAAGAGGTGTCTTTCTTGCACTTTGAAAATGTAATTTTAAAAAAGGAAAAGAATGGGAAAGAGATCAAGGATGATCAGGTTGAATTGGGAGGATAGGGTCACTTTTTTTTAATGTTTGTAGCCAAAGAGGAAGGGAATGAGAGAAGCTTGAGGCTACAGCAAAGTCTAGGGTAGACTGTGCATATCTAAAAGCTGAGAGGTAGAAGAAGAAATTTAAGATATATGGTAGAGGGTGGCTAATCAGAGGAGTACAGAAAGGTAGTAGAGGTCCCTGGGTGATGCAAGTGGTTTGAATTCGACTACTAACCTAAAGCTTGGAGATTCGAACATACCAGTGGTGCTATGAAAGAAAGCCCTGGCAATCTGCTTCCATAAAGGTTACAGCAAAAAAAGAGAAAACCTTGTGAGCAGTTCCATTCTGTTGCATATGGGGTTGTGATAAATCAGAAGAGACTCAATGGCAATGGGTCTAGAAACATAGTAAATAAGATTAAGAGCACAGGCAAAACAACATTCCCTCTGACAGAGTAGACAGAGAAGTGTAGATGAGTGTAGAGATGGGGTATTTTGGAAAGTCAGGGAAGGAGAGATGAGGGAGGAACCCATTGCAAGGTAGGCTCCATTTGTTAAGTTCCTTTTTGAAGTGGAAAAATTGTGTTGATCTGGAAGTTTGAGAAGGACGGAGGTTTGGCACAGACATTGATGGGAGTATGTAAAACAGTCAACAACGAATATAAAGAGTAACGACCAATAGACAAAATCACCATTAGATTTTAACAGGCCCCATCACTACTAGGAGCTCTGGCGGCACAGTGCTTAAAGTGCTTGGCTGTTAACCAAAAGGTCAGCAGTTCGAAGCTATCAGCCACTCCTCGGGAGACAGATGTGGCAGTCTGCTCCCATAACGATTACAGCCTTGAAACCTTTATGGGGCAGTTCAACTCAGTCCTACAGGGTTGCTATGAGCAGGAATCGACTCAACGGTAGTGGTTTTGGTTTTGGTTTTAAGCAGTACTATTCTGCATCATAATAGGTTGTGACACCGAGTGAGGGATGGGGAAAAGTAATTTTGTGGACATTGTACGTCACAGACTTGAGGGGGGCTGAAAGACTGAGTCAGGAGATGGCAAAGCTGGGAAGAGATTCAAGTGCTCCAGAAGGATCTGGTGGACTGCTTAAGGTGCGAACAGTTAAGGGTTTAGAAGTCAAAGTTCAGGCAACACGTGGGAAATATGAACTATCATTTAGGGAGGCTGTGCTGGGAGGCAAAGTGGCAGATTTTATTTCTCAGAGGTGGGGTGGTACAGTGATGATAATTGTTAGGCGTAGCCAAAGATAAAGTAGGTAAAGGAAGGGTGGAGATAAAGGTCACTAGATTCAAAAGTGTGGCAAGTGAGGTCAGGGGATGAGTGTGGGGTTGCTTTGTTTTATGGCAGCTGTTTACATGGAGAGGACTTTTTGTTTCTCTAAATCTGGTTCCTGAGTTTTTCTTTTAGCTTTTCTTCTTCTCCTTTTTTTTTTTTTTTTTTAAATTGTGCTTTAGATGAAGGCCTACAGAGCAAATTAGTTTCTAATTAGGCAATTAATACACATATTGTTTTGTGACATTGGTTGCCAATCCCACGATGTGTCAACACCCTCCCTTTCTTGATCTTGGGTTCCCCATTTCCATTCTTCTAGCTTTCCTGTCATCTCCTGCCTTCTCGTCCTTGCCCCTAGGCTAGTGTGCCCATTTAGTCTCTTGTACATGGTTGTGCTATATGTATTATTATTTGTTTTATGGACCTGTCTGATCTTTGGCTAAAGAGTAACCCTCAGAAGTGACTTCAGTACTGAGTTAAAAGGATATCTGTCTGGGGGCCATACTCTCAGGGTTTCTCCAGCTTGGTCAGACCAGTAAGTCTGGTCTTTTTTATTGTGTGTGTGTGAGTTAGAATTTTGCTCTACGTTTTTCTCCAGCTCTATGGGGACCCTGTATTGTGATCCCTGTCAAAACAGTTGTTGGTGGTAGCTGGGCACCATCTAGTTGTGCTGGACTCAGTCTGGTGGAAGCTGTGGTAGTTGTGGTCTATTAGTCATTTCCACTAATCTTTCCCTTGTGTCTTTGGCTTTCTTCAATCTACCTTGCTCATGGAGAGGACATTTTTAAGGTGGACACTGAGCCACAAATTATGGAGGGGCCATTGTAGTGAGAGATGAAGGCTATGAAATTATAAAGCAGTTCATTTTAGGCTGACGGTGTGTGATGCTAGTGAGAATCAGAATTAAAGTGGCTCTTACTTCAATGGTCAATAGGTAAAAAGTTTGTTTATTCCTCCTTATATTCCTGCAGGTGGAGAAAACTTGAGCCCTTGTCAGAGAGAATCATTATGGACATGGTTCTTTCCTAGGAAGGCAGGATAAAATTAATGCAGGAAAACCATAAATATTAAGTGAGGGAAAGGCTTGATAATATTTGGTATTTCTCCCCTAGTGGATTTGGGATGCCACAGGGAAGAGCAGGATAACCCTTAAGAGGGTTAGAAAAGGATGAAGGAATTAAATTGGAGCTGGGCCTAAATAAAGAGTTCCCAGGTTAGCTGGGTGGAGGGAAATAAAGAAGCTGGCACCACCACTGGGCAATACAGGTATAGAATAACGACCACAGAAATGCAAAGTTAGTAAGAAAATTAAATATATAGCAAGCACATATTATGTGCCTAGAACTGTGCAATACCTCCTATGTGCAGTATCTCATTTAAAACTGACAACATTCTCAAGAGGTAGGTATGGTTATTCTATGTCTTTTATGGCTGAGGTAATTGGGTCATGAAGAGGTGGCTAGTTTAAGGTTAAGAACTGGTGCTTTTTAATCACTCTGGGGTATTGCCTATAAATCTAAATCTAATTTGATGACACACAGGAAGGAAAGGATAAAAGACTTTAAAATATGACAAGGTCTATTAACCTGTCACATTGAAATGATAGGAGTAAAACTGACAGAATCAGAGGAGTCAGGAAGAACAGCTGATGTTTTAAATGAGAAGGTGGAGGGAGTTGAGCACTGGGGCAGAGCATGTGGCATTTTCATGGATGGAGCTCATTTGGAAAGACAGAGGGTTGCAGTGGGGAGAGGGGATAACTGAGAGCCAGGAGTCAAGCTTTCTTGTCCTACTTGTTCCCCTAAGATTTCACGGTACAGTACTGTGAAAGTCTTTTCTCCACTTTGAGCTTTGTACTTCTGGATACTTTCCAGTTTTCATTCAGAAAAGGGGATCCTTTCTTCAAAAAAATATCCCTCCTCAGAACATCAACATATATAACTGATAAATAAGGCTGAATGGTAAATGTGGGGTGGGAGGGAAATGTTGGAACTCTACTGCCTGAGTCTTTTTTCCCTCCTCATTGTTGCCCCCCCTTCTCTTATCCACCCTTCAAAGTTTTTTTTTTTTTTTACTTAACACCCAACACAAACTTCACCCAATACCACCAAGATCTTCTTACGACAGTTTCAAAATCACTGGCCAAGATATGGTCAGACTTGTGTGCACTGGTCATAGTGACTTAAAAGATCTGAATATTTACATGTTGACAACTGTCCTCATGTTTTGCAGGATGTTTATTTCTGGTTCCATGCCTGTGATGGTTAAGGTTGTGAATCACCTTGACTGGGCCATGATTTGGCAGTTAAGATGTAGTTTGGCAGTTATATAGTGATATAATTTGGCAGTTATGTAATGATGTAATCAACCCCTTGATGAAGTCTTATATGAACAGCCAATCATTTGAAAGAGAATTTACTTAGGAGTGTGGCCTGCCTCCAGTGTATATGTTCCAGCAAGATCCTCACTCTGGATCCTGTATCCAGTTCATCATCTTCTGACCTCTGGTTCTTGGGACTTGAGCTAACAGCTTACCTGCTGATCTTAGTTTCATCAGCCCTTACAGCTACATGAGCCAAGAGAAGCCTCAAGCCTGATACCTGATCTACAGACTTGGAACTTGCCAGCCTCTACAAATGCATGAGCCATTTCCTTGAGATAAATCTATATGTGTATGTACATATACTTCACTGGTTTTGCTTCTCTAGAGAACCAAGTCTAACAATTTCGTACTGAGAGTGGTTCTAGAGAAACAAAATTGTAAGGATGAGTTTTCTAAATTGGTTCTCAAGTCTGGTTAGTCTTAAAGATGTCGATGACTCTTCTTCCAGCAGTGAAGACAGCAGTAATAATCCATGGAGTGAGGTGGCAATAGAAATATGTGAATTATCTCTACCCATAGATCAAGTATTGGTGAGAGGTGACACTCTGGGTGTTTGCATGTTTGATACTTTTCCACAATTTTTTCAGAATGAGAAGTGTAGGGAAGCTGGTTGGTGGAACCTACTTTCACTAGAAAAAGTGGTGAAAGAATGAGATGAGCTCAGGGCTTTATAGTCACAGATCAAGTGCCACATAAATGACCTCAAATTTGCCACTTGTGCCTTGAAAGAAAGTCTTATTTCTTGTAGTAACAGAGCAGATATTGCTAAAAAACAAACCCAGAGCCTTATCATAAGAGTGGCTGAGTTACGATGCCAGTTGAATTCCCAATCTCGAATGGTATCTGAAGTTAAAGTGAGAGCATCGATTGGGAAAAAATGGGATTTTGAAGCATGGGATGGGGACATATGGGCATATAATCAAGAAGCTGGGGACACTGGATCCCTAAATTCTGTTGGATCACTTCTGCCAGAAGAGCCAGCCCTCTTACTCCTATCTGAAGAGATTACCCCATCTTTGTCTGCTAAATCACATTCCCCAGTAAAACCATTAGCTCCTCCACCCCCATCTGACTGAGATTAACCCAGCTGAGTCTGAAGATCTTTTGTCTGAGTCATCCCCAGAGCAAGAGTCTGAGTCATTATCTGGGGCATTGTCTGAGGCAGATACCTTACAAGACATTGCTGAATGTCTCAGATTATATCTCCACCACCCATTTTTCCTTCTAAATCTATAACTAGACTTAAGTTCCAGCAAGCCTCAAAAAGTAAAGTACAACGTGTGACCCAGGAGGAGGTATGCTACACTCTAAAAGAGCTGCTTGACTTTTCTAATATGAAAACAGAAACCAGGGAATACGTATGGTAATGGCTATGAAGGGTGTGGGATAATGGTGCAAGGAACATAAATATGGATGAATCTGAGTTTATCGGTATGGGCCCACTAAGCACAGATTCTTCATTCAATGTTTCAGCTTGAGAGGTTAGGAAAAGACCTAACAGTTTATTTGGTTGAGAGACTAAGGCATGGATTACATGGTGGCCTACACTAAATCAAGCTAAGTACCACATCTACCTTGGTAAGCTGTAGAATTCATCAGCCATCAAAACCTGTGAGCCAGTGGCCTGCTGTCTGATCTGCCGATCTTGAGTTCATCAGCCCCTGCAGCTACATGAGTCAGGAGAAGCCTCAAGCCCGACGCGTGAACCGTGGACTTGGGACTTGCAACCTCTACAACCATGTGAGCCGTTTCCTTAAGCTAAACTTCTCTTTCTCTCTCTTGATATATATATATATATATGTATATATATATATGTGTGTATATATATATATATATTTGATTCACTGGTTTTCCTTCTCCGGAGAACCTAGCCTAAGTCACTACCTCTCATGGGAACAGGGGGTTAGCATATCCAGTCACTCTTTGCTTTGGTTCTTCCCAGTTTTCTTTGAACCGCTGAGGCTAAATACTTCTAATATTGGGACAAGTTAATGAGAACGAACAATACCAACTCTTTTTTCCTATTGATTCATGTTGGTACTAGGTGCCCTCATATAATCTGGATTCAGATTTTATATACACACATGCATATGTGTACATATAGACCTCCTTTTTCTGTTATTGGTAAAATTCTCTACACTTAGTGCTGATGGGATCACCTATAACCCCAGAGTTAGCCAACATTAGAGAAATAATTGCCTTGTGATCTTCAGACCATTTGTAACCTATGGAATGTTAAAAAAAAAAAAAAGATTCCCTGGTCAGCCAGATTTGGGAAACTCTGAATACTGTATTTTTGGGGGGGGGGGGGGGGGGCGGGGATTCAAAATACACTTTATTTTTAAAGACTTTATTAAATTTTCTACACTATAGAAAATTTTCGCTTTGTTTAACTCAATTTTCTAAAAACTTAATTGACTACATGTTACTTATTATCTTATAGACTATTTATTAACATATAATGGGATGGCAGTGTTCTCTTGGAGACTAAGAAATAAGGATTGGACATCAGCAAGATGACAGAATAGGCAGCCCCAAGCTCCTGCTTCCCATAGAAACTTCAAAAAACAAGCAGAGACTGTTACAACCAACCAAAGTTGGTTGGAGCTCTAAAAACAGTCAAAGGTTTAGAGAAACCAAGTGAACATGGAAACAATGAAAAGATTATTTAAAAATGTCACGAAAGCTTTGTGGCCTTTTAACTTGCCCACGCCCTACCCACTTTCTGACTTGGTGGCAGTCTGTGAGACAACAGCTTGTGATCTCAGTGTGGGACCTTGGTCCCAGGTTCCAGAGGGAGCTGAGCAGACCTTCCTAACAAATTATTGTGTTTGCCTGTTCTAATCTGTATGGGACTACCTGAAGGACTGGTGCAAGGGACTCATATCTGTTTTGTCTATCTTGGAATTCATGAAGGGCAGAAAGGCAGTGGCCATTAATTGAAAAACTGAAAACAATGTAAGATGAACAGCCAATGTGTAGCTACATGGGGCAAGGAGAGTACCGTTGAGAGACGTTCAATAGACCACCTAAGAACTGGAAGGTAAAACCACAGAGAGGTTTTTTTTTTTTTTAAATTGTGTTGTTATTAGTTGGCTCCAACTTATGGCCACCTTATATACAACAGAATGGAGTGTTGCCCAGTCCTGCACCATTTTCATGATTATTGGTATTTTTGATTCCATTATTTTGGCTATTGTCTCATTGAGGGTTTCTCTAGTTTTCCATGACTCTGTACTTTATCAACCATGATGTTCTTTTCTAGTGGTCAGTCTTTCCTGATGACATGTCCAAAGTAAGCGAGCCCAAGTCTCATCATCCTGGCTTCTAAGGGGTATCCTGGTTGTATTTCTTGTAACATGTATTTGTTCGTTCTTCTGGCAGTCCCTGGTATATTGAATATTTTTGCCAACATCTCACTTTGAACTCATCGATTCTTCCTGAATCATTGTCCTACTAAAAAGACCATAACTTTGGTCAGACACACCTTAGTCATCAAAGTGACATCTTTTTTTTTTTTTTTTTTAGACTTTAAAAAGGTCTTTTGAAGCAGATTTGCCCAGTGCAACACATCATTAGATTTCTTAAAGGCTGCTTCCATGGACATTGTTGATTCAAGTAGAATTAAATCATTAACAGGTTCTGCTTCTTCTTCTTGTGTCATGATGTTGTTTATCAGTTCAGTTATGAGAATTTTTGTTTTCTTCATGCTCAGGTGTAATCCATTCTGAAGGCTGTAGAGTTGATATTCATCAGTAAGTGCTTCAAATTGTGTTTGTTTTCAGAAAACTACGTCGTGTCACCTGCATATCACAGGTTGTTAGTGGATCTTCCCTCAATTCTGATGCTGCATTCTTCTTCATATAGCCCAGCTTCTTGGATTATCTGCTCAGCATACAAACTGGGTAAGTAAGGTGAAATGATACAACCCCGCCACACACCTTTTCCAATTTTAACCATGCAGATGTGCTAAATGTGCTTATTGTTGAAGTCAAACAGTAGATAAAAATCAAGACTCAGAAGACCTAGTTAAAACCAGAATGTATCTAGGATTGGTAGAAGGATAGGTTAAGAGGTTTGGTAGAAATTTTCCTGGATACTGTGATATACTCTGGGTTATACTTATTTTCTCATCTACACACACATGGCATTATCCCCTACCATCACAAAAACATCATATTCCACCTTAAAACAGGGAATTTTTCTATTCAGTCTTTTTGCACAGGTAATATATTGCTACAATACATCAGTGGTAATCAAATTTCTAAGAATCCCTGGTGGTGCAATGGTTAAGCCCTTGGTTGCTAATGGAAAGCTCTAAGGCTTGAACTCACCAGCCACTCCGAGGGAGAAAAGACCTTTCCATCTGCTGCTGTAAAGATTACAGCTTAAAAAACCATACGGGGCAGCTCTATTCTGTCATATAGGGCTACTATGAGACAGAATCGACTCGACAACACACAACAACAATGAAATTTCTCCATCAAAATCTACTCTATATCCAGAAATCTGATATATAGACTTTCTTAATTCAAGTTGAGGGAAGTCATGAGAGGATCTACAGACTCCCTTACATTTTGTACATCATTTCATATGTGAACCCACATACATTTCTCTTTTATATTAGAATCTCAAAGGGGATTTTCTTTAATTCCCAAAATATGTAATAGATTCTAAGATTCCTCAGGTTAAGATCTGTTTATAGTTCTTCTCTTCAGCACAGGTCCCTGAACACAGTATTAACTGCTGTGGAGTTGACTTTAACTCAAGGCAAACCCATGTGTATAAGAGTAGAACTGTGCTCCATAGGTTTTCATGGTTCACTTTTCACAAAAAGATTGCCAGGCCTGTCTTTTGAGGTGCCTCTGGGTGGGCTTGAATCTCCAACATTTTGTTTAGCAGTTAAATACCTTAACTCTTTGTGTTGCCAAGGACTCCCTGAATGTAATAACTGGTAGTAAATCGTGAGCAGAATAGCTTTGAATAATATATTTTGGGCTAATTTTTTTCATCCCAAAAGACAATGTACCTAGGATCTTTTTATATAGTAATCTCCTTTTTGTAACACCTTATCATTTCTCCTTACTCTGAAAGTCCTTGTCATTACTTTCTCCCTCTCACCAGCCTGGGGTCTGAAATGGGAATGGAAAAGCATAGGCAAGTGTCCAATATGTTTCACATTTTCAATGGAGAGAATGTGGCATCTGATGGGGAAAGGGTAAAAAGTGATTGAGATATTAAGGATAGTGTTAGAGCATTGGTAGAGGTTGGTTAGTACCATGGGCTATTGTTGAATCCTGAGTGCCAAGAAAAATGAATTCACTACTCTGGCAGTTGTATGAATTTCCTTTCCAACTGGCTTGGTTGCCAGGTGAGAATAAATGATGACATCAGAATCTTCCACTGTTCCCCTCTGGAAGAGTCAATATCAGTGGGTGCTTAGCAGAGAATGAGGACAGCAGCTTTTTCTCAGAGTTCTTTCACACTAATCACTTTTTCCAAACCTTGAATAGAGATGATGGGCTTGGGCACAACACAATCCACAATCAAAGTTTGGATATGTCAGGGACATAACAGGCATAGGTACCATGGGATGAGAGAAGCAGTTGGGGAGAAATCATAGCTTAGTGTCTTCCATTTTGCCAGTCTGAGTATAAGACCTTAGACTAGCTCCTCAGGGTGTGTCCTGGAAGTGACGGTGAAGGAAGATAGCCAGGTCCTTAGGTGAGGAGACTGGAGTGTGAAGTTATTTGAGAGGGTTTTCTAACATAAAAAAAACTAAACACAAAAAACCTTTTGGTTAGCAGCTGTAGCTCTTAACCACTACGCCACCAGGGTTTTCTTATCTATCTTAACCACCAAAAACCAAACCCAGTGCCGTCGAGTCGATTCCGACTCATAGCGACCCTATACAGCAGAGTAGAACTGCCCCATAGAGTTTCCAAGGAGCGCCTGGTGGATTACGAACTGCCGACCCTTTGGTTAGCAGCTGTAGCACTTAACCACTACGCCACCAGGGTTTCCTTATCTACCATAAGGATAAGATGTAGAAGATGTAGAAGTTCTGGAGACAAGGAATTCTCTATGGAAGGAGAGCCCGGGAAGCAAAGAAGGATGGTTAAGGGATGAGATCCAAGGTGGCAAGGAGAAGAGGGGTGAAGAACAGAAAATCACATAGTGATTTTCTTTTCTTTTTTTCAAATATATAAATTAACTATGAGGAGGAATTCTGAGGACAGATAGGTAGAATAATGTCAAGTTGAATGGGGGCAAGAAAAGAGAAAGACTTGGAGGAAGGCCCCGAGTCTGGAAGGCCAGTGCAGAGAAAGGAGAGGTTTGTCAGGGATTAGAATGATCAATGGCCAAATCCCAGAGAACATTGTAGCCTTATTTCTTTACTCAGTTCCCTGGATCAGTCCTATTCCCTATTTGAGATTCGTGGCTAAAAGAGAGACTGGACAGTAGGGTTTATGAAGGAGATAGTCCCCGAGTCTAAGTACAACTGTGTTGTGGGGGATGTAAGTGGCCTCACAATGAAAGTAAACAGAAAGTGGGAGACAGCTGTGGAACCTGGGCACCAGGAGGTCTATAACAAGCTGCTTGGTAGGAAGGGGCTGCAAATATCATCCTAAAATCTATTTTTTCTAAAATGAAGACTTTTCCAATAACGCCATGTCCCAATATGGAATAGGATTCCCTGTTACGTGATGAGCTCTCCGTTGCTGTAGGTGTGTAAGCAGAGATGTTATATTGATCATTTGCCAGGGGCACTTAGAAAATGATGGAGAAGAAGACTTGACTGGAGAAAGATCTGTACCTGAGACGAGAAAACATGGGTTCAAGTGTGGCTGCAACGATGTACTTATTTTCTTAACTTTCTGAATCTAAATGGTTCCATTTTTATAATAAGGACAATAAAACTCACTCCAGTAATGTGAACACCTAAAGAGAAATTGGCTAAATTTACCTCTGAAGGGATTCATTCATGTTTTATGAAGGATTATAAATTTTAAATGTTCATGCCAAACTGTTTAACTTGCTGCAATCAATTCTGACTCATGTGACACCATGCATTACAGAGTAGAACTGAACTCATAGGGTTTTTTTTTTTTTTTTTTGGCTGTAATCTTTATGGAAGTAGATCACTAGGCCAGGCCTTTCTTCCATGGCACCACTGGGCGGGGGGGGGGGGTGTCCAAACTGTCAATCTTTCAGTTGTAGGTAAGCACAAATGTTTTAGTAATGCAATCTTATTTTACTTACCTATAACCACCCGTGTATTCACTTGTCTTGTCATGAGAGACCCAGAATAGGGAGTCATTATCTCTTGCAGGGTGATTGTTCTTCTCCCTCCTCTTCCCATTACCCAAACCTTTGGCTCAGACCTTGGAACATCTGTAAGGGAGGCATAACTGGGGAGATATATTCCCTACTCTCAGGAAAGTTCTGCTCCTGTTCTCCTCCAAACATGTTGCTGTTTTCACAGAAGGCCCTGTCATTCAGATTCCTGATCTGCGTCAAACAACTGAAGATGTCTAATATGGTAACATCATTATCCACAAAACTCTACTCCTGTGTAAACATACTGAAGGAAGAGATGGAGGCTTTCCTCTTCCTGGTGCCTTAGAAATTGCTGAATCTTTTGTTTTCTGCCAACACCTACCTTTGTTGTTGTTAGGTGCTGTCGAGTTGGTTCCAACTCATAGCGACCCTATGCACGATAGAACCAAACACTGCCCGGTCCTGCGCCATCCTTACAATCGTTGTTATGCTTGAGCTCATTGTTGCAGCCACTGTGTCAGTCCACCTCGTTGAGGGTTTTCCTCTTTTCTGCTGACCCTGTACTTTGCCAAGCATGATGTCCTTCTCCAGGGACTGATCCCTCCTGACAACATGTCCAAAGTATGTAAGACGCAGTCTCACCATCCTTGCCTCTAAGGAGCATCCTGGTTGTACTTCTTCCAAGAAAGATTTGTTCATTCTTTTGGCAGTCTATGGTATATTCAATACTCTTTGCCAACACCACAATTCAAAGACATCAATTCGTCTTTGGTCTTCCTTATTCATTGCCCAGCTTTCACATGCATATGATGCAATTGGGAATATCATGGCTTGGGTCAGGGGCACCTTAGTCTTCAAGGTGACCTGTTTGCTTTTCAACACTTTAAAGAGGTCTTTTGCAGCAGATTTGCCCAATGCAATGCATCTTTTGATTTCTTGACTGCTGCTTCCATGGCTGTTGATTGTGCATCCAAGTAAAATGAAATCCTTAACAACTTCAATCTTTTCTCCGTTTATCATGATGTTGCTCATTGGTCTAGTTGTGAGGATTTTTGGTTTCTTTATGTTGAGGTGCAGTCCATACTGAAGGCTGTGGTCTTTGATCTTTCATTAGTAAGTGCTTCAAGTCCTCTTCACTTTCAGCAAACCAGGTTGTGTCATCTGCATAACTCAGGTTGTTAATGAGTCTTCCTCCAATCCTGATGCCCCATTCTTCATATAGTCCAGCTTCTTGGATTATTTGCTCAGCATACAGATTGAATAGGTATGGTGAAAGAATACAACCCTGATGCACACCTTTCCTGACTTGAAACCAATCAGAATCCCCTTGTTCTGTCTGAACAACTGCATCTTGATCTATGTAAAGGTTCCCCAGGAGCACAATTAAGTGTTCTGGAATTCCCACTCTTCACAATGTTATCCATAATTTGTTATGATCCACACAGTCGAATGCCTTTGCATAGTCAATAAAACACAGGTAAACATTTTTTTAAAACATTTTTCTGGTATTCTCTGCTTTCACCCAGGATCCATCTGACATCAGCAATGATATCCCTCCCTTTAAAGTCCAATTATTTTTCCACTAGGATCAGGTCACCCCCTCTTCTTGCCCAGAGTCCTTTAGGATCTTGGACACTAAGCCTTGGGTTTTGCCTCGCTGATTGCCACGTTCATTCCCAGGTCTTCTTTCTTGTTAGTCTTTTGAGATGCCATTTTGCTCCATCCAGTCAAACCCTTCCCAACTCAGCCATCCTGAGCACATGCCCTCAAACAACCAGATTTTGCTATCCGCAGGACATCTTGGACTTCCCTTGTCATGTCTTCTTTTATTTGGAGCCAATCATCTAACAACTCCCCTGCTACCCCAAGGCTCCCCGATAAGCACTGACACCCAATACAGATGTCTCCTCTCTGAGCTATGTTCCCCTGCCTCCAGCCTCTTGTTCCTTTACTCCAATGTTTTATACTTCTAGGATGTGACTCCCATTTTGTTTTCCTTTTCCCTTTCTCCATCAAATATTCCCTGCCCAAGGTAATTATTTTAGTCAGACTGGCCTCTTCTATTAGCAACACTAATGAGCTAATTTCTTCCTAGCTCTGGGAGTACTTTGCCTCTTCCTATCAACCAGCATTAAATACCCTGGCAATTAAAGAATAGGAAAAGGGGGGGGGGGTCTTATCATTTACCTTCTTTTTAACCTATTTATACTAGCCTTGGTGGCACAAATGGTTACGAGCTTGGCTGCTAATTGAAAAGTTGGTGATTCAAACTCACCCAGCTGTTCCACGGGAGAAAGACCTGCCAGTCTGCTTCTGTAAAGACTACAGCTAAAAAAACCACATGGAGCAGTCCTACTATGTCACATAGGGTTGCTCTGAGTCAAAATCAACTGGACAGCACTTAACAACAACTCCCTGTATAAAAAAAAAAATTGGATTTATTTGGGTTTGAGGTTTATAGTCTAATTTTTTTTTTTAATGTAATAATCTGTGTGAAAACAAAACAGATGTTAGTTAAAAAAATCTAAACAAAATGAAACCAACTCTTATAAATGGGAAAGAGGAAAAACTCTCCCCACTATGATAACTCAAGCAAATAGTTTCTACGCTTCGGTGAACTCTGATCCCCAAGTCAGTGCCAAATCTAATCCTCTCCCTTTTCTGATCTTATGACATATGTACATTTCAGGTCCACCTTACATCACACCAACCTATTGTAAAACTGTCCTGGCTCATCTTTCTTACTGTAATAGCTCCCCATTCCAGTCTAAGAACCCAGCACCAAGCAAGAGTTGAAACAGCAGGAAAAAAAAAAGAAAAAAATGAGGAGTGAAAAGCCCTTCAAGATAGCTTGTGTTGAGTGGTCTTGAAGAGACCTTAGAGGCCCCCTCTGGAACTCTCTGCTAACTGCCCCTGACAAGATAATCAAGCAGCAACAGTCTCAGCTGAAATAATAAGGAGAAAACTAAAATAGGAAGGAATGCCTCCATGTTACCAGGCAACTGGGCTGGACCCATTCTTGTACCTGGGATGGTGGAGGTGTGGTCCCACAAATGACTGAGGACTCTGTCAACTTTGCCCAGCTCTCCTGACTTTCCAAAATAGTCGAGACTGAGGATTAAGTCTAGGTCCCTCTGTCGCCACGGAGGGCCAAAGGCCTTAAGTTACAATTCAAGTTCAACGAGGAAATGAAAAAGAGTTGGCTGTCTTGGGTTTTTAGATACCAGTGCACAGATGACTGTGATCTCTGTAACACCTGGCACCAAGATGAGGAAAATTTTAGGTCTGAGCTCACCATTGTTGAGACCCTTGCCCAAGCCTAAGGGTAAGTCCCTTTGGAGTTCCTACAACCCCCTATTGTATGTATTGTGATGTTGATGTATTAGCGTATAACTTTGTAAACTTTTGCCTCCAAGCCCTGACAGAAATTGCTGCAGTTAAAGTCATTTGGTGGTGGTGGGGGGGTGGGGGGCACACGGATGCTGGGACGTGGGCTATAGCTAATCGCCTGGCCATTCAATCTGGCCTCTGACAACCCTCAGATTGCCACTTAAAGCAAGCCCCTAGGGAGATGAGACATGTGGGCAAAAAAAAAAAAAAAAAAAATCAGTTCTTCTCCTGATAAGCTTTTGTTACTTGTGTGGGTGGTCACCAGAAAGACCCCTGTCTGACAGCAGAAAACAATCAATGACCGGACGGCTCCTGCCAACTGACTCCACAGGCAGAAGCATCCTCTGCTCCAGAGCAAAGAGATGTACACCTGACCACTTCCTGGATTTAAGAGTGGACGGCCCATGGAGATTCACACACCATCTTAGAGTTGGTCTACATGCATAGACTGCTGCTGTCATCAGAAAACGCTGAACAGCATATAAAATTTGACTTGCCTACCAGACCCTGGCCAAGGCTAAAATTTGCCTGGGGATGGATTCCAAAGCAAACAGGGGCCTCTTTTCCTGTACAGAGGTTTCCGCTGGATCTTTGATGACTTCTTCGTGCTCTGTATCAACCCTAAGACACAGGAAGCGATGAAGCACTTCAACAGTCAGGTTTAAATGGCTGATGAGAAGGGACAAGACAACCCCAGGCAAGTGTTCCTAGGGTCTCAGAGCAGCAATTCCTTGCGAGGGCATTTCTCATTTGCACAGTCAAACCAAAAACACCAAATCCAGTGTTGTGGAGCCGATTCCGACTCATAGTGACCCTATAGGACAGAGTAGAACTGCCCCATAGAGTTTCCAAGGAGCGCCTGGGAGATTTCAACTGTAGCTGTAGCACTTAACCACTATACCACCAGGGTTTCCAATATGTTTGATTAATTTGTCTATTCTAAAGAATTTGCTTTTTTGTATACAACTGTTGCTGACAAAGACCTGGGTTCCCACAGAGACCAAGGCCTCAAGACTAGGATAGATGTGTTACCGGAGAATAGCCTTGGTTCTTGTCTTTGGTGTGGGAAAGATTCAAACACTGAGACAAATAGTGCCAAGTGAGCAGAGGTTTATTAGCAAGCAAAGGGTTAGTAGTAAAAGTACACTTGACTAGGGAGCGTCAAGCAGGCTACTCAGGTAGAGAAAGAATCTGAGTGCCCTGATAGTCTTTTTCTTTGGTTTTATACTCTTCTTGTCTCTTTTTTTTTGTCTCTTATCTCTCCCTGTTAATGTTTAACAGCCAAGACAGGGACCCCTATAGAGACTATTTCCTTGGCTTAACATTTAATTACCAAGTCAGGGACCTTATCAAGTTAGGGACTTTATCAAGTTAGGGACTTTATCAAGCTAGGGACCTCTATAGGGACTATTTCCTTGGCTTAATGTTCAACTATGTAGGGACCATCTTATTGAGGAATGTCAACACCTGTTGTCTCTTCCTCTTCCCAAATGCAAGCTCTCCCCCTGTCCCTTACAGACAGCCTGGTGGCTCTATCCAGGGAAACCTCACCTCAAGCCCCAAGAGAGTAGGGGAGGAGAGGGGGAATTGTTAATATTTACCTTGTCTGAGCTTAGTTTGCTCATGTATAAGATAAGTGGGACTCAAAGGACTCCAGGGGGATTGAGACAGAAAAAATGAGGCACTTACAATGCCTCTTGGTGTGGCGTACATGCTCAGTGAATACTGGCTCAGTATTGTTAAAACTCTATTTCCACCCAGAAAGCTGGGCCAAGGTACTGAACTGCCCCTTCCTGCCTAGAATGCCTGTGTTCTCATCTGAAACCTCAGATGGTTATTTCCATTCTGAGTTCAGACCCATTAACCTCTCCTAGCTCCCCCTCAGCTTCATATGTGCTTAGTTTCCGTGCCTGAGTTCCTGTCTGTTCCCCAACCTGCTCAGAACTTTCACACAACAGTAAAGCAACTTATAAATCCGGGATTTCTAGGCTAGGCCCCATTTCTTCACCTGCTAAAACAGAATAGCTGTGGGCTCTCTCATATTTGAATGGGTAGAAATAATGGACAGCATTTTCCTTAGTTTCACCTTCTTATTCTGTGGTAGGACAACTTCCTCCCCCTTTTCTCTTTTTGAGAGAGGATTTAGTTTTTATTTTGTTGTTTTTGGTAAGGCAGAGAAAGGAGATGGAAAGCCTAAATAATGAAAGAGTGTTAGGATATAAGCATGGCCAGTATTAACAAGAGAAGGTCTATATTTTAGTAGATGCTTTTTACTTTGAGGGATCTGAAAGACCTGAAGCTTTATCTCCCTAGCCCCATAGAGGGGAAGCATGATAGAACCTACTGACTAGGGACAAAGGAGACTGAAGGGAGGAAGATGCAAGAGAATGGAACTCGCTTGTACCAGCAGAGGTGGACTGTGCTATTAGCGGGAAAGGTGATGGAAAAAGTAAAGAGTTATGTGTCAATCTCTGGATTCATGGACAAATCTTGCTTAGATAAAGGCCTAGGCTGGTAAAACTAAGCTCAAAGAGCAGGGCTTCCATCTAGTGGTGGGAACAGACAATGGCCCACACAGAGCTCAGACTCCAAAAGTCAGAGCGTACATTTCAATTTTTATTTCAGGTTTCAAACATAATAATGACTTCATTCCTCTGTATTAGTTAAGATCCTTCTGCCTATAAGTGACAGAACAAGTCAGGTTAATCCAAAAAGAAAAAGGAATTTATGGACTGAAGTAATAGGAAGGATGGGATGGACTGAGCACGAGGTAATGCTGGATCCGTTGACCTTTTTGTTGTTGTTTTTGTGTGCCTTTGAGTTGATTCTGACTCATTGTGACCCTATAGGACAGAGTAGAACTGCTCCATGGGGTTTCCCAGGCTGTAATCTTTATGGGGACAGATTGCCAGGTCTTTTCCCACAGAATTGTTGGGTGGGTTTGAACCACCAAACTTTTGGTTAGCAGCGCTGGATCTAGGGGATCAAATGATATTGAGTCTCTCTCTCCCTCTCAAAAATACACCTGTTTTGGCACAACATAAAAATGTGATTGATGTCATTGAATTGTAAAGGTGGAAGTTGTTGTATTGGTGAATGTTTTGGTGTGTATGTTCACCCACCCACACACACACACACACACACAAATACACCTGCCCTCCAAAATCTCACTGCTCTCTTTCTCCCTCCTTGTGTTAGTATGTGGGCATTATTCTCTCCTGATGCATGTGGGCTTCGTCCATGAGGCTGAGGTAGAAAACCACAAACGGCAGCATAAGTATGTATGTGTGTGTGTGGCAGGGAAGGGATCTTAGTTGATCTTCTGTGCTCCAATATCTACACACTGGTAACTTCCTAACTTTTTGGCAGTCCCCATAGCAAGTTCATTCTCACATGTAAATATTTAGAGGGCATCTTTACCTAGATTTCCCATAAGTCATTCAGCCACAAATAATCAGAATAGAAGATACTACTGTTAATATATACTTATTCTTGGTTATTTGTATTTCCTTTTCATGAGGATGGTAATGATACCCATGATTTCTCTTTGAATATGCATGAGAGAGCCTATTATGTGCATATTGCATACTCATTAAGGGAAATACATAGATAGATATAGATATAATGTGGAAAAGGAAGATGGCTGTAATTTTGTTGTGAGGACTAAATGAAAGCACTTATGTGAAGCCTTCATTACAAGGCCGGGCATGTACAACTTCACAACTAATAAATGAAGAGGATAAAATAACATCATTTTTTAAACTAGTGTCTTCTGTACCTTCAGTTTCACAAGTGAATTTATGACATGGAGGGATCAGACAACTTTTACCCCCAGTGCAGCAACATCACTCCCAGAATACCCTTGAGATCCATTCTGGCCGTGCCTCACTATTTGGGAGCAAGGCTGTGTTATTTGCTTCTGTAGAAGCGGGAGGGAAGCAGAATAACTCTCCTCCTCAAGTGAGCCTGTAAATGGAGCTGCCACCGCTGGCTCTCAGGGCCTTGTCAGGTATAGATTCCATGTCAGCCTGGAATTCATTTGAAATGAGTAGGAAGATAGAATTGACGTGTATGTAAAGCAAAAGACTGTACTGATGTACTGTAAGATGTACGGAGTGAGAACACACACCAGATTCTATAAAATTTATTCAAACAAAGATTTCCCCAGGTATAATCTCTCTTAATGTTCACAGGAATCCCGTAAGTTAGGCGTAAAATCCTCATCATTAAGGTGGAGAAAGTGAAGCTCAGGGAATGTAAAGCACAGAAGTAGGAAGAGGAAGTGTACCCAACTCTTGGTGCTTCACTCATGTCTCTGTCTCAGGTCACTGCACTCAGCTGAGCTCTGCACCTGGCCATGAGGACACCTCCTCTCCCCATGAACACGCACTGGGGTAGCAGCCTTTGCAATTTCCAGGAGCAGGCCTTCTTTTCTGTCAGGGGGAAAGTTTCCTGCAGAAGCAGGCTTTATGGACCAGTCCTGATCTTAGAGGTGTCGGGTGCCTTGCATTCTCACTGTGTTGTCAACTCTTAGGAAAGGAATAATCTTAAAATATAGTCACACAAATGTGTACCAGAAACATATAAGCACACTTAAGAGAATCATACCTGACATTTAAAATGGCAGGGCTGGCTGGGATGTCCACGCTGCCTTTGCAACCAGGGAAAAGACCCTGGTTTCTAATACAAAAATAGTTTCGGAAAGGACCTTCACAAAAACTAGAAATCCAGGGATTCATTGTTTTTTTCTAGATTCTTTGTTCTTTCATGTATTATTTGGTTTGTCTCAAGAAACAGAAAAGATGATACAAACTGGATTGAGAAGAGAATGGATTAGCGCACGTAAAGGAAAACTCAAGGAGTATCCCTGATTTAGACATGGCTGGAGACAGGAAACCAATGTTTCTGTCCATTTTCTCTCTCTGTCTCCTATGCTTTGACTTCATTCTTAATGGAGTGCTCTAAATTTTGTTCTCACAGATGGCTGCCTCTGGCTCTGAGGGAACATTTTCCCAGGGCGTGTCTGGGATTAAAAAAGGGAGTTTCTTTCTCTCAGAATTTCCAGGGGAAGACTAGAGTCTCACTGGCGCTGTTCGGGTCATGTGCTGATGCCTGAACCAGGGAAATTCCATTTCTGGATTGACACTGGCCCAGGTTGTGTGCTCCACCCTTGACCAGGATGGAGCCAACACTGAAGACACAAGCCTGAGGTTTGGATAGTCCACCAAAGAGAAATTGGATTTTAGTTATTAGAAGATGGATGAGTGACTCTTCAGACAGCAGCAAAAGATATTCACCCCACTGGTCTTGCCTAAGTTCCCATACCTGCTACTAACAATGCTCAGTGTTGCATAGGAACATCCAATCCCAGAACATTCCCACTATGTGATGTGAGCACTTAGTCGTTTTTAAAATCCCAATCTTGCTTGTTAGCAAGTGGACGAGCAGTGGTAGGTATTGTGGGGATATTCAATATATGTAATAAGGCCGATGTCAGTTTAAGTGGATGGGTTTCTCTTCTGAATAAATAATACAGTAAGGCAAACCAAGGATCCCTGGGGGCACGGTGGTTGTAAGCTTGGCTGCTAACCAAAAGGTCAGCAGTTCAAAGCCACCAGCCACTCCTTGGAAACCTTATGGGGTAGTTCTACTCTGTCCTATAGAGTTGCTACGTGCCGTAATTGACTCTATGGCAATGGGAAGCCAAACTGAACAAATTTTGGAACCATGATGGTCAAGGACAATGGTAGCTACTGTGACCCAAAATTAAACAGTTAGTGACAAAACTGAGGCCAAAATTCAGGTCTCTTTATGCCCAGATTTGTGTTCTTTCTTTCTTTGAGGCAGAAATGCCATTAGGGTAACCACCCTCATCTAAACTCTGTTATTTTACTTCTCCACCATAAGAGGGGTAACTTGTCTATTTGCTAAGTTTGAAAATAGAACTAGGGCTGGGTTGCTTGGTGACCTCCTCTTTTGGCGCCTGCTATCGCAGGGAAGGTATTTTCTCTTTTACCCCAGGACTTTAATGAGATTAGTGGAGCAGGGCCTGCAAAAAGGCCTGAGATTTGGTATAAATTTAATTCAGCGACATGTTAGTTAGACCCAAACAAATGGAAGTTGGCTTTAAACAATTAGTACACAGAAGTCAGTATCTATCAGATCTGTTGCTCTGTTTATTCGTAATAAATATGGTATTTGGGTCTCCATTAATTTGATCCCCTTTATCTCTTATTTTGTTCCAAACTTGGGTGCAGCAGTAGGGGTGTGTTATTTAGTACATATTCTCAAATTCCAAGAGAAATAATCTTCAGAATTAAGAAGGGAAAAAAATAAGCAAGTGTAGACACTCTGTTACCTACTTTTCTTCACATCTTCCATGTTTTTTAAATTGAATATTACGATTTGCCCTAAAGAGAAATAATAAAAAAAGATTAGTATTGTAAGGAAAGAGGACATCTCTTTTGAATGTACTCTCTCATCTTCTAAATAAAAAACCAAAAAACCAAACCCATTGCCACTGAGTTGATTCTGACTCATAGCAACCCTATAGGACAGAGTAGAACTGCCCCATAGGATTTCCAAGGATTGGCGGATGGATTTGAACTGCTGACCTTTTGGTTAGCAGTCATAGCTCTTAATGACTATGCCACCAGGCCCATCTTCTAAAAAAAAAAAAAAAAGAAACCTCCAAAAGGGAGCTGCTTTTCAATGTCCTTTACACCTACCTCTCCTTTTCCATTCCTGTTGTCAGCACCATAGTTTGAACTTTCTTCCTCTATGGCTAGATTATTAAGTTTTTCAACATAGAGGCTTTCACACCCTAACCCACTTCTATTTTAATACCTTTCCATTCCACACTACAATACAGACTTTTTTTTTTTTTAACCAAGAGGTAGTTCTATGCATAATAATTCACATAATTCACTCTGCTCCAAACTTACACTAGATTCACACTGCTCAAAGACTAGAATCTGTTGTTTTATTCTGGTATTTATGTTTTGCAGAAGAGTACCCTCTGCCTAAATTTTCATCCTTATATATTGCTGCTGTTGTTAGGTGCCATTGAATTGGTTCCGACTCATAGCAACCTTATATACAATAGAACGAAACACTGCCTGAGCCTGCGCCATCCTCACAATTGTTGCTATGTTTGAGCCCATTGTTGCAGCCGCGGTGTCAATCCATCTTGTCGCGGGTCTTCTTCTTTTTCACTGGCCCTCTACCTTACCAAGCATGATGTCCTTCTCCAGGGTCTATTCCTCCTGATGACATGTCCAAAGTACGTGAAATGAGGTCTTGTTATCCTAGCTTCTAAGGAGAATTCTGGCTGTACTTCTTCCAAGACGGACTTGTTTGTTTTTCTGGCAGTCCATGATACGTTCACTATTCTTCTCCAACACCATAATTCAGAGGCATCATTTCTTCTTCAGTCTTCCTTATTCATTGTTCAGTTTTGCATGCATATAAGGCAATTGAAAATATCATGGCTTGTGTGAGGTGCACCTTAGTTCCTAAAGTGACATCTTTGCTTTTCAACACTTTAAAGAGCTCTTTTGCAGCAGATTTGCCCAATGCAATATGTTGCTTGATTTCCTGACTACAGCAAATGAAGGTCCTGAAAACTTTATTCATGTCTTTAAGGTTGACTCTACTTTGAGGAAGTAACTCTCCCCCAGTTGTCTTTTGAGTGCCTTCCAACCTGAGGGGCTTATCATCTTCCAGCAGTGTATCAGACAATGTTCCACTGCTATTCATAAGGTTTTCACTGCCAATTTTTTCAAAAGTAGACTGTCAGGTCCTTCTTCCTTGTCTGTCTTAGTCTGTTACCTCCACTGAAGCATGTCTAACATAGGTGACCCTGCTAGTATTTGAAATACCAGTGGCAGAACTTCAAGCATCACAGCAACATGCAAGCCACCACATTATGACAAACTGACAGACACATGAAGATTGTTTTAGTTATCAAGTGCTGTTGTAACAGAAACACCACAAGTGGATGACTTTAACAAACAGAATTTATTCTCGCACAGCCTAGGAGGCTGGAAGTGCAAATTCAGGGTCACAGTTCCAGGAGAAGGCTTTCTCTCTTTGTTGGCTCTGGGGGAAGGTCCCTATCATCAATCTTTCCCTGGTCTAGGATCTTCTCAGCTCAGGAACCCTGGTCCAAAGTATGTGCTCCACTCCTGCCTCTTCTTACTTGGTGGTAATGAGGTCTCTCTCCTCTACTCACTTCTCTCTTCTATATCTCAAAAGAGGTTGACTCAAGATACAACCTAATCCTGTAGAATGTGTCCTGCCTCATTAACATAACTGTCTCTAATCCTGCCTCATTAACATCATAGAGGTTAGGATTTATAACATACAGGGTAATCACATAAGAACACAAAATGATGGGCAACCACACAATACTGGAAATCATGGCCTAGGCATGTCGACATACAGTTTTGGGAGACACAATTCAATCCACAACAGTGACCTTATATATTACTATTCTCTAAATATGTAGCATTCCTTTTGATACAACCTTTCTCTTTATTATTTCTCTGAAGACATTATAGTCCCCGGGTGGCACAATGGTTAAGCACCCGACTACTAGCTGAAAGGCTGGCAGTTTGAACATATACAGCAGCACCGTGGAGGAAAACCTGGCAATCTGATTCTGTAAAGACTACAGCCAAGAAAATCCTATGGTGCAGTTCTATTCTGTAACACATGAGGTCACCATGAGTCGGAATCAACTCAACGGCAACTAACAAGAAAAAAGGCATTGCACGTTTCCTCAGTTCTGAATGTTTTCCCAAATACTTGCCTCTGTGTAGATGGCCCATTTCATTTTCTGCTGCATATGTTATTTCTTTAAAAATCCATTAACCTTGCAACCAATGCCACTGAACAATCTGTATAGAAATTATTGAGTGGGAACACAATTTGCTATGTAAACTTTCACCTAAAACACAATAAAATATTATTTTAAAAAATCCTTTTACCTTCTCTTCCTGCAAGAGATTCCACCATAACCACCATAATCTGGCTTACCTTTGAAATATTTCTCATCTGCTCATCTGGCTCAGGGGCTACAAACATAAATGCTTCTAGGAGTCAAGCAGGTAATATAAAATGAGTAAGTAGGTCACCTTCACCATAGTGGAGGCAGGTCTATAGATATCTGTAATGTCTGAACTTCATTTGAATGGGCAGCTACTACTAGCCCGGTACTGCTTCGTTCTTGCATGTAAAATCCTGGCTTACAGTTTGATTTTTTGGTTTGGTTTTTCAAAAGAAGCTGGTAATGATATATTTTTAGGTAATATATGATTTTTCTGAATACAGTCAATTATTTCAAAACTTACTAAAACACTATTGAGTCAAACAAAACCAATGCTGCTTTCTATTATAAAGAATATGCTATGCATATATCGTTTTTGCCAAACAAGATTGCAAACTTCCAATGAGTCTCGGGTCGGTTTCATATAACTCTCAGTTTTCTTGATACTTACGTCAGAGCCCTACACTGAGTAGGCATAGGGTTTCCTTTAAAATAGTGACTAATGCTTCTGTAACTGCCCTGACCAAGACTTGTACCCTTCAGTTTTCCTCAAAGGATTTACACTGTTCACAAGTGGAGGCTATCTATCTGGGTTGTGAGTTCAATTTGTTAGGACTTTTCTTCAAATCACGGCCAAGAGCAGAGACCAAGGAATTACGTTTTTCGTCCCATTACTCAAGAGCATCAGGACAGTTCTTTTTGTCCCCAGATCTACAAATGATATGAAGGTAAAGATTATGCATCTAAGTCACATGGAGAATTAAAACAAATATACGGGTCATTGTCTCACTTCTGCCTTTGGCATCAGTGTTTTCTGTGTTCTAGAATTAGATATGCTTGATGTGAACTGTACTCGTACTGGCTCCAATGTTACTGAATCATTTTTTCTCTCTTAACCAACAAGGGATTCTCATTTATTCTTAGATTAAAAAATAACAGCTAGAGTGTTCACAGTATATCTAGCAGAGTTACAAGGAAAAAAGGAAGGACAGAAGGAAGGAAGGAAAGATGCAAGGAAAGAAGGGAATAGTTTTTCCCATTTCTTCCCTGTTTCTGGCAGAACAGACCTGAGGCATGATTTTTGAACTGCTGAGACTTTTGTAAAGTCACATCTTAGTTTCCTAGGTGAGGTTCTCAGAATGGACTTTGGGGAAGTTGTGAAGTTGTAGCCCAGTGAGGAAGGACGAAGGCCCACATGATGCCTCTGCATCAACCTATGTTACTGTCCAAAATACCGGCCCATTGTGGGTGAGTCTCTCTTCTATTGCTCCTTTCAGTGATGCGTGCCGGAGTACCAAAGAGTGTGCAGAGAGACTTAACATGAAAAAGCTAAAAAGACATTTTTCAAATCTCTTGTCTAATTGCTTCTCTCTCAGAAATCAACAGTAACTGCATTAAGAAGGAATGATAATGTAATTTAATTATTCTACGTGATCTTATTATCATGCATGAGTTCTCATTGATCTTTTCCTGAAGGCAATAGTAGAGATTTTGTTAATTCACACTTTTCAATTTCCATTCTTTTCCTTTAAAGGAAATTCCAATCATCCTCAGAGGCTAGATCTTGCTCCAAGATGAGCATATCTTTCCTTTACTGGGCTAACTTTTCAAGAGGCACAAACTACTCCCCATCTCCTTCAATGCTCAGCAGTGATCACCGTGGAATGGGAATGTGATGCTGGAAGTCCATAAGCACTCTTGCGAAAGGAAGAGCTCAGAGGGCACAGAAGAGTTACTGACAAGGTACAAGCTGATTTGTAAAAATAATCTCGAATTGATCTAAAATAAATCAGAAGGAATATAGATTTTTAAATTAAAACTTCCACTGAATTTATTTGAAAGATAAAAATTAAAATAAAAAGTTGACCATCAATTTTTATTCATATAACCACATTGTCATATTGATTGTTGTTAGGTGCCATCGAGTCAGTTCTGACTCATAGTGACCGTACGCACAACAGAACAAAACAATGCCTGGTCCTGTACCATCCTTACAATCGTTGTTATGCTTGAGCCCATTGTTGCAGCCACTGTGTCAATCCACCTCGTTGAGGGTCTTCCTCATTTCTGCTGACCCTGTATTTTGCCAGGCATGATGTCCTTCTCCAAGGACTGATCCCTCCTGACAACATGTCCAAAGTATGAAGGACACAGCCTCGCCATCCTTGCTTCTAAGGAGCATTCTAGTTGTGCTTCTTCCAAGACAGATTTGTTCATTCTTTTGGCAGTCCATGGAATATCCAATAATCTTTGCCAACGCCACAATTCAAAGGTGTCAATTTTTCTTTGGTCTTCCTTATTCATTGCCCAGCTTTCACATGCACGTGATGCAATTGAAAACACCATGGCTTGGGTGAGGCGCACCTTAGTCTTCAAGGTGACCTGTTTGCTTTTCAGCATTTTAAGGACGTCCTTTGCAGCAGATTTGCCCAATGCAATGCATCGTTTGATTTCTTAGCTGCTGCTTCCACGGCTGTTGATTGTGGATCCAAGTAAAATGAAATTATCATATCAATAGTACATAGTTATGTCTGTATATATGTCTATGTCTCTGTATCTATCTATATCTACCAAGAAACTTTACTAGGTGTTATTCATAGGTTTCTCAATGTGACCTGATAAAGAAAATTGTGGTTATTTAAAAAAAAAAAAGGATTTCCATTTATTGCTTTAATATAATGCATGGCCTATGTACAAATATGATCTCTGTACAATTCTTCCAACATACCATGTAAACTTTTCCTTCTTTTTCTTTTTTTAATATTTAAATGTTAACTAAACTTTTAATAGAGACTTTGTTCATTACTATATATGTAGTCTGTCCCCAGTCTTTTGTAAACCATAGAGGCTATTTAAGAAAATTTCATGTATCAGCAAAATTCAATTTTTGGGGTAAGAATATTTGAAATGTCAATAAAGAAGTATAGATAAAAAAAATGATATTTTATTGTGAACTTACGCCTGATCAATACATAGGAAACACTCATTCTTGTAACTGTAGCCAGTTGTAGCACAAATATAAGATGTAACATCAGGACAGCGTGCTGGATAATTATATTCTGGATAGTACATTTCACATTCAGGCTGCAAATATAATAAAATATCCTAAGAATAATAAATGGTAGATTTTACCCCATCTATTCCTTTCCCTTCACTTTTGCCTTCATTCAGAAATAATGTCAAATCGCACAGTCAATCATTCTTTTTCAAGGATTTCCTGTGCTCTGGGGTTCGATCAGGCCAGTTTTTCTGACTGCAGTGTCCCTCCGCCCCCACCCCATCATCTTTTAAAGCCATGACCATTGTAAAATCTCAGTTTAACCCCAGATGCAAAGTTTTCATTTAAACTTGGTGTTCTGCCCCCTGTGTGAATTTTGTAAGTAGAGACATTTATGTGTTTGTGAACTTCTAGAGGGCAGGGGCTCAAGTGGAGTTGTTAAATGTAAGAGCTCTGTATCGAGACTGAGAATAAATTCTGGCTTTGCCACTGTTTAGTTTTCTGGCCTTGGGCAAGTGACAGGTGTTTTTTCGTTTAATGCTCAGAGATATATTTTGCTCTTATAATACACATGCTATGTCTAAAGTCACATAAAAATCTTCCATTCTGTTTTCCCATGTGAGCTTTTAGGTCTTTTGTGTCAAGAGAGTGATCAGATTAGAATGAGATCCAGAACTGATTACCTTAGGCCATTGAGAAACGTCATATGCTTTGGAAAAATCTGCAAATAAAATACAGAGAAAATATTTTAAAGGCAATAGTTCTTCATGGGATATTATTTTACCCACTGAAGCCACTCACTGAATAAAGAAATGCAATTTAATTATGCATTTGCACAAAAATATACAGAAGATTTTATAGCAACAGAGTTTCTAGGTGGCATTCCTTGGTTAACTACTTTATCCATTTTTTATTCCTTCCTTCATTTTTTCAGTCCTGACTTCATTTATAAGTTTACTATATCATTGAGGAAAGAGTATAAATGAGTTTGTAGTCATATACATAACTTGCAAATCATATTATCCTCAGCACATTACCTGCCTTTTATTAGCTTTAGTTTCCTCTTTGCTTTATTTGGGATAATTATATACATGTTAAAGATTGTTTAAAAAATTAAATATGAAATAGTATATAAAGTTGTTGAACTGGTTTGTGTGAGGTGTGCTGGTGTTTCCTGGGAATAGAGGGAAACTGCTGGATGTGGGAAGATGAGATGAGAAAGGACCTATTGTAATTATGCTCTTGCTTATCTCTCACTGGGGGATAAAATTAAAAATATTCCAGAAGATTCTAACATCCCCAAAGTTAGAAATTCCAGGAGTTAGAAGAGAAAAACTGCATGATACTTAAAAATCTTCCCACAAAGGAAACACCAAGCCAGCCAAACTTTCTAAGGATAGTTCACCCCAATTACACACACATTCTTTTAGAGAGCAAAGATGGACTCTTTCTAATTTTAAAATCCAGAATATTTTGGATTCCAGATTTAGACAAATATGTTTATGAGAAAAGAAAAACTTTCTAAGGATAGTTCACCCCAATTACACACACATTCTTTTAGAGAGCAAAGATGGACTCTTTCTAATTTTAAAATCCAGAATATTTTGGATTCCAGATTTAGACAAATATGTTTATGAGAAAAGAAAAATAATGAACTTCATTTATAACACATGAAATAAAATTATCTAGGTAGTACCCTCAACAAATGGTTCTGGAATACCTGGATCTCCATATGCTAGAGAATGAAGCTGGACCCATATCTCAGGCCATATATAGAAATTAACTCAGAATAGGTTAATTATTTAAATATAAGAACTAAAACCATAATACCCTTAGAAGACAACATAGGGATAAATCTTAAAGACCTTGTTTTGAAAATGAACTCTTAGATATGACAGCTAAAGCATGAACAAATAAAGAATTGGACTTCATCAAAATTAAAAGCTTTTGTGCATCAAAGGACTTTATCAAGAAAGTGAAAAGACCACAAACAGATATATGCACACCCATGTTTATTGCAGCTCTGTTTACAATAGGAAAAAGCTGGAAGCAACCAAGGTGTCCGTCAACAGATGAATGGGTAAATAAATTGTGGTATATTCACACAATGGAATACTACGCATCGATAAAGAACAGTGACGAATCTCTGAAACATTCCATAACATGGAGGAACCTGGAAGGCATTATGCTGAGCGAAATTAGTCAGAGGCAAAAGGACAAATATTGTATAAGACCACTATTATAAGATCTTGAGAAATAGTGTAAACTGAGAAGAACACATACTTTTGTGGTTACGAAGGGGGGAGGGAGGGAGGGAGGGAGAGGGTTTTTTATTGATTAATCCGTAGATAAGAACTGCTTTGGGTGAAGGGAAAGACAACACTCAATACATGGAAGGTCAGTTCAATTGGACTGGACCAAAAGCAAAGAAGTTTCTGGGATAAACTGAATGCTTCGAAGGTCAGCAGAGCAAGGGTGGGGGTCTGGGGACTATGGCTTAAGGGGACTTCTAAGTCAATTGGCAAAATAATTCTATTATGAAAACATTCTGCATCCCACTTTGAAATGTGGCGTCTGGGGTCTTAAATGCTAACAAGCGGCCATCTAAGATGCATCAATTGGTCTTAACCCACCTGGATCAAAGGAAAATGAAGAACACCAAGGTCACACGACAACTAAGAGCCCAAGAGACAGAAAGGGCCACGTGAACCAGAGACCTACATCATCCTGAGACCAGAAGAACTAGTTGGTGCCCGGCCACAATCGATGACTGCCCTGACAGGGAGCACAACAGAGAACTCCTGAGGGAGCAGGAGATCAGTGGGATGCAGACCCCAAATTCTCATAAAAAGACCATACTTAATGGTCTGACTGAGACTAGAGGAATCCCGGCGGCAATGCTCCCCAGACCTTCTGTTGGCACAGGACAGGAACCATTCCCGAAGACAACTCATCAGACATGAAAGGGACTGGTCAGCGGCGGGGAGAGAGATGCTGATGAAGAGTGAGCTAATTAAATCAGGTGGACACTGGAGAGTGTGTTGGCAACTCTTGTCTGGAGAGGGGATGGGAGGATAGAGAGGGAGGGAAGCAGGCAAAAAGGAGAGAAAGGAGAGACTGAAAGGGCTGACTCAATAGGGGGAGAGCAAGTGGGAGTAGGGAGTAAGATGTATGTAAACTTATATGTGACAGACTGATTGGATTTGTAAACGTTCACTTGAAGCTTAATAAAAGTTAATTAAAAAAAAAAAAAAGAAAGTGAAAAGACAACCCACAGAATGGGAGAAAATATTTGGGAACCATATATATCAGTTTTTTTTTTTTTTTAAGGGTTTAATATCCAGAATATATAAAGAACTCTTAAAACTCAGCAGCAAAAAGACAAACAACCCAATTAAAAAATGGGCAAAAGACTCAAATAGGCATTTCTCCAAAGAAGATATACAAATGGCCAATAAGCACATGAAAATATGTTCATCATTATTAGCCATTAGGAAAATGCAAATCAAAACCACAATGAGATACCACTTCATACCCAGTAAGATGGCTATAATCAGAAAAACAGAGGATGTGGAGAAATTGGAACGATTGTGCATTGCTAGTGAGAATATAAAGTAATACAGTCACTGTTAAAAACAGTCAGGCAGTTTCTCAATAAGCTAAACATAGAATTACCATAGCACCCAACAATTCCACTTCTAGATATATACACAAAAGAATTCAAAGCAGGAACACAAACACAGACCTTTATACCAATGGTCATTCACAATAGCCAAAAGGTGGAAACGACCCAAATGCCTATCAACAGATGAATAAATAAAATGTGGTACATCCATATTACAGAATATTACTCAGCCATAAAGAGAAATAAAGTTCTGATACATGCTACGACATGGATGAGCCACTTTTCTGAATATAATCTCTTGTATAGCCCTGATTTTTGGAACCATGTTAACAATACACATACTAAAACAAAATACACAAGGCTGGAGGTAAATCATAAAATTGAATACAAACAGAAACAAATGAGCCAAACCATCTTGCAAATGAAGAATATGACCATATGACCACACTGAAGGGGTTGAATTGGAACTAACCCAAGTAACCTTTGAATACAGTATTTGAACTATATATCCTTATTCTAAAAATGAAAAAAAAATAAAAGACTTCTAGCCATATGTTGTTGCTAGGTGCTGTGAAGTTAGCTCTGACTCATAGTGAACTTAGTTATAACAGATCAAACGTTGCCTGGTCCTGTGCCTTCCTCACAATCATGGCTATGTTTGAGCTTGGTGTTGCAGCCGCTGTTTCAATCCATCTAATTGAGGGTCTTCTTTTTCTCTGACCCTATAATTTACCAAGCATGACGTCCTCTAGCAATTGGTCCTTCTTGATAACGTGTCCACAGTAAGTGTTGAGATCTTATTCGTAGGCTGCTTTTCCACAGAAGCATGGGATAGGAATTCTGGAAACTACTTTATGTGAGTAATTCTAAAATTGAGCAAATAAGTAAATTTTTATTGTAATTAATGGGGGCTAAGTTTTTCTTTGTTGGAAAATGGAGTTACAAAGATCTCTGGAAAAATCCCTTAATATTTGAACACTAAATAATACACTTCTGCATAACTCATGGGTCAAAGAAATATCAAGAGGGCAATTAGAAGCTATTTTGGATGCAATGAAAATGAAAACTCAACACATCAAAATTCATGGAGTGTAGTAACAGCAGTATTTAGAGTGGAATTTACAGTAATATTGAGTTCCTGGGTAGTACAAACGGTTAATGTCCTTGGCTGCTAACTGAAAGGTTGAAAGTACGAGTCTATCCAGAGCGCACTGAAAGAAAGGCCTGGTGATCTTTTTATGAAAAATCAGCAACTGAAAACTTTACGGAGCACAGTTTTACTCTGACACACATGGGGTCTCCATGAGTCAGAATCAACTCGATGGCAACTGAGTTTTTTTTTTAAGCTATATTAAAAAAAAAAATAGGTCACAAATTAATGATCTCTGCTTCCACATTAGGAAATTAAAAAAAGAAAAATTTAAATCCAAAGTAAGCTGAAAAAATGAAATAAGAAAGATTAGAATAGAAATCAATAAAATAGAATACACAAATAATATAAAGAAATCAAGAAAACCCAGAGCGGGTTATTTGAGATCAATAAAATTGACAAAACTCTAAGCAGACTGATCAGGAAAAAGAGAAAGAGAACATAAATCACTACTAATTGTACAAATACTAAGAAGACATTAAGGGCATGTTATAAAAAATATTTTGTCACAAATTTGAGAATTTATAAGAAATGGACGAATTTCATGAAAGGCAGAAACTATCAAACTCACTCCAGAAAAAATAAATAACCTGAGTATGAAAGAATTTGAATTAGTAGTTGAAAAACTGAAGTCAAAAACAAAATAAAATAAAACAACCAAACCAAAACCAAAAAGACAAAACCCTTCAAAAACCCATTGTTATCATGTTTTCCTACTCATGTTGACCCATGTGTTACACAGTAGAATTGCTCCATAGAGCAGATAGCCAGTTCTTTATTCCGTGGCACCTTAGGGTGGGTTAATATTTGAACACTAAATAACACACTTTTACGCAACTCATGGGTCAGAGAAATATCAAGGCAGTGTGATGCTGGCATAAAGATAGATAATAGGTCAATGGAGCAAAATGTATATTTACACATACATGGTCAAGAGATTTTTGACAAAGATGCAAAGGCAATTTAGTGAAAAAGGGATAATCTTTTCAACAAAGGTACTCTAACAATTCAATAAAAATATTTAGAGGAAAACAAAAGAGAAAACCATTGTGATCTTAGGATAAGCAAAGATTTCCTAGATAGGAAGCCAAAAGCATGATCCGTAAAAGAATACAGATACCTTGGATGTCGTAACAATTTAAAACGTCTGCTCTTTCAACAGTGCAGTCAAGAAAATGATAATACCAGGCATAAAAAAACTAGGATAAAATATTTACAAGTCATGTATTTGATAAAGAACTTTTATCTGAAACATATAAAGATCTCACAAAACTTAAAAGAAAAAACAAAAAAGTCCAATTAAAAAAAAAAGAAAACTTGCAAAAATTCTGAACTTCACCAAAAATGAAATATAAAAGGCTAATAAATACATGAAAAGATACTCAACATCATTAGCCATTAAAACCAAACCAAACCAGTTGGCATCAAGTCAATTGCAACTCATGGTGACCCTACGTGTGACAAAGTAGAACTGCTCCATAGGGTTCCCTTGGCTGTAATCTTTAGGGAAGTAGATCTCCAGGCTTTTCTTCCATGGTGCTACTGGTGGAGGGGTTCAAATGGCCAACTCTAGCTAGTTGTCAAGTGTGAGCTTTTTGCTCTATTCAGGGACCTTGTTAGTCATTAAAACCAAACCAAACCCATTGCCTTCGAGTTGATTCTGACTCACAGCAACCCTGTGGAAAAGAGCAGAACTGCCTCACAGGGTTTCCAGGGAGTGCCTGGTGGATTTGAACTGCTGACCTTTTGGTTAGCAGCCGTAGCTCTTAACCACTACGCCACCAAGGTTTCCCGTTAGTCATTAGGAGGATACAAACTAAAACCACAATGTAACCCTTGTATATTAGAATGTCTAAAATTTAAAAGGCTGACTAGATTAAGTGTTGTTGAGAATGTTGAACAAATGAAACTCTTATACCTTGCTGGTGGGTGTGTAAAATGGTATAGTACAACCACTTTGGAAAATAATTTGTCAGTTTATTAAAAGTTAAATACTGTGGATCTAGCTATTCCACTCCTAGTTATTTACTCAAGAGAAACAGAAGCATATCTCTACACGAAGACTTTTGTACACTAATGTTCATAGTAGCTTGCAACTGGAAATAGCCCTTACGTGGATCGGTATGAAAATGAATAAAGAAAATGTGACCTATCTATATACTGGAATACCTCTCCGAAATAAAAAGGAATGAACTATTGATACATGCAACAACACTGATGAATCCAAAAATAATAATGCTGAATATAACAAGTCAGATTAAAAAAGAATATGTATTGCATGATCCAATTTATGTAAATTTGCAGAAATGCAAGGTAATCTATAATGACAGAAAGCAGAGAAGCATTTGCCTGGATATGGAAAAGAGGAACATCAAGGGTAATCAGGAAAACTTGGGAAAGAGGGCTTTGTACATTATCTTGATTGTAGTGATGGCTTCACCTTTGTATAAATATGTCAAAACTTATATTGTACATTTTAAAAATATACAGTTTATTGTACGACAATTATACCTTAATTTAGCTGTTTTATAGAAAAGTCTTAGTTGAGGCTACAGAGCAATATATTTTACATCTAGGGAGAGAGAGGAAAAATCCCTTTAACAATATATAGAAAATATTTGTTGTAAAGTAAAAGTTTGATAAACCTGCTTTTTTAAATATTACAAACTTCTATTCATCAAAAAGGAGCCCTGGTTGCACAGTGGTTAAACGCTTCGCTGCTAACCAAAAGGTTGGCAGTTGAAACCCACCAGCTGCTCCATTGGAGGAAGATATGGCAGTCTCTTTCTGTAAAGATTTACAGCCTTGGAAACTTTTGGGGCAGTTCTGCTTTGTCCTATAGGGTTGCTGTGAGTTGGAATTCACTCGATGGCAACGGATTTTATTCATCAGGAGACTTATATAACGGAGTGAAAAGACTACTTAAAATCTGTGATATTTCTAAGAAAAAAAAACCCTACGAAGATTTATATCATCTAGGTATCAATAAGACGATTTCAAATAATAGAAAAAATAGCAAAGGACATGAATAGGAATAACACTAGAGGAAAGGCGTATGTCAAAAACTGTATAAAGATTCTCAGTTTCATTGGTCATCTTGGAAATGCAAATCAAGATGAAAATGAGATTAGATTGATGTTACGGATTGAATTGTGTCCCCCAAAAAATGTGTGTATCAACTTGGTTACGCCATGGTTCCCAGTATTTTGTGGTTGTCCTCCATTTTGTGATTGTGATTTTATGTTGAGAGAATTAGGGTGGGATTGTAACACCACCCTTTCCCTTACTCAGGTCACCTCCCTGATCCACGGTAAAGGGAGTTTCCCTGGGGGGTGGTCTGCACCCCCTTTTATCTCTCAAGAGATAAAAGGAAAGGGAAGCAAGCACAGAGTTGGAGACGTCATACCACCAGGAAAGTAGCACCAGGAGCAAAGTGTGTTCTTTGGGCCCAGGATCCCTGTACCTTAGAAGCTCCTTGACCATGGGAAGACTGAGGACAAGAACCTTCCTCCAGAGCTGACAGAGAGAAAGCCTTCCCTGGAGCCAACCCCCTGAATTTGGACTTGTAACCTACTAGGTTGTGAGAAAATAAATTTCTCTTTGTTAAAGCCATCCACCTGTGGTATTTCTGGTATGGCAGCACTAGATGACTAAGACAGAATTTTGTGAAGAAGATAGTTCTAAATACCAGTTACGGCCACGTGACCAGTTGCAGAAACAGGACTGTAATTGTTATGAGTATTTCTGCTTTGTATGTGGGCATCTGGTATTTTTGTTTTCTTCACTTATAAAATATAAGATATAAATGGGGCTAGGCCATTTTTTGGTTTATGCATGTTAGTTGGAAATCCTGGTGGGGTAGTGGTTAATTGCTATGGCTGCTAACCAAAGGGCTGGCAGTTCTAGTCTGCTAGGCGCTCCTTGGAAACTCTATGGGGCAGTTCTACTCTGTCCTATAGGGTCTCTATGAGTCGGAATCGACTCAACAGCACTGGGTTTGTTTTTTTTTTTTTTTTGGCTTTTTGCATGTGAGTTGTATCATGTTAGGTGCAAGTATAACTTTGTAATTGTGTTTATTCAGAGATTATGTATAGTTTGGGGAGATGTGTACAGATGCCAAGTTGACAAGGGGTGGACTGTGATGGTTAAGATTGTATGTCAACTTGGCTGGGCCATGATTCTCAGTGTTTTGGCAGTTGTATAATGTTGTGATCACTTTCCTGTTGAAATTTGATATGTGATCACCCCCATGATGGAATCTGCTGAGTGGTACTGGTGGGGGTGGGGCCTGTGGCAGCTCATTACCCCCTCAGCCTTCTCTCCACCTTCCACTGCCTACTTGCTTTTCCTGCTCACCTTGCCAAGGTTGTTGGCTTGTTCTGGATCCAGCAGCTGTCTCTTATCTGACCTCTGGCTCTTGGGACTCAAGCTAGCAGCTTACCTATCCATCTTGGGATTTGCCGATCTTCACGACCTGTGAGCAAGAGCTCTGGTCCCCCACCTGCCTATCTTGGATTTGTCAGCCCCTGCAGCTAAGTGACTCAGGAGGAACCTTGTGGTCTTGCCTGCCGACCTTGGGGATTCCTTGAGCGTCACAACCTGTGAGCGGGATCCCTGCTTTCCAACCTGCTCATCTTGGGTTCACCAGCTTCTGTGGCTCCGTGAATTGGGAAAGGACTCTATCCTGATCCAAGGACTTCGGACGTTCCAACCCCTACTGTCGTGTGAGCTGTTTCCTTAATATAAATCTCTGTCTGTATATTTATACACATTACTGATTTTGCTTCTCTAGAGAACCCAGCCTAAGACAATTCAGTAAAATTTATAAAAAAGTTGTAGCAACTCTTTAGGACAGAGTGGAACTGTCCAGTAGAGTTTCCTAGGCTGTAATCTTTATGAGAATTTCAAGGATGGCATAGGACCGGGCGACTTTTGGTTCTGTTATACATAGAGTCTCTATGAATCAGAACCGACTAGAGGTGACTTAAAAACAACAATCTTTATGGGACCATATTGCCAGGACTTTTTTCCTATAGTGCGTTGAAATAACTGACCTTTCAGTTAACAGCCCAGCACTTAACCATTGTACCACCAGGGCTCCTTAAAAGACATTACCAAATATTGCAGGTGATGTGAATCAGTAGGATAGCGTATGCTTTTATTGATGGAATTATTAATTTGTACAAAAGCTTTGGATAACCATCTGGCATTATATAAAAATGTTGAAAATTCACATACCCTGTGAGACAGCAAATCTATATTTAGGTATACATACAAGAGAAACTCTTGTTCAAGTGCATTGGAAGGCATGCACAAAAATATTCCTACCAGCTCCATAAGCTTGCAAACCAACCAAATTAACCATCAGCAGGAAAATAGGTAAAGAAATTAGGGTATATTCATGCATTGGGATTTTATTCAGTGTAACTAAATTAATTATATAAAAAACTATGTGTAAATTTAAGTCATATAATATTGAGAAAAAAAATCAAAAGAGTACGTGATTTCCTCAATATAATATTGAATAAAAAAATCCCAAAAGAAAAATATTATAACTTTTTATAATGTAAAAACAATTATAAAACTACACTTCTCAAATACATGTATAAGAACCACAAAAAAACCCCACTGCTGTTGAGTCGATTTCGACTCATAGCGACCTTACAGGGCAGAGTAGAACTGCCCCATAGAGTTTCCAAGGAGCACCTGGTGGACTTGAACTGCGGACCTCTTGGTTAGTCACCGTAACACTTAACCACTATGCCACCAGGGTTTCCAAAATACATGTATAGATACCAAAATTAGCTTAAAAATAAAAGCAGAAGAACGGAGATAAGGTTTAGAGTATTTACCTCAGATGGAGGTAGGAAAAGGAATTGGGCAAGTGAGGACTACATTTGTGGGTTTGAATTTTTGTAGGTATTTTAGATTTTTTCATGAATAATGTGTTCATAACCAAAACCAAACCTGAACTCATTGCCATCGAGTCAATTCCAACTCATAGTGACCCTACAGGACAGAGTAGAACTGCTCTACAGGGTTTCCAGGAGCTCCTGGTGGATTTGAACTGCCGACCTTTTGGTTAGCAGCTGTAGCACTTAACCACTATGCCACCAGGGTTTCCAGTGTGTTCATAGTGATTATTAATTGGTCACCATTATATTTAATGAATCGAGTATTAAGATTAACCCAGTTCTATCCAACTGATGTTTATTTAACCTTTTATTGAATCTTGGGACAGAATGCACCCACAAATATTTTTAGGCTCTCAGGTTTCTTGGGAGGCTACATTTCCCACTGAAAGTATTTGCTACCCTCCAGTAGGGGCTTGTGTAACAGTGAAAATCAATAAAGTGTTCTTTAGCAAAAATTCACTAAGGTAAGGAGGCTTATGTATGAGGCAGTACATCCAGGAAGTGTGATTGGGTCAAAATTTTGTCTTTTTTTGGCTTTCGTACAGCTAGATAATCCTTGTAAGTGTATTAATGGCTTCATGTGTGATAGTTAGGGACACCTGGTGCATTTGTGTGTGTGTGATATTTCGAAAACCAGAGGTTTTCAATGTAACAAAATGGAAGGTGCCAGCTTCCAAAAATCCTTGGGACAGATGGAGCCCACTGAACAGGGTGTCAGACTATTGCCAAAGTTTTGTGAGAAAATGTCTGCTCACATGATACTTCTTAAAATCCATATTACCAATCAAAAATTGAACATATATTCAATTAGTAAGCATGCTTGCCATTACTGTAAGCACACAGTATATATATATATATATATTAAAAAAATTCAAAAAGAGAAAGCAATAGGGTCTTGAAAGGGGTTTACAAGTATAAAGTATATTGCTGAGAACCTGCCTAGAGTAGATAATCAATTAACGGCAGCTGAATTTTTAACATTCATTTACTAAGCATTTATTATGTGTCATTTGGGGCGCTGATGGCATAGTGGTTAACAGCTACGGCTGCTAACCAAAAGGTCGGCATTTTGAATCTGCCAGTCGTTCTTTGGAAACCCTATGGGGCAGTTCTACTCTGTCCTATAGGGTTGCTATGAGTAGGAATCAACTCGACGGCAATGGGTTTATTAATTTTTTATGTGTCATTAATTTCAGGAGGCCCAAGGAATGCAAAAATAAGTGAGATACTCTAATGCACCTAGTTTAATGGCTTGCAACTTATTAATAGGTGTACTAATTTCCTGTTGCTGCAGTAATGAATTACAACAAACTATGAGATATAATCGAATCAATGGCAGTGGGTTTAGTGGGTTTTGGTTGTGTGCTGTTGAGTCAGTTCTGACTCATTATAACCCCATAGAACACAGTAGAACTGCTGTGTGGTCTTTCCTGGAGCAGATTACCAAGTCTTTTCTGCTTCAGAGCAGCTGGTGTGTTCGCAGCACCAACCTTTCCGTTAACAGCTTAACCATTGCATCACCAGGGCTCCTACCACAAACTTAGTGATGCAAAACAACACAAGTTTGTTATCTTACAGTTCTGGTGATCTGAAGTCCTAAAATTAAGGTGTTAGCAGGTTGCATTCCTTTTGGAGTGTTTAGGGGAGAATCCGGTGCCATGCCTTTCCCAGCTTCTAAAGGTTGCCTGCATTTCTTAGCTTGTGGCCTCTTTCTCACATTACTCCAACCTTTCCTTCTGTCATCAAATCTGACTTCGCTTCTGTTGTCACATCGCATACTCGTTTTCTGACCCTCTGCCTTTCTGTTATAAGGATCCATTAGGCCCACCTGGGTAATCCAGGATAATATTCCCATCTCAAGACCCTAAACTTAACCACCCCCTGCAAAGTCACTTCTGCTATGTAAGGTCACATATTCACAGGTTCTGGGGATTGGGACAGAAGTATCTTTGGGGGCCACTATTCTGTCTACCACAGCAGGTAACATGGCCTTTGTCTTTATACTAGATCACTTGTTTGTCATTACCTCAGAAGATAAGCATGTCGACCCCACTGCCATTCACACAAACATCTTCTGTGCTTCATTGGCTTCCTTTACATTGACGTATATTAGGGACCTTTTTGAAACCCAGGTGAAAATTGTCCATCCTTTTGCAAATCATATTCACACAATATATTGTTTACAATTAAAACTTTCTCCGCTCTAGAAGGATTTTTTCCAGATTAACAAAACAGCAATGAGAATGAGAATCTACAAAGTAGAAAACAAGTCTGACTAATCCACCTAGGAAATCACATTTTAATGTTACCCGATTTGAATTCACAAGTCCAAATGCCTATGTTTCCATAAAAAGTTGTCTGTCCAAAGTCACAGATGACTTTTTTCCTATAAATTTTTTAAAAATTAGATGTTTTCTTTCCAAGACTTAAAAGGTTGCTTACCTGAAACAACAATTTGTGCCAAAGTGGAGGACACCAGGACAAATATGGCCGTGTGGGGACTGGCAGCCATTTGCTCTTATCTATTGTCCTGCTTTGATGAGGCCTGTGAAAATGCTTAAAATAATTTATTACTAATCCTCTGCATAGGCTGGTATACCAAATGTAAGAGACTCCATTACCCTGAGCTGGTGCTAGTCCCATAAACTTGATTGTGGTAGTCTCACACTGGCCTGGTCTTCAGGAATTCAGGCCTGAGAGGGACTTTCTGCTCTAAAGCAGAGAAGAGAAAACCATAAAATAACCGCCACCCGCCCCCCCCCCCCCGCCCTTTTTTCCCCCTGACAACAGCCAGTATATCATCACAGTCCTGGCCTAGAAAGAGACTTAGGCTCAGGACACTATTTCAGCTCTGACCAGGGCTGACCCCAGGGATGACCCCTAGAAATAGGATGACTCTGTAATTTAGCATCCAAACTGAGAAACTCTTGTTAGTGAATATGTGAACTTCCAAAATTATTAAGAATTCTAGGGACAACAGGTTGCATGTTAGGACTGTTCTAAATAGCCAGAGACTTTGATTCCCGGGGTGGAGATGCTCACCCACACTGAAAGTCCTTCATTTCCCAGCTAGTTTTCTCTCCTCCCCGCCAGCCACGTGAACTCAAATACAAAGAACGGATTGAAAACAAAAATGTTGGTCCTAGGTCATAAGAATTATATACACCTGCCCTAAGGCAGGAATCAGATTATAAAAATATATGCATATATGTGTGTTTGTGTATGTGTGTGTACAGACACACACAAATATATATTTATATATATATTTCCCCCTTTGTATCACATTTTCCTTTGAATTGATTTATTGAAATAAGTGAGATACTAGAAACCATAGGGAGTTTGGAGTTAGAAAAACCTGAGTTCAAATTCTAGCTCTAACACTTCCTAGCAGTGTGGCAGTGTGGACCTCAGAAAAAAGTAGCAACCCCATTAGATATTGAGAGAATCCATTGCTATGAACATAAGGAAAAGAGCTTAAATATATTAAATTGGCAGTTTATTTATTTAGCCAAACTCTTCTTTGTAGGAATGGAAATACTTAAGCCCAGAAAGAAGACACTTTCTCTCAAGTTCATTTCCTCAACTCCTCCATGCTGTGCTGTATCCATTATGTTTGTTCTGAAAATTGCAGCTGGTGGGCACGTACAGAAATGAGGGAAAACTATATTAGGAGTGAAGTTTTTCTCACTCCCATGTGCAAAGGAAATGAGAATGCTGAAAGAACAAACGAAGGGAAAACCCCCTGACTGAGAGGAAAGCTAAAGAGATCTCCTCGCTGATTTGGAGTAAGGATAGAGGCCCTGAAGAGAAGTTACCTGAATGAGGTAGCAGCAAAGTGTGAGCCTGGCGCAGTCCCCCTGGGGTTACAGCTACCCTGGAACAGAGTCGCTGTTCCGTGAGTCTGTGGCCTGGAGCACTTGGAACAAAGAAGGCAGGATTAGGCTTGAGGCTTCTTGCTCAGTTGAGTGACCACTTCCTTTCCATGGGTTTGATCTAAAAGTTATTATTTCTGAGTTTGACCCCTCTCTTGAAATATTCACTCTGATGTTTCATGCTCCAGCAGGCAGGAATATGTCTGAAGGTTCTGTACCTGCGGTTTCTGATTATGCATTATGAGAACACGAAGCCCTGGCATTCTAAAGATGATGACATTTGCCAAGCTGAATAATGACCTACCACATTCTAGAAGATCTGGTTAAGTTACTTGCCAAATCTAAGGCATGTTTCAGTCTCCCCAGACTCCTCTGCCTCCTGAGGTCACTCAGTCTCTCCTGCTTCTCTGAAGTCTTACTGGTTTTATATTTCTAGGACACTGATTTGTGTCACTATCCTGGGAAACTCCAACATTCTAACATTTAGGCAACAACCCAGCCTTTCAATTTCTCTACTTGTTATCCTCACAATAGTCCTTGGCTGCTGCAAATAGTTTGTACTTGACTAGAAAACATAAGAGTTGGTGATTTGAACCCACATAGTGGTACCAGGGAAGAAAGGGCTGGCAATCTACTTTCATAAAGATTATTTCCAAGAAAACCCTATGGAGCAGTTCTGCTCTGTAATACATGGGGTCGTCATGAGTCTTAATTCATTTGACAACAATGAGTTTAGTTTGGTTTCCCCTAACAACCCTTATCTCCACTATACCTCAAAGTAGGCAAGCTCAAAACTTTGCCATTATCTGAAAAATTTCTGACTTGCAGATTGTAAACTCTCCTAGAGTTTCTCCCTATTTCCACTTTGCATTTTCTTGCCAGCCTGAGTCCCGGAGTCTGAAATTTATATTTAACCCCTTAACATGGCCTTACTCTCTTGACATCTGGCACTTCTATTCTTCTCTCTTCCCTTCAAGATGGGATGCATTCATTTTCTTATTTCCCTTCTCCAGCCCCTGTTTGTGGAGTTAGGATTGAAAAAAAAAAAAAAAACACATACAAACGAACTCTACAATCTTGCTCTCATTATCATTCACTTACATCCTCTAGGCACCTAAAGAAGCCACTTATTTAATGTCCTGTAGATATCTATACCACCAGTCCACATGCCATTTCTTTTCTTTTACATGTTGTCTTCAGCTACCTGATCTCATCCCCACTCACATTAGTGTGTGTGGAAAACGTCGGTTCTTCTTTACTGAGTAAAGAAACTTCCAGATAAACTATCCCACCTTTTTTTCCTTTACCTTAAAATTCTGAAAACTTCATTATCTGCCCATTTTTCTGTTTCTCCTTCCCTCCGTATCAACTTATGTAGAGATCTACACATCCATTTATCCTTATCTTTTTGCCAGCACCTGGCAATGTGATCTACATTCCTCATATTTATTCTTCACAAAAATCCCATGAGATATGCACCACTCTAAACCCTGAATAAGAGAAAAAGAAACTGAGGCCTAGCGGGGGAAGATGCATTTGCTGAAGTGTTACAAAGCTACAGAGATGGGATTAACTCAGGTTAACTCCAGACCCATGTTCATCTACATCCTCTACGTCTTCTCTCAGGGAATGTTCCCTTCAATGTATTCTCCAACAGTCTTAGGCTCACACAGTGAATGTCTTCTTTGATAAACTGTGCCTTTCTTGGCCAAGATCTTTGGTTTTCCCTCTTTAGATCTCCCTCTTTCAAAGCCAGTGCTTTTAATCCCTTCGTAATACTGCCTTGTAGGTAATGATATTATATGGTCTATGAAAGAAAAGACCTTGTCTATACCTAATTTTGACCTTGTGATCTCAGTGTAGAGCACGTTGCTAGCCACATGATGGGTATTCAGTATATATTAACGGGAGGAAGGAAGAAAGAATCTACCCATCACTTAATGTTTTCATTCTGATCGTGGGTATTCTTGAGAATGTGCTCTTCTAGATGTATTTTACAGACGTTCTGTACAGTTTACCAAGAAATTACCCTACTGGGATTTTGATTGGAATCACACAAATTTGGGAAACACAACGTCTTTATGATATAGCCTTTTCACTTATGAATATAATGTGCCTTCTTTTGACTTCCTAGAGAATTTCTTCATATGTAGGGATTTCAGGAATGATATTCCTAAGACACAAATCTTGCTGCTCTGCTCTAATCCTTCATTGGCTCTTCATTGCTTGTATTATAGGGTTATTATTTATGGTCAAACTTGGATGTGAAGAAAAGTAATATTTTATTTTATATAACTGAAATCAACTTGTTCATGGACTTCCAAATTCTACTCATGATGGACAACAAGTACGTTATGGGCCTGTAGGTTGGTGGGAAGAAGACTGGAGTTGAGATGAGATATGAATCACAACAAAAAGAGTGAAGAGAAAGGAAGGCACTTTTCAGTGCCTTAACAACCAGTAACTTCTTTAAAAATTACATATAAATGAGGAAAGAAAAGCTGCCTTCATCCTGTCACTAGAGAGCATTTTATTTGCTAAAGATTCAAAGAACTCTAGCTATCAATTTCTGGAGCGTCTTTTTTCTGTCTTTCGTGTACTTAAGACATCCTTTACGTACCTGCATAATCCAGGTTTTTCTAGACAGAAAAAGCACAGTCCAAATTTTTCCAGATAGAAAAAGCAGTAATGATAAGAGGAAGATTTCTTGATTCCTTCAGGAAAACGGTGGCAAAAAAAAAAAAAATACGACAAACCAGAAAAGCAAATAAAATTGCTTATTTCCCATGCCTGCAACATAACGGGAATAAAGACAATACTACCCACTTTAAATTCCACGTAAGTGGGGAAGTACAATGCCAATATCAGCAAAACTAGCTTAACTATCCATGCCTGCTTTAGGAATCAGCTGAGATTGTGTAGGGAACAAAAGACCATGACAAAGTTCTGGCATTGATGGAACATTCATGATATCACCTAAGTTTCAACATCAGAAGAAGAGCATCCTACACTGGGTAGGGGAACACTTAGAATAAATTTAGCCTTATTGGATTAAGGCAATGGCTGCAGGAACATTGAACAGAAAGCACTAGGAAAATCTACGGAATGAGTGGTGGCAGTCTTGAGAAGACAGTTATTCTGGAGAAAAGGGGTTCCACTGGGAAGGGGAGATTTTTCTTAGGGGCTTGATGCTAGAGGAATTGAAGGATGCAAAGTAATGAAGTTAAGAATTCTATTAAAGAATCAGAAGATTGATAATGATTTTGCCTTCCCCAACAACAACAAAAATGCCATTTATTAAAGAAATTGAATTTCACTACACCAGTAGAAGAGGTCGTTCCTAAACTATAAAATCTAGTAAACTAACCAAATCACTTCACTACAACCCTTGACTTGGAAATATCCTACTCCCTTTTTTTGTGAACCGAAAAAGAAATCTAACACACTAAATTATTATATAAGATGAAAACAGAAATAAGAATTAAGTCCTTTGTGCTGGTAATACTTCACACACACACTGTGTTATAAGACCTAAAGTTTCATATGCTGCCTTGATATATTTAAGCCTCAAGGGCTCCAAAAGCCTAATTGTGGGTTCCCTTGCTATTTCCAGATAAGCCCCTCCCCAGCAGGAAAGGCTCCCTACAGGGCTAGTTCCCTTATTAGTTCCCCAACAGCTCCACTCCAACCAGTCTTCAACCTAACAGGCTTCACGTCCCAGCCAACCTGTAAAATTACTTAAATAAGCCAATTACTTTCTCCCATGAGAAACAAGAGGCACTTCATCCTCTTTTTACTACAAAGCCTATCTCCCACAGCCCCTGTTGATTTACTCTGCTCCCAAGTACAACCGCTTTGTGTCCCTGCATGGAGTTCACTATCCTCCTCCTCCAGGCTGTACGCATATGTGACTAATAAACTTCTGTCAATTACATCTGGCCAGTGTTCAGTGCCAAGTGTTCAGCCAACCCCAGACTCCTAGGGCAGGACTATCTCTCATCAACGGGGTGAAGAAGAGACAGACAAAACAAACATACAAAATATACATAGCCAAGACAGGAAAACTGGAGCAGCACTCCAATGTAAATTGAATATAATTAAATGTATGTTTCCAGACTCTACTTCTGACCATGACAAAGTATCTGATACTGGACTTGCCTTTCTACTGTAAATAATTAAAAAGCTAGAGAAAATATATGAAATAATTATGTTCAGACATTGGGCCACAAGCAGCAGAAGATTGTGCTGTAATTCCTGAGAGAATGGAAAGACACAAAGTGAACCTCAACTCTCTACCCAGAGGAGCTCTCCACAACCTCAACTCTCTGCCGGAGGAACTTTCCAGAATACTACACAGGATGGGGAATTTAAGCAGACTTTTTTTTTTTTTTTTTTATGGCAGTATTGGGTGATTTGAGGAGACAGATAATGAGTTTGGGGAGACTGACTGAATAAATTAATTTGAGACAAAAACATTTCAAGAACAACAATATCTTTCAGATATGTTCCAGAGTTCAATAAATTTATCATTGCTATTATGAGCAAGAGAAAGAAAGAAGTGGCATGAGTCTTCAAGTCATGTTTTTTAGAGCAAATTTCAGAACTTTAAAGGCACAAGAGAGTAGTAATAAGACTCAAAGCTGGCAATGATTACTGAAGAACATTGAAGAAATTAGTTCTATACTCCATCCAGGCTAACAGTCTTTTAATTCATAAATAGGACAATCTTAAGCAAAATTTTATATCTTCCCCATATACCCTAAAGTGGTGGTGACAGAATTGATAATGAGTATGCCACACAGCAGAGGACAATTTTATAAATTGGCTCCAAAACTGAAAACAATTTTATATACAGCAAAAGCATTCAGAAAGAAAGCCTATTTCTAGTGAAAAATTTTGGCAAAGCAAAGATAAAGAATAAAAAGGTGAATGTTTTCAGGAAATTTTTTTTTTTTCCTTTTAAGATGTTCAGTCCATTAAAGAGAAGAAACATTTAGACAAAGTCACTTTTATATTTTTAGTATGATAAAACTTAATGGAGTAAAACAAAAATAAAATCCAACAAAATATAAACTGAAATGGATATAATAAAAATATTATTGGAAAAAAATAAAAGGCAGATTTTACACTGCTGAAAATTACTTGATGATTAAATTAGGAAAATGTTGTGATGAAAGTAATAATACGGAAAAAATAATATAAATAGAGATAGCAAATATAGATAATGGAGAATGGAAATCTAATTATCAATAATGTAAATTCTGAAGTAAAAGAGACCACAGACTACAAGATTGAAAATCAATGTAAAATTGAATAACTGTTATAATAATAAAATGGGACACACAATTTTGGAAATACTAAAGATGTATTGAGTTCTAATTTCAAAACTAATTACTCAAAATAAATATTTATATATGTCTTGATAAAAAGTTTTAAACTTATAAAAATATTTAGAACTTTTGAAAGTGTCCTGAAAAATTAAAAAAGAGATTAATAAAAACATTCAAAGACTTCAAAATCAAGTTTACAGTAGATTTAATTTTTTTCAAAATTAATATAATGACCAAATATCCAAAACTCTCTGAAAAGAAGACAATAAAAGTTGGCCAAAATTACCAGATGCAGAAAACAAATGTTTAATATACAGAACCCTTTAAGACATCAGGAAGGAAATGAGGCAATATGCAGAACAAGCCAAGGAACACACAGGTAAAGCAACTGAAGAAATTAGAAAGATTATTCAGGAACATAATAAAAAGTTTAATAAGCAGGAAAAAAATCCATAGACAGACAGCAATCAGAAATTCAGAAGATTAACAATAAAATTGCAGAAGTAGACAACTCAATAGAAAGTCACGGGAGCAGAATTGAGCATGTAGAAGCTAGAGTTTCTGAACTCGAAGATAAATCACTTGGCGCTAACATATTTGAAGAAAAATCAGATAAAAGAATTAAAAAAAAATGAAGAAACCTTAAGAATCATGTGGGACTCTATCAAGAGAAATAACCTATGAGAGATTGGAGTACCAGAACAGGGAGGGATAACAAAAAATACAGAGAAAATTGCTCAGGATTTCTTGGCAGAAAATTTCCCTGATATTGTGAAAGATGAGAAGATATCTATACAAGATGCTCATCGAACTTCACATAAGACAGATGTTAAAAGAAAGTCACCAAGACATATTGTAATCAAACTTGCCAAAACCAAAGATAAAGAGAGAATTATAAGAGCAGCAAGGGATAAAAGAAAAGTTACCTACAAAGGAGAGCCAATAAGAATAAGCTCGGACTACTCGGCAGAAGCCACGTAGGCAGGAAGGCAATGGGATGACGTATTTAAAAAATTGAAGGAAAAAAATTGCCTGCCAAGAATCATATATCCAGCAACACTGTCTCTTAAATATGAAGGTGAAATTAAGACATTTCCAGATAAACACACGTTGAGGGAATTCGTAAAAACCAAACCAAAACTACAAGAAATACTGAAGGGAGTTCCTTAGAAAAACAATAATATCAAGTATCAGCCCAAGACTAGAACACTGGGCAGAGCAACCAGAAGTCAACCCAGACAGGGAAATCCAAAAAAACAAAGCAAGATTATAAAAAAAAAAGCCCAAAACAGGGTAACAGTGATGTTATTATATAAAAGAAGACAATATTAAAATAATAAAGAGGAATGTAATCACACACCTTCCATATGGAGAGGAAGATATGGCGATACAGAGAAATAAAAGTTACTTTTAAATTTAGAAAAATAGGGGCAGATAATAAGGTAGCCACAAAGGAGACAAACTATCCTACTTATCAAAATAAAATACAAGGGAAAAATACAGACTCAGGAGAAACAAAATCCACAACAACAAATATGAGGAAAGAACAATATATAAAGAAAATCTACTCAGCACATAAAATCAAATGGGAAAAAGAAACTGTCAACACACAAAAAAGGCATCAAATTGATAGCACTAAATTCATAAAAAAAAAAAAATACCTACCCATAATTACCCTGAATGTAAATGGACTAAATGAACCAATAAAGAGACAGAGAGTGACAGAATGGATTAAAAAACAAGATCCGTCTATACACTGCCTACAAGAGACACACCTTAGACTTAGAGACACAAACAAACTAAAACTCAAAGGATGGAAGAAAAAAATATCAAGCAAACAACAATCAAAAAAGGGCAGAAGTGACAATATTAATTTCTGACAAAATAGACTTTAAAGTTAAATCCATCAGAAAGGACAAGGAAGGACACTATATAATGATTAAAAGGACAATACACCAAGAAGATATAACCATATTAAATATTTATTCCCCAAATGACAGGGCTGCAAGATACATAAAACAAACTCTATCAGCATTGAAAAGTGAGATAGATAGCTCCACAATAATAGTAGGAGATTTCAACACACCACTTTCGGTGACGGACAGGACATCCAGAAAGAAGCTCAATAAAGACACGGAAGATCTAAATGCCACAATCAACCAATTTGACCTCGTAGACATATACAGAACACTCCACTCAACAGCAACCAAATATACTTTCTTTTTTAGTGCACATGGAACATTCTCTAGAATAGACCACATAAAAAAAAAAAAGAAAACTAGTGTCATCGACTATCAGGTCATAAAGCAAGCCTTAGCAGAATCCAAAACATTGAAATATTACAAAGCATCTTCTCTGACCATAAGGCCATAAAAGTGGAAATTCATAACAGGAAAAGAAATCAAACACTTGGAAACTGAACAATACCCTGCTCAAAAAAGACTGGATTATAGAAGACATTAAGGATGGAATAAAGAAATTCATAGAATCCAATGACAATGAAAACACTTCCTATCAGATCCTTTGGGATAAAGCAAAAGCAGTGCTCAGAGGCCAATTTGTATCGATAAATGCACACACCCAAAAAGAAGAAAGGGCCAAAATCAAAGAATTATCCCTACAACTTGAACAAATAGAAAGAGAGCAACAAAAGAAACCCACAGGCACCAGAAGAAAAAAAAATAATAATAAAAATTAGAGCTGAACTAAATGAAATAGAAAACAGAAAAACAATTGAAAGAATTAACAAGACCAAAAGCTGGTTTTTTGAAAAAATCAACAAAATTGATAAAGCACTGGCCAAATTGACAAAAGAATAACAGGAGAGGAAGCGAATAACCTGAATTAGAAATGAGATGGGCGATATTACAAGAGACCCAACTGAAATTAAAAGAATCATATCAGATTACTATGAAAAACTATACTCAAACAAATTTGAAAACCTACAAGAAATGGATGAATTCCTAAAAAACACTACCTACCTAAAGTAACACAAACAGAGGTAAAAAAACTAAATAGACTCATAAAAAAAGAAGAGATTGAAAAGGTAATCAAAAAATTCCCAACAAAAAAAAGCTCTGGTCCAGACGGCTTCACTGCGGCGTTCTACCAAACTTTCAGAGAAGAGTTAACACCACTACTACTAAAGGTATTTCAGAGCATAGAAAAGGACAGAATACTCCCAAACTCATTCTATGAAGCCAGCATATCCCTGACACCAAAACCAGGTAAAGACACCACAAAAAAAGAAAATTACAGACCTATATCCATGATGAACTTAGATACAAAAATCCCCAACAAAATTGTAGCCAATAGAATTCAACAACATTTCAAAAAAAAATAATTCACCATGACCAAGTGGGATTCATACCAGCTATGCAGGGATGGTTCAACATTAGAAAAACAATCAGTGTGATCCATCGTGTAAGTAAAGCAAAACACAAGAACCACATGATTTTAGCAATTGATGCAGAAAAGGCATTTGACAAAGCTCAATACCCATTCATGATAAAAACTCTCATCAAAATAGGAATAGAAGGAAAATTCCTCAACATAATAAAGGGCATTTATACAAAGCCAAGAGCCAACATCACCCTAAGTGGAGAGAGCCTGAAAACATTCCCACTGAGATTGGGAACCAAACAAGGATGCCCTTTATCACCACTCTTATTCAACATTGTGCTGGAAGTCCTAGCCAGAGCAATTAGTCTAGGTAAAGAAATAAAGAGCATCCAGATTGGCAAGAAAGAAGTAAAAGTATCTCTATTTGCAGATGACATGATCTTATACACAGAAAACCTTAAGGAATCCTCCAGAAAACTACTGAAACTAATAGAAGAGTTCAGCAGAGTATTGGGATACAAGATAAACATAAAAAATCAGTTGAATTGCTCTACACCAACAAAAAGAACATCGAAGAGGAAATCACCAAATCAATGCCATTTACGGTAGCCCCCAAGAAGATAAAATAATTAGGAATAAATCTGACCAGAGAAGTAAAAGACCTATACAAAGTAAACTACAGTACACTTCCGCAAGAAACCAAAAGAGAGTTACATAAGTGGAAGAACATACCTTGCTTGGGGATAAGAAAACTTAACATTATAAAAATGTCTATTCTACCAAAAGCGATCTATACATTTAATGCAATTCCGATCCAAATCCCAAGGACATTCTTTAATGAGATGGAGAAACAAATCACCAAATTCATATGGAAGGGAAGAGGCCCCAGATAAATAAGGCTTTACTGAAAAAGAAGAACAAAGTGGGAGGCCTTACTTTACCTGATTTTAGAACCTATTATACCACCACAGTAGCCAAAACAACCTGGTACTGGTACAACAACAGATCCATGGACCAGTGGAACAGAAATGAGAATGCAGACATAAATCCATTCACATATGAGCAGTTGATATTTGACAAAGGCCCCAAAACAGTTAAATGGGGAAAAGGCAGTCTTTTTAACAAATGGTGTTGGCATAGCTGGATATCCATCTGCAAAAAAATGCAACAAGACCCATTCTTCACTCCATGCACAAAAACTAACTGAAAATGGATCAAAGACCTAAATATAAAATCTAAAACGATAAAGATCATGGAAGAAAAAATAGGGACAACGTTAGAAGCCCTAATATATGGCATAAACAGTATACAAAACACAAAGAATGGTGAAGAAAAACTAGATAACTGGGAGCTCCTAAAAATCAAACACTTATGCTCATCCAAAGACTTCACCAAAGGAATAAAAAGACTACCTACAGACTGGGAAAAAGTTTTTCGCTATGACATTTCTGATCTGTGCCTGATCTCTAAAATCTACGTGATACTGCAAAAAATCAACTGCAAAAAGACAAATAACCCAATTAAAAAATGGGCAAAAGATATGAATAGACACTTCACTAAAGACGACATTCAGGTAGCTAACAGATATATGAGGAAATGTTCATGATCACTAGCCATTAAAGAAATGCAGATCAAAACTACAATGAGATTTCATCTCACCCCAACAAGGCTGGCATTAATCCAAAAAACACAAAAGAATAAATGCTAGAGAGGCTGTGGAGAGATTGGGACACTTTTACACTGCTGGTGGGAATGTAAAATGGTACATGCACTTTGGAAATCAACTTGGTGCTTCCTTAAAAAGCTACAAATAGAACTACCATACGATCCAGCAATCCCACTCCTTGGAATGTATCCTAGAGAAATAAGAGCCTTTACACGAACAGATATATGCACACCCATGTTTATTGCAGCACTGTTTACAACAGCAAGAAGATGGAAGCAACCAAGGTGCCCATCAATGGATGAATAGATAAATAAATTATGGTATATTCACTGAATGGAATATTACACATCGGTAAAGAGCAGTGAGGAATCTGTGAAACATTTCACAACGTGCAGGAACCTGTAAGGCATTATGCTGAGTGAAATTAGTCAGTTGCAAAAGGACAAATATTGTATAAGACCACTATTATAAGAACTTGAGAAATAGTTTAAACTGAGAAGAAAACTTTCTTTTGTGGTTATGAGAGGGAGGAGAGAGGGAGGGTGGGAGAGGGGTATTCACTAATTAGATAGTAGATAAGAACTACTTTAGGTGAAGGGAAAGACAGTACACAATACAGAGGAGGTAAGCACAATTAGACTAAACCAAAAGCAAAGAGGCTTCCTGAATAAACTGAACGCTTTGAAGGCCAGCATAGCTGGGGCAGGGGTCTGGAGACCATGGTTCCAGGGGACATCTAAGTCAATTGGCATAATAAAATCTATTAAGAAAACATTCTGCATCCCTCTTTGAAGAGTGGCATCTGGGGTCTTAAATGCTAGCAAGCAGCCATCTAAGATGCATCAATTGGTCTGAACCCAACTGGATCAAAGGAGAATGAAGAACAGCAAGGTCACAAGACAATTAAGAGCCTAGGAGATAGAAAGGGCCACATGAGTCAGAGGCTACATCATCCTGAGATCAGAAGAACTAGATGGTGCCCAGGTACAACTGATGACTGCCCTGACAGGGAACACAACAGAGAAACCCTGAGGGAGCAGGAGAGCAGTGGGATGCAGACCCCAAATTCTCATAAGACCAGACTTAATGGTCTGACTGAGACTGGAGGGTCCCCGGTGGTCATGGCCCCCAGACCTTCTGTTGGCCCAGGATAAGAACCATTCCCAAAGCCAACTCTTCAGACATGGATTGGACTGGACAATGGGTTGGAGAGGGACGCTGGTGAGGAGTGAGCTTCTTGGATAAGGTGGACTCTTGAGACTATGTTGGCATCTCTTCCCTGGAGGGGAGGTGAGAGGGTGGAGGGGGTTAGAAGCTGGCGAAATGGACACGAAAAGAGAGAGTAGAGGGAGAGAGTGGGCTGTCTCATTAGGGGGAGGGTAATTGGGAGTGCGTAGCAAGGTGTATATGGGTTTTTGTGTGAGAGACTGACTTGATTTGTAAACTTTCGCTTAAAGCACAATAAAAATTATAAAATTAAAAAAAAAAAAAAGTTGGCCAAAAAATATACCTAGGCCATTGTTTGTCCCACTGAGGACAACTAGAAGCAATGGACAAACTATTAGTAACAGAAAATTATTTGAAGGCCTCTGAGAGCTGAAGCTTATCAGGCGAAGATCTGGGAGGTTATATGGTCAGTATTTCAGGTCACTTTTACCCTGGAGGCATTTGATGTTTCAAGAGAAGGCAATTAAAAGACTGAGAGGATAAGCAGTACTTTTGGTATTCAGTATTCATATGAACACAGATGGACTAAAGGTGATGAACTGAGCTTACCACATTGATTTAGGAGTCTGAAATTCTGCATCTTGGGTGTAAAATGAACCAGAATAAAATCAGCACTTTCATGGATTAAAACAAAGATTGGAGTCATCAGCAAGGCCCAGAAAAGCCTGATTGTTAAAACTGGATAAACATAATCCTAAATTTCTAGTGTACTCAGACTCCAGTCAAAGACAATGAAAAAATTCCCCGAAAGGAGATAACTTCATCCCAGCTTATGAATGATTTTTACAAATATTTACAAATATTATATAAGACTGAGTAACATTCCAAGTATATACATACCACATTTGTTTAAAGAGAAATGAAGTCCTGATACATGCTACAACATGGATGAAGTTTGAAAACATTATGCTGAGTGAAATAAATCAGTCACGAAAGGAAAATATTGTATAATCCCACTTACATGAAATATATAGAATAGGAAAGTATATAGAGACAAATGTTTATAGGTGCTTACCAGAAGCATGAGGGAAGGAGGGAGGGGGAAAGGAAGACACAAAGATTAGGGGACACTGAGCTTCTGATAAGTGTGATAGAAAACTCTGGGCATGGCTAGGGTGATTGTTTAACCATATGAAGAACACTGTCAATGTCACTAAACTGGACATAGTGTTAAAAGTGATCAAAACAAAAAATTGAAACATAAAGTTTATTCTAAGCAGTTATTCTATATGCATGTAGATTCGTTGATGGATCCCTGCCCTACCCCTTAACTGAGGTCAACTGATATCAGGTCACGAAATGGTCTGCTAAAAAATTCAGCCCTTCACTCACTTGAGTTATAAGATCTTTCAAAATTTAGATTAAGTCTAGAGTCTTTTTTTTTCCCCCTACTACACGTCTGTCGGTTTGTCACACTGTAGTGGCTTGTGTGTTGCTGTGATGCTGGAAGCTATGCCATCAGTATTTCAAATGCCAACAGGGCCACCCATGGTAGACAGGCTTCAGCGGAGCTTTCAGACTAAGACAGACTAGGAAGAAGGATCTGGTGGTCTACTTGTGAAAAAATTGGCCAGTGAAAACCTTATGAATAGCAGTGGAATATTGCCTTGTACAGTTCCTGAAGATGAGCCCCTCAGGTTGGAAGGCATTCAAAATAAGGCTGGGGAAGACCTGCCTCCTCAAAGTAGAGTCGACCTTAATGACATGGGTGGATTAAAGCATTTGGGACTTTCATTTGCTGATGTGGCACAACTCAAAATGAGGAGAAACGTAGAATGTACAAAGCATGAATCTAGGAAATTTGGAAGTTGTCAAAAATAAATTGGAATGCATAAAGATTGATATCCTCCTAGGCATTAGTGAGCTGAAATGGACTGGTATTGGCCATTTTGAACTGAGCAGTCATATGGTTTACTATGCTGGAAATGACAAATTGGAGAGGAATGACGTTGCATTCATCGTCAAAAAGAATATTTCAAGATCTATCCTGAAGTACAATGCTGTCAGTGATAGGAAAATATCCATATGAAGACTAGTTAATACAACTACTATTCGAATTTACACATCAACCACTAATACCAAAGATGAGGAAATTGAAGATTTTTAACAACTTCTGCAGTCTGAAACTGATCAAATATGCAATTAAGATGCATTGATAATTCCTGGTAATTGGAATGCAAAAGCTGGAAAAAAAGAAGAGGGATAGGTAGGTGGAAAATATGGCCTTGGTGATAGAAACAATGCCAGGGATCGCATGATAGCATTTTGCAAGATCAATGACTTATACATTGCAAATATCTTTTTTCAACAACATAAATGGTGACTATACATGTGGAACTCACAGGAATCAAATCGACTACATCTGCGAAAAGAGAAGATGAAAAGCTCAATGTCATCGGTCAGAACAAGGCCAAGGGCCCACTGCAGGACAGATCATCAATTGCTCATATGCAATTTAAGTTGAAGATGAAGAAAATTAAAACGTCTATGAGAACCAAAATATGACCTTGGTGATACGGAGCCCTGATGGCACAGTGGTTAAGAGCTCAGCTGCTAACCCAAAGTTCAGCAGTTTGAAACCATCAGCAGCTCTTTGGAAACCCCATGGGGCAGTTCTACTCTGTCCTATAGGGTCACTATAAGTCGGGATCAACTCGACAGGAATGGGTTTGGTATTTTTTATATCTCACCTGAATTTGAAGACCATCTCAAGAGTAGATCTAACACAAATGACTAAAGACCAGAAAAGTTGTGGGATGACATCAAGAACATCACACATGAAGAAAGCAAAAGGTCATTAAAAAAGACAGGAAAGAAAGAAAAGACCAAAAAGGATGTCAGAAGAGACTCTGAAACTTGCTGTTGAACATTTAGCATAGCTAAAGCAAATGTAAGAAAAGAAGAAGTAAAAGAGCTGAACAGAAGATTTCAAAGGGTGACTCGAGAAGACAACCTATTACCCACTGCTGTCGAGTCAATTCCAACTCATAGCACCTTATAGGACAGAGTAGAACTGCCCCATAGAGTTTCTAAGGAGTACCTATTGGATTTGAACTGTCGACCTTTTGGTTAGCAGATGTAGCTCTTAACCATTACACCACCAGGGTTTCCACAAGAAGACAGAGTAAAATATTATAATGAAATGTGCAAAGACCTGGAGTTAGAAAACCAAAAGGGAAGACATGCTCAGCATTTCTCAAGCTGAAAAAAAAAAGAAAAAAATTCAAGTCTCGAGTTGCAATATTGAAAGATTCTGTGACAAAATAATGAACAACACAGGAAGCATGAAAAGAGGGTGGAAGGAATATACAGAGTCACTGTACCAAAAAGAATTGGCCAACGTTCAACCATTTCAGCAGCTAGCATATGATCAAGAACCAATGGTACTGAAGGACGAAGTCCAAGCTACACTGAAGGCATTGACAACAAACAAGGCTCCATGAATTGACAGAACACCAACTGAGACGTTTCAACAAACTGATGTCGTGCTGGAGGTGCTTATTCCTCTATGCCAAGCAATTTAAAAGACAGCTAACCTGGCCAACCATCTGGAAGAGATCCAAATTTGTGCCCATTCCAAAGAAAGTTGATCCAACAGAATACAGAAATTATTGAACAATATCATTAATATCACCCAAAAGAAAAATTTTGCTGAAGGTAATTAAAAAATCATTGCAGCAGTACCTCGACAGAGAAATGCCTGAAATTCAAGCCAATACAGAAGAGGATGTAGAACCAGGGATATCATTGCTGATGTCAGATGGATCCTGGCTGAAAGCAGAGAATACCTTGAAGATGTTTGCTGTGTTTTATTGGCTATGCAAAGACATTTGACTGTGTAAATCATAACAAACTATGGATAACATTGCAAAAAAAATGGAAAACCCAAAACACTTAATTGTGCTCGTGTAAAACCTGTACATAGGGCAAGAGGCAGTTAGTCAAACAGAACAAGGGGATACTGCGTGGTTTAAAATCAAGAAAGGTGTGCATCAGGTTTGTTTCCTTTCATAATACTTATTCAATCTGTATGTTGAGCAAAGCTGGTCTATACGAAGAAGAATGTGGGATTAGGATTTGAGGAAGACCCATTAACAACTTGCAGTATGCAGACGACACAGCCTTTCTAGCTTACTGATGAAGATCAAAGACTACAGCCTTCAATATGGATTACACCTTAACACAAAGAAAACAAAATCCTCACAAATGGACCAATAAGCAAATCACGACAAATGGAGAAAATATTGAAGTTGTCAAGGATTTCCTTTTACTTGGATCCACAATCAATGCCCACGGAAGCAGCATCAGGAAATCAAATGGCATATTGCTTTGGGCAAGCCTGCTTCAAAAGACCTCTTTAAAGTGTTAAAAAGCAATGATATCACTTGAGAACTAAGGTGTGCCTAGCCCCAAAAAAAAAAAAATTTTTTTTTTTTTCCAAGCCATGATGTTTTCAATCACCTCCTATGTATGCAAAAGCTGGACAATGAATAAGAAAGAGGGAAGAAGCGTTGATGTCTTTGAATTACGGCGTTGGTGAAGTATGTTGAATATGCTGTGAACTGCCAGAAGAATGTACAAGTTTGTCTTGGAAGAAGTACAGCCAGAGTTCACCTCAGAAGTGAGGATGGTGAGACGTTGTCTTGTGT